>NC_067196.1:36779615-37404615 GCF_000699445.3 Schistosoma haematobium | reverse complement strand
TTTTTATAAAATCTAGACTTTACGTTGGTTTATTCTCGACCTCCAGTTGCTCATCGCAACGCAATCTTCATAAAGCGCGCCAAGCGTCATACTGACAATACGGGTCTCACTAATACTATTTACATTTATATACGAGAAGCGTTATTCACCATAATTCTATGACCAATATACCTTATAAAATATAAACTGAGTAACTTAATACAGTGAAAACTGTATCTTTGGTAACCACTTGATCTCACCTGTAAACTGACATGCCTCATGTAACAGACAGTTATATGAGAATAAAGTATCATTGTTAAGTGATTGTTATGTGGATTTCGGACAAACAGCTAAGAGCGTGTAGCGGTAAATAAATCCCCAAAATAAATAGCACTAAGTTTTCGACATTGGATGTTGACCATATGTTTTAGTGGACTCACCTAGCTGAAGGCGCTCGGTCAGGCATCCGCACCAGATCACGTGTGGTAACGCCGTGCTCAACATCAACCGCAATCGCTAGCCAGATTAGATCAGAGAATTCCGATATATTGGTCATCGCCAAATATACTCTTCCGATCTCCTCGACTCTGTCTTTTGATTTCTCGTGGTGGGAACGAAATATATCAGAAGGTGTTACTGGTAGAAGCGTTGTCAAACACTGAATACCTGCGACATCATCATTGGTGAACCCGACGTGATCTGGTACACCTAATTGCAACTGTGAGTCTGTTCCTTTTTGGGATTTTTTTATATATCATTGCCTTATTTTTATTTTTTTTTGAACATTGTGATTTTTTTTTTCGTGTTTTTTCTTGGATATATATATTTTTTCCCCTCGTTCATTATCGTACTTCATACTTCATCATGACTGAACAGACACCTAAAGTACTCAAGCTTAAGACTTTGTCCCCACCTTCGTTTCAACTGATGCCTTTCTGGCCCGACAACATCGAAGCCTGGTTTTGCTACGCAGAAGCCGACTTCCACGAGCACGGCGTGATCGACACACGTGCACAATTCCTCGCAGTAGTCAAGGCACTACCGCGCGAATTCAACAGGTACGTAACACCTAGTATGTTTACTAGTGATGTTTCCGATCCTTACGAAATCTTAAAACGCTCGATTCTTAAACGAGGAGATCTAACCGATCGACAAAGGTTAGATCAACTCTTCAATAACATCGACCTGCAACACGGTTCTGCGACAGACATGTTGCAACGGATGAGAGAGGTAATAGGCCTAAGAACTTTCGACGAAGGTCTATTCAAACAACTCTTCTTGTCAAAACTTCCCCAACAGGTGCAAGCAGTTCTGGTCTCGTTCCAGAACAACGCCTTAGACGAGCTAGCTGCATCTGCCGACCGCATTCTAGAAATTACGAAACCTTCTACTACCGAGGTATTTTCAGTCAAAGAAAAGCCTCACACGACTCAGAATGATATAACCGACTTATGTCACACACTCACGCGTTATCTTAGTCTTCGTACCGACCGTAAGAGATCGCGCACACCACGTAAAATCATTTCTCGTAAGCGATCTGTCTCTAGACCACGAGAGACAGATAACCCCGACTGGTGTTGGTATCATAACCAGTATGGAAAGTTTTCCAGAAATTGCAGAAAACCCTGCAATTTTCCCAACACGAAACCGACTGATTCGAAAAACAATTCGGGAAACTTCCAAGCCGGCACGCGTTAACGGCAACCGTAGCCGGCGAACAAAGCCGTCTGTTATTCGTCACAGATGTGACAACGAGAGTTCGCTACCTCGTCGACACTGGCGCAGAAGTTAGCGTTCTCCCAGCAAATCCTAACGACCGACTACACGAATCGACCCTAAACTTACAGGCGGCAAACGGAAAACCGATCGCTACATATGGCAAAAGGTACGTTTACCTTAACGTGGGTTTACGCAAACCCATCCACTGGATTTTCGTTGTTGCAGATGTCTCTATGCCAATCATTGGTATGGATCTTCTACAACACCATAATCTGATCATCGACACGCGCAAACGGAGGCTAGTAGACGGAAACACTAATTTGTCCGTTTGCGTAACTTCTTTTACTGGTTGCAGAGTATCCCCAGTCACAGTTAAACATATGATAGACCCACTCTATCAACCGATTCAAACGGCCGCTGAATCTGGTGGGGGAGTATTGTAGGGCCAGTGAAATGTCACTGAGCCCTAGCCAAATCATCCGACAGTTGGATCACTGAATGTCGAACAGATCGTCGCTCCCTGCCAAGGTCATGTACAACCAACGCGCATTAGTTAATCATACGCCATGGACTGGCCCATGCGGCAGTGGTCTTACTTTCGCTTGTATCTTTTTTAACTAATATATTTCTGTAATAACGTCCTTTGTGTTGTACAGTCTTCAAAGCATCTATAGTACCTTGTTACGTCAATGGGGGTAGTCCACGTAAGGTGTTGACCACGAGGTGTGACTTCGACGTTAGTTGGTTCGTCACACCATTCACGTCTAACTCGAGTCGGCCTCCAATCATTTCGGCATAGATCATCTACGTTGGTCATCTACAAGCGATTAGTTAAACATGAGTGTTTTTGTAAGAGACATGCTCTGAGTTTACTGTTTTGATGTAAAAATAAACCGATTGTTTATATACATATTTGTCGGCTGATGGTGCATATAAGTTAGTTGCATGTATGGAGCTTGACATAAGTCAGAAAACGACTTATTTTAAATATAGTGAGTAAGAATTGTTGAAATGGACCAAGCTTATGTGCCACAAACATAGGTGATGTGGTGTTGTGCGATGATTCCGTCTAAATAAAACTTTACAAGGTGATAAACAGTAAGTAATGCACATGCAATTATCAGTATCGTGACGTCTGTCTTCTCAGCGGTGTTTGTCGAGAATCTGTAGATCAACAAATTCAGGACAGTTTCAACTACGTTACACAGTTCCCTATGATCAGCAGGAAAGTTGCTTTGGGAGAATATGCCGGTAATTCTATTACTTGAAGTATTAGGTTCAGACTGTTTGCGAACTATTGTTTGGTGAGTAGTCAGTCTATATTCGGCTGAGCAGTGAAAATAATGGTAGTCATAGCAATCTACCTGATTAAAGACTAGTGATCCAGTGCAAGAAAAGGGTGAAGGATCGGCTAAACTCAGAGCATGGTTGTAATAAGTGTCGGCTTGAGACAATGACCATTCACGACGTTATTTAATAAATGTGTCCAATATCAAGTTCACTGTCATCCGCTTATATTCAGTGAAGTTAAAATGCGCAACAAGTTGAAATTGTAGGAATACAAAGATACTTCACAATAAAGATTTAAGGAATGGGTTGTGATCGGGGTTACTTCGCATTATGTGATACATTAGGGTTGGAACACGTACTGGCTCATGTAGTGGTGGTCGCACTCCTTTCCTTGTACCTACCTTTACCTATATATTTCCGTGATAACGTCGTTTGTGTTGTACGGTCATCAAGGTAGACAAAGTCCCTGGATATAACGAAAGAGTAATCCACGTTAGATGCTAACCATGAGGTATGACGTCGAAGTAAGCTGGCTGGTTTAATCCAGGTAAGCAAACAATCATTTAACACAGCTCATCTACATTGGTGATTTACACTGGTGCGCAAGTCTTAGAATAACTCACCCTATTATTATGAACTTTATTATTGAATTCTATACTTGATCTTCGTTTCCATGGTCGCTCAATGTATACATAACTATAAACATTCACTGTTTTATCTCACTGTTAATCGGTTTTTGAGTTCAACTAACGTCATTGATCGATAAAAATAACAAACCGACCATCATTATAATCGGATACAATGGTTTTTCAACAAGTATTATCTGCACGTAAGTGCCCCTGCTAGAATGTTCTGTCATGCCATCTAAATAAAGACCTATTCACTACCAGTTCGGTTTCTTCTATCGAGAGAACGATGAGGAACCAACCGGCACGAAAGACCTATGCACTACAATAAAGGAAAAAAGGCCAAAACTGCCAAATACAATTACACTCAAAAATGTGGAAGACCGTACAGATAATATTAGAGCTTCTAATTTTACGACCAGTTTGGGTAAGGCGTCCCTAAATCAATGTCCTCTTATTTTATATTCCGATTACTAAATTTTAGTATTCTATCCGCGGTGAAATTTAGCCTAGCGGAAACATTTCTTATGACTGATCAAACTATTTTTGTTTACTGTTAAAGTTAAAGCACACAGATCTATAATCGATAACTTTATATTTGAGATTAAATTTCTCTGTTCATTGTAACCTAATGGACGCTGGTGTACACCGCTTTAGTCCGTCCCAAGAAATTATACATCAGTAACAAGAGTAGCCCATGATGTCGTTGAACAAACGTATAGGTATTTCAGCTGAGAAAATTTCCTTTCAGACAGAATCATTACAATAAGATGTCGTTCACGTTTATAGTAAATTTTCGATCAACGAAGTTTTTTTAAAAAGGAGAAAGATCGTACTATATGACGTGTCAAGCAAAAATGTCTAGTGATCAAGAAATCAACGAGAAGAAATAAGATAAGTATTCATTTGAGGAGTGTGGGAAGTGTGAAGGATGAGTAGAAAACGTGGCGAAACTGATAAATACTTAGAGTTTTGAAGACTATATATATCAGATATATCAGATGGTTCCGAGTGACTAGAGCCGACAAGATGTTCAAATATTGATCTATTGGTTGTTGTATTGCCACTATCCAAACGTACCCGTTTTGTGTGGCCAGTGTAATATACTCCGACATCTGTAACTAATATCACCATGCTTTTTTACTTCTAGGAAGATAATTATCTTCCTGATCTGCATATAACCATCACCCAATATATAACGCGTGTGTAGAGACCGAACCGCCAGTATTCGGTTTGAACGCCGAACTAACGAACCCAACTTTATTCGATTAGAATAGACCACTTTCTTCTGTATAGCGTATGAAGCATTTTGAGTTACTTGTATTAAATTATATCAGAACACAAACTCTGTTATCAGTTAAACGGTTCTAATTTAGGAAATAGAACAAATTATATCAAAATACAAATTACCTCAAACGGTACAACTTGTGCTATACAGTCAAAGGTTTCTCTAACACAAATTAGTGTGCTCAAAATCGATAAAATTATTCCCAACAAGATGGGATCAGATATCTATCTTCAGGGAAGCCAGTAATCTTTCCAAGCAAACAGTCGAAGGTTAACAGTCACACACTGAACAACGCCGTGACCTTTAGCTTATTCAAACACGACCTTACTGTCAGTAGTCCGGCAACATGCAATAGAAAATTAAGTAGCAAAAGGTAAATCATCAATCAAAATCACATAATAAAGGCCCAGACGAGGAAGACTGAAGAACAAAAGTTGTGGTTAGAAGAGATCCGAACGAAGGTTAAAATACACAACAGGGTGAAGAAACAAATAAATGACAGTACTGTTCAACAAAATGCTATGGAGGGAATTTCAATACTTTCTTTCCGTTACAACATATGCTATGGAAGTACAAGAATTCATACAATCAGTCGGCTCTCATCTTTAGTATCAAAAATCTATCACAATGTCCACCGTCTTTCTCTATAGAACACACCATCATGGGCTTCCTGTCCCGGAAGGTAAATGTCACGAAACGCTCAGTAGCTGATCACAGGCTACTGTGATTTACTCCAGTCTTCTTTCTGTTAGTGCATCGATTTCCACATCATATGTGGAAACAGGTCTGACAAGCTTATTTTGCAAATAGTTTTTAATATTATTTGTATTTATTTTGCCAATCATTAACTGTGTGTATATTTATCATTAAATGATTGTACCTGTTGTTTTAGTAAATGACCATGAACACACTTTCCGTTGTGATACTGACAGTGTGACACACTTGTGGTTGTTCGGCAATACACCACTACACACACACACTCCTTGTTCTATTCTCACGCGTTATCGAGCCAATTGCATTCTAAATCGAATATTATCCACATTTTAGACTATTGTGCCATCTCTATTACATCCTACGTCAAGGAAACTTACTGGAGTCACACTTACCTCATCGGAGTTATTGCTCATTTATAATTGTGGATTTCGGTACCAAAACTCAACGGAATACGCGACAACTAGCTGATTTAAGTGACGTCCCTGAGCTTTTATTTTGTGTTATTAATTTATAAATTATTAGTGTTACATTAACTTTTGGACGTAATAACTTTGTTGCTAATTTTTGGTTAATATACTTTGTGGTCCACCACACATATCTGTTGCTACTCCACAACTGTTTTATTTCTACACTTATTATTAAAATATTGCCATACTTTACCATGCTCTTCCTGAAACCCCTGGACAAAGCCAAACCTTTTTAAAAAAATATGATGGACGTGTCTCGCTGTGTCACTCCATCGGCACAAAAATAGCATTATTCTTACTACTTCGAGGGAGTAAAGCGAAGTATTCAACTTATGGTGAACTATCACATTACTTATTGATCCCTGTTGGTAAGTTGATAATTTTGGGCTTGATCTTTAGGTTTAATTCCTGTGCTCTCATTGTTGTCTCGATTTACAGCTGATAGTAGCTTCAATATGTAGGATGTGTGATGAGTTTGTTTTTAAAATTGTGAAAACGACTCAACAGGTTTGCAATTGGGATCAGTGAATTCCCATTATTGGGACCATGGACCGATCAATGTAAGACTACCACTGAAAAGTGGAAGGCACTGGACAGTTGTTTCGTTCTAGTATGTAACTCGTCAACAATGCAGATCTACGGTCTAGCGCTCGGAACTCGGTGCGAGGACCTGCAGTCTCGCACGTGAACTCTCAACCCATGAACTACGGCGCCAGTATCCACCGGTGACAATGTTGTAATCCGGTCAATGGTCGCTCCATACCGTGGGCCGAAAACTTTACTCGTTCTTATCATTGTTAGGTTTAGGGTCGTTGATTTGTCATATATGAGTAACTCACGCATCCTGCAGTCTGAAATTTTGTAAATTACGTGATTGATTACATAAAATATCTAGATGTTTTTCCCTTTTTTGAGATTTTCCTATTGGTTTTCAATATTATGCCCCCCCTTGGTTAGTTAACTAATTCAAGCTTCTCTGTTGTCACTCTTGATTAAACAAATGCCAGTTCTTTTCACAGACAGATAGATTTTTTTAGCACCGATACAAAGGATGACCACCACATCAAAAAATCAAACATTCCTAACAAACTAACTGTCGAAAAACAGTCGCGTTTCAACGCTTACAGCTGAAAGCCAGAAGCCATACCTAAATCGGTCAGCCCTAGAACTTATAACATCAACAACAAGTAACCATCTTAAACCGGCCTCAACTGCCATTAGAAGATATAGTCTTGTAATATTACTCAAGAAAAAATATACTTTTCGGCCACTACATGAGTTATTTCATTAGCACACTAGCATCTACTCCAAGTACTGTGATGATTAGGAGTATTTGAATTATAGAACAAACTAGGAATCCCATAAATAACGCAATTTAACCAAGTAGTACTATATATAAGCGCGAACAAACGTATTGTATTTGGCATTCGAAACCAAGCAGTCATCAAGTACAAAGGAATCATTAGTGCATACAAACATGCACCCAGTCTAAAAACCATTAATTATTCCCAATATATGATGATCGCGGAACAGAACAACTCTAGCGATTAACCAGCAATACGTTGGCTTCTTAATGGAATCATGGGATTCACCACATATCTGCACACCACTATCAGTGGACTTCATATCTCAATATGCAAAGTCAGATAGTGTATCACTAGGAGCCGCATATCTCCATGGATCTTCTTCAGTAAAACCATGAATTAGTAAAAATTGGTTTTCAACAAATATCTTGAGTTGATTGTTTCCATTACTGATGTGATGTAAGACAATCGTAGAACCTGTCCAAAATGTCACATGTTGAAACCTCACATTTTACTAAACATGTAACTGACTCCATACACGAGCCTCAAAACTGCTACCTCATGCTCTAAATGTGGCATCGCCCTCGTCATCAAGGATTTTACAACTGCTCTCCCTACGATGAACTGAGAACAGGCTTCCGTACCAGGAGTATTGCAGCAGACATTGGACACAGCCCAATAACCGCTCCAAGATTCAACATGTAACGTTTCAGGCTTCACAAGTGAATGGTTCATAAGTAGCGCTAACGTACACTGAGGAAATCTAATGTTTATCGCGTTCCGAAAGTCACCCACAAACTCGAGTCAACAAAGTCCCCTCCTCATTCGGAAACTCTATGTTGCAGCCTAACGCTGACCTGAACAAGGTGAAAATCAAACGGTACAAAGTCAGAAGTACAAATAAGCAATTTTAAAAGTTCGAGTGAAACAAATGCACCTAAAAAACAAAAAAAGAGACAGCATTCTAAAGTATTAGTGATAAATATAAAGGGTTAGACAGACAGGTAGATAGATAGTGATAGCTAGGGAATTGGTTAAAATTATATTCGACAGCTTCATATATATTGCCTTCAATTTAATCAAAGAACTGTGTACTACTTAACCTACAGAACTGACGTAATGTATTTCATGTTCAAATAGAGTATTCCAAAATTAGTATACAGATGTATTTTCAACATATCTGTTTCAAATACCCTGATTCAATAAACGTCGAATCCCTTTAAATGTTTGCTAATTCTCCTAGTATAAAACTGCTATGATTGAACAAGAGTCTGATACCTCTTAATAATACTATGATGAGTCCTTCCCAAATTTAACTCAACTAAAAACAATCATAACCAAAATAGTTTGAATCATCCGACAAATGCAAACGTTAATGGATACAGTACACATGTCTATGTACAAACACTGAATAAACTACTGTGCATTAACTGTTATATATCACAGCTCAATCTGCTGGCTTGATGATTTTCTTCCACCACATACCAAGCCTTAGAATTAAAAGAACCGGTACCTAGCATTAGACCAATTCAGTGTTTCTAATTTAAATAGGAGGATTTGTTTTTTATTGCATCCGACAGTTATTCCAATATCCAGTGTCTCACGACCGTATTGGAACATAATTTAGCAGAGAATATACCCTAAGATTCACGCCCTAGTTTAAAACAGTGATCTTCGTCACTGAACTCAGTACTCATACACGAGTTTGAGAATATTTTGTATTTTTGTCTTTCATCACCTCTTGCTTAGAATGATCATTTATTTTTCTGATTCTGCTCCGAACTTGAGTCATAATATATGATCAGATTTAACCTCGCTTAAATATATGGCGAGCAAATGCATCAGCCATTAAGGAGTATTGTCTCAACGCACTGGTAGGATGTATCAACTCCTTCATATATGAAGCATGGTTTATGTTCAAAAATACATTTAGTTGCTTAACACCCACCCCCTCTTTAAATCACAATTAATCCCATTTGAAATTAACGGTCCTCCGCCATGGATAACGAAGGAGACAAAACATCTTCGTATACACGGGATGAGATTTCGAAACACGTTCATTTTTACCGGCTCTGGACAGTTCAGAGTCACTGTGATGATTAGAAATAGTCAAATTGTTGTGCCAAATAGGAATTACCGAAATAACTCAATTTAAGTGAGGTAGAACTAGGTGAGCACAAAAAAACATATTGTATTTGAAATTCAAAATCAGACACTTATTGAGTACAAAAAGAATCATCAGTTCATACAAATATCACAGTCACTTACCGTAAAGCTATAAGGGCCTACCCAGAATATTAAAGGAAATGACAAGCCAACAGTTGTGAAAATATGAACAAATTAAAAGGACACTAGTGACAGCCAACGTTGTCAGAATAAAAATCACCAAGCCAGTATTGTGTCATTTAACCGATTCGTTTAGAACACGCACATTAAATTTAAAGTCGTTTCGACTTATAGTGGTTCCACCGACCACAGTCAGCGTTATAGTTTACCGTACACTAATTATTTTAAAGCTAGTTAGAATGGATATACGGTAACATATGTAGGTGCTTATTTCAATATGGCGATTAGGATTAGCAAAAGTAAACTGTTGGTATCGATCAAAAAAAGAATTTTTTCCAAATTTTGATTCAATGCAACCCATAGAAAGCTACGAATAGATGAATGACATGTTATTTATGATTAAATCTATCAACATGAAGTGCTGTATTTATATAAATAAAAATGCAGCAGAATTAAGCTAAATCTGGTAATGAAGAATATTCACTTTTTGAATGTGACCAGTTTCGTAAGGTTTACAGAATCTCTTAAACAAACCCCACTACATATGGCTTTGTGCTACCTGTGGTATTCAGAAGAATAAAATAAAAATTATCCGATTATAAAACAGAGTTTACATAATAATCAAAGAGATTTTCAAAGGGCCTAAAACACTCTAAAGAAAATGAAAATAGAGAGTTATCCACGGAGTAAACGTTTTGTGGTGAACTCAAAGACTAGGAATGTTTGTATATTGTATATCCAGCAATTCAAAATCAATATGTTAGCAAGCAAAGGTTGATAAAATCAAATTTTCTTTCACCTATTTAGTATGATCTTTGTGATCATAACTTCAATTACTGGTAGTAGGCCCTTAAATTATGAAGTTTTCATCAATAGTATTACTATCTTAGTTGTAACGATAACCGCAAACAACGTTTTTATTCAAATCTCTTCACGACCATTGCTGTTTACTAACCACTTACTATTAATTTTAGCTGACTGCCTTTAGCATGTCTCAAAGGTCATAGGTATTTTTATGAATACAGAGTTGTTCTACTTCAGATTTGACTTCTAGAATACCAAGCTATTTCTGCAATCGTGTCATACACTTCGGTTTCATTGTTCGAGGAAAATTGTTGGAGCCTTTTTGTATGTCATTGGCCGTACTATTGGGTTCTCATTGGCTCCTGATCATGTTAAAGGAGTCCCCATCATTCATTATTTGAACAACAACGTAGACCAATCGAATCGTTTATCGAGATTCAACAATTACAGGGACTAATTATCCCAGTTTATTTAGCCAGAAATTATTTCATCACCAGGCCTTCTCACAAGAGAACAATTGATTCTTTAAGCTTCATGTATCAACGGAAGTATACATAATGAATGTTAATTGATGAATTAGGTGCATACATATCTTGAACGCCTACATGAAATTCTCATAGTTTCATGAATAAATAAATAACCTCAGTTAGCAAAACAACTTTGTACCCAGTCTAAACTGTTGCCACATTGTTCACCTAACTAATTTCCAACAATCCAATAACTTCGCATTTTTCAGCTAACATCATTAAAACATTTCATTCTTTCATACACATACACGGCATTCTTTTGTTTACCAGAATAGCGAAACAATCAAACTTTATTCGGAATCCAAAAATTAAATTTATTCACGTATTAAAGTTTATAATTTGAACGATAATACTGAATACTTCAATTCAATGATTTAACTTCTATGACGTGTTTTACTTTAAAGTAATCGATGGTTAACTTATACATATATCTGTTTGGTTAATATTGAGCAGTTTGTTTCTAACAACTACAGTTTCATGTATCGCTTCTTGTAAATTGGTCAAAGCAGCAATTAATTCGATGTTGAAGGCTTCACTATGACGGAATTATTCTGAATACCTGTGCGAAATGAAGATAAAAGAAAAAGACTTTCTGAGAAAATATTCCGTTTGCATTCACTTTTCTAAAAACAATAAAAAACTATATTGTGAATGAAAACAATATGTATCAGGTACGCGAATGTCATACGCAGGCGAAATTACCCGACTGATGTAGTTCGCCGAAAACATTATGGTCCCACGAAGCGCTTTTGTTTTCGAAGTTGCAGTAAATAAAATTTATTATCTCAATAGATACATTTCCTTTTATTTTAATTAGGTGCTGATAACACTTATTGTCTTTGTATCAAACATAAAATAGAATTGGACGTGCTTTGATTGATTGTAATCAAGTATTTTCTGATTAGTTTGAAAGTGTTTTTCGTTCAAATCACGAAACAAATCTTTTACTAGGTTTAAATCACCATCATATGAAAGCAAACAACCAATCACAACGTCAATTTACATGTAACACAGCCAACATTTTAGAAAACAGTTTGGATAGAATGATTCAGTACAAACAAATATAGATATTAGTGTCAGAAAGCATTGAATTTCAATTTATTTAACAAAAATCTACTAGTCCTCCTCCATGTTAATGATTAAATAATAAATTGTGGCAAAATTGAAGTCGGTAGTATCATCAAAAATCATAAGGATTCAACTTATTAAAATTCATTCGAGTAAAACAAAGAACGTGAAGTTGAAGAAAGAGAAGATGATAAGAGTTTTAAGAATATTCAAAAGTATATTGCCAATACTGAGACCATACATATTGGTTAGTGGAAAGGGAGTAACTGTTAAAAATCCTATGACTATTGATGTAGTTGCAAGATAAGAACCCATTATCCTACAAACTACCCATGTTACATAATGTTATCAGTGTTCAAACCTCACTGACTAGTCCCAAATATAAAGTCAGATAGATTCAGATAGAATAGGTATTTACCATATTACTTGAAATATTTAGGTGTGTGTTGTATCATTCACAAAAATAAACAAAGTATAAAATGAAGGTGAGTAAGGAGGCAAACGATCGATAAAATAAGTAAGTGTACAGACATCAAAAACAAATCAAGTACATATGTGTACTATAGGTTTTAGATAAATACAAGTAAAGTACTCTGCGTAAAAGTCACTAAATGCTTGACCAGATTTCAATGACATTTCATAGCTCATTAATGGCTACAAACATAACTAGATTCATGTACGTCTAAGTGAATAGCATGTGACAGCATAGACTTCAAAAATTTCATTACATCAGATTCATTAGTAGTTTTCAACAGGCAGTCAGTCAGTAACAACGTAAGACCAGGCACATATATGCATAGGTCCAAGTTGCCATACCTCATTAGCACAACAAGATGAACACCAAATTTATAGAAGTAGTTACTTCAATGATAGTAATATGTAAAAGAAAAATTGTGTATACAGATATAGTACAGGAAGAAAGAATTAGTCCGTAAAAAGAAAGGTATGAGGGAATTCTAATCTCACGGTTTAAGAGAAGATAAATAGTGTATACACCTACGCCATTGTGATCGATTCTGATCCATGTTACACAGAGTCTCCAACCATTGGTTACGGTAGTCACGCAGACCCCAACCGAGTAGTCTGCATCCACCAACATGGTTCAGTATAGAAGTTAGTGACTTCAAGCACTGATGTCAAGATTTGGTTTAGCCGCCCCTAACCTAGTTCCAGCCGTCTCCAACACTAGTCAGGGTTGCGAGACGTGGTAATCAGTGTTCAGTCAACTCAACCAACCATCTCAGTTGATGAAGATTCACAACCTCATCAACTGATTTACCATCATTCCCTAATACCATGCGTCTAACCTCACTATTACTTACCCGGTGATCCCACAAGATTCGAGTAATATTTCTGAGACATCTATGATCAAATACTAGTAGCTTACGAGTATCTTCTACTCATAATGACCACGTTTCACAGCCATAAAGTAGGACAAAACGAACTACCGCCCAACATACTCGTCCCTTAGTTGATAAACGGATATTTCGCCTTCGCCACAAGTGATGTAAGTTGACAAAAGCCAAACGGGCCTTCTGAATCCGTGCTGAGATTTCATCAGACACCAACCCGTTACGGCTGATCGGTCTTGCAAGATAAGTGAAGTTGTCCACGCGTTCGATTACTTCACTCGCTATCTATAGTTCAGGTTATGACACTGACCAGTCCTGAAACAACAACTTGCATTTAGAGGGGGAGAAATGCATCCCAAACATTCTGGCATTGTTGCTCAGTGCTACCAAAACACTGCATTTTATCAGCGTCTTCACCAAACAGGACTGTGTCATCTGCGTATTCTAAGTCAATAACTGTACCTCCTAGTACGAGATCGATCCTCGAAAATTCAGTCGACGAGAATGTTATTTCCATCAGTAGGTCTATGATGAAGTTCAACAAAAATGGAGAAAGTGGACAGCCTTGGCGGACACCATTTGAGGTTGCAAAAGCAGATGACAGTTCGCCATAAGCTCTGACTCGACTAGTAGTGTTCGAGTAAAGAGCCTTCACAAGGTTTATGTACTTCTGAGGTACGCCTTTCAATGACAGACACTGCCACAGAATCTCGCGATCTACGGAGTCAAATGCTGCTTCTAAGTCAAGAAAGACTACCATTGTCGGACGCCGATAAGTATGCCTGTGTTCTGGAACCTGACGAATGGTGAATATGTGGTCGATGCAGCCACGACCAGGTCTGAAGCCAGCTTGATTCTCTCGTGTTTGCAGTTCACGAGTCTTAGTTAGGCGTCCGATAATTATTGAAGCTAGTATTTTAGATGCAATATTAGTCAAACTAATCCTACTATGGTTATCACAGGATGATTCTGACCTTTTCTTATATCCAAATGAAGAACCCATTATCCTACAAACTATCCATGTTACATAGTGTTTTAAGTGTTCAGACCTCAAGATTATAGATAGACCTCACTGACTAGTCCCAAATATCATGAAGCTGAGGCATTATAGTAATTATGGCAAATTTATAAGTGAATGACATATCTACTCATGCTGAAATCAAAATTAATTAACAGTAAGTTTACGTACTCTAATTCAGTAGTGGATGTAATTCACGTTATTTGAGATGTGCGAAGGAACTATGAAGAGCTATCCATAATGGACTAAAAATTAGAAAGAGAATTGTTGAAGATCTCAGAATATTTACATTCGAGAGTTTTTATAACTTATGACCGCCCATTAGAGAGCAATGACTTATCGGTGGGAACAATGACGCGTCAACCCGTATGAGCAGCCTAGAGTTCTGATTGGTCCTGCTTTCCACCTAGCGCAGCCAGTTAAGTCCAGAACACAAGTCTCAGCCTCTGCGATATGAATCCTATATTTCAAACATACTCTGTTTATATACCAATCAAGCAGACCACATCTTACCATAAAATAGAAAATAACATTTGTATAATATTTGACCAACAGGAAAATGACACGTGAAATAAATATTGACCAGTAGGGAAACGACACCATTTCACGTTCAAGGATAGCATTAGACTTAACAGGATAATTTTTGGGATATTTTTCTGAATATCCCAACAAGAGGTCATCGGAATTTATTGTGGACCGACTAACTTTTATATTTAACAGATCGTATTAATGGCAGACATGTACTGATATTACATAGACATATTCCGCGCTAGATGATTAATCAGTGGTTAAAGCGAATTTGTATGTTTCAAAATATTAGTATTTAACAGAATACAGTAAACACATGTATCATTCCCAACATGTGTTCATCAGAGTTAAGACATCACTTCGCACCATTTGACAAAAACATCCAACTCATCAACAGATTCCACAATCTGCAACTTGACTGTTCGACACTTTTCTTTGAGCTAAGTGAATACACTTTTAGTAACCAATGAGAAGTCAGTGATGTTGATGTGAAGATAAATTAATGCATTCACTTCATAGTCGATTTTATCGTCTGTCATCCAAAAGGGATTTTGGTTGCTAAAATTCCATGAACCAGCACCAATTTGTCAAAGTCGGTCACCAACCTTCAAGGAATATTCTGTTACCTCCTTCATCTTCGAAGGGAAAATGAAACCGAAATTCCCTGACCAACTCCAGAGTATTTCTCAAGGAAGAATATTTGAAAAACCTGACGAATAACTTACTGTATATCTGTGGAAGTGTCTGAAGAGAAACTAACTGCATCACGCTTCATCAGCATAAAAACTAACAAAACGTATGGAGTTGAATCGAATCCTACTTTTATCACTGATACTAAGACAAATTGAACTATTTTAATTATTCATCTGCCAGTCCAACCTTCAAACATACATTATTATTTATAGTTGGCAGACTTCACAACTCATTTCCGCGTTATTGAAAACGTCATAATAAGAAACCGACCAGTGTTTAAAGACAAACTATGGTCATAAATACATCTTGCTTCATTATTATCCCTTTTAGTCAAGGAATATTAGTGAATTGACACTGATGTTGTCGCAAACTTCACACTGTTTACAATCACTTAGGTGATGTAGGTGAAATATATTTACATAAAGTGGTGGAACAGAATTACTTCTGTGACATACATGTGTACATATACTCATAGATAATCATTACCTTCATACGAGCGTGATTTGATTTCCAATAACAGATTCTTGATTTTCTGATTATCTGGTTCAATGGTTAACAAACACTGACAATAGATGGTAGCATTATGATAGTCCTGCCAAACAAATAAATACAAAAGAACATTATTATCAAGGAATAAAATAATCATTTTTAATTACATTTAATTTTAAGAAACCAACGGCCAAATGATATAAACAATCAGTTTGTAGTTTGGTCAATTTATTGTCTTTTAAAATATCTACATTTTAAGAAATATTCATGTAAATGTAATCTGAAATTAGAATTTACATAAAATAACTTCGATAGCTTCCATTACATTAGATTTCTTAGTAGTTTTCAACAAATTTACAGCATAATCTAAATACAATTTATATCTAAATAACTTTTTATTGTCGGGTAGGTTAGTAGTTCTACATGATGCATCATTTTGACTTAATTGTCTAATTGGGTTCATTAGTGTTGGTTTGAATTTTGTCAACAATATTGAAATCAGTTCGTATGTATAGAGCAAAATATAACCAATTCCGAAGTGTAGGATGATGAATAACTTTAAAATAAATGACATTCCGATTTAATTGTCATATACAAACTGATAACATCTAATCTGTGTTTAAATATATAGTGTCAGATGTGAATTTTTAGAAACAAAACCATATTACAGTTCAAAGTATTCTCATTAAATGATTTGAAGTTATTTTAACACTTTAGTCTCTATTGATTTTCACTTGGCAATAGTTTGTGTGCTAAAACTATCGGTTGATTTCATATACAAACATCAGAATATTCTTCGAAACCAATACTAAACTGAAGTATGTGTGCGTGTGTGTATGAGCAAATCTAAAGGCAATTCTGTTTATTCACTGTAAGGGATAACATCTAAAAGACCGAGCAATATAACAAGCACAAGAACAATCCTGTGAATAAAAGATGACTTTTCTAAATGAAAATGGATCAACCGTTTCTTCAATCATTATACTATGAAATGGATAAATAAATCAGTTACAATAGAAATAAATGCACTAGGTTGAGTCAGCAGAACCTGCCAGAAGTCACTTCGACTAGTAAAACAGATGAGTTGAAGCTTCGTCATACTGTAGACAAGGCTAGGCAAAAATAATAAGAATTGCCGAATCAACTCTTCAAACAAAATACTAGACAAGATTAGCACATCGATAACGATAGATTGAAAACCACGTCCTTCAACCTGTAATTTTTGCACAAGTCAGGATACGTATTTCGAAACATGATTGGACACCGTTGATAAAACATACTTCTCAGTTTCACTTTAAGTATTTTAACGCAAAAGTCAATGTATTCAATTCTTTCTTTTATCTCACTGTGTGTTCTTTAATTATCTCTACTGTTATGAAACTTCCTGTGATCGACATGTAACATAGGTGAGGTGAAATTGGTAAACATGCGCATAAGCATCATAAGTGAAATAGCTCACTGAGTTGATCATCCGAAAACCTAGGTTGAAGTGTTTCCCATTAAAAAATATAAATGGATTGTTATGGTTATCATGTGGACATCTCGACGTTCGACACCCAACAATGAAAAACCTCCTATCTAGAGGAAAGTATTTAAACCTCATTAGAGTGATCGTCAGTAGAAATTTCGACAACTTTCCTGTAAACACAGAACTGTGTGTAGTCTTGATTATTTATGACAGAATCTCGTCCAACATTTCACACAACGATTAGAAATGTTGTGAAATAGTTATGAGGCTGTAAGTGCTTTATAATGGAGAAAACAAGGCTAATCGTCTTCGAGAGTCACCATTAGTTGAGTGTTCAAAAAATCAGTTTCTCAACCATTCAGTAATGAATGTCCACGCAGTGTTTTATCCAGAGTGATGAGTTGGCACGTTCTAATATTAGCCTATCACTGAATCGCAGAATATTTATCGGGTCTAGTTTTTAAAGCTTATCGATTCATCAGTGCATTTGGTAGAAATCAAGGTCATTATCGGTACACTGGACTACAATAAATTTTATCTCTCTGACTCAGTCCACTTTAAGTTACTGATCTACGATTCTAACCAGAATTAATGAAGACTATTCAAAACATTCTGTGGATGTTTTCACATATACAAAGTGCTGGGTCATAAGATGTTTGTCTTTGAAGTTTCTTGAGTGTTTGCTGTATATTAAAGAAGATCCACATAGAACAGTCTAAATATAATGCCGATTAAAGTTAGTTATGAGAAAGAGTATTTGCTTTCTTTCTCCATGTACATACATCTCATCGGTATGATGATGTCGTTTCATTATTCGTTTAGTTCTACATTCAAACAACAAGTTACAAGTTAAAAAATTTCTCGATTACACAAGTTATTTCTGTGATTCTTAGTTCGTACTATGATTCAAATACTCCTGATCATCACATCGGCGTCGCGATGGAGCCTGTGATGGAATTGTTGGATATACATTCAGACTTTGATGCTTTCGAGGATTGCTTTGAAAGGTTCGAAATCTGGGCTATGTCCAAGGAAGGTGGTGAAGATGTTAATATTGTAGCACATTTCCTCACATTCATCGGAAAAGAAGCTTACAGCTTATTAGAAACTCTGGCTTTACCGAAAAAGCCCATTTCGCGCGCTTACACAGATCTCAAGGAACTACTGCTAGACTATGTCAAGTATACAAATTTCGAATGCGGTAAAAGAGGAAGATTTCGTAAAATGATTCATAAGGTGCATGTACAAGGTTATGCAGATAATTCATTGAGGAGATGCGATACAGTTCACGAAGATCGACACAAGTTGGGTCAATGTTTTTCCTATGGCAGGTTCCACTCTTTTAATTCATGTAAATTTCGTAATTCTGAGTACTTTAAATGTGATGATATTGGACATATTCAGTCAGTTTGTAATACTATTGTTCATCTTGCTGCAACTAATATTAAGTCTTGTAATTCTGGTTCTACTAAGTTGAGTATTTATAATGATCATTTATCTTTATCAACGATTTCACAAAACAGTGTAGAGTCATATAGCAGTTCACAGTTAAATAAAACTCAGAAATCTTACGAAACAACAGTTTCTAATCAATCAACCTATCAGATTTTTCATGTTATTGTACCAGATATGGTTTTTCCTAATGACTGACTTATTTCTGACAAAATTCCTTGCAAATCTGAGGAAAATATGTTGAGTGAACCTAGTCATGATCGAAAACCTGATGCAGTCGTGAAAGATGCTGATTTTTTTAATGATCCTTTACTCTGCGATAACATTCTTACTAAATTCGAGGAAACTATTTGAGAATAGTCAAAGCTTGATGTTATACCAAATATTATTTGTCCTCATAATGCATTTGTTTCTTGTGGGAAAATTGTTGAATACGAAGCAAGAGTACTAAATGACCTCGATTTTGACTACAATTCGGATGATTTCATATCAACTGATGTTTATCCTTATCACAAAAACACTTCTAATGTTTACTCTAACCAATGTGAGAAATATGTTTTGAATGAAGCCACATCATCCACAAATTGGGGATATAAAAATTCAACATTATTTCGTGGGTGAGGATAGTCTAAAAGTCTATGGTTCAAATTCTAGGTAGCAGCGGTCACAATACACAACCGACATGCTGATTACACAATCCCAGGAGGCAGGTGAGTCTGTTCCGATTTCGGTTGTTAATTCTAATACTAATGAGTGCATTTTAGATAATAGAGTTCCTATCCAACACAATGTCGGACAGACACATGATGAACTTAAGAAGAGGACGTACAATCGATTAACCTGACCGTTGTTGCCACCTTGACGTGGTGGTCGGGCCTGCCTATCGTGATGAAGCAACCGAGCCATACTGGCTAGAACAACTGTTCCTCAAGTTCGTACCATGGCAAACAGGTCAGTTGAAGTGCGTGAAGACTAAAAGCAACAAAGCTAAGGTCCGAAGGCCAAGTCGTACTGCTGACTGTACAGAAGTGTGACAGCAGTAAGGTGTTTCCTTCAGACAACCAGCATGACAGAGATGATGCCTTCCCACAAGGAGGGGTGGGGTTAGGAAAGGTCGACCCTGAAATGCACACCTCGCCTTATCCCACGGATATCTGCTCCGGCGGTAAGGTCTCAACAAGTACGGAGCTAACGCAAAAATTACCCATAAAAAGGTCTTGTGTGGCCGACCTCAAGCAGTTGCCCCTTGGGCACTGCGGTCACGCTCCCAGGTTACTAAGACCACCTCTAATCTGATTTCATTTTCAGGTCCCTCCAGAAGAACCTTTTCAGGGTGTGGGCAACCGGGAAGTGATAACAGCCCTCATACCTCTAACAGCACTCAAGACCACTGTATTCATAATCAACCTCCGTCTTCACTTCCTATTACTCCTTCCACATCGACTTTCAATACTAAACTTCTTGTTTGGACTTCCTCCTCAAGTGTCACCATAGCCAACGATTCTAGTGCACAAAACACTGTTCCAGGTCTACTAAAACCTCGCTACAAACTACACATTGGAACCTTCAACGTACGCACCCAATATGTCAAATCGGTCAACAGGCTTCCTTGACTAGAACCCTAGAATCTCGTACCATTGATGTATGCTGTGTCTCCGAAACACGCATACAGGATCCCAGTGCGGACATTCACTTGACCTCACCTCGGCAAAACAGAGAGTCAACGAGATATACCCTCCGTGTATCTGGTGACCTGACGGCCAGCTCTCGTGGACTAACAGGTGTGGGCATGGCACTAAGCATGAGGGCGCAACAAGCACTGTTAGAGTAAATCCCCGTTAACAGTCGTTTATGTGCTGTTCGGTTAAACGGCTCCGTAAGAACTCGGAAGGATAGGGACATACGTCGTTGCCTTTTTGTCGTTTCTGCCTACGCTCCCACTGACTGAAGCCCGGATGAAACGAAAGATGAATTTTACAGAGCTTTCTAAACTCCTTCAGAATGCCAAACGTTCAGACATAGTACTCGTAGCAGGTGATTTCAATGCCGAGATAGGTAGCTTAAACCAAACAGAAGGGCATTTAGGTGGGTATTTTACTATTCCGGCACAACGAACAGATAATGATGATCGTCTGCTGCAACTGTGCTCAGACAATCGTTTATTTTTAGCAAACACAAATTTTAAGCATAAGGAGAGACATCGTCCAACATGGCGACCCCTTACATCAAACCAACGACGGACTCAAATAGACCATATTGCCATCAGTCATCGTTGGGGAGGCTCGATAGAAGACTGTCACTCGTTCTAGACTACCTATGTTGGACTCCGATCATGCTATAATAAGAGCACACATCTGTTTGTGCCTCACTGGACGCAAAAAAGTCACAGTAAAAAGACCCATTAGAACTGAATTGAGTAGCGAGAAAACCAAAAGTAGGTTCCAGGAACAACTGAAGTCACACTTAGGTAGTTCTGAAAATGAGGCTGACCCAGACGTTGCTTGGAGAAATATACAAACAGCTGTGGAAACAACAGTGACATCTATCAGTGATTTAAACCACAGGGTTACAAAGACATCGAAGTAACTGCAAACATGCTTTACCTTCTATTCAAAAAGATTTGGGAGGAGGAACAAGTGCCGATGGACTGGAAAGAAGGACACCTCGTCAAGATTCCAAAGAAAGGAGATCTGAGCAAATGTGAGAACTACAGAGGCATTACACTACTGTCAGTACCAGAGAAAGTCTTCAACAGAGTGTTGCTGAGCCGGATGAAAGATGCAGTAGACGCCCAACGTCGAGATCAACAAGCTGGATTCCGTAAGGATCGATCATCCACAGACCAAATTGCAACACTACGGACCATCGTCGAACAATCAGTTGAGTGGAACTCGTCACTATACATCAACTTCATTGATTATGAAAAGGCATTTGACAGTGTGGATAGGAGGACATTATGGAAACTTCTTCGACACTACGGAGTTCCTGAGAAGATTGTCAATATTATCCGGAACTCATACGACGGACTACAGTGCAAAGTAGTGCATGGAGGACAGCTGACAGATGCATTCCAAGTAAGGACCGGAGTCAGACAAGGCTGTTTACTCTCTCCCTTCCTCTTTCTTCTGGTGGTCGACTGGATTATGAAGACCTCGACATCTGAAGGAAAACACGGAATACAATGGACAGCTCAGAATCAATTAGACGATTTGGACTTCGCAGATGACCTAGCCCTCCTATCGCATACACACGAACAGATGCAGACAAAGACAGCCAGTGTAGCAGCAGTCTCTGCATCAGTAGGCCTCAGCATACACAAAGGGAAAATCAAGGTCCTCAAATTCAAAGCGGAGAACAGCAATCCAATCACACTTGATGGCTAAACTCTGGACAATGTAGAGTCTTTCACATACCTGGGAAGCATCATCGATGAACAAGGAGGATCAGATGCAGACGTAAAGGCAAGGATTGGCAAAGCAAGGGTCGCATTCCTACAAGAAGAAACCCGAAATGGTTTCTTCACAACACTTATGTACCCATAAGATGTTTGTGAATAATAATAATAATAATAATAATAATAATAATAATAATAATAATTGTAGAGCATATGGAACTCAAAACAACTTTCAACCAATATCAAAGTGAGAATCTTCAATACCAACGTCAAGGCAGTTCTACTATATGGAGCTGAAACTTGGAGAACCACAACAACCACAATCAAGAAGGTACAAGTATTTATAAATAGCTGTCTACGCAAGATACTCAACATCCATTGGCCGGATACCATCAGCAACAGCCTTTTCTGGGAGAGAACAAATCAGCTTCCAGCTGAAGAAGAAATTAGGAAAAGACGATGGAAATGGACAGGACATACATTACGCAAATCATCAAACTGCATCACGAGACAAGCCTTAACTTGGAATCCTAAAGGGAAGCAGAAAAGAGGAAGGTCTAAGAACACACTACGTCCGATAAAAGAAGCAGATATGGATAGGATGAATAGGAACTGGAAGGAGCTGAAAAGGATTTCCCAGGATAGTGTTGGATGGAGAATGCTGGTGAACGGCCTATGCTTCTTCACGAGGAGTAACAGGCGTAAGTAAGTAAGTTTCAAAGAACCAATGGATTTCCTCAAGGTTTATTGCACTGATGGATTCTCGTAAACTCGTCCCATCAGGCTCTGAACACGATGAAGAGCGACAACAAATCAGATCTAGGTTAAGAAAAAGTCTAAGAAACGACCGTGAGCAGTGGTGGGCAACGAAAGCAAAAGAGATGGAAAAGGCGGCGACTATAGGTAACACAAGACAGCTTTACAGACTGATAAAAGAAGCTGGAATTAATAAGTCAAGTGTAAGTCAGACTATTTCGGAAAAAAACGACACCCTCATCTGCTCCCAGTCCAGACGTTTGGAACGATGGGCGGAACATTTCAGAGAATAGTTCAGCTGGCCCTCAGCTACTCTACAACTACCCTCTATTCCCAGACAGTGTGAATGGAACATTGAAGTAGGTCCCCCAACTCTAGCAGAAGTTCAAAAGGCTATAGTTAATCTGAAACGAGGAAGCGCAGTTGGTCCAGATGGATTGGCTCCAGAGATCTTTAAGGATGGTGGTCCAATTTTAGCGATTAGGTTGACTAATATTTTAGCTAAGATCTGGGAGTTAGACGTAATCCCATCTGACTGGTCACAATCACTTATCGTCCCAATATATAAGAGAGGGTTAAAATCATCTTGTGATAACCATAGTAGGATTAGTTTGACTAATATTGCATCTAAAATACTAGCTTCAATAATTATCAGACGCCTAACTAAGACTCGTGAACTGCAAACACGAGAGAATCAAGCTGGCTTCAGACCTGGTCGTGGCTGCATCGACCACATATTCACCATTCGTCAGGTTCCAGAACACAGGCATACTTATCGGCGTCCGACAATGGTAGTCTTTCTTGACTTAGAAGCAGCATTTGACTCCGTAGATCGCGAGATTCTGTGGCAGTGTCTGTCATTGAAAGGCGTACCTCAGAAGTACATAAACCTTGTGAAGGCTCTTTACTCGAACACTACTAGTCGAGTCAGAGCTTATGGCGAACTGTCATCTGCTTTTGCAACCTCAAATGGTGTCCGCCAAGGCTGTCCACTTTCTCCATTTTTGTTGAACTTCATCATAGACCTACTGATGGAAATAACTTTCTCGTCGACTAAATTTTCGAAGATCGATCTCGTACTAGGAGGTACGGTTATTGACTTAGAATACGCAGATGACACAGTCCTGTTTGGTGAAGACGCTGATAAAATGCAGTGTTTTGGTAGCACTGAGCAACAATGCCAGAATGTTTGGGATGCATTTCTCCCCTCTAAATGCAAGTTGTTGTTTCAGGACTGGTCAGTGTCATAACCTGAACTATAGATAGCGAGTGAAGTAATCGAACGCGTGGACAACTTCACTTATCTTGCAAGACCGATCAGCCGTAACGGGTTGGTGTCTGATGAAATCTCAGCACGGATTCAGAAGGCCCGTTTGGCTTTTGTCAACTTACATCACTTGTGGCGAAGGCGAAATATCCGTTTATCAACTAAGGGAGGAGTATGTTGGGCGGTAGTTCGTTTTGTCCTACTTTATGGCTGTGAAACGTGGTCATTATGAGTAGAAGATACTCGTAAGCTACTAGTATTTGATCATAGATGTCTCAGAAATATTACTCGAATCTTGTGGGATCACCGGGTAAGTAATAGTGAGGTTAGACGCATGGTATTAGGGAATGATGGTAAATCAGTTGATGAGGTTGTGAATCTTCATCAACTGAGATGGTTGGTTGAGTTGACTGAACACTGATTACCACGTCTCGCAACCCTGACTAGTGTTGGAGACGGCTGGAACTAGGTTAGGGGCGGCTAAACCAAATCTTGACATCAGTGCTTGAAGTCACTAACTTCTATACTGAACCATGTTGGTGGATGCAGACTACTCGGTTGGGGTCTGCGTGACTACCGTAACCAATGGTTGGAGACTCTGTGTAACATGGATCAGAATCGATCACAATGGCGTAGGTGTATACACTATTTATCTTCTCTTAAACCGTGAGATTAGAATTCCCTCATACCTTTCTTTTTACGGACTAATTCTTTCTTCCTGTACTATATCTGTATACACAATTTTTCTTTTACATATTACTATCATTGAAGTAACTACTTCTATAAATTTGGTGTTCATCTTGTTGTGCTAATGAGGTATGGCAACTTGGACCTATGCATGTATGTGCCTGGTCCCACATCATATTTTATTATTATTAAGTATTCATTTGAAGAAATCGTCACAGCCAACCATGAAAAAAGTATGTTGAAACAATACATTAGAAAATCAAGCAAGTATAAAGAAATAGATCAAAGCAAACTCATGAATGTAAACAGTAAATATCGATTGAGCTTCATTTTTCATCTACATCGTCTAAAACCTCTGAAGTACGTTTACGAGAAGAACCTTTAAACACTGAACCAATTAAACCATGAGCGGTAGTTAACAAATTCACTGGTGTCGTCCCATCTGTAATTAATGTACTTTGTAGGCCCAAAGCGTTCAACATGCTCAGATTATGGTCTGATTCGGCTGTTGCCATTGCACGTAGTGTATCTGCACCTAATGCATTCACCATTGAAATGAAACGCGATTTCTCGATTTCTGTTTCGTCTTCCTTACACTTTAGAGCTAATTCATTCTTTTCCTTGATATAGGCGATCTCTGCAGCTCGAGCCAATTTGAGTCTTTTTAATTCTGCATTCTGAAAATATTGTTTAAATTCATAAAACAATACGATCAATGATTGAGATATCGGGATAGGGAAGATTAGATCTGACATCCATAAGTGGAAAACTTTCGAAGCACCAATGCGTCCTACAATCATTATTATCATACTGTAGGATTATTCACATGTGGTCTAATTGTAGAATACGGGGATATGTCTACTAATGGTAGAGGTCGCTTTAGACCGCTAACCATAAATCAACTTCGGTATTTCCAGTAATTTGAGTACATGAAATCCCAGAGATTACATTTGTAAAGAATATTGTTTGGAAAATTTAAGAAATCTTCAAAAACAATGAGGATATGATTACCCTATGAAATTTAACTGCCAGTTCAGCTTCCTTATGTTCTCAAACGTCGACAATAAAAACAAAACGTGACAGCAATTCTGCAAATACATTTTATGTCATTCCTTCTCTCCTCTCATTACATTCTACTACTATATTTCCTCATTTTATTATTGAGGTGTTTATCCGGCTACATTCCCAGTCTCTGTGTCGCACTGGATGTGTTGAAACACAACTCCGGTTTGCACGCTTAGAAAGCTTTTTTTACAAACAGAATCACAAGTCAGAGCACGAAATTTAGTTACGCAAACTCATTGCTGCCGGATGACATTACTGAACATGTGCCTGACGTCATTTTTAAACCGGATTCAGACTCACCATACGATTGTCTAAAAACGTAGGTCATTCGTGTTACATCTCTCACCGACCAGCAGACATTTGATCAAGTTTTAGCTAATGTAGAGCTAGGTGACAGTACACTACCTCAACTAAAAAGACACATTACAAATTTATTAGGGAATCGTACAGTATATAAACGTCTATTGTATCAATTGTGGCCCAGACATCTCCCACAAAACACCCAACTGATACTAGCAATTGGAGATGAAGATGTCGATTTTGATAGGCTAACGGACATAGCCTATAGAATTTACGAGCCGACTATGACTCGCTCCGTATCTCACATACAATCAAGCCCAACTGACAAAAGAATCGGAACACAGTTCTTAATCGACATTAGGGCAGAATTTAGTGTAGTGCCACCCACTACACTTGGGAAAAACACATCTGACCCCAAACAAAATCTACAAGCCGCAAACAGATCTGAGATCAAGGCGGACCGTAAAAGGCAGTTACAATTAAATTTCGGTCCTAAATCCAATTTTCCATGGAGCGTCATCATAGCTGACGTCCTCGTTCCTATAATCGCCACTGACATTCCGCATTTCCATAAAATACTATTAGATGTTAGAAATCGGAAACTTGTACTTGCCTATCAGAGTAAGGAAATTAGAGGAATTGTATCTAATGGGACTTCCATACATTTATTAGTCAAACCTCATCACGAGAATGACAAATACATCAATTTACTTAAGCAGTTTCCAGATTATTACGACCGAGTTTCGAGCATGACTAACCGACGTATACCGTCTTACATCACATAAAGACAGAGGGTACAACAGTGTTCGCACGTCCAAGACGCCTTGACCCCTCTCGTCTGGCTCTCGTAAAGAGCGACTTCAACAAAATGATAGAGTTGGGTATCATACGCCCCTCCGATAATCCGTGGGCATCACCGCCCCATATGGTACCCAAGAAGGACTCTTCCGAAGTTAGACCTTGCGGTGACGACAGATCTCTAATAGCCGGTCTATACCAGACAGATATCCTCTTTCACATTTACATGACTTTACTCATAGTCTATGTGATGTGACGATTTTTTCAAAAGCTGATCTAGTCCGTGCTTACCATCACATTCCAATTCACCCGGACGATATTCCCAAAACAGCCATTACTACCTCATTTGGACTATACAAATTTGTTCGCATGCCTTTTGGATTAAAGAATGAGGCACAAAGTTTCTAGCATTTTATCGACCAAGTGGTACGTGGCTTACCGTTTGTATATGCTTACATAGATGACCTACTTATCGTAAGCGAAGATGAAAATGAACATCTAACTCATCTGAAAATGCTTTTTGAGAAGCTAAAAGAGTATGGGTTAGCAGTCAACCCTGACAAATGTGAGTTCAGAAAACAATCCCTCAACTTTTTAGATCACGTACTTGATAATCAAGGCATCAAACCAGTTCCTAAGAAAACACAAGCCATCAAAAATTATCCTTTACCTGATTCATTCAAGAAACTAGGACGTTTCCTTGGGATTATCAACTTTTACAGACGTTTTATTACGAATTGTGCAGACACAGCAAAACCACTAACTGATTTATTAAGGGGATGAGTTAAATCATCAGCAATGACACCGCAAGCAACCCAAGCATTTGAACAGTTGAAAAGCGCCTTAAGCACCGAGGCATTACTCGCACGACGAAAGGTTGATGCACCTTTAGCAGTAATGACCGACGCTTCTAATGTAGCAGTAGGTGCTGTAATCCAACAACGTGTCAATCAACAATGACAACCCCTTGAATTTTTCTCAAAAAAGCTTAACGCAACGTTAACAAAATATAGCACATTCGGTAGAGAACAGTTAACTGTCTACTTAGCTATCAAACACTTTCGGTATATGTTAGAAGGGAATTCTTTTACGATATATACTGATCACAAACCTCTAACTAAGTTTATGATGCACAATCATGATAAATACAGTCCGCGCGAAATTCGTCAATTAGAATTCATCTTGCAATATGCAGCTGATATACACTATATATAAGGCAGTGAAAATGATGCAGCACATATACTATCGAGATTAAATATCAATACCTTCTCGATCCTTGATATAAACTATCAAGACATGGCAAATAATCAAAAGCTCAATAGGGAGCAACAAAAAGTTTTGCAGTCTAAAGAAACGAAATTATTATTCCAAAACATCCCCATAAGCAACAAAGACACCTTAACCTGTGATATTTCAACAGGTAAAACTCACCCCTTTGTACCTTAAGACATGAGACGAAACAATTTTGAGAAATTACACAATATATCTCATCCAGGTATAACAGCCACTGTAAAGGTTATCACAGATAGATTTGTATGGCCAAAGATAAACAAAGATGTACGAAAATGGTCACGGGAATGCATCCAATGCCAGGAGTCTTACTTACTTACTTACTTACTCTTGTTACTCCCAATGGAGCATAGGCCGCCGACCAGCATTCTCCAACCCACTCTGTCCTGGGCCTTCTTTTCTAGTTCCATCCAATTCTTGTTCATTTTTCTCATGTCTATTTCCATTTCTCGGCGTGATGTGTTCTTTGGTCTTCCTCTCCTCCTTTGGCCCTGAGTATTCCATGTGAGGACTTGTCTTGTGATGCAGTTGGGTGCTTGCCTCAATGTGTGTCCTATCCACTTCCAGCTCTTCTTCCTGATTTCTTCCTCCGCTGGGATCTAGTTTGTTCTCTCCCACAGTACGTTGTTGCTAATAGTGTCCTGCCAACGGATCTGAAGTATTTTGCGTAGACAACTGTTAATAAACACCTGTATTTTCTGGATGATGGCCTTCGTAGTTCTCTAGGTTTCTACCCCATATAGTAGAACTGTTTTGACATTTGTACTGAAAATCCTGACCTTGGTGTTGGTTGACAGTTGCTTTGAGTTCCAGATGTTGTTCAGTTGTAAATATGCTGCTCTTGCTTTGCCGATCCGCGCCTTCACATCTGCATCAGATCCACCGTGTTCATCAATGGTGCTGCCCAAATGCGTAAAGGTTGTTACATCTTCCAAATCTTCTCTGTCAAGTGTGATGTGGTTGGTGCATTCTGTGTTGTATCGGAGAATCCTGTTTTTCCCTTTGTGTATATTGAGACCTACTGCTGCTGAGGCTGCTGCCGCACTGTTCGTCTTCTCCTGCATTTGTTGTTGCGATTGCGATAGAAGGGCCAGATCATCTGCGAAGTCTAGGTCGTCCAGCTGCATCTCATCTGTCCACTGTATCCCGCGTTTCCCTTCAGATGTTGACGTCTTCATGATCCAGTCGATCATCAGGAGAAAGAGAAAGGGTGAGAGTAAGCAACCTTGCCTGACACCGGTCAGTACCTCGAACGAGTTTGTCAATTGTCCTGCATGCACAATTTTGCAGTTGAATCAATCATAGGAATTCCGTATGATGTTAACTATCTTCTGAGGCACGCCGTAGTGTCGAAAAAGCTTCCATGGTGTTGTCCCGTCCACGCTATCAAATGCTTTTTCGTAGTCAATGAAGTTGATGTAGAGTGATGAATTCCATTCGATTGATTGTTCCACAATGATTCGTAGAGTTGCGATTTGGTCTGTACACGATCTATCCTTACGGAATCCTGCCTGTTGGTCTCGAAGTTGGGCGTCTACGGAGTCCTCCATTCTGTTTAACAATACCATGTTGAAGACTTTTCCTGGTGTTGAGAGAAGAGTGATGCCCCTGTAGTTATCACACTTGCTGAGATCGCCTTTCTTCGGTATTTTGATCAGAAGTCCTTCTTTCCAGTCTGTTGGTACTTGTTCCTCATCCCAAATCTTATTGAAGAGAATGTGGAGTATCCTTGCAGTTGCCGCTACGTCTGCCTTTAGTGCCTCTGCTGGGATGTTGTCCGGTCCTGCTGCTTTGCCACTCTTGATTTGTCTGATGGCCATGCCGATTTCTTCAATTGTTGGTGGGCCAACATTGATTGGTAGGTCCGTGGGTGCTGCTTCGATGTTGGGTGGGTTCAGTGGAGCTGGTCGATTAAAGAGTTCTTTAAAGTGTTTTGTTGCTCTTCAATGTTGGTGATTACCTCTCCTTCCTTGCTTTTCATTGGTCGTTCTGGTTTGCGGCGATTTTCAGAGAGTTTCTTTGTCGTATCATACAATTGTCTCATGTTTCCTTCTCTTGCAGCCTTTTCCGCCGTCGTTGCTAAATCTTCCACATAGTTACGTTTGTCGGTTCTGATGCTCCTCTTCACTTGTTTGTTTACTTCTGTGTATTCAGCTTGTGCCTTGGCTTTTTCTGCTCTTGTTCGACTGGTATTGATTGCTGACTTCTTGTTCCTCCTTTCTTGAATCTTATCCAGTGTATCAACAGTGATCCACTCCTTGTGATGGTGCTTCTTGTGACCCAGGACCTCATGACATGTTGAAGTGATTGCCTTTTTGATCCCCTTTCAGTTGCTCTCCATAGTAGTTCCTTCTCCATTGAGTAGATCATGAAAGGCCTGGAACTTGTTGCTGAGGGCTATCTTGAATTTGTTGAGTTTGTCTGTATCCTGAAGAAAGGCCGTATTGAACTTTTGTGATATTGTCCGTCCCATTGTCCAGTGCTTCTTGAGTTTCAATTTCATCTTGGCGACCAGCAAGTGATGATCTGATGCTATATCAGCTCCTCTCTTGGTTCTCACGTCCTCCATCGTCCTCCTGAACGTTTTGTTGATGCAAATATGGTCGATTTGGTTCTGCGTGGTGTGATCCGGTGAAGTCCATGTGCTTTTGTGTATGCGTTTATGTGAGAATATGGTGCTGCCCATGACCAGTTTATTGAAGGCACATAGATTTGCAAATCTCTCATCATTTTCGTTTCTTTATCCCAGTCCGTGTCGTCCCATGATGTCTTCATATCCAGTGTTGTCCGTTCCAACCTTGGCGTTGAAATCTCCCATTAGAATGGTCAGGTCCTTTGTTGGGCACTTCTCGACGATTGACTGCAGCCTATTGTAGAATTGATCTTTAGCGTCTTCATTGTAATCGTTGGTAGGCGCATAGCATTGGATGATGTTAATTGAAATGCCCTGTTTCTTTGTTTTGAAGGAGGCTTTGATGATCCTTGGTTCATGAGATTCCAATCCTATAAGTGCGTTTTGTGCTTGTTTGGACAGCATCAATGCAACTCCTTGTGTATGTGGAGTATTTTCTTCCTCATGGCCGGAGTATAACAGAAGCTCCCCTGAAGCTAGTCGTTGTTGTTCAACTTGCGTCCAGTGTGTTTCACTGATCCCAAGCACCTCTAGGTTGTATCTCCTCAATTTTGCAGCAATTTGGAAGGCTCTATCGGTGTCCCACATTGTACGAACATTCCATGTACCTAAATAAATGGTCGCTCTGGTTGTCAGAAGGGGTATCGGCCTCGTGACTTCCGAAGGCATTCGGCTTTCATCATGAGGCATCATAGTTCTTCTAAATGAAGACCGTCTGACTCCCAGGGCAGAGTTTAAAAGGTTTGAATAATCTTTTCCGCTTAGCGTATTATTAGCGAGTTAGTTTTCTACAGGATGAGGACGCTAATCCAATGCCCAACCCTCCTCCTTTATCCGGGCTCGGGAGCGGCAGTAGCTCACAGTAGGACTCCAGGCGGAGTTATGCCAGAAGTCAAAACTATATAAACATATAAAATCTCCTACAGGAATTCCTCCCGCCGCTAGCGCTAGGAGCGACCACATTCTTATCGAAATTGTTAAACCTTTACCAATTTCTAATGGTCACTCGCATATACTAACATGTATAGATAGATTTACGAGATGGCCCATAGCTGTTCCGTTAAAAGACACGTCGGCATCAACAGTGGTGAAGAAACTGGTGAAACACTGGATTACAAACTTCGGTGTCCCTACAACAATTACGACCGACCGTAGAGCTCAGTTTGAAAGCAAACTATTTCAGCAACTTACAGATACTTTCGGTATAAAGAGAATTAGAATCACTGCTTATCATCCGACTGCTAATGGAATGATAGAAAGGTTCCACAAACAGTTAAAAGTTTGTTTGACGGCAGCAGGAGGAGATTACAAATAGGATGTCAAGCTTCCTTTATTACTATTAGGCATTCGCCCAACTATCAAACAAGACATCGGTTGTTGTGCTGCTGAGTTGGTTTATGGAACAACGTTACGTTTGCCTGGTGAATTTTTTGACCGTGCAACAGATATTCCAGTAGATATAACCAACTGCGTGCAACAATTAAAACAGCAGATGGAATCCATTGGGTCCGTTGAACCACGAACCCAAAAGGTGAGGTCATTCGTACCCAATGAACTAGACAAATGCTCACATGTATTCGTCAGAAATGATAGACTACAACAGTCGTTACAGACTCCTTACGACGACCCTTTTAAAATCATCCGAAAAGACAGTAAAACGGTCACAGTGGAAAGAGCAGGTAAACATGATACTGTTAGCATCGACAGAGTAAAACCAGCGTTTCTAGAGAACACTGAAAAACAGACAACCGTAAAACCGTCTAAACCCGTGGCAGAGCAAACACCATACAAACTACCTGCAAAAACAATACTTCACACCAAAGTTCAGCAGCAACAGAAACTACAACAAGATTAGAAAGAAGAGTACATTGTACAGATAGGTATGTAGCAACCACCATATTTATCTAGACCAAATCCTGAGATTGCTCTTATAACACAAAAATCCTTCTTTATTTTCATTACTTTTTTTATTGTCCCCACGGATCTTCATTATGTTCACATTTTAACTTTACGCAACTCGTTGATGTTAAATATACATTTATACATACATGATATAAAACGTTTCAACACACAAGCTGTTATTACAAATTAACGCTTACTCATCATATCGAGTTGTACATTTATTTTAAAAACAATTTCGTTTTTTATCTCTTTGTCGAACATAGATGTTAATAAAAAAAATTTTGTAAATAAAAACATCAATGTTCTGGATAGGAGCTTATGTAGTAAGCCCATCCAACTATTGTATTATTTATTTTCAATGGTTAAGATCATGAGTCAGTTGAAGCTAGACCACTATGGAAAACCTGGAAGCACTGGACGGCCGTTTCGTCCTATTGTGGGAGTCCCTGAGTGTATTTCTTTGTTATTGCATATGAGTAATAAGTATTTTCTGTAAAGATAGATTTTATCAATAGGTTGTACAAAGTGTTATTTATTTACTTATTCAGAATTGTACTTTGCCGGATGAGTCATTTCTTTCTCTCTATACACGTTTTAACTGATTTCATAAATTTTGCGGAAATTCTAATGACCTCTGTTGAAACTAATTAGACAAGCAAGCCACAATGATACGTTATTGTTCACACAACGTTATTATCATTATTAATATTATTGCTACCTATATTAACATTTATTATGTTGCTATCATATTGATTTTGGCTTGAAAGTACTATGACAAATCATTCTGACCTTTATTAAATGGCCTTTCTAATTTACAAATAGCACAATATTGAAGTAGACGCAAACGTTCACCATTTTCAACATATAGCATTGTAAAATTTATTAATGCATGTTTTATTTTTACTTTTGTAAAATATCATAATAATTATGGACTCATAACGTAGAGCCTGATGATGAAGTTATAGAGAGCGATTGTTCACAATTTATGAAATCAGTTAAAACATGTATAGAGAGAAAGAAATGACTCATCCGGCAAAGTACAATTCTGAATAAGTAAATAAATAACACTTTGTACAACCTATTGATAAAATCTATCTTTACAGAAAATACTTATTACTCATATGCAATAACAAAGAAATACACTCAGGGACTCCCACAATAGGACGAAACGGCCGTCCAGTGCTTCCAGGTTTTCCATAGTGGTCTAGCTTCAACTGACTCATGATCTTAACCATTGAAAATAAATAATACAATAGTTGGATGGGCTTACTACATAAGCTCCTATCCAGAACATTGATGTTTTTATTTACAAAATTTTTTTTATTAACATCTATGTTCGACAAAGAGATAAAAAACGAAATTGTTTTTAAAATAAATGTACAACTCGATATGATGAGTAAGCGTTAATTTGTAATAACAGCTTGTGTGTTGAAACGTTTTATATCATGTATGTATAAATGTATATTTAACATCAACGAGTTGCGTAAAGTTAAAATGTGAACATAATGAAGATCCGTGGGGACAATAAAAAAGTAATGAAAATAAAGAAGGATTTTTGTGTTATAAGAGCAATCTCAGGATTTGGTCTAGATAAATATGGTGGTTGCTACATACCTATCTGTACAATGTACTCTTCTTCCTGATCTTGTTGTAGTTTCTGTTGCTGCTGAACTTTGGTGTGAAGTATTGTTTTTTGCAGGTAGTTTGTATGGTGTTTGCTCTGCCACGGGTTTAGACGGTTTTACGGTTGTCTGTTTTTCAGTGTTCTCTAGAAACGCTGGTTTTACTCTGTCGATGCTAACAGTATCATGTTTACCTGCTCTTTCCACTGTGACCGTTTTACTGTCTTTTCGGATGATTTTAAAAGGGTCGTCGTAAGGAGTCTGTAACGACTGTTGTAGTCTATCATTTCTGACGAATACATGTGAGCATTTGTCTAGTTCATTGGGTACGAATGACCTCACCTTTTGGGTTCGTGGTTCAACGGACCCAATGGATTCCATCTGCTGTTTTAATTGTTGCACGCAGTTGGTTATATCTACTGGAATATCTGTTGCACGGTCAAAAAATTCACCAGGCAAACGTAACGTTGTTCCATAAACCAACTCAGCAGCACAACAACCGATGTCTTGTTTGATAGTTGGGCGAATGCCTAATAGTAATAAAGGAAGCTTGACATCCTATTTGTAATCTCCTCCTGCTGCCGTCAAACAAACTTTTAACTGTTTGTGGAACCTTTCTATCATTCCATTAGCAGTCGGATGATAAGCAGTGATTCTAATTCTCTTTATACCGAAAGTATCTGTAAGTTGCTGAAATAGTTTGCTTTCAAACTGAGCTCTACGGTCGGTCGTAATTGTTGTAGGGACACCGAAGTTTGTAATCCAGTGTTTCACCAGTTTCTTCACCACTGTTGATGCCGACGTGTCTTTTAACGGAACAGCTATGGGCCATCTCGTAAATCTATCTATACATGTTAGTATATGCGAGTAACCATTAGAATTTGCATATCGATTTGCACATGGATAACGATAGATTGAAAACCACGTCCTTCAACCTGTAATTTTTGCACAAGTCAGGATACGTATTTCGAAACATGATTGGACACCGTTGATAAAACATACTTCTCAGTTTCACTTTAAGTATTTTAACGCAAAAGTCAATGTATTCAATTCTTTCTTTTATTTCACAGTGTGTTCTTTAATTATCTCTACTGTTATGAAACTTCCTGTGATCGACATGTAACATACGTGAGGTGAAATTGGTAAACATGCGCATAAGCATCATAAGTGAAATAGCTCACTGAGTTGATCATCCGAAAACCTAGGTTGAAGTGTTTCCCATTAAAAAATATAAATGGATTGTTATGGTTATCATGTGGACATCTCGACGTTCGACACCCAACAATGAAAAACCTCCTATCTAGAGGAAAGTATTTAAACCTCATTAGAGTGATCGTCAGTAGAAATTTCGACAACTTTCCTGTAAACACAGAACTGTGTGTAGTCTTGATTATTTATGACAGAATCTCGTCCAACATTTCACACAACGATTAGAAATGTTGTGAAATAGTTATGAGGCTGTAAGTGCTTTATAATGGAGAAAACAAGGCTAATCGTCTTCGAGAGTCACCATTAGTTGAGTGTTCAAAAAATCAGTTTCTCAACCATTCAGTAATGAATGTCCACGCAGTGTTTTATCCAGAGTGATGCGTTGGCACGTTCTAATATTAGCCTATCACTGAATCGCAGAATATTTATCGGGTCTAGTTTTTAAAGCTTATCGATTCACCAGTGCATTTGGTAGAAATCAAGGTCATTATCGGTACATTGGACTACAATAAATTTTATCTCTCTGACTCAGTCCACTTTAAGTTACTGATCTACGATTCTAACCGGAATTGATGAAGACTATTCAAAACATTCTGTGGATGTTTTCACATATACAAAGTGCTAGGTCATAAGATGTTTGTCTTTGAAGTTTCTTGAGTGTTTGCTGTAGATTAAAGAAGATCCACATAGAACAGTCTAAATATAATGAAATTTAAAGTTAGTTATGAGAAAGAGTATTTGCTTTCTTTCTCCATGTACATACATCTCATCGGTATGGTGATGTCGTTTCATTATTCGTTTAGTTCTACATTCAAAAAACAAGTTACAAGTTAAAAAATTTCTCGATTACACAAGTTATTTCTGTGATTCTTAGTTCGTACTATGATTCAAATACTCCTGATCATCACATCGGCGTCGCGATGGAGCCTGTGATGGAATTGTTGGATATACATTCAGACTTTGATGCTTTCGAGGATTACTTTGAAAGGTTCGAAATCTGGGCTATGTCCAAGGAAGGTGATGAAGATGTTAATATTGTAGCACATTTCCTCACATTCATCGGAAAAGAAGCTTACAGCTTATTAGAAACTCTGGCTTTACCGAAAAAGCCCATTTCGCTCCCTTACACAGATCTCAAGGAACTACTGCTAGACTATGTCAAGTATACAAATTTCGAATGCGGTAAAAGAGGAAGATTTCGTAAAATGATTCATAAGGTGCATGCACAAGGTTATGCAGATAATTCATTGAGGAGATACGATACAGTTCACGAAGATCGACACAAGTTGGGTCAATGTTTTTCCTATGGCAGGTTCCACTCTTTTAATTCATGTAAATTTCGTAATTCTGAGTACTTTAAATGTGATGATATTGGACATATTCAGTCAGTTTGTAATACTACTGTTCATCTCGCTGCAACTAATATTAAGTCTTGTAATTATGGTTCTACTAAGTTGAGCATTTATAATGATCATTTATCTTTATCAACGATTTCACAAAACAGTGTAGAGTCATATAGCAGTTCACAGTTAAATGAAACTCAGAAATCTTACGAAACAACAGTTTCTAATCAATCAACCTATCAGATTTTTCATGTTATTGTACCAGATATGGTTTTTCCTAATGACTGACTTATTTCTGACAAAATTCCTTGCAAATCTGAGGAAAATATGTTGAGTGAACCTAGTCATGATCGAAAACCTGATGCAGTCGTGAAAGATGCTGATTTTTTTAATGATCCTTTACTCTGCGATAACATTCTTACTAAATTCGAGGAAACTATTTGAGAATAGTCAAAGCTTGATGTTATACCAAATATTATTTGTCCTCATAATGTATTTGTTTGTTGTGGGAAAATTGTTCAATACGAAGCAAGAGTACTAAATGACCTCAATTTTGACTACAATTCGGATGATTTCATATCAACTGCTGTTTATCCTTATCACAAAAACACTTCTAATGTTTACTCTAACCAATGTGAGAAATATGTTTTGAATGAAGCCACATCATCCACAAATTGGGGATATAAAAATTCAACATTATTTCGTGGGTGAGGATAGTCTAAAAGTCTATGGTTCAAATTCTAGGTAGCAGCGGTCGCAATACACAACCGACATGCTGATTACACAATCCTAGGAGGCAGGTGAGTCTGTTCCGATTTCGGTTGTTAATTCTAATACTAATGAGTGCATTCTAGATAATAGAGTTTCTATCCAACACAATGTCGGACAGACACATGATGAACTTAAGAAGAGGACGTACAATCGACTAAAGACACTTAGACTCTAATTTAAGCTGTGGCGGATGTGGTGTTTGAATGAACTAATGATTACTTTGTACTTGTTGAATGCTTGGTTTCGAATTCTAAATACAGTACATTCGTTTGTGGTTATCTAGTACTTCTTGATCCTATTACGTTATTTCTGTGATTCTTAGTTCGTACTATAATTCAAATAATCCTGATTATCACAACTCATTTTGTTAAATAAGTGCGCGATGAAATTCGTGTAATCGAACCGTTACTTGCCATCCAAAATTATACATCAATAGTTAGTCGGTCAAAAATACTACAATCGAAATCCAATAAGGACAGCATAGGATGACTGAGCTACTAACAATCATCGCTTCTTATCAATCATAATTGCATGCATAAATTCACTCTGAATCTATCTTGAAACACTTAGCATCTTTATCGTTTCTTCTTCACTGAGGTCGCTTGTATTCGTGGGTCTCCTGTCTCACTCAATGTTTGTATATTCATGTTGACATTGTCACCATTTGAACGATGTAGTTCCATCTTGACGGATAATAATTTCCTGTTAGCGTTTCTAACCTGCAAAAGTTATTGTCATTCATTTCATCGATAACTAACATTGATATTCCATGTGTTCTAATGCATCAATCCAGACTTATTATCAATAGTGACAGTGAATGTTATACATACCATTATTGTTAAATATATTGAGTGATACAAGTTGCAAGTGTTGCTTTATTGATGTTTTGAAGTGATTTCTTAACTAATTAAAATTCCAGTTCATCGACTGTAAGATAGTCAATCAAAAGCAATCTATACTAAATAAATCTTTATACAAGTGTAAGAATAATCTCCAATGAATCGCAATATGTTGCTAAATCATGTAAGCTAATTAGATGAGTTACATATTCATCGCCTTAAGAATTTTCAACCGTGTCAAGGTCACTTTAATTGTACATCCTTTCAATGCTATCGGTCGCTAGGTTTACATTTGCAATTGTATCATACACCATCAACTACCTAATCTCCTTCAGTCTTTCTGAACGGCATTCTTGTTGTTTAATATACCTTACCACCAATGATAATACTATTATTGATCCGACTCATTTGATTTCAAACTGGTCCATTCCAGTTAATTGTATTGATGTGATGTGGCTACTAGGTCACTTGTATATTTGTCTCAGAACAAACATCGGTTATTACTGACTGATCCAATTCTTCAAAGTTCCACAACTGACTATTAACACAATCCTCATGCTAATTCAACCCATCAAGCAGTTTTAATACACTATACACTGGTTAAAAATGAGTAGTTGAAACTATGTCTATCTAATATATATTTTGTGAAAGCGTATGTTCACCCTGACAATCTTTTGCTGCTTGTGAAACACTCAATTATATTCTGAACAACAGCAAAACTAATACAAGTAGAAACATGATAAATAAAAAACACACTTTGGATAGCACAAGTATCACATATTTTATAAGGTATTCATTTGAAGAAATCGTCGCAGCCAACCATGAAAAAAGTATGTTGAAACAATACATTAGAAAATCAAGCAAGTATAAAGAAATAGATCAAAGCAAACTCATGAATGTAAACAGTAAATATCGATTGAGCTTCATTTTTCATCTACATCGTCTAAAACCTCTGAAGTACGTTTACGAGAAGAACCTTTAAACACTGAACCAATTAAACCATGAGCGGTAGTTAACAAATTCACTGGTGTCGTCCCATCTGTAATTAATGTACTTTGTAGGCCCAAAGCGTTCAACATGCTCAGATTATGGTCTGATTCGGCTGTTGCCATTGCACGTAGTGTATCTGCACCTAATGCATTCACCATTGAAATGAAACGCGATTTCTCGATTTCTGTTTCGTCTTCCTTATACTTTAGAGCTAATTCATTCTTTTCCTTGATATAGGCGATCTCTGCAGCTCGAGCCAATTTGAGTCTTTCTAATTCTGCATTCTGAAAATATTGTTTAAATTCATAAAACAATACGATCAATGATTGAGATATCGGGATAGGGAAGATTAGATCTGACATCCATAAGTGGAAAACTTTCGAAGCACCAATGCGTCCTACAATCATTATTATCATACTGTAGGATTATTCACATGTGGTCTAATTGTAGAATACGGGGATATGTCTACTAATGGTAGAGGTCGCTTTAGACCGCTAACCATAAATCAACTTCGGTATTTCCAGTAATTTGAGTACATGAAATCCCAGAGATTACATTTGTAAAGAATATTGTTTGGAAAATTTAAGAAATCTTCAAAAACAATGAGGATATGATTACCCTATGAAATTTAACTGCCAGTTCAGCTTCCTTATGTTCTCAAACGTCGACAATAAAAACAAAACGTGACAGCAATTCTGCAAATACATTTTATGTCATTCCTTCTCTCCTCTCATTACATTCTACTACTATATTTCCTCATTTTATTATTGAGGTGTTTATCCGGCTACATTCCCAGTCTCTGTGTCGCACTGGATGTGTTGAAACACAACTCCGGTTTGCACGCTTAGAAAGCTTTTTTACAAACAGAATCACAAGTCAGAGCACGAAATTTAGTTACGCAAACTCATTGCTGCCGGATGACATTACTGAACATGTGCCTGACGTCATTTTTAAACCGGATTCAGACTCACCATACGATTGTCTAAAAACGTAGGTCATTCGTGTTACATCTCTCACCGACCACCAGACATTTGACGTGTTTATCTGGCTACATTCTTAGTCTCTATGTCGCACTTATTTGACAACAGATGTCTTAGAAATATTGCTGGCGTCTGCTGGGATCGCCGGGTAATTAATAGTCAGGTTAGACACAAGGTGTTAGGGAATGATGGTAAATCAGTTGATGAGGTTGTGAATCTTCATCGACTGAGATGGTTGGGCCACGTGTTACGTATGCCCAAATACCGATTACCACGACGTGCAATGCTAACCGTTGTTCGGGATGGTTGGAAGAAAGTTAGGGCGGCCAAACCAAAACGTGGCATCAGTGCTTGAAGTCACTAACTTCTAGTCTGAGCCATGTTGGTAGATGCAGACTACCTGGGTGGGGTCCGCGTGACTGTCGTAACCAATGGTTGGAGACTCTTGGTGATATGGCTCAGAATCGATCACAATGGCGTCGGTGTATACACTCTCTATCTTCCCTTAAACTAAGAGATTAAAATTGCTTCATATGTTTCTTTCTACGAACTAAATCTCTCTTCGTGTACTATATCCTTATTGCAATCTTTCTTTTATATATTACCACCTCTGTATTAACTACTTTTATGAATCCGGTGTCCATCTTGTTGTGTTAATGAAGTATGGCAACTTGGACCGATGCATATACGTGCCTGGTCCTACGTTGTAGCTGACTGACTGACTGACTATGTCGCACTGAATGTGTTGAAACACAATGACAAATTATGAATACTGAACAATAATTATTGTTTCAAAGTCTCTTCATCAGTTTATCACGTTGAGTTTCATTACAAGTGCATGTAACAAATCCATGTATAATGTTTATGAGCTGAAACTCGAACGAAATCAGTCTTTCACGATATATAATTCAATCTAACATCGAACAAGTTTTCATTACATCCACTTACTATCATGTCAGAAACTATAACAAGACTAACACAAATATTCTCACAAATTTGAGTCGCAATTGTAGATAGAGAAAACAAATTGAAAATGTAACTGCAAACATCCTCACCGTTTCAATAGATAAGGCTTCTGCTCGAAGTTTAGCTTCTTCCACTGCAGCTTGACTGGAAATACGATTCGCCTCAGCTCGACTTTCTGCTTCGGCCTTCGCTTGACTACTACTTTCTAGTGCAGCCAGTTGCACTCGGATTTCAAGCAAATTACGCCTGGCTTGTTCAGCAGCCGCTTCATCCTCAATTCTTTGACGCTCTAACCGACCTCTGGCTTCCTGTTCGAGTCTTTCCGCTTCGTGACTAAAATACAATACCACAGAATAAACTTCACTATCGAAAACTTCATTCCCGGTTCTCAGCATGACAATTAAATACCTTACCCCTAGTATTCATACTCGAAATGAAATTTTCAAAACAGACAAAGGTAATGCCCCATTACACATCAACTATACACTATAAACCGGGGAAAAGAAACAGTGGAAACACGTTATATTGTAAAGAAAACTTAACCGACTAACACTACTGACTTCATGCACACCTTTACGAGTATTGTACACATGACTAAACAGTTCAAAATATTTTCCAAAACGAATGCAGCTTGCTTACCGTGCAGCTGCCTCTTGCGAATTGGTCGTTATCTCAATGGCAAGTTGGACTGACTTCTGCAACGAATCCCGAGTTCGTTGATCCACTGGCTCCACAGACTGTACATCCACGCTTGTAATATGCAGGTTATTTTGAGGAAAAACTATTCGATCCCGAACCTTTCCAGCTTCATCCAATCCGAATACGGAGGCACGAATAATTCGTGATGAGTGCTAAATAAAAATATAGAAGAAACGAGTATGGTTCATGACAGTGTTTCCGCCTACATGGGGACTCATCAATCAGATCTAACCAAGTCCCGGCTAGTATTGAAGTTTCTCTTGAGGCTCGAAATCAGTAATCAACACTTACAGTACCAAAATCTAGTTCACAAAACCACCATACCTTTCTTTAAAAAATCTAACTGGCAGTAGAGGTATAAGGCTCCCCACCGAAACAAAACCCGTATGATTACACTAATTTCGTACTCAGACACTGGTGGTGTTTTAGCGTTAACGCACGAATTTTGAGCAACTTTTGCGGCTTACCACTAATTTCCTTAAACAAAACACTGAATGAACCATTTTCTATTCTCATAGAAAGTCCTGATCTTTAAGATGTCCTCAGCTGACAACCATCACTGTAGCTGTGACCTATCTACCGTCAATATACACCCATTAAAGTCAGAATAACATCGTGTTGACGAGTAACTACTTTGAACGATTCTCCAGAACTACGTCTCTCTTCAAATACAATTACTTGACCGATGCATATATGTGCTTGGTCCTACGTTGTAGCTGGGTGACTTACTGATTCAATCCTTATTCTTCATCACCAAAATTTATCTTACTGTAAACCAACCAGATCATTTTGATTAAGGAATCTTCTTACTACTCCATTCTATATTTGAGAAACAAGTATGGTGGTACACAATGTGAATATTGAAAATGGAAAGAATAATACGTCATTTAACAAACTTTCTGGGAATCACAATGACTCCTCTCTCCATAAAATTCTACACAGTTCATGTGACACATTTTGTTACAACTCGGTACACTTTCTAGGATGGAGATACAAAACAGTAGTCATTGACAAATAGAAGCTTTAACTCAACTACATAAATAACTGACCTATGTAATACTCATGGTCAACTTTAAGTTTCTTATTAAATGGTACAACACCACTACGTATGTTTATTTCGAATAAGAGATTGGATTTCAAGTAAATTTTACTGGCTCTCAGACTTGTCCTTACTAGTCTGCATTGAACCATGGTATTTTGAGCATTTTGGAACGAAGATTCTTCAACTCAAGCATCACACATTCAAAAATAGATGCTGAAATTCTAACCGTAAGTAGCTAATTCAACATGAAGATATGACACTCACCAACTACATCACAAAGCACAAATCGCTGACACATTGAATAATGAATTTTGATATGGTCCTTAAGTACCGCATGCATTATGCAAAAGTGCAAATCTACAGCAAAATGATCTGGTCTGGTTGTATCACTTTAAGAGTGAAGATTATGACTCCAGAAGGTGAAAGAAACAAGTTACCTTAAATTGTCCAACCAAGGTTCTTTTCAAATCATTGCAAATTTACAGTAACAGAGCCAGGTGAGCAATTCTGATGACATTGTGCACACTCATTGATTGAATTGCTTTGTTATAGGTAATGCATGTTCACTGAATACATTGCTGTGCTATGCTGGTTAAAATAGGAGCACAATTGTATAACTAGGTACTGACGTCCAAGTACAAATGCACTGAACAAATGCTATTAGTCGGTGAAGAATTTAAACGACATCGCTCTATATCGGTATCAGTATCAGTACCACACATTCTATCATACTTTAACTTTCCATAGATTCTGAACAACAAACTATTCTAGATTTTCACTCAACCATTCTACTTGTCTTTCTTTCAGTTTCCTACTACACTTGGTATTACTATCTTTCCTCCAACTACTTGTTACTCGTTTATTTATTCTCACTGTGTGTATGTATTCGATAGTAATTGAATAGATATTCATTCGTACTACATTGTACGTTGTTGCTGTCCATCTTCCCACCTCCGAAAAACTCAGTCAAGTTTCTAAGATATGTTTACTAAACGTTTCTGAATAGCTCTCGTCCGCGACAACATGCTAACAAAGGGTGTAAAGCATATATGTTGTTGCATGAAGTTTGGTCATATCACTCTCTTATCACTAAGAGTCACAATCACACTACAACTTAACACCACAAATCAATCCTTCATTTAGATATCGCAGTAACTAATAATGTCTCTAACAAAACGTATACAGTTGCTACGAGAATTTCGTGAGAAGGCACCTAAACGATTGACGATTAATTGAGGCTTCATCCACCTGCATAAATTTGCAATATGATCAGTGTACTGATCTAATAAAATCACTAGACTGTAAAATGATAAACCTTACCTTATGAAAATCATCGAATTGGACAGATGCAACAGTGCCACGAACACGAGATGCAATAGCTTTACAAGCATCTCCAACAAAATCAGGTACTGAAAATAACTTAGCAGCATCGGCTGCACTGCATGATGGAGAGACATCGAACACCCAATTGTACGATAGTTGCAAAGACAAGCGAGCATGGTCCGCAGTTTCAACAATTACAACATCGGTACAAAAATCTGGACCTAACAGTAAACATAGACTTTTAATCACATTCGGTTTCTTCGGTTTCCCACCACTCAGGCTCAAACGAGTAAATTGTTCATCCGGTCCTAACATAGCTAAATTTGGTCCAAACTCGACTCTTGCCCTTTTATTTTTATAGTCATAAATTTGAACTGCAGCATTGTGTGGAACACGGAAAGTAACTACACGAGTTGGGTCAAGACGGTTAACTGAATCTGGAGAAGATCGAACTCCGCGGTCAGCAAATGGGTCAATATTACTTTCCAGCAACTGAACAACCTCGGGTGGGAGTTTCTTCTCCCATAATTCTTCATCTTGATTTAACATATAAGCTTCACCAATAACAGCACGAACTTGTCCTGTTTGCATATTACGAACATAGATCCCTTCATTACAATCGAGAGGAATTACATTACGACGGTTTATCACATCCACTTCAACAGGAGGTATGTATTCGATGGGTCCACGTAACATCCACCGATCACCAGGACGGCGTATCTAAAACCAGTGAGGTGTTAAATAAAATCAAAACACTAAGTATGGTAGTATTCAACTTAGCAGGGTAAACATCTCTACCAAATAATAAATATTTCTTTAATAAATTAGCGCTCACTGAAGAGAGGAAACAATCATAACGAACGGGAAAATAATAAGTGGATTGATTCGAACTGGATCAGCAAAATAAACACAACAATAACATCTTGAAAAGGCGAGTTCGACTTAATTTCATGAATATTAAAACACCGAAATGGCAGGACTAACATGTTGAATCTCCGCCATTCGTAAATATTCGATCACCAGACGAGCTCGAGAACTCCGTATGCTAAAGTTACTTGTCTTCGCATATTGCGTTCCATAAACTACATCGCGAAGCCAAACAATATACTAATAATAAGGAATTTTACTAATCAAGTCTCATACTACTGGAAATCTAAGTTCCATGTGACTTAATAATCAAGTACAAGTTCATATACTCAGACTTGAGTCACATTGTTTTGTAAAAATGCTTATTAAGCTACTTGGCTGGTGGAATTCCAACTCAAATTCGAACAATCAAATCTTTCTACATATGAGGCACAACTCTACATAGTAACATACGCACACGTTACCTTAATTATTAGCACTATGCTCTTATATGAATTGTCCTTTCTCCTAGTCAGCCCTAGCATCGATTGAGTCAACAAATTACGTAGGAGATATGCAACCAATTTATCAACACCAAGAACCGCAATCCAGTAAAGTGAACAGACTATAGTTTCACTGACACGCAACACATGCAAAGTCAACATCCAATTCCTCATTAACTATTCAAAACAACAAACCAAAAATTCAAATTGGTGTTTAAACTTTTCTAGACTTATGACCATTTTAAGTGAGGTAAATATTAGAACAAATAGACCTGGTTGACAATACAAATTAGAAACTTACACATTTCTGCTTTACAGAGTCCCCCTCAGATATAGCGTCCCCACATATATCGTCAACAAACTGTTCTTTAGCTCGAAGAATAAGGCCTTCGTCGTTCTGCAAAATATAAGCATCTTGAACTCCTGTTTCCAAATACTCTCCTGGTCTCAGAAAGAATGACTTCTCACCACGTACTAATAATTTTCTCCCTAACTGAGGAACACCGTTCTCATCCCAAGGGTTGACTACCACACAAAACTGATGGACACGTAGGATTGTAACATCAACCTCTTTCACAAACTCCTCAAGTGCGCTGCAAATGTGATACTCCGCATCTTCATGTGTAATTAACCACTCTTCACCAGCTTTGCGATATTTCCCGAACTTGTCACAATGAGACTTAACAGCTTTGACACATATCGCTCGCTGAAAATGAATAATAACGTTGACTAAATAAAATATTCAATTGTCAAACCGATACATAATTTTAGAAGCATTATAACTGTCCGTACAGTCTTGGCCCCACGTTGTCGAACAAAGGCATGCACAGACCTATATATCATTCAGTCAAATACACAATACATTACCTATGTAACATACGGGGTGTCAACAAACAAAACACCAATTCTAATTTAAAGGCCTTCACGTCGGGTATCTTTACTTGAAAGTACGTTTGAAAGTTGAGACCATTGTTTAGTCATTGTTTTTATACAAACTTTGATAATCTTTGTCTACTTTTTGAGGAACACCGACGAACAGTAACTGTTCTACAACGTCAAATAAAAGCCTGTGCATGATTGAAGAGATGGCAGACTTCGTACGACTTAAGCTTTGATTTTCAAACCACTATCTTTTCCATTCCGTTTGGTTTGCGTGAAGTCATTACCATAACCTTCTAACGCGAAGCGCACGAAATCCGATACATGTAAATAATTATAGAATGTATATCTGCAAATACATTATGTCGATAGCTTTTAGATTTCTGTAATACGTTTTATAAGTTGGTTAAACAGAGGAACAGATTCATCACCGTTTTGCATCGGTTTAAAAACAATAACAGTGTTTGGTAACGCCTAGTAACAGAATCCAGAATGCACATTCCTTCTCATTTGGGACTCATCAGATTTAAAACGCTCGTGACTTAGTTCCAATATAAAGCCAATCTGGTCAGGAGGCATATATGCTAGAGAGACTGATCTATTGCAGTCCTGAACACCAACAACGGGACAACTCAAACTCGGACAAATAGAAAAGAATAACATGATGTCATACTCATCACAAAAGTCAGTAATATATAATAATAAGCAAAGAATATCTCATTCTGTGGACAGTAGTTTCATAAACAAATATACAGAAATTTACTCTTCTGACCAGTAATCACGTCTACACAGGTTTACACCGACTAATTTTAGTCTCATTACCACAACTTGGTGAAGTATACAACCAGAATATGAGCAATCAGAAAATAGCTAGTTACAAAAGGTTACCTAATAGTTCACGTACTCTGTCTGTTAGTGTAATCGCTTTGCGTTCGTCGACAATTTGCTCACAGACACCAGGGAGGTATGCACCTGGTGTCGTCACTAACCATCGTTCACCGTAAACACGAGGAACACCACCTCGATCGACGCAGTCTTTCGTGGCCTCCATTACAAGAGCAGAGTTGACAAGAATTACTTTGGCTTGCTCGCATTTTATGATTTCAACCTCTTTTCTAGGGTAATAGGTACCTACAGAGGAAAACAAAAGAAATCCACATACAAGTTATACCAACTACATGAATAAAACAAGTTTATTTAAATATTTAAATGGAGTCAGTTTGTTTTCTTTCACTTACATATGGTCAAAACATATATAAAAACACGAACTTTGATAGCAGCAATTTTAAAAGTCATATGGAAGCATGTACAACTCCTAATTTATAGCACCTCAACTAAGTTCGATACACCGTCTTAACAAGTTCAAATAAAAACAGACACAAAGGCAACTAAACTAATTGTAAGCAGGATCTAGCTACTGTCGACAGTTATCAAGAATTTGTGATGCGACTTGTCCACCTCAGAGAATCCACTGTCTGGTAATCAAAGACCGATAACTGTACCAAAGTAATACTTCCCAAGATTTAGTGTATTCTAGAAAAGTTGAGTTGGTGATTGACAGATGGTTAATCTAGTCATCACATTTAATAACCACGAGTTCCCGAACCCACAATAAATTACCAGGCAATTCAGGTTTCTTCTGGTCTACAGAAAGTGAATCTTTTCACTAGACACATGCCACCTAACTTCGACGAGCAAAAGTGAGTAGAGTCTGGAAAAAGCTGTACACCAGCGCTCCTGTACACAATTAAATTTATCTTGTATGTAGGATGAGTAATTAGCTTAACATAAGACTGTACTATGACACCTTTTGATCCGAATATCTATGCGTCAATATAATGTAGTCACAGTATGTGTGGAATATACTTACTACAAAGGCGAAACGTTTAACAATTCTACATACAGAACAAACAGCTAGGGATCAAAACAATTCGAAACCCTATAACAATCAATGTGACTGAAACACTCAGTTACTCAATCAGTAATTAAGACAAGCAGATTTTTCAAGAGTTCAAAACCGTTCGTCATACTTTCTCGTTGTGTCAAATATTTTAAACAGCCGAAACTTGCTTCTGGCAGTTTTCACATCCGCGACCATGGTAATAATATCTAGGTCGAATAAATTGTTTCCAAACCAACCACTGATCAACCGGGAAATAAAATACTTACCAGGTCCTTCAAACAACCATTCCTCTCCAGCTATTCGATTAACGTTTCCATCTTCGAAATCCGAAACGGCTCGTAATCTGAGTGCCGAGTTTGGCAGAACAACAGGTAGAGGCCTAACGATATCCTTTAAAGCTTCACCTGGATACAATGGGAAAGGGTCTTGGGCGAAACGGTACTCCTCGTCACCCATTCGAACTTTAACCTGTCCATATTTATCGACTACTGGAACACCATCTTTGTCTGTTATAACAGGGTTTCGAATCACACAGTACATCATCGTCGGGACGACAGTTAGTTCCTCAGGTCCGAGAACAATCCTAAGAAATGATAGGTCGATAGTAAGCGAACTCACTTTTCATCCTGTTGGCAAACATATGTTTTAGGTCCAACAACAAGTGAGGTGACATGAGTATTCAAGTTTAGCACATGAATATAATGCCTCGGACTGATTGAAATAATCGGTGAGTCTGGATTAGACTTCATCTTGAACCTTCAAATATTTTAGTTAGGGGCATAATGCTAATTACTTACCACTAAATTTGTGGAGTAGTTTTTGCTGTGAAAAGGCAGAACTCTATGTTGAGTATCACGACCTTCTATGTAGCAAGAAAATAAAAACAGAAAATCTGACTAATAGTGTAGAAACATTGAGAACTTTGGCCAATGCTTTGACTTAATTTTTCATCAACATATTTCACTATGGACAATCTGTACCTAAGTGTTTTACAAAATCATAATCCATTCGTCAGGAAAACCCGGTATTCTACTATGTCGGAAAACAAAAAGTAAGTCTGACACCACAATCTAGACCAGAAGGGAAACTGAAATTTGGGTTAACTAGGTTCGGGTGCGTTATGAACAACAACACCAACAAACTTACCTTAGTTTTTATGTATGTGGTGATTCACTTTACTTGAGATCTGTGTAACGTTCGTAGCACAGACAACTACAGATTTCCTCAATATAGCATAGAACAGGCTACCATATGTAAGACCAAGCCGAAAAAATTAAGATGGAGCCAAACCAACACGCGGGAGCAGTTTATGAGCAACTGATAGTTTAACTAAACCACATAAATAGGTGTAGACTGTCTGTTTGGGGTCCGTTTGATTATCATAATCAATGGTTAAGCTTTGGTGGATATGGCTCAGAATCGCTCGCGGTCGCACAGGTGCATTTACTTCTCGTCTTCCTTTAGAACCTTAATCCTGAAATCTCATGACACTTCGTTCATATACTTAATATTTTCTACCGCCATTACTGCTACTACTACAACTACTGATACTGTTACTACTTCAATTACTCTCCGATATCTTGATAATTTTCCTTCACTGTGCTAATGTCGTATAGCGACTCGAACCGATGCACGCGTTTCAGGTCCCATGTTGCAAATGAGTGACTTAGTATTTCATTCCTTTTAATATATGTTAAATGAATGAGCCAGTGGGCTTACAGATGGATAGAGAACGAATAATATCCTAAGAACTTTATTTTTTTGGTCGATCACGTACAAAGACTCAGAATGGTCAATCCACAACTTTAAATCCTCATGACACAGCCTTAACAACAAAATTCAATAAAGTCTCATCGTCCGACTAAAAATGAAAGACATCTGAAAACTGGCATACAAAACATACATAGTGAAACATTCGGTCAATATACTGTCTGGTTTAAACTATGAATTCATGTACTGGTTTATCCTTTGCGGAACCTCATATAGCTGACTGTGTGAAGGTCAAAACAAAAAACCTTACAAACACAAATTCTCAGATCTTTGTTACTCCATTCAGGAAGTTTCCATATACTGATAGATTACTGTTCAGACTAACTACTTAACATTGCGAAGCAACAATCAACCACTTGCATCGTTAGTAAACAGAGAATGTTATGAATGTTATTTATTAAAGATCAGATGATACCGCTCCATGATCGAAATCGGTAAGCTAGGCACTAAGATGTGTTTCGAATCTGAGAAATACGGGACAAATGATTTCTTATTTATATTAGGTCTGTATACAGATCCACAACACACGTCTCTTCCATGCACGTCTATATCGATAAATATAGTTAAGTCGGTAATCAGGAACTTAGGCAAAATGAGTGCGATTTTCAGGAAACTGGATATACTTTAGCTTTCGTGTTCTACATATTTGCTGACAGTTCAATAGACGAAAAGTTAAAGAATTAAAAAGTCAGTGATTATCAGTGAGGGAAATTATTAGAGCAACAGTGGGAATCGCTTAAGATTTTCAGATGATAAGTCAATCTAAATGGCATTTTTGTGTCTTATAACTCAATAACAACAACTGCAAACACAACTTCCCTCAATTCTACCATACATAAGTGAAAAACACTATTATTCTTAGCAGTTGCTACTAGCCTCTAAGAATAATAGGGGGTCTAACCGCAGACAACACACTACAGTTGTGTAGTGAGCAACTCGAGTTGCTCACCGATCGATCGATCAGTTGGTTGGAAGTGCAGTTGGAGTAAATCTCCCGATAAGATCCGTGTATATTCCCAGCTCAATTAGCTGCTAACTAACTGCAACTGCCCAATGAAAGGTAGTGATACAACAAATCAGTCAATAATTTCAAATCAAATATGACTCCTGTCTTACCGCGTTGCTACAGCTGTCATGATCAAATTATCGCGTGAGTCGCACGAGATGATTTCAGTTAAGACCTTGACGTACGTGCAAAAAAACAAGCGAGAAAATATGTTTGAAAATAGACTACATGTATTTTCTCTAACTATGAAGACATAATGCACCTTACATGGTGTGTTTTTCTGTCCAGAGGTACACACATACAGAATTTCACATCGTTTCATCAACTCTTCAGTCTTCAGTAATAAGGATAGTAGGTTGGTGAATTTGTGTTAATCCTGACAAACTGCCTTCCAGTGAAGGTCCAGTTTCTCCTTGAAAACTTTTACTGGTGAGGTTGATACTACTTATTCGGGTAAAGCGTTTAAGTCAGTGACTACTCGATGAGAAAAACGAGACCCCACTTTATTGGTTCGCCTTTTGTGGACCTTCTTGTTATGACCTTGAAGACTATTAGTGCTGGAGTTAGCAAAAAGATAGGACATATTAACACCCAAGGCATAATTAAATATACAAAATGCTAGTATAAAGTCACCTCGCATCCTACGATGCGACAAGGTGAAAAGGTTTAGGCATTTTAGGAGCTTATCGTAAGGAAGTTTAGAAAAACCCTTCACTTATTTTATTCCCACAAGCTAAACACGCTCAACTAAGTTAGTATGTTATATCAAACATAGGCCAGCTGCTTGGATACGGTACTCTAAATGTGGTCTTAAATAGGTGTGATATAAAATTCGAAACAAATCCTCGTCGAAGCATTTGAATGTTCGGTGAAGTGACATAACGCACAAAAACCTTCTGCAGCAGCTGCTTTGAGATGCTTAGTTGTTTTCAAGTCATGAATTATCATTAATTCTAAGTCCTTATGTTCTTGAATGCGTGGAACAGTTGTACCATCAACAGTATACTGGTAACTAATACCGTATCCGATGTGCATGAGAACACTTCCTAGAATTAACTTCCAAGCCCAACCCCAAGCCCATCTAACTAATTTATCTAAGTCAGCTTGGAGACCAAAATGATCAGCCTCTCTTCTTATTGTTTTTCAGATTTTTACATCTTTAAATAATAATGTCCACGACATAAGCAAGAGAGGTAATCCATTTTCGTAGAGAAGGAAAAGTAGAGGGCTTAAGATGATGCCTTTGGATACATTCCTTTTGGACAGCTTCGATTTGGATAATGTTCCATGGACCTTCACTCTCTGTCTGCGATCACATGAGAATTTTCCTATTCATTCCTGTACAGCGTCTGTTATTCAGAAGCTCCAGAGCTTCTGCATAAGACTTAAGTTTGAAACCTTGTCAAATGCCCTGCTAAAATCTATATCACTATTGGTTAGATCAGGAAAACTCCTCGTAAAAGCCGAGAAAAGCTCTGAAAACACTGAGAGGCATATTATACAATCAGCGCTCACTAGAAGATCTGCCAGAAACATCAAGAAAGTGAAAACTCAAATGTGGAGCTTCTGATTGGCTGATTACTATACTGCTACCATGTTTAGTAGCATTCCAGAATCTTCGGGAAACCCAACGACATCCAAAATACTATGAAAAGCCCTATATTTTGTGTACTAAAACGAACCTTTGGAGTGAAGTGCTCCTCGCATATTTTGTGCCTTTTCTCTTGTGTTCAGGTCGCTGTGTAGTTCTAGCTTGGGGGTTACTAGGAGAGCTTAGGAACCGAATATAGAGTTCAATCAGCAAACTTATCAGTGGCGACCGGAAAACTTCAGTGAATATTTCTTTGGAGCAACTAGAAACTTATATGGAGCATCAAGAGAAGAGCTTTGAACAGTCTAAAATCAGGATCATGGAAACCATTATGCAGAATTTGTCCCTGTCCCAGCAAATCATTGCTTCTGGTGAATCACAAGTACCCCATACTGATCCAGTCATTAATGCCATCCATGAATTTAGTTTTGATGGTGTAGCAGGTGTAACGTTTTTTCTTGGTCTGAGAAATATTAAGATTTGTTCTATATTTGTCACTATAGACTGTATGACGCCTCAAAAGTCAGAATACTTCTAAGAAAACCGGACGTTATAGTACCTTTATTCTCCCGAAGAACTCACGAGACTTTATTTTGGATGGAACAATTAAAACCCTGTCACAAATCTTCGGAGAACAGTCATCCCTATTTTATATCCGTTACCAATGCTTGGAGATAACGAAAAAACCAGATGATTTGGTGAAACATGCAGGAATTGTGAATCAAGAATGTGAGAGGTTCATGTTGTCTTCCATGAATGAAGACCGGTTTGTCTGTAGCCTGCTTTCACCCGAAGATGCTGACATCCGAACAAGAATCCAACATGACCCTGCAGGAAGCAACTACCGAATGACAAAGGTTAGTGATTTTGAAGCATGATACCTCGATGGTAGAGAACGGTAACCGGTTCCTTCACGTCAGTGCAGACAAGAGAAACGTTTTACAAGGTTTCAGCATGCTAAATTATCGTAATGACAGCGACAAACCATCATCCCTATGCTGATTATGTGGTCGTTGGCATTTCAAAAGGTTTTCTCTGTTTAAGAATCACTGTTGTACTACGTGTTCCAGAAAAGGGCACAAAGAAGGTCATTATGAAACCCGAAAACGCCGTCAACCAGAAATGTATTCTAAAAGATTCAAGTCACAAACAGCTAAAGTGACGGTAGCTCTACACAGAGCCGGCTCTCATAACTACAAAGTCTTGTGAGTTTCTCAATGTTTTATTTGTCTTACCCTGACATTTTTTTTCTACAATTTTATACCCTCTCATATCTTTTGATTTGTTATAAGTCCTTACTTCTTTAAACCATTAGTTATTTTCATAGCAGTGTGATATACTATATGGACATCTAACCCATAAAACAGACTTTTCAACTATCTGATTTGCTTGTAACATGGACCTAGTAGAGACAGTGTATTCCAACCATGGGCTTTGATTAAAGCAGTATTCATACTTACCACAAACGTAAGAGAGCCTAACATCACAAAAGGAGGGAGGGTGGCGTTACTGACTAGCAAACATGATGGTGGGGAGATAAATTCAATCCACCCATGTCTGTAGGGCAGAACATTTTGTTTAATTACGGCTCCTTATGGTTTAGTGGGATGTCACGAACTTATGGTATTGATGCTGATTTATCACGCAAAATACCTCATTAAATCGTGTTACGAACGTTGAATTGGTTTCACTTCCTACCCAGTAATCCTATTACAAGCAAACTAGACAATTCGCGAATATACGAAGCCTACTCATGACCCTATAATACCTGAAAAAAATAATAATACAAAAAAACGAAAGGGGCTCTAATAGCTTCGATAATAAAAGGAAGATAGCCAATTGTATATCACCATACTGTTTCTAGCACTATATTTTATTTTATAACCACACATAATCCCATACTCTCAGCTCCTTTCCGAATCGCCTCCATTTGTCAGTTGTATGTCCACTCACACCTTGTTAACACTTATTTTCTTTAACCTATTAAAATGCTCTCTCTTAACAAATACCTTAATAAAAGAAAATTAGACTGAGTAATCATACCCTAAACATTTCTTCATGAATATTGGCTACTCTGCCTCTCGTTCTTTCTTTTACTTGCTCCCTCTTTCAGCCCCCTTGTGATATGGAACGAAAGATTTCATCCTGCACTATCCTCAAAGCCTTAGACATTCCAAAGGGACATAAGGTTGCGACATTTAGAAGCTTCCACCTTCAATGGACCTATCCTTGACCATCAGTTGCACATTTGCAACGCAACTTTCGTGAAGCGCGCCAACTGTAGTACTGATTAAAACCATCTACATTCATATCTTATAAATTATCAACCCAGCTATGTAATTTACTACAGTGGATATTGTATCATTTGTATCAATTTGATCTTGCCTGTAAACTGGCATGCCTCATGTATCAAACTGTTATTTGAGAATAAATTGTTATTATTATTAAATGTTTTTCAAGTCGGAAGTAACACGTACGCAAAAGATAGTCTCACAAGAAAAACAAGAAACTGCAGTTACTAGGGACTCATCTACGCTGAAAACGAACTTAGCGTTCTAAATTGAAAGGGAGAAAACATATTTATTGGATACAACGAAGTACATGAAGATCCTAAACTTATTACGGGACCATTTGGTGAACACTTTTATGCTTCATTAACAAACGTAATACCATGAAGGAATCAGAGCTCATCAATATACCTTCATGTGATAACACTAATGCAGATTCCAATGAACGGAATATTCTTAAGATAATTAGCACACTGAAGTACTCCTACACTGAATGGTTAGTTAATGTTCCATTTAGCATGCTACAAAGTAAAAACAACTAACTGTGCCAAATTTCTTAAACTATTTTCTGTACCGCTTTCAACAGAGTGATGCTCTTCTACCCAGAAAACAACACATATTCCCAAAGTAAATTCAAGGCCTGCATTACCGGACCGTAAACATGACCTCAGAAGAGTCTGGAGTGATGGCAAAATTATTGAAAGTGACGTTGAGTCAACAACTACTTAGCAACAATTTCATTCTAATTTTTCGGCATGTGGTTCTGAGGTTCAGTTCATGTGATACAGTTCCGGTAGACTACCTAAAGGATACAACAGTAAAGTAAGACAACAGACTCCTTGTATCAGTGCTATTCTTGGACGTTTAGAAAGAAAAGTTACACACCAGAGGCTTTTCGTTAACCTAAAACCGCTCGAAATCGTCTACACACTATATTTGTGATTTGCTCCATTCCTAAACAAATATAAAGCATGTTTGAATGTGACTACTCTCTCTCATCATATAAACCAATAGCTAGTGAAGGTATTCAGTTAAATTTTGTATTTTCCCATCTTTTTCAGCACTTTTGTGATAAATCGCTGAAATACATTTGTCTAACGCTCTAATTAATACCTTCGATATTTCAGAAGGATTTATAGCTGTTTTTACTAGAAGCCTGATAGATTTCCTGCCTGGGAATACTGTCAAGAATTACGAAATAATACAATATAGTTAACGCTTTTAAGTGAGGAAATACGCATTTACCGCATTTTACACGTTTTAAACAGTCCTCTGCCTTGAATAAATTATACCGGAACGTTTATTTCTAACAACTCGTTTATCGAACTCGTTAATTATTCATTGTGACAGTTTTGTTCTTGTAGCGTGGGGTTGAGTCGCGGTTGACTATGAACACCGCTACCAAGAAACACGTGCCAAGTAAATCAGAAGGCGAAGGTTGGACGTAACCAAATAAATCCATAAAATCTCCGAGAAGCCAAATACCAGAAGGCAATTAATGCACCAAATCGAGATATATATTTGCTGGCGATCTCATGGTATCGAAAGGATACCGAGATCGTGCCAGGATACAAGCTTGGTTACAGAACGTAACCGAATTCGCGCGAAGTTACAATCAAAGTGTGTGTATATGGATGGAAGCACAAAATAGCTGTCATTAGCACAGTCAAACAAAAGCATATTAAAACAAGCACTGGTACAGTTGGTTATAATAATAATTGTTTTTATTAAACCAGTCGTGTTCTCGTGATAAACATGAGTCACTACATTTTAATACTCCTCAATAAATGTAAATTATTTAAAATTGCCGTCTAAGCCAATGGAAGACAAGTTGAGGTTCATGAAATTAAAGCTGAATAACTGTTACAAGGGATTAACAGCATAGCATATCCACAAGTTATCTGCTTAGAATAATTGACCGAGCGCTAGAGATTTGCCTGGTGAGATTAATGGGGTAAGCATTAATACTAAATACCGGTAAAACTATTAAGTCCGGAAATTTATTTAATTGAAGCGATAAATAAATTCCCGAAATAAATAGTTTTGTGAGTCTTCCACATTTATTTCTGACCTCATTATTTTTAATGGACACATCTAACTGAACGCGCTTGGTCACACATCCGCGCCATTAGCCAGCTTTGATTAAGCGCTTCTCGATACATCGATAGCCTTTCAAATATATCTCCGGACTCTTCACTTCTGACTTCCGATTTCAATGTCTTGACATACTTTCATTATAAATATGTTACAAGTAGAGGCGTTGTCATCTTCCGAATACCTGTATGATCTTCAATGATGAGACCGACATGATCTGGTAGACCAAGTTATAAACTGTGAGTCCGTTCCTTTACAGAACATTATATATCATTTCTAAGTTTTATTTTTATATATCATGATATTGGTCTCAGATTTTCGGATTTTTTCTCTCTAGATCACGAGAGACAGATAAACTTGATTGGTGCCAGTACCACAATAACTGTGGTGAATCTTCGCAAAATTTCGGGAAAACGTGCAATGTTGGAAAGTGTAAAGCGGAACCTATTGCTGGTAGTGTGAAGTAATCTTTGTCAGTGACATCAAGAGTTTGGGAAAGCATAATTTAGAATAAGCTCCTTTTAATAGGCTTTGAGATTAAATTGCAAAGCGTTTTTATACAGTTTGACCTTCTCCATAATTCAGAGATTTTCAAGTGACTCCAAGGGGATTAATGCATTTGTCTCTTCAGGTTCTTTTAGTATTATGACTCAGACTTCTCAGTGGTTTTCACCAAGAATCTGTAGGTCAACTAATTGAGAATGGTTTCAGCTGCGTTACACGGTTCCCTATGATCAGTAGAAAAGTTGCTTTGGGAGAATATGCCGGTTATTCTGTGGCTGAAAATATTAGGTTCAGACTGTTTGCTAGTTATTTTTTAGTGAGTAGGCACTCTATATTCAGCTAAGAGGTGTAAATAATGGTAGTCATAGCAACCCACTTCAGTAATGAATGAACATTCAGTATATGGATAGGGTGCAGGATCGACTACACTTCCCAAAGCATGGTCATAATAAGTGTCAGCTTGGAAAAATACCCAAATATCAACGACAAATGATGAGTTATGAGGTTGTTTCTTACATGTGACTAAGTTTAGAAGGGACAAACAACTTAGTGGTAATTGGTACTCAAATGTATAGTATGGACCTAATGAATTAAATGCATTTGATGGACGTTCAGAAACCCAGAAAAGTCGGTAAACGTGTCTGCAATGTTGCAGATTTTTCAATTTCACAACTGATTGCCGTTTTTTCTGTCACTTTAGACTGGAGAGATTATATGGCGTAGTCATAAGTCAGAAAAGTTAATATGGACGCTTTTTAAGGACTGAAAAGTTTTCGGAAAACTTTCGGTCCTTGAGCGGTAAAACACCTTTGAATAGGCGTCTATAGAATGAACTTGATAAAATACTGTAGTCACCTTATAAACGTGTACCCTAATCTTTGAGCAAAACTTAGAAGAAAGGTAAAAGGGCAATTATGTGGATGAAGTAACAGTCCTTTACGTTTCCATTCGATTAAGTGGAATCTGTGCAGATTCTGTGTGTTTAAGACAACAATTCATACATCCATGGAATCTGCTTACTTCTGAAATATCTCTGTCTCCGTCATATAATTAACTGATTCTGATGTTCCAACCGAGTGGACATTAGTAAAGCAAATATTACCTAGTCTATGTGGCCTCAGTTCATTGGGTTTGTTTGACAAATGAGTATGAATTTTCTTGTCTCACCAAAGAGGACCCTGACTAAAATGTGTCCACTTTAATAAAGTTTTTGTAGCTTGCAGTGTTAGTCATTAGTTTTGGCCCATAATATATCTTATTTTAGTTTTCGGACATTCCATTCTATTCATTCTACTTGAGTCATATTTTGACCTTGTTAATTATTCGCTTATTAGCCTTGACTGTTTTCATATGAGCGTATATGTGTGTACACTTCATGTCCCATGACTCATCACATGTCTGTAGTTCATTTTGTCTGCCTATAAATATTGAGTAATGCCCGGCTTGAAATGGAGTTGGCTTCCCAGCCATCTTCCATACGTGTCATTTTTGCTTTGCTATGCTTCATTCGCTTCATGTACGAAATATATGTATTCTCAAGTCAATTCTCGTTATTCGACTTATTTAATTCCGTTATTGGATGACGCGATTCAAGTCGACGATGATATACGAGAATAGGCGATGACAAACATCCATACAACCTAAAATGGAGTTGAGAACCACGAGCCACTAAAAGCTTTTTAATGTCTTTGCTCGTCTAAACGCTGATCAAAGGCCCAATGTGCTACTAAAATATCTCAGACAATCAGAAATGGAAGTTCTCCGTTATACAGGTTATTTTTTACAAGAAAGCTATATCCGGTCGATTCTCTAAACCATTTGGCCTATACAAAGTCGCGCTTGGAACCTGAAGTGTTTCGACTTCCATGAAAGTTTTATTATTGAAAGACCTAACCCCAATTGGTAAATAAACTAAAAATGGTCCACTGATGAAAGTAGCATTTCATCTGCCATCCATAGTTTGTTTTGCGGAACTTTTTGCTCACTTTTCAATCCCAAGAATCCTAAAACCCTAATTGTTTCAAAGTACTACTAGATCGATCGTTCGAAAATATGTATCATTAAACTTCAATGTCTCTCACCGTAAAAAACACGACTATATGCAGCTGGATTGCAATTAAATAAACACTCAAGGACAGTTAATAAAGTCTGTTTTCATCAAAGCTTCAGCGTGGATATCACAATGCAGAAAATGCTGACGGTGATGTTGAATAACACGGAGACTGCTCAAGTTATAACTGATGTATTTATGACTCTGTCATGGAAAATCAAGCTGATCCACTCCACACCTTAGACACTACCATGCTTTAAAAAAAGAAGTAGTCTGGATATAAATTTCTAAATTGTCTTCTCTGGTGCAAAAGAAAACATGACTCAAGCAAAGCCTGATGGGCTCAGCAAAATGAAATCCCAAGAGAAATTTAGAGTAAAAACGATAGACATATAAGGACAGTGAAGCGTCATCAATTGTGGACCGAATAACTTTTATATTTAACAGATCGTATTAATGGCAGACATGTACTGATATTACATAGACATATTCCGCGCTAGATGATTAATCAGTGGTTAAAGCGAATTTGTATGTTTCAAAATATTAGTATTTAACAGAATACAGTAAACACATGTATCATTCCCAACATGTGTTCATCAGAGTTAAGACATCACTTCGCACCATTTGACAAAAACATCCAACTCATCAACAGATTCCACAATCTGCAACTTGACTGTTCGACACTTTTCTTTGAGCTAAGTGAATACACTTTTAGTAACCAATGAGAAGTCAGTGATGTTGATGTGAAGATAAATTAATGCATTCACTTCATAGTCGATTTTATCGTCTGTCATCCAAAAGGGATTTTGGTTGCTAAAATTCCATGAACCAGCACCAATTTGTCAAAGTCGGTCACCAACCTTCAAGGAATATTCTGTTACCTCCTTCATCTTCGAAGGGAAAATGAAACCGAAATTCCCTGACCAACTCCAGAGTATTTCTCAAGGAAGAATATTTGAAAAACCTGACGAATAACTTACTGTATATCTGTGGAAGTGTCTGAAGAGAAACTAACTGCATCACGCTTCATCAGCATAAAAACTAACAAAACGTATGGAGTTGAATCGAATCCTACTTTTATCACTGATACTAAGACAAATTGAACTATTTTAATTATTCATCTGCCAGTCCAACCTTCAAACATACATTATTATTTATAGTTGGCAGACTTCACAACTCATTTCCGCGTTATTGAAAACGTCATAATAAGAAACCGACCAGTGTTTAAAGACAAACTATGGTCATAAATACATCTTGCTTCATTATTATCCCTTTTAGTCAAGGAATATTAGTGAATTGACACTGATGTTGTCGCAAACTTCACACTGTTTACAATCACTTAGGTGATGTAGGTGAAATATATTTACATAAAGTGGTGGAACAGAATTACTTCTGTGACATACATGTGTACATATTTCGTGTCTATAGGTAACCCTCGTGCTATTGATAGAAGAAACCAGTCAAGTAGTGAATAGGTCTTTATTTCGATCTTAGCGCAGTCACAGTGGAGCGTGGGATTATCTGTTCAGACAAACAAAGGCTCTCAACATTCAATATAAGATAAAAGGGAATATAACGCTGATACAAAACAAGGAAGTGAATGAATACTTGAACAATACTGTTTTGGCATATGCTTGGTTGTTTGAGGTCAACTTTTAACCAACCAACCTAAGCTGTTACATTGGCCTCCCCCTAGAATCGACTTCCGTAGGAACGTCGGTTTGATTAACCTAACTATCGAAAACACCTTGGTTCTATTTCTCATCCCAAGGGAAAATTATCAACTCGCTCACTGTTTGACTTCCAATCAGTGACGACTGACGCTGTCAACGATAGTCCATGGCTGTCTTTTAATTTGCTATCTTGTCATTTTATTTTGTAGCATGTGATTTCTTCTACAACTATCGCCGACGGTTTGCTGCGTGCTTTCAAGAGAAAGTGTGAGAATGTGGAATAAGAATATGTGAGGAAGTGCCGCGAGCGGGCTACGCAACACCATGTTGGTGAGGTACGATTTTTCCATGCTCAGACCGGCTATCAGGTGTTTACTCACCTGCCTCTTGAGTCGCCCTCAAGTAAAACGTAAAGAAGAATCTACTTCAAAGGTAATGGTGAAAATCAAGCAAACCTGAAGAACTGCTCCACTGCCTGCATAAAATAATAAGATACAAAATGGAAATACATAAATGTAATTGATAATTGTTCGGTTCCATGTAAGTGCTTTGTCTCCAGAACGGATTGGTATTCTGGAAGGGAATAGACATAGTGTAGATATCTTGTGCACGAAAAACCATGAAAAAATACGCTTTTGTAATGCATATATGTAAAAGGGTGAACTTGCTAGAAGTTGGACTCTTTAACACAATCGATCAAACGCGTGACCTTGAGCCTGTGATGACCGCGTTTTACAACTAGGTGCGTAACCAAGGGTGCATCAGAGTACTCCACAAAACGGAAAAGAATATACGGTTAAGAAGCAAAAAAATTGTGTAGAGCATGCGGATCAAGTACAGTTGTGTCAAATACCCTTTTCTGGTTTGATTTAGGTATGCATGATATATTGAAGCAATATTTCGTCAATTCATCCAAGTAACGAATTGGTTTTCACGTCAGAAGTGTGTAAGTCCTATTACTCATTAGTATTATGAGTGATTAATTGGTGTAAGGAAATATTGAAGTCACTTCCTCCGTGGTCTGATGTGGCTTAACGGCTAAGCACGCGGTCTAGCATTCAGGAGGGCAGAGGTTCGAGTGCCTGTGGGGCCTGCGTTTTTGTTCACCAGACCCACCTTCAATACGATGTTTGTTGCCCGTAAGTCGCGCACATATGAGAGAAAAATGGACAAGAGGACAGATTGATATATCAAGGTGCCATATCGGAAAAGTATAAGTTCTTTGTTTACATGACTATTATTACTATAGAAAAAAACTACAAGTTTAGTAAATTTCCATTTTGCGTTATATTTAAACCAACGAATATATATATATATATATATCAGTTATTGACATAAAATGTCTTTTTTATAACGCTAATGTTAAGTTCCAGGACTTTGTATGGGCCACTAATAATAATTGGTTTAACGTTAGCATAGTCGTGATATTCATATTGTCAGTTCAATGTTATGATTACTAAACAGTTCCCTTATAAGTTGTTTAAAATTAGGTATGTGGAATCAATGCGGCTGACATAGTAACCTTACAGTAACGCACTGTACTATATCTTCACGGTTATTGATTCTTGAATGTCAGAAATTAAAAAAATCTGAATATTGCCAATAAAGATGGGTTATATGATCACACTAAAAAGCATGCTGCAGGGAAACTGGTTAAGTCATTACGTAAGTTTCCTAAACATGAAAAAAATGATGAGAGCTTTAATAAGCACATGAACATGGTTTAATCCAAAATGTTTTGTCTAGAAAACTACTTATTAATAGTAGTATTAATCGTATCAAGCTACTAAACATATCCTTAACCGAAAACTCTTAGAAGTAGTTCATATGGTATATATTGTATAGCCAGTCTACGTGAAAAATGTATATAAATATATAAGAAGTACAACCAACATAGTTAATTAATCAGAAAAAGAAATTGTAAAACTCGCCTGGGTTGCTTTTAGAATTCGTTGTATTTGCCAGTGTTAGTTGTATGAGTTTGATTAAAATCCTCAGCCATCGTTTCGGAATACCTAGCTTATGTGTCCAGTATTTAAAAAAATATTTAACATAACACGTATATATCAAAGGTAAAATGTCTGGGGAGTTGTCGGTGAGGCGGAATGAGGAAAAAAATTATTTTTTAGTAAATGCAGGGTGTGATTAGCTACGTGGTTAGATCTTATCGTGCAGCCGAAACTGTCGACATCCTTGACTGACTAATCAGATGTGCCCAGCGAACCGTTTTAGTCATTTGTAAAGATTTATTATCTTTACATTTCGATTCCGTAATGGATTTGTCAGTTAAACGATCTAACAACACGTATAGTGGTTCATGATCTAGATAAGCCGGCTTTAGTCTATCAATACTTACTGTGTCGATGTTACCATGTTTTTCTATCACGAAATATTTAGATTTTCTTGAGACGACTTTGAAAGGACCTTTAAATGGAGGGCTAAACGGTGCTTTTTTGTCACATCTTATCCAGACGTGCGTGCAATTGCTTAGATCTTTAGGTACATGTATGGCGCGCGTTTGTTCACGAGTATTAATTGGTTTAAGTTTGGATATATGGTCCCGTAGCTGATCAACGTAATTTTCTAAATTAAGTTTTTGACTGTTAGTATTAGGGTTAATAAATTCACCTGGTAGTCTCAGAGTTGTTCCGAAAACCAGTCCCGCAGCTGAACACAGTGCGTCACTCTTGACAGATGTTCATATTCCCAGCATGACTAACGGTAGGAATTCTGTCCACTGATTGGGGTTTGAGTGAGATATAAGGGCGGTTTTTAGCTGACGGTGAAAACGTTCTATCATCTCATTAGCCTGAGGATGATATGCAGTGCAGCGTATCCTATTGGAGTCTAGAAGTTTAGTCAAGTTGTTAAATAGTTCGGATTCAAATTGCGCTCCTCTATCCGTCGTTAGTGTTGTGGGTGTACCAAAAATGGTTACCCAGTTCTGCATGAAAGCCTTGGCTACTGTTTCCGCTGTGATGTCCGCTATCGGAATGGCTATAGGGAATCTGGTAAATCGATCTATGCATGTAAAAAGATAATTAAAACCGTTTGAACGTGGTAAAGGACCTACCAAGTCGATATGCATATGGGCAAAACGTGCATCTGGTTGCGAGAAAACACCTATGGGTGAATTTGTGTGACGATTAATCTTTGATTGTTGACATGCTGAACACTCTCTAACCCATTTGTGTACATCCTTCTGTAAATTCGGCCATATATATCTGGCATTGATTAGTTTAGTTGAAGCTTTTGCGCCAGGATGAGACAAAGAATGAAAGTTATTATATATCAACTTTCGCATATTTTTTGGGAACGAAAGGTCGCGGCATTGCCTTGGTCGTGTCACAATAAATTAGAATACCATCGATAGGTGATGGGAATTGTTTTAAATTCAGACTTGAATTGTTTGTTTTAAGTAGGTTTTGTAATTCTAGATCCTGCTCTTGTTCGTTTCTCAACGTTTCGAAGTTTACTGTAGACTGCTGTAGCACGTTCATTTCTAGTCTGGATAAAGCATCTGCCGCCTGATTGTCCTGACCTTTGACATGTCTGATATCGCTTGTGAACTGTGATATATAGTCAAGGTGTCGGACTTCTCGAGGTGAGTATTTATCGGCTCTCGCTTTTAATGCATTCGTCAGTGGTTTGTGATCCGTAAAGACTATAAATTCTCTGCCTTCTAACATGTGTCGGAAGTGTTTAATGGTCAGGTAGATTGCAAGAAGTTCTCGCCCGAAGGTAGAATACCTTGTTTCGGCTGGAGCGAGTCTTTTCGAGAAGAAAGCAATTGGTTTCCAGGCGTTTTTAACCAGTTGGTTAAGGGTACCGCCTACTGCTTTATCTGAAGCATCCACCATCAAAGCAAGTGGGGAAAGAGAATTCGGATACGTCAACGTAGTTGCTTGAGCCAGTTTATCTTTAAGCTTTTTAATAGCTTCGATGGCGTCAGAAGACAGTTTGAATTCTTTTGGTTTTCCTTTAAGTGAATCTGTCAAAGGTTGCATTAATTGTGCACAACCTGGTATGAATCTGCGATCAAAGTTAATTAGACCTAGAAAACTTCTCAGTTGTGTTAAAGAACTAGGTATGGGGTATTGTTTGATGGTATCCACTTCTTTTTTGATCGGTTTAATCCCTTCTGGGCTTATTGTGTGACCGAGAAATTCTGAAGTTTGAACACCGAAAACACACTTACTTTGATGTATGTTTATTCCATGTTCATCCAGTCTTTTCAACACTGCTTGTACATGCTGTTCGTGTGATTGCAAATTGGGGCTGGCAATTAACAAATCGTTTATATACCCCTGCGCAAATGGCATATCTCGAAGTAGGTTATCTTTGAATCTTTGAAATGTCTGTGCCGCATTTCTCAGGCCGAATGGCATGCGTACAAACTCGAATAAGCCAAAGGGTGTAGTAATAGCTGTCTTGGGGATATCTTCATCAGCCACCGGGCTATTGTGATATGCCCTGACTAAATCAATTTTAGTGAATATGTTCATACCCTGTAAACCGTTCGTGAAATCTTGGATATGCGGTATTGGGTGCTTATCTGGTACGGTTTGACGGTTGAGGGCTCTGTAATCCCCGCACGGTCGCCAGTCGCCTTCATTCTTCTTTGGGACCATATGCAAAGGGGATGCCCATTGACTATCAGAGGGATGGATAATACCCAGTTGTAGCATATAATCGAACTCGGCCCTGGCGATTTTGAACTTATCTGGTGCTAGTCTCCTGGGTTTTGGAAACACCGATGCACCTTCGGTTTTGATAGTATGGCTTACTTTTAGTTCGTCTTTGGAAGGCTGTGGGTTTGGTCTAGTTATGTTTGGAAATTCCGCGAGTATATCTTGGAATTTCGCTGTTGTTACTGGGGAGTTTGAATCAAGTTAAGAGATGTGATATGGCTTTCTGTGCCTTTCGTGTAATTCGAAGTTCCTTTCAGTGTTTAGCGCCGTTTTTTAGTGTCAACTAGGAATTCGTATCTCTCTAGAAAGTCCATCCCCAGTATTGCCAGATCTAAGTCGGCTACCGTGAAAACCCAAGGGAATTGCCTCCTGAACCCCAAATCTAAGGTTAAAGTTTTCTGCCCAAATGTCGCGATTTTAGTTTTATTTGCAGCTTGAAGTGTAATTGATGATGTTTCTCGACTAATCTCAGTTTTATTTTGAGGGATGATGCTAAGAGCAGCGCCAGTATCCACCAAGAAATTCAAGCCAGAGTTTCTGTCTCTAACATAAAACAAGCGACTGTTTAGGCGCCCCTCCTCAGTCGTCGCGACCTGGGGAGGGGGTACTCGTTTCCCGCTGCCTTAGGATTATGCTTAGGCCAGGCGCATGGTTGCATGCACTTGGTTGAGTTGACACCAAACTTCCAGTGGTACCAACAAAACTGCCCAGATTGTCTGGACATTTGTGACCTGTTTTGTGACTTGGATTGTGGTCGTTGTGGTGACCTGCTCCTGTTTCTATGACCCATTTGCATTCTGGTGACAGCCTCAGTGAGACTCTTAACACTCGCAATGAGTCCTTCTATTACGGGGTCTTTTGCTGATTCTACTTTTTGTGTGTGATTTATTGTGCCTGATCCAGTTGGAGGACCTCTTTCCATTATTCTGTCGGCTATACGCGTTAAATGAGATAATGAGGTTTCAGGATCTTGTGCATCCAAACAGTGTTGGACGTAGCATGGGAGAGCTTGTATCCATCCTTGTTTTAGGACTGCTTCACCCACTGTGTTATCACCCACTAAGACTTGGAGGTGACGTAAAAACTGTGACGGCGACCGATCACCTAGTGTTTCACCTTGAAAAAGTCTTTGAATTCTTTGACTATCTGATAATGATAAACGGTTCATTATCTCTCGTCTTAAGATGGTGTATGGTTGTGGTGATGGTAGATCTAAAATCAAGTCACGGACTTCTTTGGCGACTGAAGGAGGAAGGATAGAACAGAAATCTCTATAGCGAATCCCTTCAGATTTGATATTGTGTCTCGTGAAATAATGCTCTAGTTGAGCAAACCACAACTCAGGATCACTACGATCAAATTCTGGAAGTCGGGATTTCGTAGTCATAACAGTGTCTATCTCCACTGGTGACAAATCATCCAGATTATGGGTTTCTATTGAGTCTGACATGAGGTATGTGACAAATATAGCAATAAAGTTAGCACGAAAAAATGGTTTCTATAAAACGAATAACTTAAGGTAATTAAAAAAAAACTATTTATATATCCAACTTAGTTTACGGATAATCAGGTCTACTTTTACGATTGAGTACAAAAAATATAATATTAATAACAAAAATGAGGTTAAATTTGTGTTCAATCGGGCTCACCAATTTCGTGTCTATAGGTAACCCTCGTGCTATTGATAGAAGAAACCAGTCAAGTAGTGAATAGGTCTTTATTTCGATCTTAGCGCAGTCACAGTGGAGCGTGGGATTATCTGTTCAGACAAACAAAGGCTCTCAACATTCAATATAAGATAAAAGGGAATATAACGCTGATACAAAACAAGGAAGTGAATGAATACTTGAACAATACTGTTTTGGCATATGCTTGGTTGTTTGAGGTCAACTCTTAACCAACCAACCTAAGCTGTTACACATATACTCATAGATAATCATTACCTTCATACGAGCGTGATTTGATTTCCAATAACAGATTCTTGATTTTCTGATTATCTGGTTCAATGGTTAACAAACACTGACAATAGATGGTAGCATTATGATAGTCCTGCCAAACAAATAAATACAAAAGAACATTATTATCAAGGAATAAAATAATCATTTTTAATTACATTTAATTTTAAGAAACCAACGGCCAAATGATATAAACAATCAGTTTGTAGTTTGGTCAATTTATTGTCTTTTAAAATATCTACATTTTAAGAAATATTCATGTAAACGTAATCTGAAATTAGAATTTACATAAAATAATAATAATAATACTTTTATTCTCAAATAACAGTTTGATACATGAGGCATGCCAGTTTACAGGCAAGATCAAATTGATACAAATGATACAATATCCACTGTAGTAAATTACATAGCTGGGTTGATAATTTATAAGATATGAATGTAGATGGTTTTAATCAGTACTACAGTTGGCGCGCTTCACGAAAGTTGCGTTGCAAATGTGCAACTGATGGTCAAGGATAGGTCCATTGAAGGTGGAAGCTTCTAAATGTCGCAACCTTATGTCCCTTTGGAATGTCTAAGGCTTTGAGGATAGTGCAGGATGAAATCTTTCGTTCCATATCACAAGGGGGCTGAAAGAGGGAGCAAGTAAAAGAAAGAACGAGAGGCAGAGTAGCCAATATTCATGAAGAAATGTTTAGGGTATGATTACTCAGTCTAATTTTCTTTTATTAAGGTATTTGTTAAGAGAGAGCATTTTAATAGGTTAAAGAAAATAAGTGTTAACAAGGTGTGAGTGGACATACAACTGACAAATGGAGGCGATTCGGAAAGGAGCTGAGAGTATGGGATTATGTGTGGTTATAAAATAAAATATAGTGCTAGAAACAGTATGGTGATATACAATTGGCTATCTTCCTTTTATTATCGAAGCTATTAGAGCCCCTTTCGTTTTTTTGTATTATTATTTTTTTCAGGTATTATAGGGTCATGAGTAGGCTTCGTATATTCGCGAATTGTCTAGTTTGCTTGTAATAGGATTACTGGGTAGGAAGTGAAACCAATTCAACGTTCGTAACACGATTTAATGAGGTATTTTGCGTGATAAATCAGCATCAATACCATAAGTTCGTGACATCCCACTAAACCATAAGGAGCCGTAATTAAACAAAATGTTCTGCCCTACAGACATGGGTGGATTGAATTTATCTCCCCACCATCATGTTTGCTAGTCAGTAACGCCACCCTCCCTCCTTTTGTGATGTTAGGCTCTCTTACGTTTGTGGTAAGTATGAATACTGCTTTAATCAAAGCCCATGGTTGGAATACACTGTCTCTACTAGGTCCATGTTACAAGCAAATCAGATAGTTGAAAAGTCTGTTTTATGGGTTAGATGTCCATATAGTATATCACACTGCTATGAAAATAACTAATGGTTTAAAGAAGTAAGGACTTATAACAAATCAAAAGATATGAGAGGGTATAAAATTGTAGAAAAAAATGTCAGGGTAAGACAAATAAAACATTAAGAAACTCACAAGACTTTGTGGCCAAATTTTGAGCTTTGTATGATCGGCCTTAGTAGATCAGCATCCATAAAATTGAGCTATCTGTCTACTTGCAGTAGAAAAAAAGGCATGACTTTAGGAAGAATAATGTACATTCAACCTGTAGAGATTTGGGAACTGAAGGCTAGGGTTAGGAGCATAAGGCCATGATTAATAAACAATGAATAATAGGAAAGGATAAGCCATATATTCTGTGATTTGGTTATATTCGTATTAGTAACAGTCGAACTTGTTATAATCTTGTTCTTTCTAGATACTAGGCGGTCCGTAATAAAGTGCCTCATCGGTGGGCGGGAGTTCAAGGAAATGTTGAAGCTCTTTGGAGTCTAGAAATATGGTTATTAGCTTTTTGAATCTGGTAAACGTATCGCAGTTACGGATAGGCATTGGCAGCCTGTTCCACAATACACTATACCGTACTGTAAAAAACTTACAACGCATTTCTTTTTTGTGTTTTACGGTAAGTAGTGTATATGCGTTGTTTCTAAGTCTATAGGCTGGGTCGTGGGTGATAGTCGGGCAGGAGGTTAGAAAGGAGAGCCCATATATCGCTTTGTAGAGAAATATTAAATTGTTTTTTAGCCTACGGTGCCATAAAGGTTCTAAAGATAGATGCTTACATCTGTCTGTGTAATCGATATTCGAGTTACATCCTATTGGTTGACGTGTGAAACGTCTTTGAACATCTTCTACTCTTATCTTGTCTGCGATATTCATATTAGAGAAGACAAAAGAGCAGTATTCAAGGGAGGGTCGTACACATATTTTGTAGAGAGTAAGCTTAGCCTCTGTTGTGAAAAAGTTTTTCATTATAAAACCAATTAGCCGTCTAGATTTAGAAATAATAGAGGAGGCATGTTCTTCAAAGTTCAGGCTTCCTGTGTAGTTAATTCCTAAATCGTGTACTGATTCGAGTGTTTGGACTCTACATTCATTTAAGTGAAGTCGCTGTTTATAGGGATGCTTTCCAAAGTGCATGATCCCGCACTTGTTGAGGTTAAATGGTAATTGCCACTTTTCACTCCAGATAGTTAAGTTATTGAGGTCCTTTTGGATCTGAGATACACTTTCGCTTAGTGTCTCAGGCTTATAGCTGTATACTATTTTGAGATCATCAGCATATAAGTATGGTTTCCCAAATTCTATGGTGTTACATATATCGTTTATATACATAAGAAACAAAAGTGGACCTAATACGCTTCCCTGGATGACTCCACTGGTGATTGGTCTACGGGAAGAGAGACAGTCATTGTACTTTACCATCTGTTTACGTTCTGTTAAGAACGAAGCAAACCATGAGTACAGTGGTTTGTGTATTCCGAAGGACTTTAGTTTGACGAGTAGCCTTTTGTGTGGGACCTTATCAAAGGCTTTCTTAAAGTCTAGGAATAGGACTGATACAAGGAGTCCGCTGTCTCGTTTCAGAGTTATATCATTCAGGTAGTCTACTAGGCATGTATCGCATGATCTGGACCTAAGAAATCCATGCTGGGAGGTCGAGATGAGATTATTAGTTAGTAGATGTTGGATTACAGCCGCCTTAACTACTTTTTCCATCACTCTGGATACCACTGAAGTTATGTTTATAGGTCGGTAATTTTCAACGTTTGCTTCGGGTCCTGTTTTAATTTTGGGAATGATATGTGTAGTTTTCCAGGCAGTAGGGTAACACGCTGAAGAGAGTGATATCGCGAATTGTTTGAGAAGCGAAACACACATATCATCACCTCCACGTTTTAACATGCTAGATGGAATACCATCTGGTCCATCAGTGTAGGAGTGTTCCAATGTACTGATTGCCTTGGAGATATTTTGTACACTGAATTCTACATTAGTAATTTCACAGGGAGTTACTGGGATTGGTTCTGAATCATTAAATGGTTTTTCGTTAGTTAGTGAGAAACAAAAATGTCCACTAAATAATTCTGTGATAAGTTTGGGATCTTCGTATACTTGTTTGCCTGTAATGAATATACTCCCTCTCGATTTAGAGCGTTTAAGTTTATTTTGGAGCAGTATGGTGAGTGCAGAGGAGTTATTATTAAGTTCAACTGCACGTTTTTCCTGTGCTACTGCTTTTTGTTTACTTATTGCCTCTGTTCGGACAAGTATTTCTGTCATCGTTACTAAAGAGGAAAAGTCATTTAAGTTGTGGAATCGAGTACAATGTCTTTGAAGACGTCTTCTTGTACTGATCGGTATATAGAGATCTTTGGAGAACGTAGGTTTACAGTATTCTAAAGGTGCGATGTTGTTGATGATACTTTTGATGTTGTGATAAAATATATTGGTTAATGTGTCGGTATTGTTTGAGGTAAAGAAAGTTCTACAATCAGTGCTTCTTAGGTAATTGTGGAAGTTATTCCAATCAACCTTGCGATAGTTTCTACGAAGTGTTACGGTTTTACTTCTATCGGTTGTGGCTTTTACATTAAGGCTGCATATGACAATGTTATGATCACTACCTGGGAACGTTTTTCCAATATACAAAGTATTGGGGATGAGGCCACTGGTAAAGACTAAGTCTAAGATGTTTCGATGTCTGGTAGGGCTATCGACATACTGAGTCCATTGTCCAAGCTCTAGACATTCAGTAAATGATTCATCACGTCTCGGCGCTTTGACTGGCAGCCAAGAAATTTCAGGCATATTGAAGTCACCACAAATGAGCTTGCCTGTGAATGAGAGGGATGATGCTAGTGTGAATACCTCCGATAATACTGCTATTTCATCTATTGATGCGTTAGGTTGACGATAAACACAGCCAAGCAGTAAGGTAACGGAATTCGACGGCTTTAATACAATCCACACCGAATCCTTCGGTTTGTTTAGTTCAGGCATATCACATAGCAGTGAGTTTAGGCTAGAGTGAGCGTGAATAAGGCATCCTCCGCCTCGTCCATTCAATCTATCGCTTCTATATAGCAAATAGTTATCAAGAGATATACTTCGGTCGGAAATATTACTGTTCGTCCATGCTTCAGATATAATAATAAGTGATGGTTGGTATATGGATACAAACAGGGCTAAATCCGTCTTTTTGTTGCAGATCGATCGAGCGTTGATAAGACATATATTAAGCAAGTGGCCTACTAAGTTAAAATGGGTGAGGGTATCTCGGATAAAGTCATCGTAACCCTCGCGGGTGTGAGATGAGTTTGATGTGAGGGATTGGATGTTCTTCATTAGCTCGGTATTTTGATAGCTAGACTTAGTGGGAGATGTATCAAATGAGCTAGTAAAGTTGATTGGGGAGTTTACCCAGGAGGAAAGGGTGGGAGTGTTCTCTGATGGGAACTGTACGGAGGAAACAAATTTATGGTTTGCATGTGGTTTGAAATAACCTGGGCTATATGCTTCAACAGAGGTGTCACTAGGGGTCTTATTCCAAAAAAATCTTGTACAGGCCTACTGTGAAGTGTATGGTTATTTACAAAATAGTCTTGATGGTTAGACTCGTAGCCCCTGTTATGGCTATTTACGTTAGCGTGAGAGGGGTCTGCTACGCGTAACTGCGAGGAGTTGCGACTGTTGTTATACATGGGAGCCGTTGTTATGTGATGGGTCGGTACTAAAGGGTGTGAGAGGTTTTCTTTCTGAGAGTAATTACAGTTGCGATCCTGGGGAATGTAGGTAGGGTGTGGAGTGAGAAACCTATTATGACTATTCTTATTTATGGTTTTAGGCTTCGATAGCTTCCATTACATTAGATTTCTTAGTAGTTTTCAACAAATTTACAGCATAATCTAAATACAATTTATATCTAAATAACTTTTTATTGTCGGGTAGGTTAGTAGTTCTACATGATGCATCATTTTGACTTAATTGTCTAATTGGGTTCATTAGTGTTGGTTTGAATTTTGTCAACAATATTGAAATCAGTTCGTATGTATAGAGCAAAATATAACCAATTCCGAAGTGTAGGATGATGAATAACTTTAAAATAAATGACATTCCGATTTAATTGTCATATACAAACTGATAACATCTAATCTGTGTTTAAATATATAGTGTCAGATGTGAATTTTTAGAAACAAAACCATATTACAGTTCAAAGTATTCTCATTAAATGATTTGAAGTTATTTTAACACTTTAGTCTCTATTGATTTTTACTTGAGAATAGTTTGTGTGCTAAAACTATCGGTTGATTTCATGTACAAACATCAGAATATTCTTCAAAACCAATGCTAAACTGAAGTATATATATGTGTGTGTATGAGCAAATCTAAAGGCAATTCTGTTTATTCACCGTAAGGGATAACATCTAAAAGACCGTGCAATATAGCAAGCATAAGAACAATCCTGTGAATAAAAGATGACTTTTCTAAATGAAAACGGATCAACCGTTTCTTCAATCATTATACTGTAGCGTGGCGTCGAGTTGAGATTAACTATGAACACCGCTACCAAGAAACACGTGCCAAGTAAATCAGAAGGCGAAGGTTGGACGTAACCAAATAAATCCATAAAATCTCCGAGAAGCCAAATACCAGAAGGCAATTAATGCACCAAATCGAGATATATATTTGCTGGCGATCTCATGGTATCGAAAGGATACCGAGATCGTGCCAGGATACAAGCTTGGTTACAGAACGTAACCGAATTCGCGCGAAGTTACAATCAAAGTGTGTGTATATGGATGGAAGCACAAAATAGCTGTCATTAGCACAGTCAAACAAAAGCATATTAAAACAAGCACTGGTACAGTTGGTTATAATAATAATTGTTTTTATTAAACCAGTCGTGTTCTCGTGATGAATGAGTCACTACAAGTGTACACACACCTACGCGCTCATACAAAAGCAGTCAAGATTGATAAGCGAATAATTAACGAGGTCAAAATGTGACTAACAGAATGAATAGATTGGGCTGTTCGAAAGCTAGAATAAGGTACATGGGCTTAACATAATAACCGACACTACATGTCTCAAACTAACATTAGACTTCACAACAATAACTTATAAACCAAATGACTCCGCCTCAACTAATTTAGCAAAGAAGAGCCCGGATATTAACACTTCATGTAAATTTTCACACAGTTCGTAGTAAAAAACACTAATATCAATAACTTACACGCCTAGACTGAGAATAATAATTATTATTATCCCTTCAATTTCTAGTTTAACTTCACATTTTTATATAGACGATAGAAGATCAACATTTCCTGTAATTACTTATTCAGAAAGCTTCTGTGAGAGTCTAATCTTCTGTATAATTATTTTATTGGGCTTTTGAAGATCGAGTGTGTTATCTTACATGTCCGTGATTTGAAGCGATGCAGAATTATTTGGGATTTTGCTTATGCACTGATGACATGTGAAATAATGAAGTTTTTCTCATTAGCAATGTATTGTCGAAGTGTTTTTCAGGTGTACATGTCGCGAATGTTTTAATACTCGATAAATATTTTGGAGGCTAGTCCTATCCAAGAAAGATATTGGAGTTGGTACTCGTAAATCTTGGTATGTCTTAATACTGAATAAGCACACATGACTCGTGATTCAACTATTCGTATCCAATCAGATTTGACGCTTGAGGATCTGATCAAGTTGAAGAATGCTATTACGGAGTTTAGAACTGGAAAGCTAAATGGCTAAACAAACTTCACTCACTAGTGAATAATGGTCACGCTGTACTTTACTTTGAGTTTCGGACGCACTGTACACGATTTAAAGAGTAGGAAACACTTTTGGGACTTATTCTTGTCAACAGGACATGCATCATTTGTATATGAATATCGAAAAATCCAGAATGCATGTAAAAAGGCAATAGCTAAATCCCGCACTATTTACGAACGACAGTTGATGCATGATAACAGTACTTCTCCGAAACGATTGTTTTCGTATTTTAAACGGCGAACAAAAAGTAGTGATGGTATTCTCTTGTTAGTGTTACACGAAAATTCAGATTTACTAGCTGAATCAGATCGGGCAAAAGCTGAAACTTTTTTAAGCTATTTTAGCTAAGTCTACTTTACGTGTATTGTTACAAATACTTTTCTCAATGACACCGAGATACCAGCCATAGGATTTTTACATGTGACTAAGGAAGCTGTTCTTCCAATGATAACTAACCTCAAACGTTGTAAGATTACGGGCCCTGTCGGGTTACATCCACGACTGTTGTTATTTCTCGCGGACATCATTTGAAGACCGCTCGCGACGCTCTTCAACATGTTCCTTTCATTCGCTCAACTCCCTAGAGATCAGAAAGATGCTTTAGTCAGTTCTATATTTAAGGATGGTCAGAGATAGATCGTATCCAATTACCGGTCTGTCAGTCTAAATGGCAAAGTCGTTAAGTTACTTGAAAAGATAATTCGGGTTAAGTTACTAAGCCACATAGGTTCATACAGTCTGTTAACTGACGAGCAGCATGGGTTTCGTTCGTGCTTGACTAACTTATTGCGAGAGCGGATTGTAAAGCAGCCCTAGATATTTGTCTGTCTGTTGATGTGATCGATGAGTCTTGCTGATTGAACTCTATATTCGGTTCCTAAGCTCTCCTAGTAACCCCCAAGCTAGAACTACACAGCGACCTGAACACAAGAGAAAAGGCACAAAATATGCGAGAAGCACTTCACTCCAAAGGTTCGTTTTAGTACACAAAATATAGGGCTTTTCATAGTATTTTGGATGTCGTTGGGTTTCCCGAAGATTCTGGAATGCTACTAAACATGGTAGCAGTATAGTAATCAGCCAATCAGAAGCTCCACATTTGAGTTTTCACTTTCTTGATGTTTCTGGCAGATCTTCTAGTAAGCGCTGATTGTATAATATGCCTCTCAGTGTTTTCAGAGCTTTTCTCGGCTTTTACGAGGAGTTTTCTGGATCTCCTTAACACTCCCCACCTTTCAAAAAATAAGGCCTTTACTTCGGGTCTACTTGCAACTTGATAACTGGTTTTCTGCGGCGTTCGGACTTTCTTGGTATCCAACGTCTATGAGTGTCTGTTGGGGTTCCTGTCATTGGCCTATCTGTAATTATCTCTGGCGGAAGCCTCACTCGACTGTCTACCGTGCCTAGAGTCCTGTAGTGGCATTGGACAATAGCCACACAATCCACAAAGCTGTGAACACGAGACTACTCAGAAAATAGATATTCAACATTTAACGCGGAGAAATACCTAACAATGGAGAAGGCGCGAACAATGAATGGAATGGACTGGAGTTGATCGAGTGGCATGGCTCGACCATGCAGGTGTGGTCTCTGCTGAATGTTACCTTATTTCTTCTATTCATATTAAATATATTGTTCTTTCTCTAGCCTAACCTTGTTCTACATCATGTATTGGTAATTGATACGATACAGTGAGTTGGTGTAGTCGATGGTGTGACTTCCACGTAAGATCTTATAGATTAGGCAGTTATATCATGACGAATCTACAATTTTGGGATTAGGTCTATTATTAGAGCAGTACTAATATAATAGTAGACCATAGTTCTACATTGGTAAGCCCGACTAGAGAAACGCAACCTATTATTGTTAATCTTATTTCCATTCTAAATTTCTTGATCTACTTTGTATGTATGCTAACCCAATATTGTAACAGTCCTGATTAATACTCACATGTATTATCGTAATGTTATATTGATTAGTTCTCATGACATTATAGCTCAATCGATAATAAAAACTGGTCGTCTATATTAACTAATTAGCTTTGATGGTTCGTTAACAAGCTTTAATAGCATTTACCTGCTTCAGCAACATAGACTTGTTTAGACATCAAGCTCTAGCAAATATAACCTGTAAATAGCGTAAATATACATTGACTAGCAATGCAATCAAGGACTAAATAGTTATCTGGATCTAATTCTCAGTGTTCCTTCACTTAACACCTCATCCTGTTTTAAACTATGCACTATCCTGTAATATCTTTTCTTCCGACCACTGCCTGCCTAATTTCATATTCTCGAGATCCATTGCCAAACAACAAGGATGACACTTCTCCAAAAACATACGGTGAGTTCCAGCTATAAGTTTTCTGCAATCATAAGGTCATTTTTAGATGGTTCGTTCAATGACAACCACACAATTATCTGGGTTCATTCGATTGTTCTGATCCGAGCGAGTGGCAAAAACCTCAACAGCATCAAGCACCCTGGAATTAATTGCCATACTGCATGTTTTATTCTGGATGCTTTTGGATCAATACTACTCATGAATGGCGTTATATATGTCGTCCACTGAATAATCTAATTTTCAAAAATAATCAAGGCGAGTTCAACTATTTTACTGGATGATTTTTTTTTGTACTTAACATGTATATGTTTTCCGGTTCCTTTTGCCATATATTTGTAAGTGTCCCTAGGCTAAATGCAGTAACTTCTTATGAAATGTTTATAACGCGTCATATTCCTGCCTGAAGTTTCATAAGCAGTCTCAACTTTAAAAGTATTTTTCGGGTCATGTTCATTATTTTTAAATTGTCATATACGTCAACAACCTGCATGTCAACCTGGCCCATACATACGTTACACTATATCTCCATGTCTTCTAAATTTAGAAATCATCTGGATCGCCTTTAACATTTATTAATAAACCCATCATAGTCGTTGTTGCTAATCGTATTTGGGTTTATGGATTGGTTTATCATATTAGCAGACTAAAATGCGAACATAGTTTAGATAATAAGATTAAAAATTTAGGTACTATCAACTGCACTAGTAAAATAACTAAATCCTCAGGTAGCTGTTGGCTAAACAAACGTTTAAAATCAAAACTCCGTAGCCTACTAGAATTAACACTAAACGAATATTTCTGAATTGAAATTTATAATTAAATTAGGTGTCTCGGATTCTTTAACGTTATAAATTTCTGATGATTTCGAATCACCTAAAGCAACAATACCTATTTTTCCACTGACTAATCCTCATTCAACACTATAACTAGTTAAACATAGTAGTTTCAGGATATCGTCATAAAGCATTGTCATGACTTGACAATCACGTAATATGACTGATAAAATTAATGAAACTATTAACAAAATCGGTCAGCAAATTGACTTATAATTATCACTAATGTTGGTTTTCTTTTATCTTCATTCACTACAGATGATTACAGTATGTTTCTTTATCAGTTGCTCATTCAGTAAATATCTCAAAACCTTGTCAGTCTAATTGATGGTTTAGCGACACAATCATGCATGCAAATAATCAGTATAAGCAGTCGAGCAAATCTCCTGCAAACTGAAAACATCGATGTCGAATTTACCTCAACACTGACTAAGGTTCAAGCCATTATCATAGACATAAGTTGGGAGTGTACTCCCCCTGGTTACAACTTATGTTCTTTCTGATAATCACATGAGCATCACTCACTATTAATCATCTTGTAAAAACTTATTTAGCTAAATGCATCTTGCAGCACCACATCACTTCGTAATATGACACATAAGCTTAACTGATTTTAATAACTTATAACCACTATATCTCAATTAAATCGTATTTCGCCTTATGATAAACTGCATACTTGCAACTAACTTGTATGCCCAATCAGCCAGCAAGTATAAATATAAATAAAGTCTGCCGCAGATCAGAACATTGAGTCCAGAGCATGTCTCTTACGAATACACTCATGTTTAACGATTTGTTCTTAGCTATCTGTCTAAAATCCATATAATTATCACTCATGTATTTAAATTTTATTTTGATGAACATTCATGTGTATTAGTGGTATTACTAAATTCTATCACGGTCAAGTAAAAATGAGGTTGAGAAAATCTCCCCGTAACTAAATAAACCGTATCAAACTAACTGGAACACTAGTTGGAATTCTTCTCCACGGTATACTTTTGTTCCTTCAGTTAGCCTACTAATACAGATGCATTTGGAATTCAATTCATATGGACAACTTACCGGCATAATCGTTATTTGATTTCATAATTTAAACCAAAACTAATACCAATATTAACATTTCTACAATATTCATTACTTTAATATTTCTAAACACAAAATACTTACTACCTATACGTTAAGTTATTAACCAACGGCTATTAGCACGCATCGTTTTATTATTATTATTATTGTTATGCCATTCTTTATAGTTCAAATAATCTTCACCCAAATCCTCATGTCAAGCGTTTTAAGCATGAAGGCAGATATTTTAAAATTATTATATGTATTTCCCGACCAGATGCTGCCGCCTTCTTTTTGATTTATCTTTCAGCTTACCAATACCCGGAGGATTCTTATTATCCTTGGTAACCTCCGGCGCGCGACGGTCCCATCCAATTTGGTATCGAACCAACATCACGTTGATTCTGGTGGGAGAGTAGTGTAGTGGCATTGGACAATAGCCACACAATCCACAAAGCTGTGAACACGAGACTACTCAGAAAATAGATATTCAACATTTAACGCGGAGAAATACCTAACAATGGAGAAGGCGCGAACAATGAATGGAATGGACTGGAGTTGATCGAGTGGCATGGCTCGACCATGCAGGTGTGGTCTCTGCTGAATGTTACCTTATTTCTTCTATTCATATTAAATATATTGTTCTTTCTCTAGCCTAACCTTGTTCTACATCATGTATTGGTAATTGATACGATACAGTGAGTTGGTGTAGTCGATGGTGTGACTTCCACGTAAGATCTTATAGATTAGGCAGTTATATCATGACGAATCTACAATTTTGGGATTAGGTCTATTATTAGAGCAGTACTAATATAATAGTAGACCATAATTCTACAGTACTTTTCTCTCTGTGTATTTGATTGATGTGTCTAATCCACATTCCAAAAGTCCCAGGTACTTCATATAAAACATTTCCCTCTCTTTTTCCAACGACTCCCGCATCCACAACGATTTTTCCCAATGCATAAACTGACGATCACTTTATCACCGACGTCAAAACTTCGTATATTCTGATTTTGTCTGCGCCCATCCGTTGGTTTAGGTGGTAACATAACGTCGAATGTTCCTCCCAAACATCGCTTCAGCACAGGATTTCCCATGTGGAGCGATAAGGTTAGGCATAGTTTTATAAGCTGTTGAAAATTTCTTATTTACTTAGCTTGTGCCCTCTCGTTCCCCTTTCAGTAGTGCTCGTTTGAGTGTGTCCAAAAAAGCGCTCTTCCTGTCCATTTTATTGGGAATGATAGGATGAATAGCGTATATGTACAGTTACATTAATGTTGCAGAAGTGTCTGAATGATTCTGCAGTGAACTGTGAGCCATTATCGGTCACTAAAGTCTCCGGAACTACAAAGCAGCTGGACAGTTCAGATAACTTCTTAATTGTTTCACTGGCGTTGATTTGTGACCATTTTGTGAGTGCGTCTGCTATGATTAGGTACACTCTTTCTCCTATTGGACCAGCTAAATCTGCATGCAGCCTCTCCCAGGGGATATTGGGCTTTTCCCATTGTTACGTTCACACTTTTTTTGGACTTTTAGCTGCTTGCAGGCATGACGAACACTAGAGGCATCTGGTTTCGATATCTTGATCCATTGTCTCAGAACCTCGTGGCGTAATGTTTTTGGAACAACGATTCGGTCACCAAACACAACACAGCAATCGACCATCATGAGTGAGTCCCGTCGGCGAAAATATCACAGCGTTTCTCCTTGAAAACGACGGTTCGGCCACTTCGTGAGAAAGTAACCACTGACTTCGCTTAATGTCTTGTCGTTTTCCGTGGCTTCTCTGATGGTTTTAAAAGTAGCTGGTGAACCAATGACTGCGTCTTCTAATATTCGATGTACTTCTGTTTCCGTCTCAATGGCTGCCACCAAAGTATCTTCCCCCTGTTTTACTCGTGAACCAATCAGTCTAAGTAGAGCGTCAGCTTGTCCAAAATCGATAGTGGGCTGGTACTTGATCTCGAATTCACAACCCATGAGTGTATTTCTCCTCTGTTGCAGTCTGTTTGCTGTGCATACCCGGATAACTTTTTTTGACCCAAAAATGACTATTAATGGTTTATGGTCAGTTAATAGAGTGAACTGACGTCCGAATATCATCTTGTGAAATTTCTTAACAGCGAAGATAATCGACAATGCTTCCTCCTCGATCTGACTATAGTTACGTTCTGCTGTAGGTAATGTAGCGGTAAATAAATCCCCAAAATAAATAGCTCTGTAAGTTTTCGACATTGGATGCTGATCATATGTTTTAGTGGAGTCATCTGGCTGAAGGAGCTCGGTCATGCATCCACACCAGATCACGTGTGGTAACGCTGTGCTCAACATCTACTGCAATCGCTAGACAGATCAGATCAGAGAATTCCGATATATTGGTAATCGCCAAATACACTCTTCCGATCTCCTCGACTCTGTTTTTTGATTTCTCTGGGTGGTTACGAATTATATTAGAAGGTGTTACTGGTAGAAGCGTTGTCAAACACTGAATACCTGTGTCATCTTCACTAACGACCTAGTCGCATATGATATGGCTTTCTCAGATCCATCTGGCACGATGTGAGAAATAGTTGCACCAATTCCATAGTTCTAAGCGTCTGATGCTATAACAGTGTGTAAAGATGGATCGTAATGAGTGAGCAGTATTTTTGTGATTTCAACGAAAGCATCTTGGCAAGTTGCAGACCACTTCCATTTACATTCTTCTCCAGAAGGTTATTTAAGGGGGCACGTAGTTGGCGAAGTTTCGGAATAAAAGCTCGATAATGACTAACTAGTCCCAAAAAGGATCGTGGTGTGGGGACTTCCGTCAGTCTGGGCATAGTTTTCACTGCCTGGGTATTGTCTTGATCTAGTCTTCTGCCATCTTTGTCGATTATAATTCCGAGGTAGAGTACCTTATGCATACAAAAGTTACATTTCACTGAACGAAGCCGAAGTTCATATTCGGCTATTCGCGACAGCACCTGGTCGAGCTTCTATTCTAAGTCTATTCTATTTACTCCCATAATTAATATATCATCCAGATAAGCTGCTGCACCTGGAACATCCTGTAGAATAGTATCCATTACTTGACGAAATATGGATGGGGCCGTCATTACTCCGAAAAGTAGTCGATTATACCGGAATAGGCCCTTGTGTGTGTTTATAGTGAGCAGACTTTCACACTCCTCAGCAACAGGAATTTGTAAATAAGCTTCCGATAAGTCCAACTTTGCAAAGAGCTTACCTCCATTCATTTCAGTAAGAAGATCTTCGGGTAGGAGTAATGGATACTGATGAGTTTCTAGGGCTTCATTTAGCACGACTGAGTAGTCGGCATATAAACGGACGATAACATTAGTCTTTTTTACTACCACTATCGGTGCAGCCCATCCTGAAAAATTCACTGGTTCAATGACACCTAGTTTCTGAAGTCGTTCTAGCTCTTGTTCAACCTCTGGGGTGGCAGAATGTGGTACAGGTACTTTAGGTCGAAACACAGGCTTTGGTTCTTGTCGTAAGGTAAGTGCAGCTTTGAATTTAGTGCATTCTCCAAGACCATCACCATATACCATCTTATGTCATTTTTATAATGCTTCCACTGAGTTTTTATCATGAGCTTTAAACGTACTGACGTTGTTACAGGTTGAGTTTGTGAGGCGATCCGCTAACTTCAACCCTTCTATCCAATAAAGCCCCAATAGGCCGAGCGATGGACGGTCTGTCAGAAATATTACACCCTTCTAAGTAAAGTCTTTGACCGTGACTTCACAAAGAACCTAACCAGCAATATTTGGAATTTTTTGTGCCTTAAGGTAACTCTTGTGCTATTGATAGAAGAAACCAGACAAGTAGTGAATAGGTCTTTATTTCGTTCTCAGAGCAGTCACAGTGGAGCGTGGGATTATTTGCTCAGACAAACAAAGCCTCTCAACATTCAGTGTAAGATAATAGGGAATATAACGCCTATGCAAAATGAAGAAGTGAATGCATACTTGAACTATACTGTTTTGGTATATCCTTGCTTGTTTGAGGTCAACTTTTAACCAACCAACCTAAGCTGTTACATTAGCTTCCCCCTAGAATCGACTTCCGTAGGAACGTCGATTCGGTTAACCTACCTATCAAAAACACCTTAGTTCTCTTTTCTCGGCCTAAGGGAAATATAAACCCGCTCACTGTTTGACTTCCAATCAATGTCGACTAATTCCGTCAGCAATCAACGATAGTCCATGGCTGTCTTTTAATTTGTCATTTTATTTTGTAGCATGTGATTTCTTCTACAACTATCGCTGACGGTTTGCTACGTGCTCTCAAGAGAAAGTGCGAGAACGTGGGACAAGAATATATGAGGAAGTGCCGCGAGCGGGCTACGCAACACCATGTTGGTGAGGTACGATTTTTCCATGCTCAGACCGGCTATCAGGTGTTTACTCACCTGCCTCTTGAGTCGCCCTCAAGTAAAACGTAAAGAAGAATCTACTTCAAAGGTAATAGTGAAAACCAATCAAAACTGAAAAACTGCTCTACTGCCTGTATAAAATAATAAGATACAAAATGGAAATACATAAATATAATTGATAATTGTTCGGTTCCACGTAAGTGATTGGCCTCCAGAACGGATTGGCATTATGGAAGGAAATAGACATAGTGTAGCCATTTTGTGTATGAAAAAGTATGAAAACAAAAAAAACTTTTTATAATGCATATATGTAAAAGTGTAAACTTGCTAGAAGTTGGACTCATTGTCAAACCCGATCAAATGTATAACCCTGGGCCTATGTCGACCGCCTTTTATAACCAAGTACGTACCCAAGGGTGCATAAGAGTACTCCAAAAACACGGAAAGGAATATACGGTTAAGGAGGAAAAAATTATGAAGAGTACGAGGACCAAGTACGTTTATGTCAAATACCCTTTTCTGGTTTGATGTAGGTATGCATGATATATTGAAACGATATTTCGTCAATTCATCCAGGTAACGAATTGGTCTGCACCTTAGAAGAGTGTAAGTCCTATTATTTACTAGTATTATCAATGACTAATCGGTATAAGGAAATATTGTTATCCCCTCGTGATCTGATATGGTCTAATGGCCAGACACGCGGTCTAGCATTCAGGATCTTGAAATGCAAGTTTTACTGCTGCATACGAAGTAACCGATATCTATTACTTAAACTTCAGGTGCCTTAACTAATCGCTTTCTGTCATCCTCTGTCAACGAAAAAGACCTTGGTAAGCTATATGACGTCGCGACACAAGGTTACTTTCACGATATCCGAGACAAGATGATAAAGCGTAATAGAAGAAAACAAGACCAGGTATGTACTAATTTAAAGTGATAACCTCCCCACGGCTCTATAGTTGCAGTCAACAGTACTAATGAACATAACCGTAAGTTCAACTTCAAGTATTTGGCTGAGCCAAAGCATGTCATTGAGATATGGTTGTGACTTTTTTCTTTTTTTTAAATTCAGAATTCACAGGACGACTACCTCAATCCTCAATAGCCGAACGAACGTGGCTTAAGGGAATAGTCCGTGCAATTGTTTTGATGTTCTACCTACATTTCAATAGACATTATTTTTTCAAACAGCTTACTCTTTTACTTACATGGGAAACTGCTGAAGTGTTGAAAATGTGTGTTTGAGTTTCAGTTAACTTTTGGTTAAATGCACATTCCTTATAAACAAAACATCACCTGTTCCTTCTTTTTCAGATAATTTCAAATAACAATGAATTAGCAATTGCATTGGATATGCAAAACAATCGATGCTTAAGCTTCTGCTCTAGTGTTGTACAGTAATACGCTTTTCCTTCTAAATAAAATTTTTCAAAAATGTACCGCTTTTCCACTGCATTACAGATATATTTTGATCTGTTGTTGAAAATAAAGGCGAACATAGGAGACCTTTGGGGTTCTGTCAATGGATGGAAAATAGGGGGTTATGTATGTATTAAGGCGAAAAGTAGACAATTAAGCGTATAAGTAGGCAATTCCGCGGAAATTTAGGCGAAAAGTAGACAATTCTGCGGACGTTTAGGCGAAAATCCGACAATTCGGCGGATATTTAAGCGAAAATTCGACGATTCGGCGGATATTTAGGCGATAAGTCGGTAATTTGTCGACAAAACGGCGAAAAAGGGAAAAATCCGCATTATTTTCCCCGGACAGGCGAAAAAGGCGACATTCTGGCGCGTTTTCCCCTTTATTTCCCCTTTCGCTACCAAAGCATTTACCCCTTTGTTTCCCCTTTTTTGGTTGTCTGGAGAGGGCAAAGGTTCGAGTGCGTATGGGGCCTGCGTTCTTGTTTACCAAAACCCCCTTGCATACCATGTTCGTTGTCCGTAATTCGTTCAGATATGAATAAAAATGACAAGAGGACAGATTGATATGTCAAAGTGCCATATTGGAATAGTATAAGTTCTTTGTTTATAATAATAATACTGTAGAAATACTACAAGTTTGGTAGATTTCCATTTTACGTTATACTTAAGCCACCAAAAATATAAGTTATTGAGATAGCATGTTTGTTTTTTTATAACGGTAGTGTTAATTTCCAGAATTTTGTATAGGCCATTAATAATAATTGGTGGTGCCAATAAGACTGGGTTATATGATCACATTGAAAAGCATGCTGCGAGAAAACTGGTTAACTTATCCCATAATTTTTCTATACCTAAAAAGATGATGAGAACCTTAATAAGTGCTTGACCATGGTTTAATCCAAAATGTTTTGTATAAAAACCACTTAATAATAGTAGCATCGATCGTATCAAGTTACTAATCATATCTCTGACCGAAAACTTTTAGAAGTAGTTCATATGGTATATATGTATAGCCAGTCTACGTGAAAAATGTATATAAATATATAAGAAGTACAACCAACATAGTTAATTAATCAGAAAAAGAAATTGTAAAACTCGCCTGGGTTGCTTTTAGAATTCGTTGTATTTGCCAGTGTTAGTTGTATGAGTTTGATTAAAATCCTCAGCCATCGTTTCGGAATACCTAGCTTATGTGTCCAGTATTTAAAAAAATATTTAACATAACACGTATATATCAAAGGTAAAATGTCTGGGGAGTTGTCGGTGAGGCGGAATGAGGAAAAAAAATTATTTTTTAGTAAATGCAGGGTGTGATTAGCTACGTGGTTAGATCTTATCGTGCAGCCGAAACTGTCGACATCCTTGACCGACTAATCAGATGTGCCCAGCGAACCGTTTTAGTCATTTGTAAAGATTTATTATCTTTACATTTCGATTCCGTAATGGATTTGTCAGTTAAACGATCTAACAACACGTATAGTGGTTCATGATCTAGATAAGCCGGCTTTAGTCTATCAATACTTACTGTGTCGATGTTACCATGTTTTTCTATCACGAAATATTTAGATTTTCTTGAGACGACTTTGAAAGGACCTTTAAATGGAGGGCTAAACGGTGCTTTTTTGTCACATCTTATCCAGACGTGCGTGCAATTGCTTAGATCTTTAGGTACATGTATGGCGCGCGTTTGTTCACGAGTATTAATTGGTTTAAGTTTGGATATATGGTCCCGTAGCTGATCAACGTAATTTTCTAAATTAAGTTTTTGACTGTTAGTATTAGGGTTAATAAATTCACCTGGTAGTCTCAGAGTTGTTCCGAAAACCAGTCCCGCAGCTGAACACAGTGCGTCACTCTTGACAGATGTTCATATTCCCAGCATGACTAACGGTAGGAATTCTGTCCACTGATTGGGGTTTGAGTGAGATATAAGGGCGGTTTTTAGCTGACGGTGAAAACGTTCCATCATCTCATTAGCCTGAGGATGATATGCAGTGCAGCGTATCCTATTGGAGTCTAGAAGTTTAGTCAAGTTGTTAAATAGTTCGGATTCAAATTGCGCTCCTCTATCCGTCGTTAGTGTTGTGGGTGTACCAAGAATGGTTACCCAGTTCTGCATGAAAGCCTTGGCTACTGTTTCCGCTGTGATGTCCGCTATCGGAATGGCTATAGGGAATCTGGTAAATCGATCTATGCATGTAAAAAGATAATTAAAACCGTTTGAACGTGGTAAAGGACCTACCAAGTCGATATGCATATGGGCAAAACGTGCATCTGGTTGCGAGAAAACACCTATGGGTGAATTTGTGTGACGATTAATCTTTGATTGTTGACATGCTGAACACTCTCTAACCCATTTGTGTACATCCTTCTGTAAATTCGGCCATATATATCTGGCATTGATTAGTTTAGTTGAAGCTTTTGCGCCAGGATGAGACAAAGAATGAAAGTTATTATATATCAACTTTCGCATATTTTTTGGGAACGAAAGGTCGCGGCATTGCCTTGGTCGTGTCACAATAAATTAGAATACCATCGATAGGTGATGGGAATTGTTTTAAATTCAGACTTGAATTGTTTGTTTTAAGTAGGTTTTGTAATTCTAGATCCTGCTCTTGTTCGTTTCTCAACGTTTCGAAGTTTACTGTAGACTGCTGTAGCACGTTCATTTCTAGTCTGGATAAAGCATCTGCCGCCTGATTGTCCTGACCTTTGACATGTCTGATATCGCTTGTGAACTGTGATATATAGTCAAGGTGTCGGACTTCTCGAGGTGAGTATTTATCGGCTCTCGCTTTTAATGCATTCGTCAGTGGTTTGTGATCCGTAAAGACTATAAATTCTCTGCCTTCTAACATGTGTCGGAAGTGTTTAATGGTCAGGTAGATTGCAAGAAGTTCTCGCCCGAAGGTAGAATACCTTGTTTCGGCTGGAGCGAGTCTTTTCGAGAAGAAAGCAATTGGTTTCCAGGCGTTTTTAACCAGTTGGTTAAGGGTACCGCCTACTGCTTTATCTGAAGCATCCACCATCAAAGCAAGTGGGGAAAGAGAATTCGGATACGTCAACGTAGTTGCTTGAGCCAGTTTATCTTTAAGCTGTTTAATAGCTTCGATGGCGTCAGAAGACAGTTTGAATTCTTTTGGTTTTCCTTTAAGTGAATCTGTCAAAGGTTGCATTAATTGTGCACAACCTGGTATGAATCTGCGATCAAAGTTAATTAGACCTAGAAAACTTCTCAGTTGTGTTAAAGAACTAGGTATGGGGTATTGTTTGATGGTATCCACTTCTTTTTGATCGGTTTAATCCCTTCTGGGCTTATTGTGTGACCGAGAAATTCTAAAGTTTGAACACCGAAAACACACTTACTTTGATGTATGTTTATTCCATGTTCATCCAGTCTTTTCAACACTGCTTGTACATGCTGTTCGTGTGATTGCAAATTGGGGCTGGCAATTAACAAATCGTTTATATACCCCTGCGCAAATGGCATATCTCGAAGTAGGTTATCTTTGAATCTTTGAAATGTCTGTGCCGCATTTCTCAGGCCGAATGGCATGCGTACAAACTCGAATAAGCCAAAGGGTGTAGTAATAGCTGTCTTGGGGATATCTTCATCAGCCACCGGGCTATTGTGATATGCCCTGACTAAATCAATTTTAGTGAATATGTTCATACCCTGTAAACCGTTCGTGAAATCTTGGATATGCGGTATTGGGTGCTTATCTGGTACGGTTTGACGGTTGAGGGCTCTGTAATCCCCGCACGGTCGCCAGTCGCCTTCATTCTTCTTTGGGACCATATGCAAAGGGGATGCCCATTGACTATCAGAGGGATGGATAATACCCAGTTGTAGCATATAATCGAACTCGGCCCTGGCGATTTTGAACTTATCTGGTGCTAGTCTCCTGGGTTTTGGAAACACCGATGCACCTTCGGTTTTGATAGTATGGCTTACTTTTAGTTCGTCTTTGGAAGGCTGTGGGTTTGGTCTAGTTATGTTTGGAAATTCCGCGAGTATATCTTGGAATTTCGCTGTTGTTACTGGGGGAGTTTGAATCAAGTTAAGAGATGTGATATGGCTTTCTGTGCCTTTCGTGTAATTCGAAGTTCCTTTCAGTGTTTAGCGCCGTTTTTTAGTGTCAACTAGGAATTCGTATCTCTCTAGAAAGTCCATCCCCAGTATTGCCAGATCTAAGTCGGCTACCGTGAAAACCCAAGGAAATTGCCTCCTGAACCCCAAATCTAAGGTTAAAGTTTTCTGCCCAAATGTCGCAATTTTAGTTTTATTTGCAGCTTGAAGTGTAATTGATGATGTTTCTCGACTAATCTCAGTTTTATTTTGAGGGATGATGCTAAGAGCAGCGCCAGTATCCACCAAGAAATTCAAGCCAGAGTTTCTGTCTCTAACATAAAACAAGCGACTGTTTAGGCGCCCCTCCTCAGTCGTCGCGACCTGGGGAGGGGTACTCGTTTCCCGCTGCCTTAGGATTATGCTTAGGCCAGGCGCATGGTTGCATGCACTTGGTTGAGTTGACACCAAACTTCCAGTGGTACCAACAAAACTGTATTATAGTTCAAGTATTCATTCACTTCTTTATTTTGCATAGGCGTTATATTCCCTATTATCTTACACTGAATGTTGAGAGGCTTTGTTTGTCTGAGCAAATAATCCCACGCTCCACTGTGACTGCTCTGAGAACGAAATAAAGACCTATTCACTACTTGTCTGGTTTCTTCTATCAATATCATGTCGGGCTCACCAGTTCCGTGCCTTTAGGTAACCCTCGTGCTATTGATAGAAGAAACCAGACAAGTAGTGAATAGGTCTTTATTTCGTTCTCAGAGCAGTCACAGTGGAGCGTTGGATTATTTGCTCAGACAAACAAAGCCTCTCAACATTCAGTGTAAGATAATAGGGAATATAACGCCTATGCAAAATGAGGAAGTGAATGCATACTTGAACTATACTGTTTTGGCATATCCTTGCTTGTTTGAGGTCAACTCTTAACCAACAAACTAAGCTGCTACAAATCCCCTGGGATGCACTATGTGCTGATTGATATGTTGAATATATTCTCGGTCTCCCAAATGTCTCTCACGTTCTCCTGCTTACAAGAGTTATGTCGGAGGCTGTGTTTAACTGTAAGCGAGCATCACACTCTTTGATCTTGACAGAAACATACTTTCTACGGTTATGAGAGCCGGCTTTGTGTAGAGCTACCGTTACTTTAGCTGTTTGTGACTTGAATCTTTTAGAATACATTTCTGGTTGACGGCGTTTTCGGGTTTCATAATGACCTTCTTTGTGCCCTTTTCTGGAACACGTAGTACAACAGTGATTCTTAAACAGAGAAAACCTTTTGAAATGCCAACGACCACATAATCAGCATAGGGATGATGGTTTGTCGCTGTCATTACGATAATTTAGCATGCTGAAACCTTGTAAAACGTTTCTCTTGTCTGCACTGACGTGAAGGAACCGGTTACCGTTCTCTACCATCGAGGTATCATGCTTCAAATTCACTAACCTTTGTCATTCGGTCAATTCGAACTAATTGAATTCATTCTTACCGCTTTCTCCATCAATGGGTTTCTCTCCGCGTTTAATGTTGAATATCTGTTTTTCCATTTCTCTCGTGTTTAGCTTTGAAGGTTGTGTGGTTAGGACTCAATGCCACTACGTGATCGGTAGTTCATTCATCCTTTAGCTGTTTAACAGCCTCAGAAGTCAGCTTCAATTCTTTTCATTTTCCTTTAAGGGAATTCGTCAATAGTTTCACTAATTGTACATAGCTGAGTATGAATCATGGATAAAAGTTAACGAAACAGAAAACTTCTAGCTTGCGTCAGGGAACTTGGTATGAGGTATTGCTTAATGGTGTTCAACTTTTCTTTGATTAGTATAGTCTCTTCTGGGTTTACTGTATGTCCGAAGAATTCTAGAGTTTGAACACCGAACACGTACTTTGACGTATGTTCATCCCATTTTCATCTAGCTGTTTTAACACTGCTCTCACGTGCTATCCATGTGACTGTAAATCAGGATTGAAAATTAACAAGTCGATTATAATCTCCGGTGCAAAAGGCAAACCACGAAGTAGGTTGTTGATAAATCTTTGAATTGTTTGTGCTATATTCCTCTGTCCAAATGGCATACGTAGAAACTCAAACAATCCGTAGAAAGTAGCAATAACCGTCATGGGTATACTTTCCTCAGCTACTGCAAAGTCATGTTATGCTGTGACTAAGTCATTTTTAACAAGTATGCTCATACCCAGTAGGTCATTTGGATATAAGGCATTGGGTATCTAACTCTTACGGTTTGACGGTTGGTAGATCTAAAATCTCACACGGTCGCCAATCGCCTTCGTTTTTCTTTGGGACTGTATGCAAAAAGGATTCCCACTGACTGTCAGAGGGACTGATAACACCCAGCTGTAGCATGTAGTAAGATTAAATTCTAGCTATTTTAAGCTTATCTGGTGCCAGTCTTCTGGGTCTGGCAGACACATGTGCACTTTCGGTTGTTTACTTTTAGAAGACTGGAGATCCGGTTTGGTTAGGTTTAAAAAATTTCACGAGTGTATCCTGAGATTTTTCCGTTGTTACTGACGGATTTTTTTTAATCGAATTTAGAGATGTGATTTGTCTTCCTTTGTCGTTTGTGTAATTTGAAGTTTCCTTCGGTGTCAAACGTCGCGTTTTAGTGTCGACTGGATATTCATATCACATTAAAAAGTCCATTCCCAGTATTGCCAGATCTACAGTAAGCAGTAAGCAACCAGTGGAATCGTTTCCTAAATCCTATGTCTATCGACAGCGTTTTCCACCCGAACGTCACGATTTTAGTCTTGTTGGCAGCTTGAGGTGTATCCGGGGAAATGTTTCGACCCAGGTCAGTTTTACTCTAAGGAACGATACTAAACTTTGCACCGGTATCCATCGAAGTGTTCAAGTATGGATTTCTGTTTCTAGCACAAGACAAACATATGTTCAGGCACCTGTTCTCAATCGTCGAGACCAGCTGGGAGGGTATAATTCGTTCTCCATATTCTTGATAGTTCATTTAAGCAAGACACATATCTGAATGATTCTGATTGATTGGACAGAAAAGTTACAATAATATCAATTAAATTGTCCAGATTGTCTGGACAGTTGTGACCTCAGTGATGATCTGCCACAGGTTCTACGATCTGTATACATTTTAGCTGCAGTCCCTGTGAAATTTTAACACTCGCAATGTATTCTGCTATGATTGGATCTTTTAATGATTCTTATTTTTGTGTATGATGAAGCGTATGTGATCCAGTTGGGGGATCTCTTTTGATTATTCCACTTGCAAGACGTGCTAAAAAATATCAAGATGTGCCGGATTTTGACCATCCAAACAGTTATGAGTGTAGAACGGTGAAGCCTGTATCATTCTTGTTTTAGGATTGATCCTTTCGCTCAGACTTGAAGGCGACGTAACAACTGTGGTAACATAGAACTTATCGTTTTACCTTGGAAACGCCATTGTGTCCTTTTTCCATCTGATAAAGGTGGACGGTTAATCATCTCTCATTTTAAATTGATGTGTGGTTGTAATGTTTGTGAACCCAAAACTAAGTCACGAACTTATCTGGCGACTGAAGGAGATAGAACAAAGCATAAATCTCTGCACCGAAATCCCTCAGATTTATTGTTATGTCTTATGAAATAATGATTTAGTTGAGCAAACCGCAACTAATGGCCAGTAAGATCAACTTCTGGGTGTCGTACTTTCATGGCCGTAACAGTGTTTATTTCTGCTGTTGAGAAATTACATTTTTCCTTCAGGCTTTCGGTTTGTATTGAATCTAAAATTTGTTACATGACCAATATATTACTATAATATGAACGGGGTATAACAATGACTTCAGCACGAATGCTTTGTGACGAAGAAACAATGCATAAAACATAGGTGTACGAAATTAACGATTAAAACAACCAGAAGTTTTACTTTAACGACTAAGCAAACAAAATATTAAGCTAAATTAAAATTACTTTTTAAGTTCAATATAGGGCTCCCCAGTTTTATGCCTGTGGATGCCCTTCGTTTTATTGATAGAGAAAACCAAACTAGTAGTGAATAGATCCTCATTAATATCGTGGATGGCATACAATCAACATTTAATACAATATGATAAGAAATATAATGCATATACAAAAGGAGGAGTGAATGATAACTTGAACTATGTTTCGACATTACTAAGATGTTCGCGACCAACTCCTAACCAATCAGCTTATGTTGTTACAGATCTTGCTTCCCTGATTTATTCCATATACCACTTAGCTCACAGTTATAACAAAAGGTTCAAAAATGGTTTGCTAGAGTTGTTGTTTTTATTTAAACTTGACCTGATAACCAATGTACATTTAATGACGACACTAATCCGATATTTTCCAAGTTACCATTCGAAGCCCATAAGCAAATACTTAGTCCTAATGCGACAGTTCTTAAAAACACTATCAAGATTGAAAAGTCTATGCCACGTAAGAAAAATGTATGTACAGAACCTGGTTCTAGATCCAATAACAAGAACATTACGAAGGCCCTACCAAATAAAGTAAGATTATACTTCCCAACACCATGCTTTACCCTACGCAGGAGAGGTTATAAGGGCAGGCTTCATTCAAATGTCCCACAAGACCATTGCAATCATTATGTGAACAGGCCTAATATTGGACAGACCACAGTGAACTGACGTGTCCCACGGTTACCCTCAAATGTTTTAAATAATAAGCCTGTAAGACGTAACTTTTCTCAATTTTCTCCCATTGGACAAGATGGATTACTAGGTTACTCACCACAAACCCAACCCCATCTGGCAGGTGCTTTTCTTAACTGTTCGCCTAGTCAAGTTCAACAAATTAATCCACTTTATCAAAATAACGATTTTTTGGCCTTCGAAAATTCCTGGTCCCACTTGCACTACAGTTTGTTCAAGCGATAGCCCATATGATCAGTCAAACATAATAAACCATAGTCTATGCAAATCGGAAATGCACAACATCAATAGGGAAGCTATCGGTTCTTTTGCACTCCATACTCTCTTTTTAAACTTATCAATGCACGTTCACTTCTGAACAAAATTTCAGCGTTGAGAACATTAGTTTTTCTAGCCAAGCCTTCTTTCATACTTGACACTGAAACATGATGCTCTCAAGCAGTATCTGGTTGAGAATTAAATGTCCAGAACTATCGACTCTCGTTGTGTCAGAGGAACTAAACGAGGAGGTGGTTGCATTATATTTGCTTCGGACACCATAACAACCACTAAAGTTGAAGATAGTGTCCTGAATAGTTTACCAGAATCAGTCTGGATATAAGTCAACACCCTAAATCATAGTCTACTCCTTGGATTTATATACAGAGCTCCTGATAGTTCGAATAATGGGAATGATATTATTATCAATGCATTCATACATTCATCTGTTATCACTGGAGATTTCAATCACCCTGGGATTAACTGGAGTACCGGTGGTTGTCAGTTATGTGATGATGAGTTCTCGGCATCCATTAACAAGCACTGCTGGTCACGGTGGGTTCGTACCCCAACTAGAGGCGTTAGTATACTCGATCTAATATTTAGTAGAGATGTTATCCCACTATCTGTAAAAGTTTACGATGAATTTGAAAGCAGCGACCATAAAATAGTAGTCTGTGCTCTCCCTATCTATCCCTCTTATAACCGACCCATTCAAAAAACCAGTCAATATAGAGACTATAAGCATGCTGACTGGGACCTCCTGCATTCATTGATTAAACTTTCAGGCTGGGATAACTTTTTTTCATGTAATATTCTCATGGATGCTATCGACGAATTCTATCTGATCGTTAACTCTTGTTTAGATTCCTCTGTCATTTTGACTTCTTTAATTTGGTCTATTCTCTACGTAGCCAAGGATATCTAGTCTTAGTGCTATATCTGGACATTTCTGAAGCCTTTGATATGGTTAGCCACCAACTTCTTATAGGTAAGCTCGCATCTTATGGGGTTCAAAATCCTTTGCTTTCTTGGCTTGATTCCTTTCTCAGTAATCGATATCAAATAGTTAAAATTAACTCTTCATTGTCTAACGCTGTCCCTGTTAGAAGTGGTATAATACAAGGTTGTGTCTTAGACCCTTTGCGCTTTTTAGTGTTTATCAATTATATTTGTGAAAGTTTTTGTGTGGGTAAGCCCCTTCTATATGCGGATTATCTTAAATCAGTTTATTCATGTTCTTCACATGAGCTGAAAAATATGCAAAATTGCATCAGCATGGAGCTTAACAAGGTAGCACGGTGGTGCTTAAAATGGCAACTGGAGCTTAATACGGCTAAATGTGGATGGATATGCTTCGGTGATACATCACTCAACCTAGACATTACCATAAATGGAGAAGTGTTATCTAGGTTACATACAGTAGTAGACTTAGGACTTAGATACTCCTAAGACTTATCGTTTACAGAACAGATATTAAAACAGACCTCTAAGTCTCAACGTCTAATAGGTTACATAACTCGAAACCTTTATAACAATGAGTCACGTATTCTAGTGTACAAAGTTTGTGCTCGACCTCTTCTAGAATATTGCATACCAGATAATATCAAGATAAGGGCTGACAGGTGTATTGAACTCGATGATGGACATTGAGCAGGTAGCTTTTCCTAACAACGATAACACTTGGGTTATCCAGTCAGCGGTTTATAAAAACTCGAGGTTAGTTGGGAGTTCTCGTTTTTTTTACACTTACTATTCTATCACGTCTGTCCAGAAAATTTTAGTAGTATTAGTGTTCTAAGGTTGTCCAATTTACAAAAATCTATCGACGTTATCGAAAACTTTTGCAAGTGCTTTCTTCGGTTATATCTGTTTGCTCCCCAGACAACCCAAAAAGCGGAAATAAAGGCGAAGAAAGGGGAAATAAAGGGGTTAATGCTTCGGTAGCGAAAGGGGAAATAAAGGGGAAAACGCATCAGAAATTCGCCTTTTTCGCCTGTCCGGGGGAAATAATGCAGATTTTCCCCTTTTTCGCCTTTTTGTCGACAAATTACCGACTTATCGCCTAAATATCCCCCGAATTGTCGCATTTTCGCTTAAATATCCGCCGAATTGCCGCATTTTCGCCTAAATATCCGCTGAATTGCCGCATTTTCGCCTAAATATCCGCCGAATTGCCTACTTATGCGCTTACTTGTCTACTTTTCGCCTAAATACACACATTACCTCCTATTGTCTATCCGTCGACAGAACCTTAAAGGTCTCCTATGTCCGCCTTTATTTGCAACAACATACCGAAGTATATCTGCAATGCAGTGGAAAAGCAGTAAATATTTTAAAAAATTTATTTAAAATATTTACTGCTTTTCCACTGCATTGCAGATATACTTCGGTATGTTGTTGCAAATAAAGGCGGACATAGGAGACCTTTAAGGTTCTGTCGATGGATAGACAATAGGAGGTAATGTGTGTATTTAGGCGAAAAGTAGACAAGTAAGCGCATAAGTAGGCAATTCGGCGGATATTTAGGCGAAAATGCGGCAATTCAGCGGATATTTAGGCGAAAATGCGGCAATTCGGCGGATATTTAAGCGAAAATGCGACAATTCGGGGGATATTTAGGCGATAAGTCGGTAATTTGTCGACAAAAAGGCGAAAAAGGGGAAAATCCGCATTATTTCCCGGACAGGCGAAAAGGCGAATTTCTGATGCGTTTTCCCTTTATTTCCCTTTCGCTACCGAAGCATTAACCCCTTTATTTCCCTTTCTTCGCCTTTATTTCCGCTTTTTGGGTTGTCTGGGACAGTAAAGCACAAGCTTAAGCATCGATTGTTATGCATATCCAATGCAATTGCTAATTCATTGTTATTTGTAATTATCTGAAAAACAAGGAAAAGGTTATATTTTATTCATAAGGAATGTGCATTTAATCAAAAGTTCACTGAAACTCAGACACACATTCTCAACACTTCAACAGTTTCCCATGTAAGTAAAAGAGTAAGCTGTTTGAAAGAATAATGTTTATTGAAATCGAGGTAGAACAACAAAAAAATTGCACGGACTATTCAGAATTGAGGTAGTCCTCCTGTGAATTCTGAAATAAAAAAACGAACAAAAAAAGTCACAACCATATCTCAATGACATGCTTTTGCACAGCTAAATACTTGAAGCTGAACTTACGGTTATGTTCGTTAGTATTGTTGACTGTAACTATAGAGCCGTAGGGAAGTTATCACTTTAAATTAGTACATACCGGATTTTCTTTTCTTCTATTTCGTTTAATCATCTTGTCTCGGATGTCGTGAAAGTAACCTTGTGTCGCTATGTCGTACAGCTTACCAAGGTCTTTCTCGTTTACAGAGGATGACAAAAAGCGATGAGTTAAGGCACCTGAAGTTTAAGTAATAGATATAGGTTACTTCGTATGCAGCTGTAAAACGTGCATTTCTGTAGTGCTCGTTTTGAAGAGGTGCCAAGTAACGCGAATTTACTGGCAACCTCCGGTGTCAGCAGATGCGACAGAACAAAACGCATGGACGTTTTTGGATCGTCACCTGATAACCTAGTGACCATTGCCATCTGTAATAGTAACAAATTATCAAATTCATGTAAATGACTTACAAATCTGTCCCTGGTTTCTTTCTGCGACAAACCAGTATCTAGCATCTGTAGTTCCTCTTCAGATGACAAAGGGAACTGCTGACTTGACAGTCCTAATTCGTGAATCACTTTACATTTCATAAGCGACCAATTTTCATTCGGTTGGTCGCACTTCTGCAGGTGTATTTCGACCAGCTCGTTCGGAAGAAGGCAAAGGTCATTGCCAACTATCCAGTTATTTGATGCTATCATAAGTTGTTTTTTCTGTAGGACGTCAACAATAACGTATTTCTTGTTAGTGGGCTGAAAAGAACATAAGACGTAAGTAAATGATTTATCATCATTACTTAAACACTAATGAAACAAAATGCATTTACAATAAAGTATGCAACAATGGGATTACAACTATATAATTGATACAATTTATGGCTATACATTTACAATCAATGTCCTGAACCGATACCCAGGAGTATTCGTGGCTAACTACGGAGCACATAAAGATTCCAATATCACTAGATGGGAAAGGATCTTCAAAGTAATTGCGTGGTTCAGTGAAAGTCCTAAATTTTAGTAGTCCATCCTCCTTCATATCAGTGACTAAACCTGGCTGGCCGTTCACTACTACTACATTATCAGGCTGGCATGAAGTTATTTTACTGTTGTTAAACATAATTACTTGTTCAGTGGAGACATCATTATGGCCTATTGCGGTAGTATTTGTTAAACCACTAATTTGAAGCCTATCGCTGAAGGACATTCTCTCAGCATAACGCTGTGCTGCTTGCTTAGCTACTGCAAACCCACTACGCACGGAATCCTTAATTGTTCTCATATAAGACTCGAATGGAAAGGCTGAAAAACTATCTAAAGGTCCATGTGCACGAACGTCGTCAGGGAGGTGCTGTAACGAATGCACATTGTAGACTAAGTTTTCACACCCATAACACCATTTGTATTCATTCAGGAAGTTTACTAAATCTATTTTGGCGGTTTCTACAACACTTTTATGTAATTGTGGATGTGCAAGCAGATACATGGATAACGCTAAACGCCGAAAATTAAGATAAAAAGGTTGTGGCAATGTTTTTCAAGAATCACCGGGCCTAAATACAGAAGGAACAATCTACATTCAGAAGCTTTCCATGCCGATACAAAGTCTAGTGTGCGGCATTTACGGGGAAAGTCAGAAGGAGTACTTGCCACACAACGAGATATTAAATTATTTATGTCCCGAATCGCACATGAGTTAAAGTTCCGCAGTCTTCGGTGTGCTAAATCTATCCATAAATTAGCTAGTTTTTTGGTAACACCAAGGTACACCATGTGCATAGGATCTAGAGGAAAAGTTACAATCATATTAATAGAAAGCGTTTCCATTATAGAATGTCCTTGATGGTGAGTTGGCTGAGTCTGACGACGGAAGGTGTCGTCTGTTCTTACAGTATATACCCCATTTGGAAAAGTCATCTTACCCTCCAGTCGTCTCCCAGGAACAGTACACCTATCGCAACCTGCCTTACCGTTATGATTCACCGTGTACCTAACAGAAGAACGAGCAGGTGCGTCACATATAACAGCCGCCAACCTAATAGCTATACATTTATTAAACTTAACACTAAAAAGACCCACGTCAGTCATTTCTTTTATTTCAGAAATTGTGTCCGCAGAAAATTCGTTGAATTCTGCCGGCTTACTATTCCCTCCGTAGATCCCTATCATGAACACGTCACTAAGCCGAGGGGCAATGATCCGTCCAAGTATAGGCCATAACTGTTGATTGGAGCTTCTAGACATAGAAAGTCCATCTATATTGACATATAAGTTTAAAGAGTCAAAATCAATAGTACACAACCAAAGCTCAACGTATCTTAGCAGATTGGTTTTCAATCCTAGATGGTAGTAAACCCCACTGCCGATGAACTTGGGTTGAACACTTGGACATGTCTTCAAAACGCCTCTGATGCTTTTCGGTATGTCCGGGATAAGAAATCTTAGACCATACAGAACCCGATCAGCATCTTTTATGCTCAGAGATGTATTTGACATTAGATACATCATAAAGTCGTTCATCTGTTCTTTGCGATTCACGAACTTTGTAGAGCACAAGTTCACTTCACTACATCCTATAAGATATATATTCACGTACGAATTTAATGTTCATACCACTATTAGCTGAAAGCCTTTGATTGATGTTGCTAGTGGACGGTGTACTAATCGAAGTACTTTCATTACAACTGACTTCTCTCTTTACTTCCATCAATTAAGTAAACAACATTGTTAAACTCAGTTACCTTTTACGGTGCTTTCATTAGCAAACTCACTGACCGAAGGAAAGTGATATTTTTTCATTAAAGCAGCTCTCATTTTATTCCACCTCCGATTATAAGTGGTTCTGTGACAACCAAGGGAACGTGACAAGTTCACAGTTGCCCTACGTCTACGAACATTCTCACTGATATCAGAAAAAGTCATATTATTGGCTTAAGAAGGTAATCAGTCACAATGAACCTAAAGTCCTGAGAGCACGTCACTCACCTGCATCACGTAAGGTTCTGTCGATGGATGGACAATAGGAGGTAATGTGTGTATTTAGGCGAAAAGTAGACAATTAAGCGCATAAGTAGGCAATTCGGCGGATATTTAGGCGAAAATGCGACGATTTGGGGGATATTTAGGCGAAAATGCGGCAATTCGGCGGATATTTAGGCGAAAATGCGACAAATCGGCGGATATTTAGGCGAAAGTGCGGCAATTCGGCGAATATTTAGGCGAAAATGCGGCAATTCAGCGGATATTTAGGCGAAAATGCGACAATTCGGGGGATATTTAGGCGAAAATGCGGCAATTCGGCGAATATTTAGGCGAAAATGCGGCAATTCAGCGGATATTTAGGCGAAAATGCGGCAATTCGGCGGATATTTAAGCGAAAATGCGACAATTCGGGGGATATTTAGGCGATAAGTCGGTAATTTGTCGACAAAAAGGCGAAAAAGGGGAAAATCCGCATTATTTCCCCCGGACAGGCGAAAAAGGCGAATTTCTGATGCGTTTTCCCCTTTATTTCCCCTTTCGCTACCGAAGCATTAACCCCTTTATTTCCCCTTTCTTCGCCTTTATTTCCGCTTTTTGGGTTGTCTGGGGTGCAGTTCTGATTCAGTCGGAACTATGCTATCCAAAATTTAAATTAGCGAGAGGCTGTGAAACCACTATTATTTCACGAAGCAATCACACGTGGTATTAAATTTATGAATATGAAATGGGCGAAGATTGAAGGACAAAAACATTACGTAACAAAATTTTTCGAATTATAGAGTGAGATATCTCACTATATCTCAATATATTGAAGGAACCACTGGCAAAGCACTTTCCCAACAACGTCTCAACCATCATCACCTTTGCTTCCGAAGCACAATACGTAAATTTTCAACTGTTACAACTCAAATGTGTATCTTTGTGGATTGTAGTGGTGGTTCTGTTTTACGTGATCACAACCTTCGCTTATGGGCTGCACTAGCCATAAAAACGCGGTTTGGAAAAAGGAAATAAACCAGTAGATAGCGCTGTTCCGAGAAGTTATGGAGTTATATTTTGAACCAAGGAGGAAGTGCAGACCTGTGAATTTTTCCCAAAATGATCATGACCTCATGACTATACTCAGTGTGTTTTCTGTCACGTAAAACGGTATTTTGTCAGAGTTATGTCCTCTGCGCAACTAAACACCGGTAACCACCGAATATAGATACCTTATAGTTGGGACCAGTTAGTTTTAGTCCATTCATTTCGCAAAATGTCGCACTTAATGAATACCTAACTATGATTTTTTAAAAGTGAAATTTCATGAGAGCTGGTATGTATTCAAGTTATACTCTATATGCTCCTTAATAACACTGGGATTTATCATAACTACATGGGTTCGTTTAAAGTGTAGAGTTCCTGGACATGGTAACAAATTTCATGTGTACCAGATTTGTTATTCCAAATAATCATCATTAAGCTTTTCTGTTATGACCCCAAATAATGGGTGCGGTCCTGCATTTTTACAACTTACTGTTTATGCGGAGTATTTACAGTAGTCGCGAATTTGTTTAATTTATTATTTCTCCCGACTTAATATAGTAACTGGTTAGTACGCCAGCTCTTGAAGCAAGAGTGTGAATTAGTTCTAAATGGGAATTTATTTAGTGACATGTACCGTTTGGGGTTTACGACTAACTGTCTTGTTTCATACACCAGTAGGGCGTTTAGTTTACAATTCAGTTACCTTCGTCAAAGCTGGTGAAGTTTTTGTTCGTAGAATTCTAGTGACTGTCCTGCAGTTTATAACACATGATAGTTGGAGCTTTTTAAATATCGGCTGCTAACAAATTGTGCAAGTATTAAATGAAGTATTAAGATAAACTGTGATCATGAACATAGGATAGTTTAAGTTATAGTTTTTGGGATTGTTACTGTTTGTAACTCCTATGTTTCAGAATTTTTCTTTTTATTAATCTCACCATAGCTAGGTTAACTAGATCGACTAAGGAAATGAAGTCTTCGTTCTCAATTTACATAGAGTGGTTTCAAAGTCTATCATCGAAGTGCTTCATAATAAATTACCACAATTGATTGTGTTGTCACAAATTAAATAAATATTTGTTTATAAATGGTGCAAGTAGTTAGGCATCATTTTTATAAATTTAAGTTTGTCTCTAGTTTTTCAAACAGATAGGTTTCCAACTTCATCTATCTACGCAGAGTTTCTCCTTACAATTTTGCATTTGGCTTTCATTTGGCTCTTTTTGAACTAATTGTGTGTTTTCAGACTCCGTTCTTCATATATTTTGTCAGCCAGTGATGATATAACTTATTTATCAAGTGCGAATTCATGTACTTGACTTCAAGCTACACTTAATGTGAATGCTGGTAAGGCTACCTGGCTCCCAAAACTGAAGCAGATGGTATTAGAACCTAGTTGTTGCACTTCGGACATATAAATCATTAAACCACAAATTTAAATAATGTAATATACTAAGTTCATTTGTACTACGTCACAACGGTGAATATTATGTGATCTTATGCACTATCGTATAATTTCATCGAATTATTTTCTGATTCTTGTAGTTGTCTGTTGCTAAATGACCAAGTAAGTAAAATCTGATTGTTCTGTTCATGAATGACATCGTGATACATTCTGTATTTCAGGCAATTTTTATACCCATTACTATATTTTTGTGGGATATCTAAATCAATGCTTCTTTGTTCAGGCGGCATTGGATTGCATCTGTTACCGATCCTCGTGTGTGTTCTCACCTTTGTTGCAGTCACGTCTTGGTAGGTGGTTTAGAATTCTCCATTGTACTTTGTTTTCCACGTTATAGTCAATTTTGACTTATCATTTTATCTTTATCAGAAAATAACTGTGAATCAAAGCATTCAGTAAAAGAGTGCTCAATCTGAGAGTTGAGTTAATTCGCAACTCAATTTACTGTCATCTATTAGGGATTTGAATAATGATGTTAAAAAAATAATTATTAATATGTGTTTTCAAACGTAATTTGTATGAAGGGTTCTCTCAGATAATTGTTGTACTCCCTTATATCACTGTTGTTATTCAAAATACTGGCAACCTATCAGGTCCTTCAACTGTCTTTAGCGAAAACTTATATCCTAGTGAAGATTAAACTACGGGTAACTTCTGAGAACTATTAATGGACTAACATTACATGTATATATATACCTATTGTATAAATGTTCAGTATCTAGATTATGTGTATCTGTATTCCTCTTATTATAAGCTTCATTTTGACCTATAGATTATTACCATACGATTTACTGTTCTTGAATTATACTGAGTTTATTGATTACAATCTCCCATGTTCACTGTCACTTTTTGGCTTTATCTTGTGTAAATGTCATTTCCTATTTTATGGTGTGGTTTGGTCTGTTTGGCTGGTATATAGACCAAGTATGTTTGAAACAAATGATTCGCATAGTAGGAGCTGTTATTGGCGTTTTGAACTCAACTGGACGGACTAGGCGAACAAAAGACCAATAAGGACGCTAGGCTGCTCGTACCGCTCGAACGTCATTGGTTAGCACATTACTGAGATTGAATAAATCGTATTTCGATTAGCGAATAAGTCACGTGACAACTAGCCGGGTTTAATGTCACAACAAAACCCTCGGGTATTTGACATTCTTTGTAGTCATCGAATACAGAGTGATAACCTAAGGGTAGTTTCCGCGTTCATTTAGTTTAAGAATAATGAGGTAGCTGACTTTGTAGATCGCTATATTTATTTAAGAATTTTCACCAGTCATACTAAACAGACAACTGATAAAAGTCGTTAATAAGGTGAGCCAGTTTGGCATTTAAGAACATAATACGGTAATGGGCTACCTATCAAACGGAGTATATTCCCCCAAATGCCCTGGCACGTCCGAGGGTGGGGAAAGTCAGCTCTCCTTCTCGAAATGCTCTCGCATGGCTACGCGTATACAACCACTGCCAGGATATTTCTACTCACTGCCTTCTCATGGTGGGTGTGTTATTTACGAAATTGAGAGGACGAAAAGCGAATGTCCGGCTCTTTAACTGGATTGGCGGATGAGGGAGGTCCTCCTAGGAGGATTGGGAAGCCCTAACTACAAACGAATGGTACATATGGGCTCCAATATTCTGAGGGTACAAATGGCGTATGAACCAATCGTTTGTCAACGGCTACCATGGGACTACATTTCCTGACGTTACTCCACTGCCTTGTGGGTCAGACCTTTAGGTCGAAGGCTCCGGGTGTGGCCCCTTAGGAAAACAACCCGCTTCGGTTTAAGCACCCGGGCAGTATCCCAGCCCTCACACAAATCGAATGTGGCGCATATCTATTTGGTGCCTCCTTGTACCAATTTTTATGTGTTTAAATAAATAAATAGATGCATACATAAATAAATAAGAACAACACATATAAGCGAACAATTGCTTTCAATTAGATCATCATCAGGCTTTACTCTAATATACATGAATATTTATACGAAAATGTTAAACCAATCAAGGCAATATGGGTCAATAATCACAATGAAATAGAATAAGTCACCACACATAATGGGTAAAATTCATGTTGATAGTAGGAAAACAGGTGTACTGATAGTAGTAAGAATAATAAAATACGATAACAAAAGTCTTATCAATAGTTCCAAGTCTATTTACCCACGTTTGACCTTCTATTTCCAACGTTTAACTGTTGATAAGACTTTTGTTATCGTATTTTATTATTCTTACTACTATCAGTACACCTGTTTTCCTACTATCAACATGAATTTTACCTATTATGTGTGGTGACTTATTCTATTTCATTGTGATTATTGACCCATATTGCCTTGATTGGTTTAACATTTTTGTATAAATATTCATGTATATTAGAGTAAAGCCTGATGATGATCTAATTGAAAGCAATTGTTCGCTTATATATGTTGTTCTAATTTTCACAATAGGAATCTTTAATATTCATAAATAAATAATATATTTGTAATATCCCAATGAGTAGAAAAATAGGATTTTCTGACGTTTCGTGACTTAGTGTAAGCCACTTCTTCAGAGAATAAATAACCAAATCATGTTTTATAAATTTATCATCGTATGCAAATATCTGACCAACTATCGTTATTTGTGACACTCAGCAGAAATGTAGACAATTTTAACTATCTAATTCGGTAACAACAAATATATATATATATATATATATATATATATACTGATTGCTCATCCAGTATGTTGTATCCACTACTTATTAATTCACACGATTTTTTTGTAGTTATTTCCTCTCTCTTACACAAGACCACTTATCACCGTATTTTCCGTACATCAGGTAAGTATTTATTATGAAATCTGAGAAATTTAATTAGTTATTTAAACATATACCTGATTCATACTAAGCTAAAAGTTGAACGTGTGAAAGCATAAGTGAAGTTTAACATGCTGCACTTTAAAACTTCAGTGTCAAACTCACTTGCTGACCTAAACGTAAATCAGTTTTTTCCTTTTTTTGTATTGTGGGTGATAAACACTCGGCTGTCGGAAACTGAAAAAAGCATCTATCTAACCTTTCAGGTGATATCATTCATTAATGTAGACATTTAGTTAGAGATAAGCTGTTCAACTTGTACTAATTTTATTCGTCAAGTGAAATACACTAGTCTTTTATCAAATGATGTTTTTTAAAGTGTCAAAATAATTAGCACTGATTATTTTCGTCTTTTCTTTGTGGCGTTATGGATATACTATTGTTGATTTTTTTATTTTTTTAAATATATTTAATTGCATAAACATTGGTACAATGGAGCACAATAAAAATAAGATTGTGGAGAGATAGTGAAAAGGCGAGTGTAGTATAAAGAGAGAACAGAATGGGCAGGAATTAGTGTACGAAATAATGATAATAGAAGCAATTCATTTAGGAAAAACAAAATCAGAAAGTAATCTTTCGGTGTAAGAAATTCTCCCACTTTTATGAAAAAAGTAAAATAAAGTTACAACAGGATTGCCACTGGCTTCTACTGTAAGCCATGTCTGGCAACTTTGATTTACCTCTCGGACTCCAACCACGTCGCCGTGAAGGTCCGACGGAAGCCACTCCTGTGGAGCTTTTTGTCATACCACGAAACCATGTCATATACTGACCACCCCCACTTAAACAACCAGTCCCAGCGTCGGCAAATAATGCCTTAGAACATTCCCAAGCCATTGAATCCGGTGTTTTAAGACAGCGACACCGATTGAATGATCGTCACTGTCCCCGAACCTCCTGATTACTAACATGTTGCCTGTGTATGTCAACAATCCTTCAGAAAACGTGATGATACAACAAAGTCGCTTAACATCCCCAACTTGGAAAGGCTAGGTTTCACAAGCATACAGTAAAATGGCTCTTACTGGCGAGTCGTAGATCCGACCTTTTACAGGTAGACCAACATCATGAAGACACCAAAGTTGAGAAGGAATAGTGAGATTGGGCAACCCTGTCTAACTCCACTGGTTGAATGGAACAATGGAGAGCGGTGATTGTATTCCCTCACTCTATCTGAGGTGCTATTATATATGGCTTTTGAGATGTTAATAAATTTCTCAGGCATACCTTTCTTCAACAGACGATCTCATAGAATAGTCCTTTCCAACGAAGCGAAGGTGGTCCTGATATCAAGAAACACTGCGATTATGGACCTGCAATAAGTATGGTGGTGTTCTAACACATGGCGTAGGGTGAAGATATGATCAATACATCTTTGACTAGAATGAAATCCAGCCTTCTCGCGAGTCACTCTTTCCCGGGTCTTGAACAGTCTATACATATAAGTATAATTGTATACGAACATTCGTCAAGATTAGAATGAATAGTTTGTATTTTAAACCAAAGTTCATTATATGTTTAAGTGGTCTATATACATGTGGTATATTCAGTCAGTCAGTCAGTAAAAACGTAGAACTTCGTACGTACTTACATCAGTTCGAGTTGCCATACCACATTCGCACAGAAATGCAGTTGTCGATTTAAATCCCGTAGTGGTAGAGGTAGGAAGAGTATGAGCAGTAATCGGAAAGATTAGGGTTTGGAGATGTTATTCAATGAGTATAATCCAGTGAAATAAATTTGGAAAAAGGAAAAAAGGGACATGGAGAATTCACAAGATTAGAATCTGGGAGAACACGAAGAGTGGATGCACCTGCGCCATTGCAAACGATTTTGAGCCATGTCATTCAGGGTCTCTAACCATCGGTTGCTATCATCTCGTGGTCCCCAACCAGGTAGTCTACACCTACCAACATGACTCAGTCCACTTGTCAGTGACTTCATGGACTTGTGCCATGTTTTGGTCTGGCCGCCCCTAGCTTCCTTCCAACCTACTCCCACACCATAAAACATCGCACGTCGAGGCAGTCGATCGTTGGGCATACATAACACGTGTCCAAGTCATCTCAACTGATGAAGTTTCACTACTTCATCAATTGATTTGCCATCCTTACCTAGTACCCGTTTCCTAACAACTGCATTACTTACTCGATGGTCCCATGATATACGAGCAATATTTCGAAGACACCTATGATCAAATACTAGTAGCCTACGGATATCCTCTACTCTTACCGGCCATGTTTCACTGCCATAAAGTAGGACGGAACGAACTGCTGCGCAGTAAACACGTCCTTTGGTTGATAGACGGGTATCTCGCCTACACCATAAATGACGCAAGTTGGTAAAAGCTAGTCGAGCCTTCTGTATCCGTGCTGAGATTTCGTCACACACCAGACCACAAGGGCTGATGAGACTTCCAAGATAATTGAAGCGGTCGACACACTCAATTACTTCACTCCCTATCACTAGTTCAGGTGTCGATGTAACCCAATCCTGAAGCAACATTTTGCATTTCGAGGGAGCGAATCGCATGCCGAACATGCTTGCATTGTTGCTTAGAGTGGTCAGAAGACTCTGCATTTTGCCAGCGTCTTCACCAAATAGAACTATATCATCGGCATATTTTAGGTCAACAAGTGAGTCTCCCGGTAGAAGTTCAATCCCTGGAAATCTAGACGAGGAAAGTGTTATTACTGAAAGTACGTCAACGACAAAGTTGAACAAAAATGGAGAGAGTGGACAGCCCTGACGAACACCACTTGAGGTAATCAATTCTGATGACAGTTCGCCATAAGCTCTCACTCGACCAGTTGTGTTCGAGTAGAGAGCCTGTATAAGGTTAATGCGCTTCTTTGGTACTCCTTTCAGTGACAAACACTGCCATAGAACCTTACGATAAACAGAGTCGAATGCCGCCTTAAGGTCGAGAAATACTACCATTGTGGGGCGTCTGAATGTGTGTCTGTGTTCTAGAACCTGACATAGTGTGAATATCTGATCTATACAACCCCGTCCAGGTCGAAAACCAGCCTGATTTTCTCTAATCTGTTCTTCACGAGCTTTGGTTAGGCGTCGAAGTATTATTGAAGCTAACATTTTAGACACTATATTAGTCAAACTGATTCCTCTGTGATTGTCACAAGAGGACTTTTGTCTTTTTTTGCAGACTGGCACAATCAGTGATTGAGACCAGTCAGATGGGATTACGTCCAGTTCCCAAATTCTACCTAAGCCCTCAGTTAATCTCACTGCTAATACTGAATCACCATCCTTAAAAATCTCAGGAGTAAACCTGTCAGGGCCTGTTACTCTCCCTCGCTTCAGATTTCCTATGGCTTTTTCAGCTTCGTAAAGGGACGGAGGACCTACATTAACTTGCCATTCAGGTTGACTGGAGATCGTGGGAAACCGAAGTGTGGTTGGAGGCCAGTTGAACTGATCCCTAAAGTGTTCTGCCCATCGATCCAATCTCCTGGATTGAGAATGTATAATATGTCCATCTTTCTCTGAGATTGTTACGCTAACGGTCGGGTTCCTAATTCCGGTTTCCTTAACGAGTCTGAACAATTGTCTGCTATTACTTATTGCCGCTGCCTTTTCCATCTCTCTTGCTTTCGCTACCCACCACTGTTCACGATCATTGCGTAGACTTCTTGTCAGCTTGTGCTTAAGCTGACTCCGCTCTTCATTATGTTCAGAGCCAGATGGAATGAGTTTTCGAGCATCTATCAGTGCGGTAGATGCTGCTGAGATCCAGTGTTGCTCCCTTACCTTACGGTTTACCTTACTAGCAGATATCACTGCTGTTTCCACAGCTATTCGGATATCATTCCATCACATATATGGCTGCCTAACTGTTTTTCTAGTTGTTCCTGAAATATACTCTTAGTTTGACTATCATTAGGTAGGCCCCTAAGAGGTTTCCTTTTAGTGTTTTCCTACATCCAGTAAGACGCAGGCAAATACGCGCTCGTACTAGAGCGTGATCTGAATCTAAGCATGTGCTCCAGAATGGGCGACAGTCTTCTATCGAGCCCCTCCATCGGTGGCTGATAGCGATGTGATCTATTTGGGTCCAACGTTGAGAAGAATTAGGGGATCGCCATGTTAAAAGATGTTTTTACCTATGCTTATAGTTAGTATTTGCAAGGAACAGGCGGTTATCTGAGCATAGCTGCAAAAGACGGTCGCGATTATCTGTTCTCTGAGCCACGACACTATAAGATCCACTTAGGTGTCTTTCCCTATCGCTTAGTTTACCTACTTGAGCATTAAAGTCACCAGCCACTATTACTACATCAGAGCGCCCAGCTCTTCGGAGAAGGTCAGAGAGCTTTCTGTAAAACTCATCTTTTACATCATTTAAGCTGTAGTCTGTGGGAGAATAGGCAGAGACGACGAAGAGGCAACGACGAGTGTCCCTATCTTTCCGACTTCTTACTGTTCCGTTTAGTCGGACAGCGCACAAACGACTGTCTACTGGGATCCACTCTAAGAGAGCTAGTTCTGCCCTAGGACTCAATGCTATACCTACGCCGGCGAGGCCACGAGAAGCAGCATCAGGGCTTCTAGATACACGAAGCGTAAATCGAGTTGGTTCTTTATTTTGATATGCTGAGGTCAAGTGAATGACGCTACTCGGATCCTGTATGCGCGTTCCGGAGACGCAGCACACACCGATGACGCGAGATTCTAAAGTTCTAGCTAAGGAAGCCTATTGTCCTGTTTGGCATAATGTTCGGACGTTAAAAGCTCCTACATGTAGTTTAGAGCGTGGTTTCAAGAGACCACGAATAGCGTTCCACGTACTCGAATCGTTTGCCCTAGCGGTGCGAGATGATAAAGAGACGTGAGGAAGGTTAGTCATGGAGATAAGAGAGGTATTAGGAGGTGTAGAAGGATTTGAATGTGACCAACTTGGTCTCGTGTGGTGTTACGGGTATGAGGGCTGGTGTCACTTCCCGGCTGCTCACACCGTGAAAGGGTATTCCTTGAGGAACCTGAAAAGGAAGATGGATTAATGTCGGCCTTAACGGCCTGGGAACGTGACCGCCGAGCCCAGGGGACAACTGCTTGAGGCCGGCCTTTTTGTGGGAGGTTTTTGACGCGTTAGCTCTGTTCTTCAAAGGGTCTTACCGCCGGAGACGGAAATCCGTGAGGTAAGGTGAGGTGTGACATTTTTAGGGTCGACCCTCTCTAACCCCCTCCTTCCTTATGAGAAGGCAGCATCGCTGCAGATGCTGGTTGTCCGAGGGAAACACTACTGCTGTCACACCCCTCGACAGTCAGCAGTACGACTTCATCCTCAAATCTTGAGTTGCTGCTTTTAGTCTTACCGTTCTCCTATCGACCTGCCTGGCATGGTAGAACCTACAGGAACATATGTTCCAACCAATATAGCTCGGTTGGGTCATCACGATAGGCAAGCCCGACCACCGCGTCAAGGTAGCAGCTACGACCGGGATGTGGTATATCCAATATTATATGACTGAAAATTATGTCCGCCGTTAAGATTGCACAATGAATATCATTCTTGCCGCGCTTAAGTGCGATGGCGTAATGGTTAAAGTAATCAAGACCCTTCTTCATATACATGTGTCTGTGCAATCAGATAGTATCACTAATCCCCACACAAATGTGTGACCCACTGCTGAGTGCATAAACTTGTGCATGGTAAATGAGTCACGTTATTTATTTATTTATTTATTTGAACACATATATATTGGTACAGGAATGCAACAAATATATATGCGCCACATAAAACAATGCGAATTTAAGAAAAAAAGTGAGGAACGTAAAATAATAATAATAATAAACAATAATGAAGAGATTGGTGTTAAGTAGTGTAATAATAAAAGTAATAGTAGGGGAACAGAAGGGTACAATCAGAAGAAATCTCTCAGTTAAGGAAGATACAATCACGTTTTATGAAGAAAGTAAAAGAAGGTTACAGCATGATCGCCACTGGCTTCTATTCTGAGCCATATCTGATAACGTCTCTAGCCACTGTGTCGCATCATCTCTCGGACCCCAACCAGGGAGTCGTGAAGGACCGACAGAAGCCAGTCCTTTGCAGCTTTCTTTCATACCACGACACCATGTCATATACTGACCACCTCCGCTTTTTCCAACCAGTCCCAGAGTCGGCAAATAATGCACGACGTGGAATTCTCTGGGACGACATTCGGAGAACATGTCCAAGCTACCGAAGTCTGTGTTTCAAGATGGTGACACCAATTGAATTATCATCTCTGTGCCCGAACACACGATGCCGAACCTCTGCATTACTGACATGGTGTTGCCACTGAATGTCAGCAATCCTTCGGAGACAGCGATGATCGAACACAGAGAGTCGTCTAACGTCCTCAACTCGGAGAGACCAGGTTTCACAAGCATAGAGCAAAACTGCTCTCACCGACGCGTTGTAGATCCGGCTTTTTACAGCCAGACTAACATCACGAAGGCGCCAAAGGTGGTCCAGATTGGCATAAGCGGCTCTAGCTTTCCCTATACGTGAATCGACGTCACCACTCACGTCACCACCAGCAATTATGCAGCTACCTAGATACACGAACTTCTCGACTACTTCTATCTGCTCACCATCCAGGGTGAGTACAGGATTGGAATCCTGCCAGTCTTGTAGAAGTACTTTGCACTTCGAAGGTGCAAAGCACATACCATACCTACGGACACTGATTGCCAACTGATTAAGTGCGGATTGCATGCCTTGGGCATTATCGCACAGTAAGACAATATCGTCCGCATACTCAAGGTCGAGAAGTCTTTCTCTAGGCAACAGATCCATACCACCATTACTTAAATCCATCAGAGCTGTTTCCAGAATGCCATCGATGGCAAAGTTGAAGAGGAATGGTGAGATTGGGCAACCCTGTGTAACCCCACTGCTCGAATGGAACAATGGAGAGGTGGTTGTATGCCCTCACTCTGCCTGAGGTGTTTTTATATAGGGCTTTTAGAATGTTAATAAACTTCTCAGGCACACCCTTCTTCAATAGACAATCCCAGAGAACAGTCCTGTCCAACGAATCGAAGGCAGCCCTGATGTCAAGAAACACTACGATTGTTGGCCTTTGAAAAGTATGACGGTGTTCTAACATTTGTCGGAGGGTGAAGATATGATCAATACATACTTGGCCGGAACGAAAACCAGCTTACTCCTCGCGAGTCAATCTTTCTCGGGTTTTGAACAACCTACGAAGTATGACGGAAGCCAATAGTTTGGACGCAATCGGAAGTAGACTTATCCCCCGATAGTTGTTACAGGAACGACGTGAACCGTTTTTAAAGATAGGGACAACTATCGACTCATTCCATGACGTTGGTACACACTCTAGTTCCCAAACCTTTGTAAACAAAGTCGTCAATTCCTTAGTCAAAAGTCACCACCATCTTTAAAAAGAGCCGGAGGTGAGTCATCTGGGCCAGGTGATTTGTAACGATTCAAGAGTTGGAGTTCCTTGCGGACTTCCGCCTCATTTGGTGGATCAATCGTCACCGGCCATGGAGGGCAGGCCAGTCTGACCGATGTTGCCGGAGCAGCAGGCCAGTTGAACTGCCCTTCAAAAATTCTGCCCATCGTCCAAGACGTCGATGGATGTTAGTGATTGGCATCCCATCATCTCCGCAGATTGTTACACTCACATCAGACTTCTTGCTGCCAGTGGCTGGGATGAGTTTGAAGAGCTTCCGGTAGTTACCAGATGCAGCTGCTGCTTCCAGCTCATTAGCACGCTCCGACCACCAGGCTTCTCGGTCCTTACGCAAGCTTTGCCCAATTTCACTACGTAACAACCTTCGTTTGTGGTCAAACTCACGGTCACCCAGAGTAGACCGACGGGCTTCAATGAGTTGTAAGGAGCCTGAAGAAACCCAGTGCATATAAGCGGGACGTTTCGCAAACCCACAAATGAGTGTACCCGCCATTTTCATGGCGTCATGCAATTGCAACCAATGCTCATCTATACTTTTCGGTGGAGTGGTAGCTAGCCTAGAAACTAGCTCGGTTTGCTACTTACTTGCAACAGAAGTTGCAACCAGCTTGCTAACATCAATCCGTTTGTGGCGGTCACTTCGTTGGCCACTGAAAAGTAAGGCAAGATTGACGCAGACCAAGGCATGGTCAGAGTCCAGATAGGTACTCCAAAAGGAGCGGCAGTCTTGTACACAACCATGCCAGCGGTAGCTGATCGTGATGTGATCAATCTGAGTCCAGGCTTGAGATGCAGAGGGAGGACGCCAGGTGGCATATCGGCGATGACTGTGCCGAAAGTTAGTGCTAGCCAGAAACAGGTTGTGGTCTGTGCACAGTTGCAGTAGACGGTCCCCGTTATCTGACCTGCGACCAACGAGTCCCCATCGGCCACCTAAACGACCCTCTTCTGTGCCTAGACGCCCGGCCTGAGCATTCAAGTCTCCGGCTAGTACTACAATATCTGTCGAACGCACTTTCTGGAGAAGAACTGATAACTGGTGGTAAAACTCATCCTTGATTGCATCCGGGCTGCAATCTGTCGGGGCATAGGCGGAGATGACGAAAAGACATCGTTTCTCACGCCGATTTCTTCTCACTTTGATGGAACTCTCTAATCTGACAGCACATAACCGACTGTTAATGAGGATCCAATCGATTAGTGCTACCTCAGCTCTAGCGCTTAGTGCGACACCAACGCCAGCAAGACCAGACGAAGATACCACAGGGTCCCCGGATAAGCGCACGCAAAACAAGCTTTTCGAAGCAACAGATGGAGATCGAATTTGTAGTACTTCACCAGAGTCTTGAATACGGGTCTCGGATAGACAACAAACCTCAATATTAAGACTTTCCAAAGACATAGCCAACCCTATCTGTTGTCCGACCTGCATAAATGTGCGAACGTTGAAGGCATCCAGTTTGAATGGTGCACGTGGTTTCAGAAAAACTGCTTCAGTCCTCGTATTCGGTGGTAACATACAATTTTCAACCGGACAGTGACTCGAGAATGTTTAGATACAACCGACTTTCCACCATAGACGAGCTGCTGCATAAGTCGAAAAAAATAAGTATAGACAGAGTAGGAATAAAAGAGGGTGAATAATGACGTAGTAAATAATAATAATAATAATGGCTCAGAATCTTTTGCAATAGTACAGATGCACGTACTCTTTGTTTTCCTTTAGAACCTGAGTCCTGAGGTCTCTATACCTAGTTTTCTCTTCTTATACCTAATCTTTACTACTGTTAATGGTACTGTTACTACTTTTATCACCTTAGGATTTCTTGATAATTTTATCTCACTGTACTAGAGTGGTATGACAACTTGAACTGATAAATATGTATGTCAAGTTCTACGTTACAAATAACATGACTGACCCGAAACAATGTCTCAAATCTTAAATGGATAGGGACCAAGAAACAATATTCAAGCGAATTAGTAAATATATTTTTTATCCGGTTGTTTTAAGTGAATATGTTAGTATTTAACAATGAATGACTAATTAATTAAACTATAAATCACTCTAAAGTTTGTGGATTACCATTTTCGGCATATTATTTGTACATTGGGGTAAGATATGTAGTATCATATAAAATCTATCAATATTGAAGATAGTGAATGAAAGAAAATACTGTTGCCAACCTTATTAGTTCATTGAAATTAACGGTTTTATCAAATAATTTATATGAATGGTTTATTTTTGCTTTTGTTTATGTTGGGATTTTCTCCTCAGTCAACCACAACAGAAGCTGTCACAAATATTTGTTAGTCCAAGTTGCCGTAACTACATAAACATGGAGAGACGAAATTAACAAGGGGAACAACAAAACAACCGGGGTTATAGTAGTATCATTGATGGTGAGAAATCATAAACATTGGAGAATACGGTTCGAGAACATGATCTGAATACAACTGATAAAAAGTACGAAATAAGATTGAAACTCAGGACTTAAGAGATGATAAAAAGTGAATGCTTATGTGTTGATCCATATGTAATCATTCAAAACCATTTAATGAGACTGAAATGAGTGAAAATTTGTTTTAACTTACAATTTGTTTGGGGCGACCCGGTTCCAGTTTGGGAAGAATAGAACACTAGAAGGCATGTGTTATTTCTTATGAAAAGTTTTGTAATTATCATTGAAGCAATAGATCCTAAATCTGAGTCTCTTGGTTAACATAAACGCTAGGAGTCAAGTAAATGCGACTAACCAGTCCTAAATCAGAAGAAAACACCTACTTAATTCCACTGCCAGTCAGAATGTATGGTTTATAGTTTAGTAGCTCTCAAAAGAATGTATGATTGACTGAAATGTTAGTCAATTTCTTTCAGGAAACATTTTACATGGTTAATACTATAAAAAGTAACCATATATAAGACAAAAATAAATTATTTTTCATTGTTACTGCCATTATTAAAAATATAGATTACAAGTGGATCTAAACTGTTTTCTTCCCACTCTTCTTTTTCTTTTTTAAAATACCTAAGTGATGCTGGTTCAAAGATCCCAGAAAGTTGTATTTTCGGTCAATTATTAAATATTGTTTCAGTTTTGGGTAAATGACAAATAACATAGTTCACATTGTTTAATATTCTGTTAATGTAATGTACTTCAATATGTATATTTAAAGATTTAATATGTAATCATAATTAACAGGTTGTAATTCAACCTACGTGTCATCTTTATCATTTATCTGTATGAGAGATTATTGTGTCTTTAGACTTGAAAGTATTCATTATCCTCACCAAATCATATATAACGGGTTGACATTAAGCCCACGGCAATTAAGATTCCCTACCACCCATTTCTAAAAAATTGTATGGTGTGAAAGAAAAATTTAGCGATCGGTGATTGGTGTACTCGTTTTGCAAGTGTGTGCTCAAGTGATAATGAATAAACATTTTGTCACCTTTAATCATTTTGTAATTGGTCGTAAACTGTTCATCTTTGTAATCTGATTAGTTGAAATTGAAATCGCATCTGCAGCTGTGATTGGATGTCAGAATTTTGATTTTTACATTTGAAATTTAACGATAGTGAATAAATCTTTTTGTGTAATCTTAGTCTTATAAGAAATTTAGACATTTTAAGAAAAAAACACCAACTTAAGTGCAATCCTACTGTCAGTGAATGTGTATTGGAATAAATTTTTGATTTCCGGTCAAGTGATTTAATGTCACGAGTACTTATATGTATCAAATAAAAAGAAAGTTGATTGAAAAAGGAACTGAAAATCGGTTTGAATATTTGATAATAGTGATTACTGAATTCGGTCGGTTGTCTAATGCTGAATACCCAATTAGTAAACAAATTATTACCGAAGTGTGTGCATAAGTTTTTTTAGTAACACATGGTCTGTTAATCGGAGAAACAAATCAACATATCAATAATTCATCATGGTAAATTACTGGTTGAAATATGTATAATTCAGGTGAAGCAACCGTAGACCATCATTTAATGAACCGACTTTGACAGTACATGAAAGTAGTAATAAATTTTCCGAAAAAGGCACTTAATATTTAGTGAAAGTTTATTTTGTAAATGGCCATTCTTAATGAAAATTAGAAAACGTTAGATTTCAATGCGGTTAATTTTGAAAGTCCATTGAAACGGTTCATTATTTTAACTTGTAAATTATTTGTAGTTCTGTATTTTAAAATTAATTATTTGGTCGTAATAAGAACTAGTGTGTTTAATCAGTCATGTGTGAATATTGTTAACCGCCGTAATATGAAACCTGAATTATCTAGACATTATGAATGTAACCATTTTTGACAAGCATTTGAAATATCAGTTTCATAAAGTGTAAATGAACAACCGTACGTCGTCTGACTTAACAAATATCTATCGACTTTAAACGTATAAATATGACAGGTTGAAATCATGAGTCAGTTGAAGCTAGACCACCATCGAAAACCTGGAAGCACTGGACGGCCGTTTCGTCCTGGTATGGGACGCCTCAGCAGTGCGCATCCACGATCCCGCACCACGCGGGATCGTGGATGCGCACTGCTGAGGCGTCCCATACCAGGACGAAACGGCCGTCCAGTGCTTCCAGGTTTTCGATGGTGGTCTAGCTTCAACTGACTCATGATTTCAACCTGTGAAATTTCTAAAACTCTCCACAAAACCCATTCTGGTATAAATATGAATAAGGTCAACTGTATCAATGAACATTTACAATGTTATTATTATTTATTTTCCTTATTATTATTATTATTATTATTATTATTATTATTATCATCTCAATTGACAAGATTCAATTCTCATACTATGTATTTCATTGACACAAAATGTTAATGAACGAAACACTTACCCTCTTTATAACATTGCGAACAAGGTGGACGCGACACAAGATATGGTGAGCATTGGGATACACCTGCATGATGGCAGCAGCTATTGCAGGTGAATCATCTGTCACAATGCCTACCACCTGTCGACTGTTGGTTGACCGTTGGAAGAACGACAGGAATCGAGAAATCAAAGTCGATGTTTCGCGACTTATAAATGCAATACAAACGGGTATTGCCTTCAAATTCATATCAAGGGCTACGACCTGATATAAATAGATATTCTCGTTATTCGTCTTGTATGTTCCGTCCAAACCAATAACATCACCGAAACGATCTGCAAAAATCTTTTGATCACCAGTGGTGAAGAAAAAGTACGATAGACAGTTCTCATCGTCTAATTAGTATTCGCATAGCCCACCCAAAGATGTTATGTGCGCTTTCAGTTTTCCGTAATCACCTATCGTTTACATTATAAATTAGCAAATGGCTTACCAGGAATGTCCGCCTGTGAGAACACTTTGTACCGCATATTATAGATATCTTGATCATTCAGTAGTTTCCCATAAGAATGGTAAGCATAATTCTTAATGTGGAATGAAGCAGTACCAGATATTAGCAGCGGTCGCACATTTTCAAACTGGGCCTCTGTTAACCTGCGCACCCATGAATTACCTTGGTACCTCAGGGAATTGCACTCGTGATTGTGATGCACATTCCCACGTACAACAGTCCAGTAGCCGTCGATAATCTTACAATACATGAAGGCCGGACATTGAGTGTTCATGGAAGCCCTTCATGACAAAAAATGTTAATAACATTTATAAAATTACCTCCTCCGTCTGATCCGCTGTGGCGAACCGCTAGATGTTATACGGCCATGTCTCCAGCACACAAATTTAATGTACGAGTTTTCATTTCTGCACAAATGCGAATCTCGAACTACATAATGACAGTAAGTTGATCTTTCATAATTTGTGATAGCGGACTTCAACGCTTCAACCGATGGGAACGCAACGAGAAACAAGGTTGTCAAAAAGACTTCCTCCATTTCTGTTACGTGAGAAACAACAGCGTTTGTACTAGGCACGTTACTCTCCTCCATAATGATGATTAAAATGTACTTCGTCGACAAGTACTGATGTTTTATAACAATCCGACAAAACATAACTAACAAATTAAAAACGAACTTTAAAACTAGCCATTTCATTGGACGAAACGGGATGAAAAATATTGCAATTTTGGGTTGAAAAAACATTTTAAAAAAGGGGGGGTTAAAAAAATTGCCGTGGGGCTAATGAATTTCTATATAACGTATATATATAAACGTATATAATTAACTGTATCATCTAGTCATTGGATAGTAACCATATAAGATATTAATTGTTGGTAGAAAAATCTATGGATCGAAAAATTCAATGTGATTAATAATGAGTCAAGTGTCGATGTATCAATAGACTAGCACTGTTTTATCTTCGACACTTGAGGTTAAACAAAATAAAATTTACATTCCTCATATTTATTGGGATTCTTTAAAATGATATCTATCTAACAATCAATACCTCAATGTTTCTTACTCTATATGTTTTGTTTATTTTCTCCCATTTGTTTATTTGTTTCATGTTATTAAATTATAAGCAATGATGCAGTTTGTAATCTATTCAACATTATTCATCATCGAATACTTCATTTCGACTAGTGATATCATAAAAAAATTGTCAAATAATTATTAGCAAAAGCAGTATTTGTAGTCACTATCACATGTTCGATTGTTAGCTAACAACAATCTTTGTTACGTTAGTGAAAAATACTTTTATAATGTTTTGAAAATTTATAATTCATCTGGATATACTTGGGTACTGTAATAGTGCTTTCATTATTAACACACATAGACTGCAACATTTCCTGATATTAACAGTGGTAGTAATAGTAAAATTAAGAAAGTTTTCAATTAATCAACAAGTTTAATAAGTATAACTAATTAGAATTGTTGGATTCTTAACTGAATGTATAACCTTTGCTTAATTTTTTTGTCCTAATCTATTGATATGTTGTAAATGATTAGGTGAAACTTGTTTAGTTTTATTTTTACCCCTTCTGTGTAGATATTTGCTGAAGATATATGCTATACATTCTTACTGTATCAGCTACTCTGATGGATAGTGCAGAATTAAGTTAGAAATATATGGATAAGTTTATGTTTAGTTATCTATTACCATCGCTATAATTATTTTCACTTATCACTACAGAACTTGCTAAATTCCTCCCATTGTTCTGATGTGAAATGTGGCCAGTTGAATCGTTGAACACATTTGTCAGCTCTTACATTTGTTTATAAATGTAAGTAACTATTCGGATAGGTTATTTTTTAGTCACCATATGAAAAATTGCAGGATACCTTGAGGTAACATTGTATACGTGCTATACAATATTTGTAACTATTTTATTGATCTTGTATTTGTTATTTGGTTTAATAACCTTATTTAAGAATACATGTTGCCTTTCTCTCTCCCACAATTTTTCATAATCATGTATTATTTGTCATTTTTTCCTTACTGCTGTCATCTGTTCGTTATAATAATAAAGCAGGTTTATGCTTCTACTCATGGCATAAACATTTGCTAGATTGTAGCCAGAAATTTAATCAACAATGTTATCGTCAAATTAGATTGGCTAGAGTTGCTTTATGTTTTGGTCTTATATGTGCAGTTGGTATGAGTATAGTAGCCAACTTTCAAGTAAGCCAATATTATAAATTATTATATATTTCTTATAATTTTCATATTTTAAAAACACCACTGTATACTTGTATCCAAATATTTCCCTGAGTATTGTCAATTTATGTGTAATAATGAACATTGTAATGAGTTTATGTTACAATTACTTGTTTGATGTTGTATATGCAAGTAAATTAGTTTTCGAAGTTTCTAACTTTGATTATCGAACAATTGAAAACTAGGAATCACTAAACAGCTGTTTTGTCCTACCATTAGCCCACATTCATTACTTCACCAAAAAAGAAAAATGTGCTTATATGCTTACACATGTAAAATAAGTAAATTAATTATTCAGAATTAAATGAAATATTTTTCAGAAAACAAGAATCTATACAACTGTGAATTAGTAATTTGTTCGAGCACACAATTTTTCAGTTAGGTCAGCTTTTGCTGCCTGTTCTTCACATGGTAAATGTTCTAGATAAAGTATTGCATCCATGAATCCTAATGTATCTGCTTCTCATTTTGTCCAGAAGTATACATGAATAAAGATGTAAATGGAGTGAGTGATTAGTATTTGACAAAGTAACACATCCAAGACTTAAAATGTCTATTTACAAACCTCCACAATGGCATTAATGATTCATCAAATACCTTACAAATGCCTTTAGCACTCTTCACAATACAGCGAAACCGTTTCTCAAAAGTCCAAAAAATAATGGGAGGCAGTAAAGCATGATATATAAAGTACAAGAATTTACAAATCGTAAGAGTAAATATCGGTTAATGCCAAAAACATGTAACCTCTTCACATAAGACTGACAGGATTTTCTTCGATAATAATATAACATAAGTACATCAAGAGGGATCAGAGGAAAAATGTACCCCAAGGTAAATGAACTTTGACATATTTTAACTACAGAATCTCCAATCATTAAAATCAATGTTATTCCAGCAGAATGTTTAAGTAATTTTCATTTCTCAGGCTGAAGTTAACAGATTTACATTTAGAAGGAATAAGTGTAAGACTATTAAAAATGGACCGTTGTTCAATACGCTCTAAGAACTCATTCATTTCAAGGCGATTTTAATAGGAAGAAACTTGTATATATACAGGTAGATCATCCGCATACTTAAAAAGTGATTTTTGTCGAAGATGGAAGATCATGAAAAATAAAGAAGAAAAGAAAAAACAGAAGAGCAGCTCTTTGTGGAACACCAAGTTGAGTTAATAAAGAGGAATAAGCACGGTCAATCGGTTATCTAGCTGTCAGTGCTAACGCTAGCAAACTTTCTAAATGATACTGATTTTTGGAAGTGTCGAATACAGAAGTATAGTCTAGAAATGCTCATCGAATATATTTCTCATCCTTCCAAACTGAACATTATTATGCAGAACAACAGCAGCACCTAGGGTATCTCTTTAGCACTTGTAAGCAAGTTGACATCACGGATCATTTTCCTCTGACTTAAATTAGTTTCTAAATATTGAAACATTTTCCACAAGATAATGGTTTCTATGGATACATCAAAATCGGATATTGATTTTTGGCTTATCAGACCATTTAGCCTTCAAATCTCAATAGAATTTTTTCCTTACACAGCCCTTCTTTTTCCCTCCTAAATCTTCTTATTTGCGGGGATGTAAATCGTTAAATCTTACAAAAATCGTTTCACTGAGACAATAAAAATTCAAGGCAGAATTTAAGGTAAAAAGTGGCAAGATCAACGGTGTCATTTGTAAATAAATCCGTTTGCCGTTTTGGACATGTTTTTCATGTCTTGGATATTTGTCTCTGATTAGCTTCTATATCTAACTTTTATTTGTATAATGTAAAAGTATACTTTTTCTCAGCTTGGCATATGCTTTCTTCTAATTCTTTCCCTTGGTTTATTTATTGGGGTTAAGTGAAATAATATAGGATTTTACACTATATTCTGCTTTGTAAATGGGAAATTTTCATGAAAAGTCGGTAGTACGAACAGGTTACATATGTTTAATTACTATCACTTTTCTAGTATTGTTGATATGTTGCCGGACAACTGAGCGAACAGTTATTAATTCGGAAGTAAATTATCAATTGAAAACTAGTTACTATCTGATGAAACGAGAAATCTAATATTCTTAGCTCTAGCTGTTATGACACAACTTCGTCTCCTCTCATATGATCCTATCTAACTTTTTAAAAAAACAAGCTAAATCACGAATGAAGAATTTATTAGATTAATCAAAGATAGTATATAAATATACCGTTTGATATTTGTAAAAGTGTTACAATTTATTCTTCGGAGTGAGAGGATAGAATATTTGTTACACCTTCAACATGCCGTTGTCTTTTGAGTAACAGTATGTATTTGTCGACCACAGAAGTGTTGCGTTGCTAATATAGACTGGATGGAATGTCACTAGTCGTAGGATTCAGGATGCACGTTTTGTTCCATTTAGGACTCGTTGACTGGATGTACCCACATCCCAGAGTTGATGTTCACTTCAAGACTCAAACCCGGCACCATTGGCCTCCAACAGCGTCGCGTTATTCACTTAGCCACTGGGTCCAGAAAGACGTTTACTTGTGCAGCGAATATGAGACTTAATTCAGTTCAAAATGGTTTGAATTATCTTGTTGATATTTTCTACTGAAATTTGACTGAAAAAAATAGAATTATCATGTTGAGATTTGGTTATCTGAATTTCTTGAGTATTAAACTTATTGACACTGTATAACTAAAGTACAGTTGTCTGTGACACAATTTCGACGGTTTTATTTATTTATTATAGTCTCCAGGGGGACACTGGACACTTTACCGTAAAAGTTTTCGGATTTTTCAGTGTCCATTTCAATCTTTTCTCTTCGTATTTTTTTACTGTTGGTGCGTCGAACTGTATTTTCAAAGTACAAGAAAAATTATACTCAATAATATGCTGTTTTCAGGTATCTTTTAAAATTTACAATTGGTTAACTTGCCGATGAGTGCTAACTTGCACGAAAACTATGTCTAGGGCTTCCTGTCGATTACCTCTGACTTCCTACCAAATAAGAAATGCGATTCTTGTAATTTACTTATCTATCGATTCACTTGTGCCTAAATTTTATTTTAGAATCAAATGTCGTAACGAGAAAAAAATCACACTGTATAAGCGATTTCCTTTATGAATCGATTATCACTGTGTACATATGTCATACATATTTTAATGTATACATTACATGAGAAAACTATATCACTGAGTAATTATAGTGATGTAATTACAAGGACTGTTATTCTAAAGTTGCGTAATAACTATGTGGTGTTTGTAGCTGAAAACGGCGTATAATATCAACAAAGAAGTAATACACGATTGTTTGAATGGTGTAGGTTCATTAAAATAGACGCTTCATTTATGTCATCATGAAAAGTGAAGGTATTAGGTAACTAATACGTGAAATGATTGAGTGAGGAATTTAAGGCAGTATGAAAAACAGTTTAGGGAAGTAGGGAATTTTCTGACTAGAAAACTATGGGGAATATAATAATATTAATAACCACAACAATAATTGATTAAGACCCAAGACAAATAGAAAGGTAAGATACGTGTACATACATAATTCAAGCCTTATGTTATGAATAGTCAAAAATCTTACCGTTTTAAAGAATCACAATATAACTTTTAGCAATTGAAAACGAAGTGTATAAATAATCTTAAAATCACTGAATGTATTTGAAAAGTGATCTAAGTTAAATACTCAAAGATTGCCTACGCAACGGCTTTTTTTCTTACGCCTGCGAAACTGTCTCACAACAGACCTGACTACGCTCCACTGGTCACGGATTTTCATTAGAACTCGAGGAAATATCTCTTGAAACCAGTCACTAGTGAGCACATGATGATTATTATCAGAAGAGGATTTTGTGGTGATTTTAGTAATTTAATAATTGAATTCATGAGTCAATTGAAGCTAGACCACCATGGAAAACCTGGAAGCACTTGGGAGCCATTTCGTCCCAGTATGGGACACCTCAGCAGTGCGCATCCGATACTTCATCAATTGGTTTGCCATCCTTACCTAGCACCCGTGTCCCAAAAACTGCATCACTTACTCGGTAGTCCCACGATATACGATCAGTGTTTCGAAGACACCTATGATCGAATACTAGTAACCTACTAATACCCTCTACTGTTACTGGCCATGTTTCACTGCCATAAAGTGGAACGACACGAACTGCTGCGCAGTAAATACGTCCTTTCCTTGTTAGATGGATATCTCGCCTACGTCAACTTTGGTAAACTTTTATCAAAGTGTATGCGGATAACGAAAAAATTCCATATGTTGGTAGTATTACTTACGCTTTTCTAAATTGTCTGTATTCCGTGATACAGTGATTTTTTAGTTATTATTTATTCTGATGATCCGAGCACTTTGTTTGATGACATGTTATTTTTTATGGTTCTTTTGTTTTAGCAACGAAATATGTGCTCGTTGTTTTTATGACCTATGTTTTAAAGGTTATAAAGGTTGATTCATGTGAAATACATGTATCGTTATTATCGTGAGATTAATGGAACAATGTCCTCTTAAACTCATTTTACGGCATTATGCATCCAGTACTTTATCCGATTTCCTTCTAGGAAACAGCTGTTTGGTCTATGCATCTCCTCGGTGCAGGTCTACTTTTTGGTGGTGGTTCGGCGTATACACTTGCTGTTACATATATTACATATAAATATCTTGGACATAGTCGAATTCGGATTACTCGTTTGGTATTGACATTCATTTCTGTTTCTTCATTTTTATTACGTAAGTCAGTACTAAATAATATTAGTATAGATTTGAGAAAGGTGAACCTCAATTTCTGTTAATGTCATAAAGGATTATTTAAAATTTAACATTTGTATAAATATACATTTCTCAATCAGTGAAAAGAGTGCGCATAGTTTGGCCTACATTAATTCAAGTCCATCTACATACTCTCATGTATAACCAAACCCCAAAGGAAACTGAGTTACTGGGACATATATATAACAGTGAATGTAACACAAGTCAGTGATTTATAAAAAGACCTACTGTTTATATCTGGCAGACTGGGTTCGTAATCATAAACCCTCGCTTTTATAAAATGTAATATATTGAATGAAAATAAAGAGAATTCAGCGAAGAAAATTTTTTTTCGACGAGATCATTTACTTAAGCTTTACATTCGTACTTATATGGAAAATATATGTCTATAGAAGGATACAAAAGACTGTATTCGAAACTTATTATCATACGAGGTTACGCAATAATCAAGGGTAAGAAAAGAATTTAAAGAAAAAATAATTTACAGGTCAGATAGTTGTCTAATTGAGAGATACGAAGCAAAGGACAAACATAAATGGTGATAATAACAAAAACTGAATAATAATCAAGAGAACTAGTTTAGGATAATAATAATAATAATAATAATAATAATAATAATAATAATAATAATAATAATAATAATTGAATGCAGTTTAAAATTGCAAGACACTAACTGAAGAAATCAATAATAATCAGATAGAAATGAAGAAAAAAGTAAAAAAGGTCGAAACACCATTAAAGAGGATTGAGGTCAAGGAAGGGTGAGAGGCTGAACGAACCGTCTTTGCACTCAAAGTTCGTGGATTGCCAATATCTCAGCGGTGCATAAAATATTGGTTCGACTTCCCTTCTATCCAATTCCTTTGACTGTGTAGATTACTTTAAAAGAAGACTCCTTTGGAGTGATGTGTCCATAGTTGATTAAATGCGCCTGTATTGAACTAGTAGTTGTTTTACATTCTCCTTTTGAAAGCCATACCGGATAGTGTTCTGAGATGCGTTTGGAACGTGATCGGTTTGTGCGGCCAATGTAACCTGCCCCACATGAGCAAGTAAATTTTTATATGCACATTGATGTGGCCCAAAGCGGAGGTTTATCCTTAACACATCCGTGATTGTTAGGCCGGCTTGAGAAAAAGATTCGGAGTTGAACTGCTTAGAACGATTTATTCAACGATTTTGAAATCCGTTTATTTAAGATTTCAGCAGCCGTATTCCTTTAAATTCCATATTCATAAAAAGGGTTCTTTTGTACTGACGGTGCTTTTTCAGGATGATGTCTAGGTGTTAAGTGGCTATCGACGAATCTAGGTGGTTAATCATTCCCAATGAGAAGTAGTTCCTCATCTGTTGTATCAGTAGAACACATTCACCTGATCCTTGAGGATAAAGAGTGAATGACTTTCCTCTTTCTAATCACTGGGGCCTAGCTATGGAAATTCGTGTACTGCTCATTCCAAGTCAATTTTCTATATATAGATCTCTGTAAAAAAAACCATCCAGCCTTCTTTTCAATCGGACATCAAGAAAAGGAAATTTATCGTCTACCTCTGCTTCCAAAGTGAATTGAATTGAGGGATGACAATTATTGAAACTATTCAAAATTTCATTAAGGTCCATGTCTTCTTCACAAATAATGAAAGTATCATCCATATATCTCTTACATAAATTAAATCTCTCAATTATTGGTGGAAGTACAGTATTTTCATGATTGGCCATGGAACAATCAGCCAAGAGGGGACCCAATCGAGAATCCATTGCAACTACATCTGTTTGTCTACAAAAATCATCATTAAATCTAAATTGCATGTTGAGAGTAAATCGTAGAAGTAGCTCTTTTGGATAATGTTTTGGAATATTATTATTCTCAATATAGTCACACAAAAACATATAGTTTCTGTGAGAGGAACATTTGTAAAAAGAGAAGCGACATCCAATAAGATCATTTTCCTACCATTTAAAATGATATTTTCAATTGAGCCGACAAAGTAAAGGAATCAAGAGAGTTGTATCAATTGAAGTTAATGTAAATTATTAGCCTCGTCTTTAAGCCGTAAACGCTTTTTCTTATATGTGAGTCTTTCCCTCCTAATTTGCACACAATATTACTAAATGTCAGTCAGTCAGTCAGCTACAACGTAGGACCGCGCACATATATGCATCGGTCCAAGTTGCCATACCGCATTAGCACAGCAAGATGAACAGATTCATAGGAGTAGTTAAGTCAGTGGTGGTAATGTATAAAAGAAAGATTGCATATAGGGATATAGTACAGGAAGAAAGATTTTGTACGTAGAAAGAAAGATATGAAGCGATTCCAATCTCTTAGTTTAAGGGAAGAGAGAGAGTATATACACCGACGGCATTGTGATCGATTCTGAGCCATGTTACACAGAGTCTCCAACCATTGGTTACGATAGCCACGCGGACCACAATCAATTAGTCTGCATCTACCAACATGGCTCAGACTAGAAGTTAGTGACTTCAAGCACTGATGTCAAGATTTGGTTTAGCCGCCCCTAACCTAGTTCCAGCCTTCTCCAACACTAGTCAGAGTTGCGAGACGTGGTAATCAGTGTTCAGTCAACTCAACCAACCATCTCAGTTGATGAAGATTCACAACCTCATCAACTGACTTACCATCATTCCCTAATATCCTGTGTCTAACCTAACTATTACTTACCCGGTGATCCCAACAGTTGCCAGCAACATTTTTAAGTTATCTAGTCAAATACTAGTAGCTTACGAGTATCTTCAACTCTTAATGGCCATGTTTCGCAGCCGTTAATTAAAAGAACGAACTGCCGTGTAGTATACTCGTCCTTTTATTAATAGACGGATATCTCGCCCTCGCCATAGGTGACGTAAGTTGGTGTAGGGGGTCGCCATGTTAGACGATGTCTCTCCTTATGCTCAGAATCAGTGTTTGTCAGAAATAAACGATCGTCCGAGCACAGTTGCAGCAGATGTTTACCACTCTGTTCACTAAGCCAGAATACTAAAATACTCACCTGAATATCTTTCTGTTTGGTTTAAGCTATCTGCCTGGGCACTAAATTCACCTGCTACGAGTACTATGTATGAGAGTTTAGCTTTTTGAAAAGTTTCAGAAAGCTTTCTGTAAAAGTCACCTTTTACTTTATCTGGGCTGCAGTCAGTGGGAGCGTAGGCAGAAACGACAAAAAGGCAACGACGTATGTCCCTATCCTTCCGAGTTCTTACGGAGCCGTTTAACCGAACAGCACATAAACGACTGTTAACGGGGATTTACTCTAACAGTGCTTGTTGCGCCCTCATGCTTAGTGCCATGCCCACACCTGTTAGTCCACGAGAGCTGGCCGTCAGGTCACCAGATACACGGAGGGTATATCTCGTTGACTCTCTGTTTTGCCGAGGTGAGGTCAAGTGAATGTCCGCACTGGGATCCTGTATGCGTGTTTCGGAGACACAGCATACATCAATGGTACGAGATTCTAGGGTTCTAGTCAAGGAAGCCTGTTGACCGATTTGACATATTGGGTGCGTACGTTGAAGGTTCCAATGTGTAGTTTGTAGCGAGGTTTTAGTAGACCTGGAACAGTGTTTTGTGCACTAGAATCGTTGGCTATGGTGACACTTGAGGAGGAAGTCCAAACAAGAAGTTTAGTATTGAAAGTCGATGTGGAAGGAGTAATAGGAAGTGAAGACGGAGGTTGATTATGAATACAGTGGTCTTGAGTGCTGTTAGAGGTATGAGGGCTGTTATCACTTCCCGGTTGCCCACACCCTGAAAAGGTTCTTCTGGAGGGACCTGAAAATGAAATCAGATTAGAGGTGGTCTTAGTAACCTGGGAGCGTGACCGCAGTGCCCAAGGGGCAACTGCTTGAGGTCGGCCACACAAGACCTTTTTATGGGTAATTTTTGCGTTAGCTCCGTACTTGTTGAGACCTTACCGCCGGAGCAGATATCCGTGGGATAAGGCGAGGTGTGCATTTCAGGGTCGACCTTTCCTAACCCCACCCCTCCTTGTGGGAAGGCAGCATCTCTGTCATGCTGGTTGTCTGAAGGAAACACCTTACTGCTGTCACACTTCTGTACAGTCAGCAGTACGACTTGGCCTTCGGACCTTAGCTTTGTTGCTTTTAGTCTTCACGCACTTCAACTGACCTGTTTGCCATGGTACGAACTTGAGGAACAGTTGTTCTAGCCAGTATGGCTCGGTTGCTTCATCACGATAGGCAGGCCCGACCACCACGTCAAGGTAGCAACAACGGTCGGGATTACTAAATGGTGTATGTGTTGTTATTTCGGATATCGTGAAGTTGTGTAGGTCTTCATTGCAAATTGCCTTAGTGAAAGCGCATATCCAGCGAAGTTCATCGAGATTTATGTTAAAGCCAACGTACGGATTAAATACGATGCAGTAGATAAGAAAAGCTGCTCCTTATATATAAGACTAATTCTTCCAGACTTTCCTTTGAATAAAGTTTACTTACGCGACCAAAAAGGTTTCATACACTCCCCTTGTTGTAACTTATTGGACAGAAACTGTTGTAATTTATATAAACTCCACTCCATGTATTCTTGCGTTAGATATGTCTTTATAGTATGCCGCAACTGCTCTAAGCAGTGCAATAGTCTGGCATCCAATTGACACCGAGCATACCACTGAAATTATACAAGCCTTCAAAATTATTAGCGGACACAAAATACAATGTCTTTCCCGTTTGTCGAAGCAGTAGCAACGAAAAAGCTGAAACCTGATTTATATATACAGAAATTATTTTTATTGTGATCATTATTTTGTTACGTGGTTTTCTCCAAACGAATTCTTATTTTATGTACAAAAATTCATTCCTTCATTCATAAGTTTTAGTCCAAATCCTGTTTAGTTATTGTGCAACACATCTTATCAATTTCCAATTCCAGTAATCTTATGTAGAGCCTTCACAACCTCTAAAATTATCACAATCTATATATACAGTTATTATTGGTGACCTTTGTCATTTTAATTCTTTTCGTTCATCTACATCAATTGTTTCACATAATATCCTACTTCATTGTTACCTTTCAATATACATACGGTTGCAAGCGGCTGTTGAGAAACTACTAAATATAACGAATCAACATTATTCTGCCTCAATTGTTGTTCTGGCTTTATTCGAATTCACAAAGCAATCCATTGTATGAGACTATCGTTTTAAGCTTTTGAAGTTTCAACTGTTTAATCTGATTGATTCTGCAGTCTATCTCACAGTAATGTTGTACACTTATTTATTTATTTTTAATAACAAAACTAGAACCAACAACTGGATTAGTCGCACGTTTCATGTATGATGGTGATAATATTAGAAAATGGAAACCAACTGATCAAGTTAGTCCTTTTTCCGTTCAATAATTGCAAATGTGTTAAAATAATGAATTATTATGTCATTCTGTTATTTGTAATAAGCTCATGTAAAATCCATCAATTTGTGTTAACTGCTTCGTCGATGCTTTCAATCAATATTGTTTATCACTAACAAGATTTTTTTAAAGGACTAGAGTAACAGTCTATATATATATATATATATATATATATATATATATATATATATATATATATATATATATATATATATAATTTCATGTGAAAATAGGCAGTGTATCGTTTTATTCAACATTCTTGATGTTACATATGAATTTAACAAAATCTGTATGGAGAAATAGTTAAACTTCGTTTTCGTAGACTAAAAATTCTGTAATATTTTTTTGGCAGACTTATTTAGTCTTGATGTTAAGCTAACGATTAAAATTGTCACACTGTATATTCTTCTTAAATTTTTTAGTGAATAGATTTAGAAACAGTTTATCATATGGATTGTTTTCAAGATTGCAAACAGATCTTACTAATGAATTCCAACTAAATATCATAGAAACTTGGAACTAAGCACTCTACCAAATAGCCTGAATATTTTTGAGGTTTATAAAACTTTTGAATAATGGATTCTCGTAGATACTATCCTAAAATATATCAGTATATTAATTACTCTAATAGAATAAATCAGTCTGGTGATTTATATTTGTGCATAAACACATTCAAACTATAATTGAAGACATTTGATCAGGATAATCATTTATCTATTAGTCACATTTAGCGTACTACAACTACACTGACTGTACTAAGAAGTATATTTTCCACAACTCTGTTTACCTTATAAAAGTGTTTTTAGAATACATGAAGTGGACAGTAATCTTGAGGGAAGTTGTCATTCCTCGTGAGTATTTGTGTGGCAGTTAGGAAGAGTGTGTAAGATAACGAGACGTTACATGAAATAAATGCATTTACGACAGGCAAGAAAGTCTGTTAGACTTACTTTTTAACAGCCGCGTCACATTCACTGAAAATTGATAAAAACATTTTTCAGTGATTTAACTCAAATAGGTATTTGTGAATATTCTTCAGGTCTGAACTTAACCTCATAATATTTCAGCTCAGGAAGCCAAGTAATCTCACATGAGCTTATCAAAACATTGTAGCTCAAAGCTGAACACATAAACCTTTACTTGCCAAATGAATTACGTCAAATTAGGTTAGAAATTTCTTTTCAGCACTCTTAAGGCTTCTGATTTTTCATCTTTTGCTAATAGTTTTCATATTTTTGTGTACTATGTAGTGGACAGTTACTTGTGGAAATAGTTATAACCTTTGTTTTAAATCTACTCAACATTAGGTATGTATCGGAATTTCTAAAATTATGTGGTACCGTTTTAACTACTAATTGGTATTCTGTATATTAAGAATTTGCTCAAACTGAATTACATGGGCCAATCCTAGTCCATTATACAGAACAATAAAAATTATCCGAATTAAAAATGCTTTTAAAAAAAACAGGTAACTTTTTTATTGTGTGACGATTGCAAGTTATGCTGAAAAATAAAATCGTTCAGTGCTCTGAAATTTCAAATGACTTGTAGTGACCTCATATAGGAAATTATGGCTTACGATATGTGTTATGTCGTAATAGTGTGTATTATCACTTATTTGGCTGGTCAGTTGTTGATTGTGTCCACGTGTGTATTTTTCGTTTTCATAATAAAATTTATGGGACTACATTAAGTTCCTCACACAAATAAAAAGATGAAAATTTGAAGTAAAAGGAATGTAAAAGATCGTACAACATATAAATAAGTGAACAAGAAAAACATGCTTCAAGTTGTATGGTTCAATTGAAAATACATTTAAAAATAGGAGTGTCTTGGTAGTCTGTTTATTGTCAACACAAGATATTGATTCATTCACCGTCGTAATTCAGTTTTGTTGGACATTTTCAAAAGCCATCTTCAAAGAGTCAATAATCATTTTTACTTGAGTTGTTTTTTTTATATTTTTCAATAAAATCGATATCACTGCTGTCATTGATCGAATGGGTTTACTTTCTAAAACAATGGTATGTTCCATAATGTTTGAATCACTTTTGGTTAGTGTTTAAATATAAATTTGCTATTATTGTCGTTAAACTTTCTCAAGGGAGGTTTTTATATTTAAGCCGACAAGTTAGTGGACACCTCCCTTCGTGGTCGTAAAGGGTGCGGGGTAAACTTTGATGCTTGATTGATATCGGTCATGTAGTAAATAGAAATAAGTCAGTTTGAGTAATTCATCGTATGCCTACTACCTTTTCTCATAAAATTTGATGTCATCTTTTTCATGCAGCAGAAATTATACAGATTCGACCTAATACCTCAAGTGTTTGTATTCGCAAAAAATTTGTAACATTTGTATCTCTTCTTTGGCCAAATGAAACTTGGCAAACGATTTCACTTATTATCATTCCCTATACTCGGTTTGTTTACTTTTCTTCATCCCCCTTTTTTAAATATTGGCTTCACTGACTGTTTATTTGAATATTTACTACGCGATTCTAATACTTTTTAATAAATGTTATTTCCGTGTCTCATTTCTCAAGTCGGCTTGCTGCCATCATTCAATTCTGCTTATAATGCTCATGATTTAGTGGCAATATTGCGTCAATCCGTGCCGAATGCATATGCCAATTGCAGTCCTAAACATCAATGAAAAGATTTAGATAACCAATATAAATTTATTTTTACTTATTATCTATTCATGTAATCTATTCCAATGTTATTACTGACTCATAAACTGCCGAATGTATAGCTTAAGTTAATGATTTCGTCGAAAAGAAAATTTTACTCGCTGAATTCTCTTTTTCTTATTCAATGACACCATGGTTTTTTTTAATTATCTGCCGTAATTGATTTAATAGTTTCATATATGCATTTAAATATTATTGTATGTTAGATTTAAGACTGGTAAGGATCTAACTCAAAACAATATTACTTACTTACTTACTTACGCCTGTTACTCCCAATGGAGCATAGGCCGCCGACCAGCATTATTATTATTTGCCTATATATGTTTTTCGTAAATGATATATGCTTTCATACTTCAATAATAATTATCAATAGTTTCTACGGTATGTTACAAGTACATATGAATAACTTGACTTATTAGTTTGTCCTGGTTTGACCTTGTTGGAACTTTTAATCTACATGTTTATCAATGCTCGAAAAATATATATTCCGTGTTACTTATCAATCTTGTTAATTCAAATATCCATAGAAAATCATAGATTGAATATTATCATTCTTTTCGTGTTTTTAATAAACATAGTTATTCTGTTATACTATAGTAGAAAAAGTGTTCATTTGTATCCTTGGCCAAATGAAGTTGGTTGTATAATTCTCAATCTGTGTCGTTAGATCTCACACTTAAAGTATTCAATTAAATACAAAGAGAAACCGTTTAATTTTTCTTATCACATGCTTTGGTTAGTATAAATTAATCATAAAGCATTCTATGGAGCTTGAGTACATTTGTTTTGACACTGAGATGTCTATAGGTTTTCTTCAGAGTCATTATCGCATGGATTCATCATTTGCACTAGGGTCTACATTCATTATTCAGTCACTAAAATTAATGTAAACTTCTAAGTTTCTGTAACTACGTTTTATTAGATGGAATAATACATTCACAAACCTAGTGTACGTATTCGGCTTTATCTTTAATAATAGAAAGTTTCATTTTAATGTATCCTTATTCGTAGATTACACTGAATTTTTTCTGTGCCAATTATTTTTGAGAGACTCACTATTACTTATCCTTTTTGGTTCGAATCAGCCGGTCTTATTATCACTCTCTTACAACGAGTAAAATATACATACAGGGCTTTGCTTCATGTTTATTATATTGCATATTATTAACCAGACTTTTTTCATTCTGATTGCTAATCAGAAATTATACAATAGTCTGTCAGTAATTTGAAACTGAATCATTTTCGCAATACATCATTAGGATGAATGTGTCGCTTCCCTGCTTTATCATAGAAAGCCAACCACCATTAGCTTCACCGGTTTTCTATATTTATATCAAGGGATAACAAAAAAATTAGTGGTTTTTAAAACTTTCGTATAATCCTCACGTAGTATTTAGTTGGTAAATCATTTGAAACTCAAGATTATTTGAACAGTTATTTCGTTTCTGTCAAGTCTACTAAGCTGGAAGTCATAAGAGCCGATGAAGATCACGCTTTCCTACACACTTACTAAAGTTATAAGTACTAACCATTAGATTCTGATTCGATAACTTAATGTGATTGTGTTCAACATTCGGAACTGAGAAGTATGTATTGAGTTTAATGATGATTTGTAGCTTCACATTGTCTAGAAACTTCATGGTAATTAGTCACGTTTATCTAGTGTAACAATTTAATGTCAGATTTTTCATTAATAGTATTGATAATGAGATTTAATTATAAGTACAAAATAATGATAATTTAGCTATAAATTATGAATATTTGATAATTGTTTATAAGATATGTAGTTTTACTATGTTATAATTGATTAATAAGGTTATTTCAGTTTAATCTTACTTTTATTTTTGGTAAAATAACATTTCAATGAACTTTGGTATCAATCTATTGAATTTGTTTTTTTTTAAATTCTTAATAGGGTTATTCGTTTCATGTAGTAAGTAGTATGTCGGAATGGATTACAGCTTTATCATTTATATGCTTTATTTTTACACTGGTATGGGAATTGAAAGATTACAAAGTACATGAAATAAAGGTACGTCATTTATTGTCCCTAATAACATTATTAATGGGTTTTTTTACTGAAACAGTAATCAAAAAGCTAAATTCTTTTAAAATCTTTAGAAGTAGTATCTGTACGTAAAGAAATAATATATATGGAGCAAACCACGTGAATAATTTTTGTCAATGATATTTCTATTTTACTTTGTCTTAAACTGCTCTCAAACACAGAAATATTTCTATGGGATCGAAATATGTGACCAACTCAACTATGCTAGACGAATACACTGACGAAATATAATGTCCCGTACATGATACATTTATACCCATAAAACTACAGCTGTAGAGTTTTGTATGATTTTATTGCGAGTATAGTTTGTACCAATCACATATTTTACATATGCAAACACTATACATTACAATTAGTAAGAATTTATTCCATAGCGTCAATTAGATTTATGGAACCTCATCAAATTTCACTGAAGAAGGTGGAATAAATTCCACCTAATAACACGTGAGTCTAGACCTGAGGTTCGTTGTTTAGGGGAAGAAAAAGTGTTTGAAAATGTTACATTCAAACTGTGACATGTCTCAACAGCAATCAGTCAGACAGGATGTAAGCAGAATAAGTTGTAAAAGTCCGCTCCTTTTCAAAATATCGTATAAATGTTTTTTTAAAAAAAACAGTATGAAAGTCTCGCGATCAAACCACATATCTTGCACAATCTGACATCTCCAAAAAGTCTGGATGAAAATGAACAAATTTTATGAAGATTACAGGAATTTTTGCCAGTTTATAGACATGATCAGTTTGATGTGGGTAGCAATGTTAAACATAAAAGAGCTATATATAATCTTGGATTGTTTGAATTGTTATGGCTAAAAATTGTTTATGTAGTACATTTTCCACAAGGATTACATTAGCACAGGGTATCAGTTTTCTACTATTATTTCTTTGTAAATGTATATCCTGTTAATGTGTGAAGTGTGTTCAAGGTCATTTTCAGTGCCACAACGAAATGTTAATAATAATCTTATAAGTAGAGATAATAAAATAAACGAAGCAAGAAGCAACAGCAATAATTTCCATTACAGATGTATTGGTATGCACGTGCCATTTTGTTTAGTGATCCACTGTTCGAGCTAGACATTATTTAAATTATTTTAGTATACCAGGGACGCTGTAAGATTCTTCGATACAACACAGCATACACCAATGCAGTCACAATTGATGGAGATTTGGAAGATGTAAAGACTTTTACATATTTGAACAGCATCGTTGATGAACATGGTGGGTCTGATGCAGATGTGTAAGCGCAGATCGGTAAAGCAAGAGCAGCATATTTACAGCTGAGGAACATCTGGGACTCAAAGCAACTGTCAACCAACACCAAGGTCAGGATTTTCAATACAAATGTCAAGACAGTTCTACTATATGGGGCAGAAACCTGGAGAACTACGAAAGCCATCATCCAGAAAATACAGGTGTTTAACAATTGTCTACGCAAAATACTTCAGTTCCATTGGCCGGACACTATTAGCAACAACGTACTGTGGGAGAGAACAAACTAGATCCCGGTGGAGGAAGAAATCAGGAAGAAGCGCTGGAAGTGGATAGGACACACATTGAGGAAAGCACCCAACTGCATCACAAGACAAGCCCTCACATGGAATCCTCAAGGCCAAAGGAAAAGAGGAAGACCAAAGAACACATTACGCCGAGAAGTGGAAATAGACATGAGAAAAATGAACAAGAATTGGGTGGAACTAGAAAAGAAGGCCCAGGACAGAGTGGGTTGGGAGAATCCCGACCGAAGCTGCTACCTTGACGCGGTGGTCGGGCTTGCCTATCGTGATGACCCAACCGAGCTATATTGGCTGGAACATATGTTCCTGTAGGTTCTACCATGCCGGGCAGGTCGATTGGAGAACGGTAAGACTAAAAGCAGCAACTCAAGGTCTGAGGGCGAAGTCATAATGCTGACTGTAGAGAGGTGTGACAGAAGTAAGGTGTTTCCCTCGGACAACCAGCATCTGCAGCGATGCTGCCTTCCCACAAAGAGGGGTGGGGTTAGAAAAGGTCGACCCTAAAAATGTCACACCTCACCTTACCTCACGGATTTCCGTCTCCGGCGGTAAGACCCTTTGAAAAACGGAGCTAACACGTCAAAAACCTTCCACAAAAAGGCCGTGCGCGACCGGCCTCAAGCAGTTGTCCCCTGGGCTCTGCGGTCACGCTCCCAGGTCGTTAAGGCCAACACTAATCCAATTTCCTTTTCAGGTTCCTCAAGAAATACCCTTCCACGGTGTGGGCAGCCGGGAAGTGACATCAGCCCTCATACCCGTAACAGCTGACTGGCTTGGAGAATGCTGGTCGGCGGCCTATGCTCCATTGGGAGTAACAGGCGTAAGTGAGTAAGTACCAGGGACGCTCTAGGTGTAAAATATTTTCAGTTAGGGAGGTTTAACGAGTGGAATCGTGTCGATAGCGATCAAACTCTTAATGTTCCTATAAGTTCACTAGTAGGATGGGATATACTTAAAGGTCTAAGAAAATTCAGACCATAGATACAGCAAACAATTGATAGTGATTTTATTTCATGGACAGATTGCGGCAAATTATTCGACTCACAAAAATTGAATGATAAACAGCTACGCAGTTTATTACTGTTTCAGCATATTGAATTGCACTAGTGGATGTGTAAAAAATTTATTCAGTATTTTAAAGAAAAAGATTAGTTAAAGTCTCCGCTTCCATGAAGTGTCGATTACAAGCTTATTGCACAAGGATTTATAGTTTAAAGTACAATCATTTAAGATAATTTCCTAATTGAGTCGATACAAAATATATTAGACATCCATTTTAACACAAGCGAACTTTTTTCATCTTGGAACTCAGTTGACTTTCCTAAAAAAGTTTTAACCAACCAGTGTCTTGTTGTTTGAAATAACTACAAGTGACAGAGAAAAAAAGACTTAATGTATTAAAAAACCATATGAAAGCTTTTTTTGAAAACAAAAAAAGAAGACCTTCGAAATGAAACTTTGATTAGATTATTTGAATTCGATTATCAAACCGTTATTCTATTATAAAGTTGGATAAATTATAATTAACTAGATTGTATCAGTTAGCTATTATAATAGTGCTTGTGTGGTATATAATTTACGTGTCAGTAGTATTGAAATTTGTTTTTTATTCATCTTTATAGATTGTTCATCGATGGAGTATAATAAGTGATGATAATTATGGTAATAATAATGATGACAATATGCTTTCCTAGAATTTCTTTTTCTAGATTTAAGCTACTTTTAAATAGATGAATTTCGAATCACATCTCTTATCTGTCCACTGTTCTTTTTCATATTTAAGATTTCTTTATTGAAGTAGAAGATCATTTATAACCAACTTTTTATGAAATTATATTTGCATAGTTAACTAATCCTTTTTTTAATTAAAAGAAATCGTGTATACTTGTCATTTTGTTTTAACTGAAATAATTTATTACAGATTTGGTTATTGTTTGTTCATGAAATCATCATATAAACTGTAACTGTCTCATTATAATTTCATGATGGAAGTAAAAGAAAAATTAATTTTATCAAGTTTGTTGTTGTTTTGTAGTGATATTATGATGTAAAAAAGTTAAAATAAAGATCGTTCCGAGAATAGATGACACATTTAGTAGACTAGTTTATGACACTGTATACTTGTGAATACATTTAAAAGTGAAATGATGCTATTATTTGTGAATTTGAAGATATTAAAAAAAAATCTTCATGTATTTCGGTCTACTGCTATTACAAAGTTAACGTCTAATAATTACCAAATAAATACTCATGTAGGATAGTGTATTTCAATGTTCTACCTGATATCACTGTTACACATGTTAATCATGATGTAGTAATTATGTACATGTTCAAATACACGGCTTTAATCCAAACGTTTTGTGTTTGGATTTCTCATTACTCAAAATGTAAAAAACACTGTATTGTAGGTTTATTGATGTATGGGAGATGAATTCACGAAACTTGAAAATCAAATCACGAGTGTGATTTAATAAGTAAATGTCACAACAAATCTTTTAGCCATTTGGTCTCAGGTTCACAGAAAGGTCAAAAATTTCGGTTCGGATTGCTGGGTAGTATTACTGGTCTATACAAACTGTGAGCTTCAAGACTGATTACTAAAACATGTAATTGACCTAGAAGTCAAGTTATCGCTAAATCGGAAGAGGAATTTCCAAAGTGCAATTAGATTCTGACGTGTCAGTGGTTGTTTTATTTTCTTTTTTGCCTAACAAAACACAGAAGGCTTAATATTTTTCCGAATTAAATTCGTTCTTTCGATGAAAGTAGAAAAAATTACAAAATCAACATTAAGAAATAGATTACATCGTGTATTAAGTTAAATAAAAATTGTAATCCTAATGAAATGGATTAAAGCACTTTGTTCTTATTCACTGAGTTATAGTTACATAAGAACAGAAAGTGATGGCTTAAGCGAGGAGAGGTGTTTGTTCATTGTTTTCATGCGCAATAACTATACGCCTTATCTAATATAAAAAAAAGGAAATTAATTAGACAGTTAGGAATCATCATCCACAATATTAATAAGTTTGTATCAAAATCAATAACTTAAAATCATAATCCAAACATATTTTGCCAGTTAACTGATGTAGTGTAAGCATTGGATAGAATGATCGTAATAATGAATTATAAACAAATTACTGGCAAAAAAGTGTAAATTAATAATACTGGGTCTATGTTTACATCTAACTATAATGATAGTAATTGTATAACCAGCACACTGGTCTAGGCATTGTAAATCAAAAGTATTATAAACAATGGGTGTTAAATGCTGTAGAATCTTTGTAGTATGTTAAACCCACATAGGTTATTTTGGCCTCTGGACAGATCAGTCTGTTTCTTCTCCCTGTCAGTAATTCGCTTGTTTATCCTGACTTTTATGATCGCATGTGTGTTGACTATAAATATCGGTTCACTCACCTTATCCACTGCGCGTCATTTCGTTTCTCTGATCGTCTGTCTGGACCAACGATTGTATGCAATATACGTATTCGAAATCTATTCTCGTGTTTTACTTATTTTAATCCCGTTATTCACTAACGCGAATTAATTCGATAATAATAAACGAGAATTGGCGGCATGTATATTTCGATAACAACCATCCATACGATCAAATCGGAGTCAGATATAGGGGCCACTAAATCTTAACTAAGATAAATGACTTATTTTTCTTATTCAATTAGTTGGGGTTGCTTAAATGAAAGCAAATGGACTGAAAACTCAATAATGATGATAATAATAATAGTGGCCATTCCTAGGATATGATGAACAGGTTCAGTTTTTATTTCTCCAGAACTTTAAATTTTTATTACTTATAAGTCTCAGTATTGTTAAGAATACCTAGGTTTTCTAGGTATACTGAACAACCATGGTGGACTTTCAGTTTATCAAATGACCACTACACTATTTTAGAACAAAATGAATTTTATTTGTCGACTTTGAAGAAGTGACTAGGATTAATTCACGAAACGTCAGAAATACAATTTTCTAATCATTGCGAAATCACACCTGTATCATTTACATTTATTGAAAATGTAATTGAGCACTATATCAGGAGAATACGTTAGTCGTAAGACCAACCTTGCAAAATTTGATAGTGGGTGTCGTGATGATAGTTCTGCATATTTGTTCTTATTAGACATTGCCCCATAAAGTAAATGTTACGATTATAGATAATAACGACAATAGTAAAAGCTTACTTTAACCGACTCCAACTCATAGTTCCTCAGTTCAAATATCATAGAAGCGAAAAACAGTGAGAATGTGAAGGACATTAACCATTCGCAAAAGCTACTCAATGCATGATATTTGAAACCCTACATAAAATAAAATAAAATATAGTATTGATGAGATATAAGTACATTTCTACGTTATTGAACTATCCCAGATACTGACTTTTCACGTATTATGTAATCTTTCTCATTGTTATCATTGACTCATAAACTACCTTGATTGGTTTAATAATTTCGTATATGCATATAAATATTACTGTATATAAGAGTAAAGCCTGATGAGGATCTAAACGGAAACAATATTGTTCTAAAAAGTGAAACATTAAAATTACTGCAAAAGCTATATAACGTAGAGTAATGTATTAATATAGTCCCGTTTATATCATAACACGGTTGTTCAGAAAAGGATAGCAGGATAGGATCCATATTCCTTAAATTAAAGAATGTTTATGCAATATGTATACTTAGTCTTCAGTTATGTATTTGCATCTTGTTGTGTATTCTGCGATCCAAGTTGATCATAGACTGTCTTCTTTATCTTTTATGATCTGCAAAGTACTGTGCGTAAGCCATGCTTATTGACTCCCTAAATCTCTTCAGCTGTGTAGCAACTCCCAAGCGAAGTTCCGCTAAATGCCACTTATAGGCAATCTTGTAATTTATCTATTATTAGTTTTATTCTATTATATTTTTGGTACTATATAGAATTTTCAACGCGAAGTATTTAAGTGAGTTTCTGTTTTTTATTTCTTGATCGATATTGACAATAAATATTGAACGATCCCCAGTTAGATACTAGCATTTCAGAAGTCGACATCTAAATAATATTTATTCTTTTCAATGCATATGGCCAGTCATCACGATGTCTCCGATTATACGTTTTTCTAACTTGTACAGCGAAAGGTCGTAAACTTTTCACAAACGCACCTGAATAGGTTATACAATTAATTGATATGATGACCAGTTAAGACAAACAAGGAAACAGATGCTTGTTGAAATATTAAGTGGCACGAACAGGTGGCCGAGATATTGAAGCAGGTCGCTTAAACTTACATAATCATACCTTAATTAAATGTTAACAAACAATATAAAGATGCCATTTTTAGGCTGTGGGCATGCTTATTTGATATGTATTAATGAAATTTACAACGAAGACATCTTTGATCAGTACGATAAAACTAGGCGGAAAACAGTAGGTAAGGGTACTTCAAAAACACAATAATCTATACAAAGATATACTTTGTTTAAATAGAATCACGACTGTCAAACTAAATATCATTTCAGATACATCAGTGTAATTTAATAATTTAGTAATTTGGATCTCAGTTATACAGTCGACAAATTCTGTTGTAATAGACATGAATAAATTGTCTAGATTAATGTAATCATAAAGATGTGCGGTATAACTGAATATAGGATCAATAAATTAAGCAATACAGAATAAATTACTGTATTGTATAACAACAATTAGTTTTTTTTATTTACCATTGATTACAGTCAATTACTTAAGTGCTATTTTTTCATCAGATGATCAGAAGTTATGAAAAAAGAAATCAAATAAAACTTGATAATAATTACATCTATAATATACCTGTAAGAAAAGGAAATAATTGGATAATAAACAGAATAATGTGTAATTTCGTGTACAATAAGTGTAAACAATTATTACATCTGATCAACTGAATAAACAATAACATTATGAAACCATTCATAATAGCTGAAGAAACTATTTGCAGTCATAAATCAAAATACACATAGTAGGAAAATAAAGAGGGAGATCTAAATACACGTAAAGTAGGCAAGAATGATTTGATTCAATAGTGTTACAATGAAGGAGATCCCAACAAATAAACATTATTGTTGAGTGAAATAAAACAAATTAGTTAAAAACTGATAAGTTGATCAACAATTATACGACAATAACTTAATAACAGCAGCTTAATATCATTATTCATACAGAAAAAACTCCCAAAATGATACTAATAATAATAAGGTAAATTATATATATATATATATATATATATATATATATATATATATATATATATGATGGATTTAAAGTGTTTTAGCAACGAAATAAACCTACCACTTCAGATGGATCCCATTTTCTAGGGAATGGACCATGGATTCCCCCAGCTAAGTGCCCAAAAATGAACACTAGAATTAATGAAAAAACAATAACACATAATTTAATATGGCTCGTTACAAAAAAAGACAAGGTGACTGAAAGTCGATCCTAGGAATTTCTTTTTTTTTTGAGTTAACAGTTGTAATGAATAATCTATACAATGCAAACAGTAACACTTCTTTGATACTGTACGAATAAATAAAATAAGTGACTCTATCAGAACTGTCAAATACTGAGAACTCTTGTCCTAAGAATTATACACTTTCATTTTGTCAGACTGTGTCACAAATATTTATACAAGCAAACTGATAATGGTTTATACTCGGAAATGCAAGAAAAAAATTGAGTTGATTCCGAGTGGATTTTTGAAACAAGTTAGATGTATACTCATCAGATGATAAAAAACTTTACTAAATTTATCGTCTGAGGGAAACTGGAGAAATCAATCACAGCTATCGATAGTCAACAGAATTTTTTAAAATAATTCTAAGCTAAATGAAAAAATAAGTGTAAAGCAAAGTTATAAGTAAAACCTATCAATGTTTATGTTGGACGTGTGTATACGCATGTACCCCCATTCATTGTGTGCAACTTAGCTGAGGCAATGAAATAGTATAAATGAAAATAAAGATCGATCTAATAGTAAAACTTTAAAATCATACGCACCTCCCAGATTCGCGAGAAAACCACAAATAGTTAAAAACAGACGGAATACATATATCCTGAAATTGTATTCCAAATGTCTACGTGTAGAATAGGTGACTAACGCTGAAAATACGATGCCCAGTCCGAAAGTCATCACTGCACCGATTAAATGAACAACTATTAAAGATGCTTCCTAAAACAAAACGAAAAGATAATTAACTACATGTTATATGGAGAAAAAAAAATCGTCTAACCTACACTAAACTACTTATAAGTAGATGAAGCATTTAAAGTAATATCCAAATCATGCCAACTAGAGTGGCAGTTGTTTACCATATAAACCATTGAATCTGACAATCGGTCACTAATTTATTTAAGATTCTGACGCATAAGCGATTATTTCACACGAAGTTGGTAATATCATATGATCGTCTAAATTAAGGGGATTTAAAGGACAGAATACTATGTAATGGCACGGAAATGTTGAGAGTACCCTTAGTAAATCGTCGTCCATTCATTAATTACTTGAAATTCCTCAATAATCATTGGTTGGGAAAGAATTTCCTGGATTGGATTAAGCTAACTAGTTAACGAGCTCATTTTAAATACTTCCATTTCTTCAGATATCTTATTCAGAGATTTCGGTTGGAGTTACATCCAAACCAAAATTCACTGGCATAAATGATATTCGATACTCTAGAGTTATTAATTATTTTAGACAACTCTTAGAGTGACATATTATCTAGATTAAGACGAATAATAACGACACAAATTTTACAATCATGAATGATCTTCTAAATACATTTAAAATTAATTCATTGTATATTAGTTGAGTTCAAAATGTCAACAATCCATCAAAATCTACACATGATGAAACTGAAACATGCAATCTACTTCTGAATTTTTAAAAAACATTACATCATATAACAATACTAAAAATAAAGAGATCCAGTGTCAGGTACAAAATCACTTCATTCATAGGATATATGTATGTGCAGTTAACGGTCAATGAAAACCAATAAATTCAGGCAAAATATACATTTAATAACTTGAAACACATATATTGACACGTATAACTTGTATCAATAATGATGCTTTTAATAATAGTATTGTAAAACAATCAAGTCATAACTACTGCGACCAACTTTAATACAACAAATTAGTTGATTGCAATATTTCTTATTTACAGACAATTTGAATAATATATCTCTATAGTCGGAATTTTTGATAGTATTATTATTTTTAGACAGAATTAATATGCGTCTACCGTTGAATCAACGATAACTAATATCAGGACAGGAAGAGGACAACAGTAATAATTTAAAATGAGATAAAAAGTAAAAGGATCTTGATATTTAATAAATGAAGATACATAAGACCTCTCATCATTATTTTTTAACAGCTCAAAAACTTCAACAACACTGACGTTTTGAAAGTTCATTAAAACTTATGGAAGCAAGCTAGTCTACTCATGCATGTCATGAGTTCAACGATAACCGTAGATTCTTGCCCATACAGATTTTGCAAGGTATGAAATCACTTTGAAAACATTCAATTCGTTGGACAGGACTGAAAAATAATGTTACCTGTGGAGGAAGGGTGTGCAAGGGAAGTTTATCCACATTTCGAAGGCTCTTCATACAAACAACTTAGGCAATGTGAGGGTATACAACCATCTCTCTCAATCGTTCCACTCAAGCAATAGGGTGGGGAGGATTGTCAAATTCAACCACTCCTCTGCAGCGTTCCTACTCATGACATTTTGGCAGTACTACTAAACGGAGAAAGTGGTGGTATCATGGATCCAAACTTAGAGATAAAACTTCTGACTTCGAGTAGACAGATGATGATGCCTTACTATGCGATGATACACCTCTACAGATTGAACCTCATCAAAAGGTAATCGATATCCGTATGTATGTTATGTACTTCGAGGCCGAATTCGAAGCACTTCTGGAGGACTGGGAGATATCTGTGCATATACCTGTTTATTGTGGTGATATGTTAGGCTTCCACATGGAGCATCATTTTCGGTCTCTGGAGCTGGTTCTAAAAATAGGAGAGGCGGTCACTTTATGACTTGACACATATATATATGTAATGACGTTATATAAAAAAGCTGTACAGGAGAGGCATCGGCCGGTCCATCATAATCATCTGATTGGGGTCCAAGAGATGGTGCAAATTAGTGGCCTACGACGTTATCGGACATGTATCAGAATAGAAATCTATGAAAATCCTGTTGAAGTTTTATTTCACATTTTTCATAAAAAGGAATGGACCTCTTTAACTAGAAGTCTTTGCCAGTTTTGTAATTAAATTAAATGTACTCCTACTGTATAATACCCTTGTTTGCTCATTTTATTTTTGTTTTACCCTTTAAATATAGTCCCATTCTGTCTTTCTTCACAGTGTTATCTTAAAGTTTTGCGTGGGGTATTTTAATTTTGGTGCCCAGTTGGCTGTACTAGATTATACGTGCATCACAAATTATCACTCTATATAGTATTTAGAAACAAAGAGATATTTCTTGATATCAATAGTTCATCATTGGAGGTTGGAATAAGATTTGGTGAACGAATTTCCTATTTTTAAGATGAAAGAAATCGATACGCTGGGCCAAGCAGATACATCAGACAAAGGCCAAGTGACCAATGAAAGATGCTAGTGAGTGTACACTATTGGTCAGGATCAAATCTAATTGTCCGAAAGATGTAAATATGTGCTAATAGTTGAAAATCTGGTTTAACTTTCTGAGGGATAAATATCAATATAAATGTATATATATATATATATTGGTTAGCTTAACCAATACGGTTTCCTACTCACTCTTAGTCTGTTTATTGAACTAGCACGTTAAGTTAGCCTGGAACTTTAATTGGAGTGCTGACGAAAGAATTTCTAGAAAACTCCTGACCACAGTACTTGCAACACGTATGTTGTTGCATGAAGTGGTAACTTCGGCAATGATGCGTTCACTCTGAACTACATTTGGTCTTGCACTAATAATTAGTGGATAGTATCCAGATTTCGACTCATTATGAAGCACTTGGTTGAGTTCTGTTCGTGATTACGTTGACTGAATGCATAATGGTTTCCTCTTATCTAATATAATCGATAACTTGTCGGCTTTTTATCCCTTCGTCACCGTTATGATGTAGGATCTTATAATGACACTAAGCGCAGCCCAGGCTGAGTAAGGGATAGAAGTGGTGAAGCCATGATATTATCACTATGTAAGTCCCTCAATGACTTTCATTAAAAACGCACATAAAACGGTGCTTTTGGATCGAAACAGAGGGGACGCGTTAGGCTGTAATGATAATAATAATTTATTTATTTGGTAATGAACCATATCTAGTTCGGAAAAATCAGTAGTAGTTCATCTGAGTGTGCTGCAGATATAATGGATTGGACTTTATTGAATGTGGAACCAAGAGGCTTGTCGGCTAAAAGTATACTATCAAACCAGTCGGGACTTAGAGAGTTTCGATTAGCGGCAATGAGAAAGTATTTTCTAGTGAGCGATTATTGGAACGACTAACTAGATTTAAATTTACCTAACAATCCCAAGTTAACTCTAGAAACGCTTACAAACTTCTTTTTAGGCAGTTTCGCCGAAATTTTTCTCAGTAAAATACAACATTTTGTGATATATGGGTTACAAGAGCCTCTAAGTTTACCTGTGGGCGTGCAGGTTAGTGGTTGGTTATTAGGGGCGATGTACTTTCCCTTTCCCGATTCTTTTATTCGATGGATATCAAGTAAACTCAAACATAAAACTGGTGCGTCAGTGAATATCCGTCTTTACGACCCAATGCTTTGCAATGACGGTATCCATTTTGATTGAAGAAACATAATTTGATAAAATCCTATTTCCCACGGTCCCACCATGCTTTGTTCAGGTTATTTAAAACAGTCACATCTAACTTTTGTAGCCTTTATGCATTCCACAATCTGATATACTGAACAAAAACACCAACAAAAATTAAATACCTGGAAATTAGCCACAATTGACATCCCCAGTGCGCTTAGACAGCCAACGATGCAAGTAATACGTGCAAAAACAATATGAGAGTTAGGTCCTTCAAGGGCGTATATTACATTGCGCTCATGTAGATACCAACAATAAATACATACGAAAGCTGTGGTAAAGAAAATAAACAAATACAAGCAGCCTAAATGACAATAAAGTACAAATAAATTAATGTGGAAGGATAGTAATCATTTTATGTGGACTCTGTTTATTAAGACTGAAAAGGCTCACTTTAACAACTGTACACTTACACGACAAACCAGTAAGTTTTCTTGAGTATTATTTCGAAGTTAAATCTACTTGCAATCGCTAGACAGCTATCCACAATAAACATGACGGCTGAGGAAAACTATATTGATAGACAATAGAAGGTGAAGGATCCTTCACCTAATCTAAGACGAATCTACAGGTAAAAGGTTGACTCGTGATTGTAATACCTGTTGGATCCACCTAAGAACATTAATTAACTTAACAGCTATACCACGTAATTTTCCACATCCTTTGAAATATGGTGGTAAAACAGTCCATGAGAAGAAGCCACTAAAAAGAAAGCTCTTAGCATAAGTAAAATATACGATATAAAACTTGGAGTATTTGGGATTATATTGTCACTTAAAATTTCAAAAAGCCTTATGAACTGTTTTTGAGGATTTAACTATCTATAACAGTCGCCATACATCTTTGCTTATAATGCTTGTGAATTAAGGCAATATCGAGGCAATTCGCACAGGATGCATATATGCCAATACGAGGCTGATCAATTGCAGTCCTAAACATCAATGAGAAGATTCAAGCAAACAAAACCACGTGAATTTTATGATATTCTTTGCATTAAATTAATATGAACTATGTCCAGCATGACATACAGAGTGTAATCTTGCTATCATTTCATAAACGTAACTTCTTCCTTATTAATTATCAAATGTATGTACAAATCAATACATAAACAAGTGTATTTTCGACTAAATTTTTCGTCGTGCTTCGAGGTTAATAAATCTTCACTTTTATGAGTCTTGGTGTTCTTACTCCTCATCGTGAGAATTGTGGGGGTTCATTGTTTCAAAAATAAGTAATAAGAGAAACAGATATATTACAGTGACTACAAGAAAAATGCCACGTTACATATATGAAGTTTGGAACTACGCTAAAAAACAGGCAAAAGTGATTAAAAGGTGTTAGGTAGCATAATTTGGGAAGGAAAACTCACTGAAGTTTAAGAAAATTAAGAAATATAAAGTGATAGTACTTTATTACTTTAAGTAAATAGCACAATATTTGAAAACCGACAAACAAAAGAAATGTAATCTCGAGTATTAAAAAGATTTTAGAACGTATGCTAAGCAGAATAAGCTGTGTAATCCTATGCAAGATATCTTTCACCGAAAGATAAATGATATGAAGACAAGAAGCAACTGTGATATGCAGTCAGTATTATGTTGATTCATTTAGAAAATCAGATTAAATAACATACTAGTGACAGTTAAATGAGACATACTCCACATTATGAATTTATTCAAGTAATTAATTATTACCGATAGTTTTACTGAAGAACCATTACGAGTTAAAATTCAGCTAATTTTGAAGTAGTATTTGTGAATGATTAATACCTACGATGCAGTAAACAACTATCAGAGAAGCTTAGTGAATATAAATGAATTCACGATAGGCAATTAATTACATTAGTATGAATGAAGAACCAGATAGTGAAACAAATTTGAATTTCAGTCAGTGATAAAGCAACAGGAAATCTACAAGCTCAAACCAACGACTTTATAACAAAAAGTAAAAAACACACTTACGGAGTCATAGAAAAAAGAACTGAGTTTAGAAAAATCACATTGTTTTATGAACTTCGTGAGACTTATTAGTTTATGATGTAGGAGTTACTTTCACGCGCTGGACAACTACATGATTAGTATTAGAAGGGGTTTTGTGGAGATTGTAGTAATTTCAACAGTTGAGATCATGATTCAATTGAAGCTAGACCACCATGGAAAACCTGGAAGCACTGGACGGCCGTTTCGTTCTATTGTGAGACTCCTCAGCAGTGCGCATCCACGACCCCGCCTCGCGGGATTCAAACCCAGGACCTATCAGTCTCGCGCCAGGCGCTTAGCCGACTAGTTGGTTGACTCATGATCTCAACTGGTGAAATGAATACATGATTCACAGTAGTTTTCAACTCAGAACTGATATATTTCTATTCACCTACTATTCTCATTACCAGCGATTGAGAGATTAAGCAAAACGATAAACGACATTTGCCACTAATGCATATTAAAATGAGAGTTGTCTAGGTAAACACATAATATTTATATGGTACTGACCTACTAGAAGTGTGATTTTTCGGAATTAAATTCGAGTCTCGAAATTTATAAAAATGAAGCTCCAAGAGAGCAACATCACTATCCGCAGAAGATATTCAATAACTATAACACAAGATTAAGCCAAAAGTGACTGTGTGTGAGAGGCTGTAATTAACAAATTGGTAATAACTTAAGAATAGTAAATCGTATAACAATAACCAATAGGTCAAATGAAAGCTTGTGAAAAAATATAAATATGGATATTTATATAATAATAGTCTATAAATAATTCCTAGAAGTAACCAGTCATTCATTCTTTGTTCGAACATAACAATTTCTTCGGATTTTGTGAAAGGTAGTTACTTTTCAACAACACACTATATTTCTATGATAGAGTTATTTTGATGTAAAGTAGTTCAATTAAAAAGTTCAGACAGAAAATCGAATGAAGTACATTGTGCAAGCACAAAATGTCTCGATGTCACAAAACAGCGAATTGGATTAGGTAATGTGAACAAACAAGCTTAGCTAGTGTATTCAGTCCAATGTGATTCAATTGACTAACAGACAAATAATTAACAAACGTCTAAAAAAATGAAAGACAACAATTATTTTATCCTGATGAGAACATTAATTAAAACTTCCCTTAGTGTTCATTATAAAACAAGTTTTCTGAAAAAAGCTTTATAATCTGTAAATTACTTAACGACAGGTTTTGGAATCGACTTCGTCCAAATACTTCAAAAGAAATAAAATCTTGATCAATAATTGCAGTGAAATCTCAAACTTAAAAAAAAACAACCAAAGAAAACGCCACCATTAAATAATATACATTTTCAGTAAACCTGTCGTTTTGAACGAAAGATATAATAACAACTTACAAAGAAACGAACATATATTGAGCAGTTGACCAAATACGCAGCTTTCAGGCGGTAGAGCACCAGTATCACTGAGTTACAAAACAAAATTTAAAAACATAACGGCTAATTTAAAAAGTCTAAGAGAATCGCTTTACATAAAAAACACAAAAATTCAAATGAAAGTATGAAAACGATTCACGAAATATAGGTAAACAAATGAATCACACTAACGGATTACAGATTAGAAAGCTACCATTTATGAAATGTACAGTAATACATAGTACTCATTTATCTATAATTATAAACAAATATCAAATACTAGTCTGTAAATAATAAAGAAGTTATCAGGGTTACATTTTGACGTTACATAAATTTCTTTTGATTGAAATGATCAGTCGCTATGAAACGTGAATAGATAAATGGATCAGAATATTATGCGAACATATTAATCTAACTTCAATATAAAGTATTTGTTTTAGAAATCTGTAGTCAAGCAAAATAACAAACATATATAAGTTATAATTGTTTTTTCAATCCTACAGACAATAAAAAATTGCTGCGATAGAACAACTTATGTAAGAAGAGGTTTTCACTAATCACCAAAAACTTCTGCAATTGTAGTGGCGTAGTTATATTCACGTTTTTAAAGGTTAAATAACTATGTCTAAAACTTAATTACATCTATAAACTTCCGGTTACATGACACCCAAAACTGACCTTTGTACTATATACTTTGATAACTTTGAAAGCAACCATATGTGAAAATTTCAGAGTTAATTTAAAACCGAATACATATGAAATTACTCAATTTCTTTCTACTACTTAAAATATTTTATTTCGTGAGTACTGCAACCTGCTTCACGAGGAATTTAATTACTAATAATAATTACATAATAAAATGTAGTGAAATAATATTTAATTTGAAATTATTATAAAGTGAATGCTTTGTAAACAACAAATTTCTAAATATTACAAATAAACGAGTAAATAATTCATAAGCAGTGTTAAACGAGGAGTGTTGATTCCGAAATGACTTCCTTTAACATAGTTTTAATTAATGATATAGCGAGTAATAGTTTAATCAATTGAAATGAGAATGATATATGAAATTGATTTTCTTTCCAATCATATGCGACATGTATTCATCACATCTTAAGGATTATAGGTTCTTAGTTACGTTATATTGTAAATATGTGCTTGGATAGTAAGTTATTGGATTATGATTGCTAAATACAACCAAATTCAATTTACATATATCTGACCGTTAACCTAATAAGAAATAGATCATTTCGAACTATTTTTGGAGTGAAATAAATTCTTATCATCACTCTTAGCTCTTTTCCAATGTGTTCGGATTTGGCGTGTAGATTTGTACTGGGGTTATTAAAAGAACTTAGGAAACCGATTCAAGCTTTCAGTTAGAAAACTTATCAATTAGGAAATAATGTTTTCATCAGCAGAAGAACCACTTAAAATTAAGGGTTACTGGAAAACGTTTTCGTTGAGGTTTGATTATTTTTAACAGTGATCAGTTAAGACCATACACGGGAACAAAGCTGAGACCACAAAATCTCGTAAGTTAGTTTAAGAGCAGCAAAAAAAGGTAGACAGCATAGTATCAATAATCAGTAAAAAATTTAAAAGTGTAAACGCTGAAAGAAATAAGTACAGGTTTAAAAAAATACTAATCATCCAGTCAGCACTGAACAACATGAAAGAAACGTGCAGTCTAATAATAAAAGATTTTAAATTGAATAATTGGAGCTTCTTAAGAACACAGTGTTAACTCAATTGGATAGTAAATATATGGACTACACACTTATAATTATTGAAAAACTTTTTAAAATATGAATTAGATCGAAAAATACCTTCTGTAATCTTCTAACAAGTAAAAATGAAGAAATTTCTGATAGCTAAAGCATCAATTTCGCCAAATTAGTGGATTTTTTGAATTCCTTATATTTTAACAATAACGAGAACTGTAAAGAAATCGAATACGACATCAAGGTTCAAAATCAGATAGCTATGAACTAAAAGCATATATAGTAATTATAACTATAAATAGACTACGCCGTTTGTTCAATTATCTTCCGTTTTCATCTGTATTATCCTATTTGTCACGCGGAAATGATATAACGAGGCGAATGGTGCGGAAATTTAACCTTTGGGATTAATATATTAAGGATCATTTATAATTTTACTTCATAATTAGTAGACGATTACAATGTTGTATTTTTATCTTCTCTTATTTGTAAGCCTCCATTCGATCCATAAATCTTTGTCATGTCTTATTATTCCAGATTTATCATTACTTATTTTTTTTAATTACTTTGGTTTTGCATCATTTATGACGAAGTTATTCTAATTTTTTAATTGTGTTTCTCTGCGGTCAGACATTTCAGGTACATTACTGTAAAGATTTTGAGTTGTAATTGAATTGAATACAATAGAGAAAGGGTCTGTTTTCGAACTTCCTCTTGTTATTAGCCGAATGTTTAGGAGCTCAAGGACCAATGAACGTTAAGGCTTTGGTTGTTGCTCCTCGGTTATTGTTTCAAATAGTACTTAGATGGGTCACCGATCCAACTGACAATATCGGTGAATTAATGAGTGATTAGGAAGAGAGATCATGTAACTGCTTTTCTCGTGAATACATCCGTATCACAGTGGACGTAATACAACTTAGGCAAGCAATCTAGGTCCTTTTCCGACATAACAGTCCGTGCTTTAATAAATTAAGCGGTCAGTAAAAGGATCTTCATTTTTACATTGATTACATTTAGCATGATTTATCAAGTCGCCGACCACTGGTTTTTAATATTGTGAAGACTTAAACGTTAAGGCTTGTAGCTCCTCACACATTTGCAAAACCAACTAGTACTTTGAAGAATGGCATTATGTCTTACATTCAAAATCCTATCTGTCTGCAAACAATATTATAGTTCAAGAAAGTTAAGTTTGGTAATTGTGAAAAATATATCCAAACCATTCGTTGACAAAAGTTAAAAACATAATTAGATAGTAGAACTTTATTACTAAATCCCGTTAAACAAAGGGAGAGCAGTAGAAATTAATGATCGCTTTCTAAGAGTTAGATATTAGTATAAAATATATGGATTAATGGAAATGGATGACACGTTCAGACCAACGCAAATTATTACCAATGAACAGGTAAAGATGTCCCATGGAATACAAAGTTATTCATATCCTAGAAAGAGGTTTCCCATGATAAACTGGACATTTTACCGTGCATATGATCACCATTCCCTCTGTATTTCTTGCTGCTTCAAAATATATTGTGTGAAAAATTCAACTCATTTTGCGTACATTTCAGAATGTGGTAATTAGTTACCCAGACGTTAACCAAACCTAAATGTGATTTGAACTACCAAAGGTACTGACTAATAACGACAAGCAACTGGGCCAAAAGAAACCAAAATATCTGCCAAGTCAACAGAAACGGAACGAACTGAAGAGAAATTGGTGAAATATGGGACTGGAAAATGCACCAAAAAATAGGAAGTAAAAAGCAGCATAGTCTATGTATGAGATATAAATGTAAATATCTAATACCCCACAAATTGCTCACCTTATATATGGGAAGATAATAGACGCATGCTGTTCTGATGTCGAAATTAGGTAGCTAGAAGAAAAAAGAAATTCGAATAAATAACAATATTCAACAAAACCGATGGAATTTATTGTGTTAATAGATTGTCATATCAGATAAGAGTTAAATGATTTTTAACACTAATATATATTATATAAGAGGTCTCATTTCAATTATTTCGATAACATATAGTATCAATAACGTCCACATGACATACGTAATTGATAGCCTATTATATGAAATAATATACATCACCCGAGTCCATTTTAGCGAACAGAAAATTAAAACATTGGAAACTATGAGAAATGGAAATATTCTAAGTTACTCAATGGTTTCATAATCATACCGACTGGTTTGTTGGCACACCTTTGACTTTTAGATTGCTAATTAATGCCCTTAGTTAAGATTAAATTATATCCTCACTTTTCGACAAATTGTTGTTTTGTGGGAAAATGTGATGTTTTCATAAATTATTGACTCTATTGCAAAATTGGTGTTGTAACATTATCTGTACTTCACGGTGAAGTGTAAAAGAATGAATTTCGGTCATTAATAATGCTATTTAGTATACAGCCTCAAAATGCCCTGGTACGGCCGAGAGTGGGAAGAGTCATCACACTCTATCAAAGTGATCTCACATGGCTACGTGCCACTACCAGGGAAGTCCTACTCACTGACTTTTCGAGGCGGTGTTTTTTTACGAAATTGAGAGGATAAAAAGCGAATGTCCGGCGCTTTAACTGAGTTGGTGGATACGGTGAATCCACCCAGGGGAGTTAGAAAACCCTGATTCCAAACCAGTGGTGCACATAAGCTCCAGGATCTTAAGGAAACAAATGGCGTATGGACCAATTGTTGGTCACCGGCTTCCATGGGACTGCATCTTCTTATGTTGATCCAGTGCACTGTGGATCAGTACTTTAGGTCGAAGGCTCCGGATGTGGCCCCCTAGGAAAACCACCTGCTTCGGTTTGAGCACCCGGGCAGTATTCAAGCCCTCACACAAATCGAATGATCTATGTGGCGCATATCTATTTGCTGACTCCTTGTACCAATATTTGTGTTTAAATAAATAATAAATATTTAGTATACAACTACTTAGAGGAAACTAGTGTGTGAGACAGTTAGTTATTTTGGAGAATTAAAGAATTTCTTCCCTATAGGTATTGTCACCGAAATCTGAGAAAAAATTAAAACCTAAATAATAAATTTAACACTAAAACGTGAAAATGCTATCTCGCGAATTACTTATTATTAAAGATCATACAAATGTAAACTAACCACGATTTAAAACAGAGCCAGAAATTTAATTACCTAGGCAGAAGCCCTCACCTTATAGAAAATGTGCCCACAATGGCTAAAATCAATCCAATGACGAAATAATGGACCGCAAATGAAGCCATGAATTAAAACAGCTAAACTAAACGAGATGGATCTTTGAAAATCAGTTGGTCTAAATTTAAAAACACATAAAGGAAGTAAAAGTAACTAAGAAAACTACTACAATAAAGCCATTGGTAGAGTGCATTCAATCAATTGACAAAGTTACATACACAATTAGTAGTGTGTGATCTTCACTTTCTTAAAAAATCCGACCACAATTGCTGCCCGACATGTTAAAACTGCTGCTCAAACACCTCAAGCAAAACACCATTTCAAAAATAAGATACCAATATGATTGGATTCACAACAATTACATTAAACTTCAATTTTAAATACAGGACAGTCATAAATATCTATAAAGCACGTTGAAAAAGCACTATAAACATTTTTTTAACCTCGAAAAACACTTGGAACAGCAACAGGTTTGAAAAGGTAGTTCACTATAAGCTAGAGTTACCAAGTGCTTTAGTCTTCAAGACCTCTACTGTTCATAAAGGATATGGTAATCGTTCTTGATCACATGCGAGATAAAATGCGTAGGACGATGGGAAGAGTAGGATTAAGACAAAACCTAACGATCCACTGCTAAACACTACACCTTAGATTTTCTTGTCTACATATAATAATCGGTTGCATAAAATGTGACCTAAAAATTAAGGAGTCGTGCCCTATACTCGAACTGATTGTTTGGTAAATCAAACTTTTTTATCTCAACAATTATTTGAAAAAAAACATGTTCACAGGCCACACAACCTAATGGTTCAACTTTTTAAAAAAACGCTTTCAGGCTCTCAGTCCTTATAAAAGATGATTTGAACATTTCGGAACAGTAACATGAGACGAAAGGCAATGCGGTTCTAAAACCTCGAGGCTTACCACAAACAACGCGGCTCGAATAGTTAAATCTATGTAAGTTAGCTTAACACGGACTAAGGAGATTTGGTTATAATGAATACTATAAAATGGTTTTTGACATAAATGATACTCTCCTTTCCTACAAACTAGGTAAACGGATTTCCTTAACTTGTGATTAACCCTTGGAACATACCCGTCAGCCGATCAGCTACAACGTAGGACCAGGCACATACATGCATAGGTCCAAGTTGCCATACCTCATTAACACAACAAGATGAACACCAAATTTATAGAAGTAGTTACTTCAATGATAGTAATATATAAAAGAAAAATTGTGTATACAGATATAGTACAGGAAGAAAGAATTAGTCCGTAAAAAGAAAGGTATGAGGGGATTCTAATCTCACGGTTTAAGAGAAGATAAATAGTGTATACACCTACGCCATCGTGATGGATTCTGAGCCATGTTACACAGAGTCTCCAACCATTGGTTACGATAGTCACGCAGACCCCTACCAAGTAGTCTGCACCCACCAACATGGTTCAGTCTAGAAGTTAGTGACTTCAAGCACTGATGTCAAGATTTGGTTTAGCCGCCCCTAACCTAGTTCCAGCCGTCTCCAACACTAGTCAGAGTTGCGAGACGTGGTAATCAGTGTTCAGTCAACTCAACCAACCATCTCAGTTGATGAAGATTCACAACCTCATCAACTGATTAACCATCATTCCCTAATACCATGCGTCTAACCTCACTATTACTTACCCGGTGATCCCACATGATTCGAGTAATATTTCTGAGATATCTATGATCAAATACCAGTAGCTTACGAGTATCTTCTACTCATAATGACCACGTTTCACAGCCGTAAAGTAGGACAAAACGAACTACTGCCCAACGTACTCGTCCCTTAATTGATAAACGGATAACTCGTCTTCGCCACAAGTGATGTAAGTTGACAAAAGGCAAACAGGCTTTCTGAATCCGTGCTGAGATTTCGTCAGACACCAACCCATTAGGGCTGATCAGACTTCCAAGATAAAAAAAGCTGTCACAATTGATTGATCACTGGGTGGTGATCAATCTCATGCCTGTCTAGTCCTTATTAGTGCAGATCGAATGCTATCGATCATGTTGCAATGTGGCCACCAGTCTAGGTGACTCGACACTGCGGGCACTATGTAGCACGAAACCCGGGTCCAGGGTTTCCTGTTGACTACCTCCAACCACCATCTAATCTCAATACATAGTGCCCGCAGTGTCGAGTCACCTAGACTGGTGGCCACATTGCAACATGATCGATAGCATTCGATCTGCACTAATAAGGACTAGACAAGCATGAGATTGATCACCACCCAGTAATCAATCAATTGTGATTACATCTCAGTCCTACAGGAGGTTAGTCACGGCTCGGATAGCTCAGTGGTAACGTCTCTGACTGTGAAGCTGGGTGACACGAGATCGAATCCGCCAGGGAGCACCAGTTCCCTCAAGATTACAGGTACACCTTGCTGACGAGTGCCAAGTAGCACGAAACCCGGGTCCAGGGTTTCCTGTTGACTACCTCCAACCACCACCTAAATGAAGCTGTCCAAGCGTTCGATTACTTCACTCGCTATCTGTAGTTCAAGGGTTGACGCAGACCAGGCCTGAAACAACAACTTGCATTTAGAGGGGAGAGAAGTGCATTCCAAACATTCTGACATTGTTGCTTAGTGCTACCAAAACACTGTATTTTTTAGCGTCTTCAACAAAGAGGACAGTGTCATCTGCGTATTCTAAGTCAATAACTGTACCTCCTAGTAGGAGATCGATGCCCGAAAATTCAGTCGACGAGAAAGTTATTTCCATCAGTAGGTCTATGATGGAGTTAAAAAAAAGGAGAAAGTGGACAGCCTTGATGGACACCACTTGAAATTGTAAAATCGGATGACAGTTCGCCATAAGCTCTCACTCCACTAGTAGTGTTCGAGTAAAGAGCCTTCACAATGTTTATGTACTTTTGAGGTACGCCTTTCATTGACAAACACTGCCACAGAATCTCGCGGTCTACAGAGTCAAATGCTGCTTCTAAGTCAAGAAAGACTACCATTGTCGGACGCCGATAAGTATGCCTGTGTTCTGGAACCTGACGAATGGTGAATATGTGGTCGATGCAGCCACGACCAGGTCTGAAGCCGGCTTGATTCTCTCGTGTTTGCAGTTCACGAGTCTTAGTTAGGAGTCCGATAAATATCAAGGTTAGTATTTTAGATACTACATTAGTTAAACTAATCCCTCTATGGTTGTCACAGGATGATTTTGACCCTTTCTTATATATTGGGACGATAAGTGATTGTGACCAATTCTAATGAGTCTTTTCAGTGGGACATTTTTGCGTCCAAAGAGGCGCAAGTAGATGCGTGCCCGCATTAGAACATGGTCGGAGTCGAAGCAGGTATTCCAGAATGAGCGACAATCCTCTATCGACCCTCTCCCACGATGACTGATGGCAATATGGTCTATTTGTGACCATCGTTGGTTTGGTGTAGGGGGTCGCCATGTTAGACGATGTCTCTCCTTATGCTCAGAATCAGTGTTTGTCAGAAATAAACGATCGTCCGAGCACAGTTGCAGCAGATGTTCACCACTGTCTGTTCACTAAGCCAGAATACTAAAATACTCACCTGAATATCTTTCTGTTTGGTTTAAGCCACCTACCTGGTCATTAAAGTCATCTGCTACGAGTAATATGTATGAGAGTTAAGCGTTTTGAAAAATTTCAGAAAGCTTTCTGTAAAAGTCATCTCTTACTTTATCTGGGCTGCATTCAGTTGGAGAGTAGGCAGAAGCAATGAAAAGGCAACGACGTGTGTCCCTATCCTTCCGAGTTCTTACGGAGCCGTTTAGCTGAAAAGCGCATAGACGACTGTTAATGGGGATGCATTCTAATAGTGCTTGTTCTGTCCTCGTACTCAGTGCCACGTCTACACCTGACAGTCTGAGAGAAAGTCACCGGGTCTCCAGATAAACGGGGGCCCTCCATTTTGGCGAGGTGAGGCTAAGTGACTGAGCACACTAGGATCCTGTATGTGTGTTTTGAAGACATAGCATACATTAATGTTACGAGATTCTAGGGTTTTAGTCAAGGAGGCCTGCTTGCCGATTTGACGTAGGGTGGGTACGTTGAAGGTTACAATGTGTAGTTTAGAGCAAGGTTTCAGTAGACCTGGAACAGCGTTTTGTGCACTGGAATCGTTGGCTATGGTGACACTTGAGGAGGAAGTCAAAAGAAGAATTTTAGTGTTGAAAGTCGATGCAAAAGGAAAAATAGGAAGTGAAGACGGAGGTTGATTATGAATACAGTGGTCTTGAGTGCTGTTAGAGGTATGGGGGCGGTTATCACTTCCCGGTTGCCCACACCGTGAAAGGGTTGTTCTGGAGGTACCTGGAAAGGAAATTGGATTAAAGGTGGTCTTAGTGACCTGAGAGCGTGGCCGCAATGCTCAAGGGACAACTGCTTTAGATCGGTCACCCACGACCTTTTAAGGTAACTTTTATGTTAACTACGTAATTGTAGAGAACTTACCGCCAGAGATGGATATCAGTTGGATAAGTAGAGGTGTGCATTTTTAGGGTCGACCTTTTCTAACCCCACCCCTCCTTGTGGGAAGGCAGAATAGCCGTTATGCTGGTTGTCTGAAGAAAACATCTTACTGCAGTCACACCTCTGTAGTCAGCAGTACGACTTTGCTTTCAGACGTCGGGTTTGCTGCTTTTAGTCTTAACGCTTTTCAACCGAACCGTCTGACATGGTTGGACCATGAGGAAAGATTGTTCCAGCCAGTATAGCTCGATTAATTCATCACGATAGGCGAGCCCGACTACCACGTCAAGGTAGCAACAACGATCGGGTGCGCTACATACTACGAGCAGTATTCGTCTCAAAGTGATACGTTAAACACATCACGCACTTACAGAAAATTATTTTAAGAGAATTCAAGAGTCATCATTTTGATTTGATTCTACCATTACTAACAGGGTCAATATGGATCACAGTAAGAACATAAATAGCTTTTTACTGATCATGAAAAATACATTTTCTTTGCCACTCGATTAACGAGGAAAAAGACGAGATATGTGAAATTAAAGCATTACAGTTTAGATTTAAGACTTGACTTACAATATTACGCTTAAATTCAGCCAGAATGATAAATACTACACATAGTCTCCAAATTGTGTTTGAACAGTGACAAACGTTAGTAGTCAGTAAAATTCGCAGACAATGAGTTGCAACAGGTGGTAGGTTCATAGCGTCTGATTGCCACTAGTTAAAACGGTGAGACTATTATTTATGGATGACCTTTGAGCGACGCTAAAGTGAACTTGAGAGTGAAAAACTACTATCTAGGACTAAATGAGGGTTAAAAAGCAGCTAGAATTCTCATTTACAGTTGATGGTTGGGGTTAAAAATTAGATATAGGGTTTTCATCACGAACTGACATCAGCTATAATGCCAAAACTCTATTTAGCCGAATGTATGGATGAATTTCACATCCGAATTTGTGACTCGTTGTCCTATATCTGGTTGGTTTGTCCATAAATTATGGTCTCGCCATTAAAACAACATACAATATTTTTTCTATGCAGATGTTACAATCGAGCGACTGAAGTGCGGGATAATGGCCACAGATCATAGGTACACAGTTTCAGTTCAAAAAAAGTAGTTTATTGACACTTACTATATGTTTTTCAGCAGCGGGTTTAGAAAACAGTACTAAAACCAAATGAGATGAGCGAAGTATGATTGAAGCGACCTTCAGAGGACAAAATTACCGCTTTCTGATATACAGTTATTATTCCACGATTTTTTAAAGTTTATTTTTCACTTAAGATATATGTAGCTAGGTGTTTACCGTATCGTTCGGCCAAATATGTTTACTTAAAATTCCATGTATTGTGAATCAGTCAACCAATTTATTCTCGTGACATGTTATAAATAACAATATGCGCGGCTCTGTCAGCCAAGTTGATTTTATACAAACGATCGTATTCAAGCCATCCATAAATGGCCCTGACAGAAAAAAAGGCTATATTATAAGCTCAACGGTACATGTTAAATGGAAATTTCGCGAATAGAAACCGGAATAATTTAAATCTGTATAAAGAATATGATCAAAATATATTAATCAACTTTAGAATATAATCAGTGCTGTGATAACAAGTAAGTATTTAAACTCAAAGAAGGAAAAACGAGACATTTTCGGAACCTGTTTAGAGTGCTACATGTGAATGATCCGGAGTCGTAAGAAAGTTCCAAAACTGTGTAGCTTCTAGAGATTTTGGTATTGATGCTGATGATAATAAGCTAAATGGTCACCCCTTAACAGAAGATACTTGGCCAAGCGATTGGTCTAGATCGTAGTAAGTCAGAACGTCCGAAATAACTTCGTCAATATCTGGCTAGCTTGTTTTATGCGCCACATTACAGCGATATTTATTCGAAATTGGCGTTCACAGACCATTATCCATGGCTTCATTTTTCATCAGCTTCAGTTTAAATGAGTTACAATATATTTCGCTCAATAACGTTGATGATACAAAATCTAAATAACGGAAAAACCGAGTTACTTGTGTCCTGACCCTCTGAAAGCCTAGAAGATTGTATGTAGACAAAACGGTTAAGGAGTATAGAATGTCTTACACGCTTATATCTGTGCAAAAACTAAAGGGAAAAGAAAAGAGGACTTCATTCCAGAATTATTGTGAGATGACTGTACTAGATCATTAGTGGAAGATTATTGTGGTAACACTCAGGTAGTCCCAAATTATTTAAACAATGTACACGCCGAAGAGATGTCCTAAGCTTCGACTCGCCAGCTTTATCAAATAGGTGATAAATCTTTTTAAAAATATTTGGAAGGCGTGAGTTAAACATATGGACAAATGTTGGGTTAATTCTGCAAGCACCACGTGTTTCGAAAAGTTTATTCGCATATGATAAGTATTTTATGGACTGTAAAATGTGATTATCTCTTTAGATCAGAAGCTACCTGCATATGGAGCCTTCACTGAGTGCAGCAGAGCTTTTGATAAAGTTCTATGTGAGGCTTTTAGACAAACTTAAACATTCCTAATTTTTCATAGCGTTCAACGTTACTTAATTCGCGTATTGCATTAAGCTATCCACCGCCTAAATAATGATAACAGTCTATTAAAAATGTTAAAGGAACTACGAATAAGATGATATCTCGATTCGCATAGCTCTAACATCGCAATAAACTGGCTAAACTAGTTCTATTTTGTTTCAGACTTCAATAATAAGGATAGTACCTCGATGAACCTGAATTCATCCTTGTGACTCGTATTCCAGTGGAGGTCAATATTCTCCCTGACAATGTCCTCTGATGAGATTGATACCACTTGTTCGGGTAAGGCGTTCCAGTCAATACTCACTTAATGAGAATGATGGAACTGTACATTGAGTTTATGAGATCAAGGTTTCTGTACTTTCTTGCTATGGCCTCGGAGATGATTAGTTCTGGAAGGAGTGAAAAACAAAAATTAATGTTACCCGAATTATTATTAAAGATACGGAATGCCGGTGTAAGGTCAACCCGCCTTCTGCGACACGCTGGAGAGAAAATGTTCTGGCGTTTTGAGTGCTAATCGTAAGTGAGTTGGGAAAATCACTTTACTAACCTTGTTCCTGCTAGCTGAACACGCTCGTGGATGATAGCATCCTTAGTAAGATACAAACCGGCTGCTCAGACAAAGTACTCTTGGTGTGGTCTTACATAGGTGGGATTTATAATATGAAAAATCTCCTCAACAAAGCATTTGAATGCTCAGCAAAGTGGCCATAGCTCTCAAAAACCCGTATCATATAGGAGAACCAGGAGTAAGTTGATCATGACTTCTAAATTACTTAGAGATAACAATGTATCCGACATAACCTCATTTTTCTTCTCTTCTAAGACAGAGAACTTACTAGTTAACTCAAAATGAGTCCACAAGCCTAGAACAAATTACTTGTCAGATGGAAATTCACTATCCCATCTAATAATCATTTCAGTCTTCAGTAACAATGATAGGAGGTCTATCGACCTATATTAATCCTTGCAGTTTGTAATACTGTGGAGGTCCAACCTCGTTTTGAATATATTAACAGACGGAGCTGATATTACGTATTCCGTTAGAGAATTCCAGTAATTCAATACTCGGTGCGAGAAACGGAACTCCAGACGTAAACGATTTGATCTCGGTTTTTGAACTTTCTTTGAATGTCCTCTCAAATGATCGGTTCTGGACGGAAGCAAAAGATAAGACATGTTAATACCAAGGTCATCGTTCAGTATACGATAGGCCAATATTAGATCACCCCGTATTCTACGGTAAGATAACGGAAATAAGTTAAGGTGTCTCAGTCTGTCTTCATAAGATAGGCCAGATAGACCTTGTACCATCTTAGTAGCTCGTCGTTGGACTCTTTCTAGCATATCTGCTTCATACTTGAAACAATGACACGCTGCTTGAATCCCGTATTCTAAATGTGGTCGCACATAAATCGGGTATAGTAATCTGAACATTTCGTCATCTAAATACTGGAAAGACCTACGAATTGACCATAATACCTTATAGCTTTTTGCAGCAGCAGCCTTACAGTGACTAGTCGTTTTGAGATCATTGCTTAATATGACTCCTAAATCTTTATAGTTTCTTGCTTTGGGTAGCACGAATCCACGTATTGTATAGTCATACGACTCATCAGAGTTATTTAACTGCATCACTACACTCTTATTAGGATTTACTTCTAATGATCACCTGTCTAACCATGCCACCAATGAGCTAAGATCGTCCTGTAATACTATTCTATCCGACATACTATGTACGAGTCTCCAAATCTTTATGTCATCAGCGAAGAGTAGAACGGATGATTTTGCTACAGTCGGCAATTCATTTACATAAAGTAAAAAGAGAAGAGGACCTAGGATTGTACCTTGGGTAACCCCACTTTTTACAGGTGCCCACGAGGAGAGAACCCCATTAACCCTTACCCGTTTTCTCCTGTCATGGAGAAAGTTGTTTATCCAATCGACGACTGTATGATGGATTCCAAAACGTTCTAGTTTGAATTTAGGACAAGAGTTGGAAACCTTATCGAAGGCCTTACTTAGATGTATGGAAATCACATCCAAAGGAACATTCCGATCTTTTGCAGCAGCCCAATCTTCACTTGCAATGAAAAGATTTGTCAAGCAAGATAGTCCTTTCCGAAAACCATGTTGTGCCCTTCAACATAGTTTATAACAGCTATCCGAATGATTTTCTCCGTCAGTTTTACAACTACACTAGTTAAGCTAACGGGTCTATAGTTACTAACTAAATCCCTACTCCCAGCCTTATACACCGGACTTATTATGGCGTCTTTCCAGTCTGTAGGAAGTCTGGACTGTCTCAGAGATATGTCGAATAGTATCGCTAATGGTTCAGCAATTTCATCTGATATGGCCTTCATAATCGTAGGATGAATATCATCAGGACCACTGGACTTATCAGGTTTGAGTTGCTGAAGTAGCCTTAAAACAGTATCTTTCTCAATGACTACAGAATCCATCGGCGAGCCGTCACGGTCGCGATGAATCGTTGGTCGTTCCTCATTACCGATAGAAAAAACTTTACCAGTATATTCCGATAAAGCTTCAGCTTTTTCGGCATCATTCTCTGCTAAGATTAACGGATTATCTCGTATCAAAAGTGATGGAATTCCATCGCTTCTCTTAGTTCGCCTTTTTATATACGAGAATAACCGTTCCGCACCATATCTAGAATCCCTAACCAATTGTTTTTCGTATGATAGTCTAGTCTTGCTTAGTAACGCTCTACAGGCATTCCTTATCTTACAATAACTGGATCTGAATTGTTCTAAGCCAGTAGAGATGAACATATTCCGGTGATTCTTCCTTTTTCTAAGGATTTTCCTGACCGTTTTAGTTATCCATGGTGGATGGTTATTCGGTCTTCGCGGTACCAGGTATGGTATGAACTGGGACGTAACTAGTCTAAATTTACCTTTAAATACAGATCATGCTTCTTCAACTAATATGCTAGCATCTACTAAACAATCTGTCTTAGCAGCGCATTCCTGAATGGCTGGTATGTTAGCTTTCCATACATTTGGGCGAGGTGTAACCTGATCGTATAACATGTCCCTAGTTCTAAACGCGAATGACAAAACAGCGTGATCGCTGTTCACTAACAGTGGGAGAATACATAAGTCGACAATATCCTCAGTTTCATGAGTGATTACCAAGTCCAGAAGAGAAGAACCCTGGTTAACACCAAAACGTGTGAGTTGGGATACATGCTGCACTAGTGCATGCTCCATTATTGCTATCAGGAACCTACTATCAATAGAGTTTATAGATCCTTCTATGGTCATATCAGTCCAACTAATATCAGGTTCGTTAAAGTCTCCTATTATCAAGCATCTGGTATTTTCATTCCAAAGGTGAATGTGCTGTAAAATAAAGTCATCAGCTAGGCAGATTCGGCTGCCATAGATGACACCTAGCATAAATGTACTACACCCTATAGCCAACTTACAGCTAATGGCTTCACAAGTGCCGCTATCGTGGGATTCGCTAGTAGAGGAGCGGATGTTTATGCTATTGGTTATATATAACAGGACGCCGCCTCCTTTTCTACATCTATGTCTATCACTCCTGATATAATGGTACCCGGATAATTCTAGAGTAATGTCCAAGTCATAGACTAACCAAGTTTCTGTCACTGCTACTATGAGTGGGTTTAACCTGTCCATTAGTGCTTCTAGTTCGTAGAACTTTCGAGCGTTGGAATATAAAACTCCTAATTAGAACAGCCTATCCACACAGGCCTTGGTAGCATTCGCTTCCAAGACCTGACTATCCGTAAACCCACTAGCCGGAGATTTTCCTCGCCGTTTTGCCGACGGGTTTCAAGTTCAGCTACTGCACTCTCCCTTTTTATTCTATCTTCGAGAGACATGTCAAGTCTAACTCGGATGTCAGAATTGTCGTGACAACGAGCGCTACTTAACAATAGATCCCGTTGCTTCTCCGATCCTAGGATTACCTTAAGGAGTCTGCATGGACCGGGTTCGACATTGTCCTCGGTCCTCTTGCCTATTCTTACCAATTTTTTGACCTGAACTCCTTTGGAGTTATCTGGTAAAATACTACGAATGTATTCTCCTAGCTTTTCTAAGTCATGCGCGTGTCTAATTTTCGGATCAGGGTCGTTTGACTCCCGCAATTTGCTCACAATAATATTCGATGTTATTAGATTTTTCTTCTCAGTCACGCCAGGATGGGTTTCACTCTAAACATCAGATCTTGGTAGTGCAATTTGTGGCTCACAATTTGAGTCCACCAGTGAGTTATTAACTACCTGTGTACTGCTTACAGCTTTTTTCTTTTCGTTTCGTTTCCTACGTACCGTAGTCCAAGTTTCATCCCTCATAACACTGGGACTATTTGGAACGGTGACTGTTTTATCCAGATCTTCGATTCCCACTAAAGATGTATTATTAACAATGTCAGTACCAGGTGGTACTACTCCCCCTGTTAATGTCAACGGAGATTTCACTTTTACGTCGGTCAGAGTCGGTTGTTTGAGGCGTTGCGTAACAGCAGGTACTACACTCACACATTCGTCACTGTCAGTGCCCGTGTTGTCAGCGCATATGCCATCGTTCTTCTTACAGCCCAAAGCCAATAGGCTCATAGCCTCCTGTATTAGTAATGCCTTGTTGGCACAGCAAAATATGCAAAGCCAATGTGAGTTAGGCTCCGAACATCTTTTGTATGCGGTGGGACTTAAACAGGTGCACACTTTGTGGAACCAATTATTGCATTCGTCACACTGCATTCCCTCCTCCACAGGGAACAAACAGTTTGGTTGTCCACATTTGTGAGTACTACCAACCATTTTAGTCAGATCAAGGTGTAACACACAATCTGATCACAGTATGAACACAAATGTCAGTCAACGAATAAAAGGTTACCACAAGACAAACTTAAGCAAGATTTCAAACCTTAACTAAAGTACTTTGATACAGACCAGAATGCTTTCGAATGTAATAAATACACGAAAGCCGAAAAAACTCAATAGAATAGCACTTTAACTGTAGTAGATTCAATTAAAGTGTGAATCGCAGTTTTGATACGTAAGTTACGATCAAAACAGTCAACTAATTCAACGAGAAACAATACCACTGTCCTTTTTAAATAGCGCGCCCACTATTTCAACAGCATGTTAAAGACTATATCAAACAGGAGGCCGCTAGGATTTACAGTGGCTAACCACCCTTCTGACATTTCTGAATTGAAAAAGAAGATGAAACTGACCTTTTAGCTCACGGTCTTGATATTTGAAGGTCAATATGCGCGAAAAGTAAGTAGTAACTTGCATTCGAAAATTTTTAGTTGAACTCAATTTCTACAATACTTTTAGTGTACACTATACGATTGTCCTAATTTCACACTCGCATTTTTACAAATCTTTGTTGATAATCTTCAATATTTAGTGTAAGTTCAGCCAGCGAATCGTTGGCTAGGATTCATTTGTTTTTATCACGTCTAGGGCAGTGTTATTTTCTTTAGAATGTGAAAAAAAACATTTAGGCTGTACGCAAATCGTGACATACTTCTATATCAACCGATTGTTCATTTTCAGGTCTATCACAGATATATATGTTATATAACAGTTGGTTTTATTGCACTTATTTTTTGTCTTTAGTTTGTGCATAAATACCTTCGTTATCATATGTCAATATCTTTTTGAGTACTTCAGTAAATTCTGGTTCGGTTTTTTTGGATATATTGCTGATAAAATATCTGATCTTAATTTCCTCTGGAAACTTGTGCTTTTTTCAATTTACCAATTCATTTCTTGAAGATTCGACTGCAAAATATTATTATGGAGATACTTTCTGTCTTTAATAATTGTTACGACGTAATCTAAGGCTTTCGTTATTTTTTATCAGCCTCTCTTCTGCAAATTGTTTATTTATTCATATCGTTTTTATGTTAGCCGTGAATATCAATCCGATACACACATACATTAGCAAAATTTGAAAATTGCATTTAACGTAGGTTATGGAACAGAACTCAGCAGATTCATGTATAATGTACTTTTGTGCATGCGAAGAGACCTGCACCTGGAGATATTAAAACCCCGTAAATTCACGTACATTTATTGTCTTCAGTCTTCAGTAATAAGGACAGGTCTGTCGATCTATATTAATCCTTACAGTTTGTAACGCTGTGGAGGTCCAATGTTGTTTTGAATATATCAACAGAAGGTGCTGATATTTTACTGGAATTATGGATAAAGCTCATACGGATGCTCAAAACAATCATCATTAAACACACAGATCACAGCCATTTTTTACAAATCGTAGAAGGACTGTAGATCTGATAGTGTTAGTTCGAACTTTCACACTTATGCGTTACATATGTCATTTGACGTTTCTGTTGCATGTGTACTGTTTATACAGGGACATAGTATGTTTCATGTCATAGAGTTGTTTAGGCTCAACCATTTCGAAATGGTTTATAAATAAACAAAAAATAGACCTATTAAGGCAAACTAACTAAGTTTTTCCCCGAAACAAATTTGAATAGCAAATGATAAAAATTGACAGACTATGGATACTGTTTTGTGCAAAAGTGACATTATAAAATATGGCATCCAATATATTCCAGGTTATATACAGCTAATACACAGAACTCAGCGATATGTTTGTTGCATGTCCTCATATTGGTCTGCAGTGGGTTGCGCTTTTATTGGCTTTGATCATGAGTTTTACAGTCCTAACAACGTAAGTTGATTCCCGTGTTTATTATTTCAGATGTAAAACATATACATATTTAAGTCTTTTACGTAACATGATTACTGTTGTGCTCTGTTGGAAACAACTTTGTGAACATTCTTCTGTTAGTTGATGGAAGGAATAAATTTCTAGTTAAAGTTCCAGAGTATTTAAAACTAATTGGCTTTTTTATTCCCATACATGACAAGTTCACCCAAAAAGAGTATATATTTCTAAATTCTCAAGTAACTTACAACTATCGGACGTATTATGTCTTACAAACTAAACGAGAATAGGAAGAGGTAGTTGGACAATCGATTGAGACCGTAATAGTTTGCAAAAACTAACTGAAATCTAGATAATTCTATTGCTTATTTGTTAACTTCTAATGCATGCATGATGAAGTCCAGTTTTATTTGAATTGTAAACGCAGAACAAAAGTTTATCTCTTAAACAAATGCAAAAGTAATTAAGTCCAAAATATATTTTTTGGCTGCTGACTTAATTAGACCCAGAGTTTTGAATGTTCTTCACGGCTTTGAAATATCTGTTAACGTAGTATATTTTGTAAATCATACAATTGTTACTGAGTCTCCACGTTGTCAGCAACATAATCAATCTTGTTGCTCGTGGTGTTTCCTAGCTCTAAAATTCATGTCATATTCAAATAGAGACTATCCGGTTTCTTTCCAGGCTTGGTTTCCAATCACTTTTCACGATTAAATTCCGTTTTTTTTCTAATTAAAAGTTTGTAACAATGAATAAAAGTAAACTTCAAAAACCTTCCAACCTCAACTTCTCTGATAAACATAACCCCTATGTAACGTTATTGAGATAGCATCAGAAAAATATGGAGGTTACCAGGTATTTGCAATATGTTTGGAATATCGCAAATATTTAACTTGAAGATGGTAGTAAGAAAAATATTTCCTGAAACTGAAAAATACCCCTTTGGCATTCTAAGAGCGGTCATAAATTGTGTGAATAAATATTTTAGGTAGATGAAGATCTACTAAAGTGTGATTTTTTTGGATTACTCCGTGAAGTAGTTCACACATTCAGTCGTGGATTCATCATACAGTTGAATATATATACTATCTTTTGCTTCTTACCTTAATAAGATAAAAATATGAGTTATCGATCCAAGTCTACACAGTTTTTGAGTCATTTCAGATGGATGTATTTGAACATCCCTATTTGTTAAACGGGTTTTTGGATGAGTACTAATAGAGCAATATGATATGAGTGTTAAATACAGTCCCGTAAGTTCACTGCTTGTTATTTAATAGCATAACTTGAAAATGTAATCTGTTAACTAAATCAATCTTTCGTAAAAAATTAGCATTTTATAAGTTATTTGCTTTTAGAACTAAACCCGATGATTTTATTATGTAATAAAATCTTTTTGTTTACTTCAATATAGATATCTTATTTCCATCCATAGAGGACATGTAAATGCAGAATTGCCATTTATCAGGCAAGTAAATACATATTGATTGTAATAATGCATTACTGCATTATATTTAATCTAGATTGTGTTAAATTAATAGCCATCTGAAACTCTTTAGTTAGCCCACTAACAATGTACAGTACTGTGAGAGGTTTATAACTTTCAAAAAATAGAAGACGTAAGCAGATTGCAGATATGCAAGGACGGAAATTTGTGTTTCCATGTAAAATTCGGTCGTAGGCAAATAAGAGATGGTTGAAACAAATCATTTGTAATGTTTGACGAGCTAGCAACAATAGTGATGTTTTTGACAGGGCTTTGAACTTTAATGAAGTTGTTAATAACTGATACACCTTTAAGGAATGTTTATTAAGTCTAAAATGATACCAAATTTAAAATCTGACTGACATTTTTCCTTCAATCAAGAAAATAATTTGGTTAATGAGTTGAAGTTTTTGACTAGTTAGTAGCTTCAAAGTAGACTGCTTCCAATTTTTTCATGATCAAAATAATTTACTAACCTCAGTAACTTATTGGGCACTGAAGTCTGGAGCATCATACACTATTATTGTGAGTTGCGTGGAAGCATTGAGGACATCCGGAGGAAATACTTGAGAAGTCAGCAGTAAGTGATTTGAAACCCTAGCTCACGACGTAAGATTTCATTCAAAATAACCTAAATACATTCATGATACAGGTTGATTAGACAGTCTTAAACTAATGAGTCACATAAAATGTAAAATTAGACTTTTTGAACTGAAGCCATTTTTCTTATCAGGAAATGCAATCGCGTTTGCGAGTAAACAAAAAGCTCACTGTGAGACGGAAAAATGAATGTTTTTCAGCAAAGAGATTTTTTGCGGAAATTTAATTTTCAGAGTTGTACAACCATTTGTATATAATGTTTTACAACTATGAAGTATGAAAAAGACGACAGATCGAACACAGAAAAACATATAATAGACTTGGAATAATGTGTTAATTATATCATAGGTTGAAAAGAGCTGGAGTATTTAATAGACATAAGGCAAATAAAGATAATTACAAAACGAATTGCGTTTCACAGTAAGATAAGCCTGGGACCTGAATTGTAGTCAATAAAAAGAAGTATAAATAAAAAGCAAGAGTCCCACTGCGTGATAAAGGGGGATGAAGATATGTAAAGAAGAACTATTGGTTGGTTCAATCTCAAAAGAAGTCAAACGAATTTCTTTTTTATTCCTAGTTCGGGCTTTTTATTTGTTTATCGAGAGCTCCTAGACCACAATAAGGCGGTAACTATTAAGTTTTACAGGCCTTTATTACTTTGTTAAATGCTGCTAAAATGAGTCCTGTTTTGATTTTAGAGCTAATATCTACTTCATGTTCTACTATAAGACTTTCAATTCAATTTATGTAGTCCATAATTACCCACCCAAAATAATATTCTTGAACGCTTTTAGGAAAAATAAACATCAAAATATCAGGATACATTGATTCATAAGAACAAGTAACTTAGCTAATAAACTCAAAAGCGGTCAGATACGAGAGATTTCCGAAAATATAAGTCGACCATAGGACATTGTTCTCATAGTCTCTGTAAAATATTTTCCTTCAAGGACATTCGAAATCCTATTCTCTAAGTTATTAGCATCTGTTTGGTCTTTGACGTGGGCATTTAAGTAAATCATCTTTTTTTAATCGAAGGTAGCCGATTATCTTGAAGGTTTGGACTTTATCTTTTTACTGATGAAGCTTGATGTAAGCCTATCTTCGACCTTTGTTTTCTAAGAAAGTGTGTTATTTCTTCCTTAACAAAGGGACATATCATCGGATGCGTATATTACTAATTGTAAAAATATCGATCTATTGGATAATACTGCGGTCATCATTATTCTTTAACCCAATGAATAACACACTGATATTTTTACCAATAGACCCTACGTCTAGCCCTTGGTATGAACATTAGATCTGTTTGACGTCTGAATTTCATCAGAAAGTTTATCTTATATATGTGATGCTACTTTATTTCATATACTTTTTCAGCTAAACGGCTTTATTTTTTATTTTAAATAAGAATATGATATTGGCTTAGCTTATGTGTAAACGAATTTAAGGATTATTACTTTCTTATGCCTCAATCGATAGTTTGATAGAAATCTATGGTTCTTCTTGTCTACGTTACCGTAAAACCCATTTTAAATATATTTTATACGCTTTTTCAGCTCTACAGGTGCTTATCCACCAGAAAGTTGTATATTTGGTGAGGGATTAAACTTAGCTGCTTTTATCAGTAAGTCTGAGTTTCATAATTCTATCAAAGAAAGTATATTCAGCAAAAGAAATTATCACGATTTTAATTATAGTTCAAGTAGATTTAAACAAGTTGAGAAAAAGTAATAAAAATAATGATTTATTTGGAAATGAAATCCAAACTAATGGTTAATTACTCTGTACTTTTTCTACTGTGCGACGGAAATTCTCAAGACAATTTTGTTTGAAACCTTTTCTGACTGTTAATATTGTATACTTTCACTCTGATTATTGTACGGTAAATAAGCCAGAAGACAAGTCATCTTTCACCATTTGTACTGTCCTTCATAAAAGTGGGAAAATTAACTTTGAAGTCTTGACCTAATCTATCGACATGCATAGATAAATTCTTTCTAGACTAGCTATTTGGTATTTGAATACCACATTGGAGGAATTTACTCAAGAATTAAAAAAGCTGTTAAATACAGCTTAGCGTTTGCGTACAATTTCAGTGCATTTGGCTATGAATCCTATTTATCTATACTGTTAATAGCCATCTATAATCATCTAAAAAGATGGAATCATTATTTAGTCTAAGTGATAACGTTATTAAAAGTAAACTATAAGATTATTAGACTTGGATTTATCGATTTTGTGAATCTATCCAGTTTGTTTAGTATTTTTAGTATTTTATATTTCCATATTTGTTTCAAGTAAAATCTCAACACCATTATTTATTGATTGGTGCTGTTATATGGGTTGAAGACAGCTTGTATCCAAGTAAGGTTTGATAAATTTTATTCTTTAATACCATCAATCGAAGAAAACTAACTAAAGGCTTTTTTAAAAATTGTTGTATTCCAGAATAATGGTTTCGCACATACTCATTGATTAATTATTTGCTCAAAGTAGTTTACATACATATTAAACAATGATAGAGTTCACATTATAAAGTGAATAACTTCCGTCTGTTCGAATAGATTTAATGGCTAGTTTTTAAAATATATTGTCAACCAATCTGATTTTTAATGTTTCAGCTAAATGAATACATTTTAATGAAACTGGAGTAATATGATCGTTCGACTTTTCAGCTAGAAAGAAGCTCGTTCGACTTAAACCGCAAATTATTTACATGCTCAAAATAAGAAAGCCAACTGATAGTTCTACGCATTGTTGCTACAAATGACAATTTTATTAGAATACCCTCTCTTGATGAATAAAGTCACCCACGGTTGTTTAACGAAATATGACTTTTAGTTTTTTATAATGCGATAATTTATCAAATTCTGGGTTTTTAAAATAACGGATTAAATTACAGACTTTAAAGTTGATATGCATTCTAAATTGTGTAGAAATTACGTAAGGTGAGACTATAATTTATGGCCGACCTTTGGGCGAAGTTAAAATGGCCTTGAAAATGTCCACTCACTTGCTAGGGCCAAATGAGAGTTATAAACCTGTGTGAAGAATGATGACTATGATTTACAGTTGATGGTGAGGGTTAGCAATTAGATTTAAAGTTTTCACTGACTGACATCAGCTAAATTCCCAAAACGCCCTTTAACCAAACGGATGAATAAATTTCGTGCCCAAACCCAAGATCTGTTATCCTAAACCCGCACATAGATATTTATATAAAGCGAAAAGAACAAGATTTGCAAAATAACATAGATTCACTAGATTTCAAGGCTTCTCATCAGCTACAGACGTTCCAATTTACATCGGTAATATTGTTGCAAAAATCTTTATACACTGTAATCAATGAAGTTTAGTTCAACACGACATACGAAATAAGAAAAGGAAGCAGTATATTAGATCAGGGAGTTAAGGCTGATTGGTATCTATATTTAGATTGATATCATGAATAGATCGATATTAGATCACCAATTAAAACCTGGTAGCACTAGACGGTCGTTTCGTCCTATTTTGGAACTCCTCAACAGTGCTCATCTACAATCCTGCACGCTGTACTCGAATCCAGGACCTTCGGTCTCGCGCGCAAACGCCCAACTTCTAGACCACTGAGTAGGCATCCAACGGTCTTAATGCGCACTTCTGAGGAATCCGATACTAGGACGAAACGGCTGTCTAGTGCTCTCAGGTTTCTAATAATGATCTAACATCGATCCATTCGTGATATCAACCTAAACTCAACAATCTCCACAACTCTATACTGATAGTATTTATATGTTGAAGATGAAGTCATGTGAAGATCAGGTTGAAGTTATGAATCATAATAGTAGACAATGACTAGAAACAAATAATTGAACAAAATAACGTGAATTCATTTTATCTTGTATGGCTTTCATCACCTACTTATAATTTATGATATTAAAAAAATCAAAATCACTGTAAAGTTTGCATGCTTATAACAGTAAAAATAGATATGTATCATCATAGTGGAGTAATAAGGGTGAAGATATATAAAGTGTTACAAAGACGTATGATATGTGAGATGGGATTCTAGATTATCAGACATATTAGTAAGAAATTATAGCGATAAAATAATTACTTGATTATATAATGTAGTTGAACATAAATCAAAAGCATTTAAGATACCATATGTTGGGATCAGTTAGCTAAAAATAAAATTATGAATTTAATGGTAGTGATGCAACTAAAATAAGAGGGAAAAACAGGTGCAAGAGTGATGTAATGAACTGATAATGAAATCGTCATGATAAGGGAAGATTTGCAACTACTTCCTTTTGGATACATAAATCTGGCTTGAGTCGTTTGATGGCTATCGCTCCGAGAAGTTTAACAAAAGTGGAATTTGGCTGTCGATTGATAATGCTGAAAGATTTCAGTCTGTCAACTTGATACCTTGTGTCACAGAAATATTTGGCAATAGTAATGTTAAAAGCCTTAAGTTCAGTTGGCACATTTTAGGATGTGTTCTTGGAATCGGACATGGGCCGTTTTTGCTGTTCTACAAATGTGAATGTTTCAACAAGTGCATGTAAATTCGCATACGCAGTGGGCAGTAACATGAAAGGTGTAACTGTCGATCTTCGATTGGAGTAAAGAACATATTGTTTCATACAGGATAAGTTTTAGTCAATGTCGTTTTTAATCTACTGCTTGTCGTCATTAAAACGCCGTCACTTTTGGACTCAAGTTGAATGAATATAGGTTTCTTTTCTTCTGCAGTTTCTTGGAGTGTTTTGTCTTTACTTTTCCTATATTGCTCAATAAATTCCTTTGGATGCCCACTGCCTCTTAGGATTTCTTCAACGTTCAATAATTTTGCTTTCAGTGTATTGAAAGTACATGTCCGTTCCTTTCTGTGGAAGTGTTTTGATAAGTGCCGTTTTGTAACTTATCGAACAAAAGCTGTTAAACTTCATATAAATATCATCCCATGTATCTTTTCGATAAGCTGAATGTTGAACTGTACCATCCTATCTCTGTTGTACTGTAATGTTGAAAAAGTGGAACTCATTATCCTTTTCGTATTCCATGGTAAACTGAATATTTGTATCACCATCGCGAAAGACGTTAACCAGGTGTTTTGTCTGCTGTTGATCGTTACATACAATAAAAGTATCGTCAACATACCCTGCGTAACATATCATTTCATTAATCGCTCCTTTAAGCTTGGTCTTTTCAAAGTTAGCCGTGAGTAAATCTGCTAGGACAGAACTAGGTGGACTTCCCATTTCTACACTATTTTGATGGCGTATGGTGTCATCAAATTGAAACTGTACATCTTTCGTGTACATACTTAGCAGTCGTTCGAGTTCTGGCACTGGTAGAGATAGGAGGTTAGATTGCTCAAAAATTATGTCTATGGTTATCTGAAGTGTTATTTTGGTAAGAAGAGATGTCATATCAAAAGAAACCATAGACTTACTAGCAATATTTATGTGGTTGAGACTGTCAGCAAATCGAAAAGAGGCTAAGTGGTGACGATCGGATTCTAAGTTTTCCTCTAGCCGGTGTGCAACTTTGTGATGAGGTGAATTTACCGTTGACAAAATAAGCTTAAGCGAGATGCCCTATTTATGAATCTTCGGCAGGCTATACATATGCGGTGAAGGCTATTAATATTTTTCCTCTACAATAACTCCCTGAGTACGCTCATGATTTGTCTTTCTGTTGAGCCAGTTAAGTCTCTGTTGCATTTATCTGATCAATATTTTGTTCTTTCTGTCTTCAAGATAGTAAAGGGAACTAAGTGCATGAGACTAGAAAATATTGTAAATAAATGAGTGATAGTCAAAGCACCTATCTGACACAAAATTCAAGTTGATACCACAGGTGTGTGTAATTGTAATTTGTTTTATTTTAAGTTATTAAGTACACAAAAGTAAGAATGTAATTGGCAAACGTTCATGACGACGAAAAGGTTACCGCACACTCGCTCTGTGTACAGAGGTCAAGTTGAAAGCGCTTGAATTTATAGCCTCTGAAAAGCGGAATAGAAGTGATGTTTACTATTTGTTAATTATTACAGATTTTTGTTGCATCCGTATTGTGAGCACTATCGATCAAATGTCTGGTGATCGCACATATGAATACCTTAATCCCTTTCAAGCACAGCTTTGAGCGAATACGTTTGGGAAACCTTGTCAATCCCCTATTTCAGCCCTTCTATGTTTTTACTTTCACAAATACATGTGGATTCGTAAACACATTTAGAGATTATCTTAGAGGGGTATTAATCCACTTTTGATTCGTTTAAGAAACGTTTAGTGTTTAGTGCTAAAGTAGTTAGGCTACAGGAAACATTCTTTTCAGAACTGCTTTAAGCCTTTCGTCTATCCTTCATGAAATCTCCTCACCTTTCAATCCTAGGCGAGTGAAAACCGGCTTTATGTTAATATTAGTATAGGATTGTGGAGATTGTTGAGTTTTTAATTGAGATCATGAACTGATCAATGCTAGGCCACCATTGAAAACCAGGAAGCACTCGACGGCCGTTTCGTCCTATTATTCATTGATAGAAAATTTAATTTTATTCATTTGTTATACAATAAACTAGTGTTGTTTCTATTTCAGTACAACGAAATTTATAGACGTTTCATGCTAACGTTATTATTGTTGTTTTGAATCATAAACTAATTAGTTGATTTGATTGATGTGAACTGTTAGAATGCTATGTTTAATTGGAAACCTCAGTTTATAAGTAGTAATGTAGTATATGCATTTTTATGCATGATTCTTGCATATGTATGTTCGCATAGTAAATGTGTGCACCACAGATTTTTTAGAATAATTTTTTTCTACCTTTTGGTTTAACGAATTAGTAATTCTTCTGCTTATTTACAAACCTTTTCTTATGGTAAAAATCCAATGACAATATCGATCCTCACTTAATGTATAAATACTTGCTAAAACATTAATTTTCATCACATGATGAATGACGTGTTCTATAAAGTAAAATTATGAGACCAACTCACAAGTCACAATGACAACACGTAAAACAAAACTTTGGAACTCAGCTAAATTACAATAAAGTCAATTTTCTCTTATTTTGGTTGAAATCGTTCTGTCTTACCTTATAAATAAACATTCACATATTAAATATCATTTGCAAATCTTAAAAAAGATACAAAATATTCGGTATTCTTATTAAACCACTTAAAAACAAGTTCTTTTTAGCTTGATATAGTTAGTGAAATTTTTATCCGTTGTGATTTTTTCACTACTATAGGTTTGATATGCTCCTTTTTCTGGTATTTAATCGCATTGGAGAGAACAAAATTTATGGGCATACATCAACCAAAATGTGTTCTTAACTTTATGCTTTTATTGTCTCTAGTTGCTTCAATTGGTTTAACATTGGTTGGGAATTTCCAAGTAAGTTTACATAAATGAATCTATTTGAAATGCATGTATCTGTAATAAATGTAAAGAGCTGCCCATACATATAATCGGATTATAATTTCGATGAATGGGTACAGTTTGTTTATCAAACTTTTTTGAACAAACGTTCAAGTATAGGAAAAATTTCTGAATCCAAATCTCGTTGTGAAATTCGTTAGCTTATTAACTCGTAGTCTGAAGTGGAAAGTAGTATTTAACTTTCAGATAATCAGTGGTATAATTTCTATCAAATCCATCTTGAAGTATATACACATTTCCATATTTGACTTTTTGTACTCATGAAACAGATTGTGCTGTTCTGTCAACAAAAACAGTCTACATCCATCGGTTTTTATCATTATACTAAATTCTGTTAAGCCTTTGGACAACTGAAATATCAAATTTGTTAACCTAAAAGTCTTTTTGTAACTTTCTTTATCGTTTGTATAACATAATTTGAAAGAAAACACCTATAATCATTATCTGAAGTGACTAATTTATAACTGTACAACCATGGAAAATAAAATGAACATCAACAACTTCTAAAGAAAAACCGCAAATCACTGGGCGTGTAAAATCGAACAACGAAACGTAAATCGCATATCATTATTGAAGATATTAATCAGTGTTTTTTTACAATTTGCATCTCCAGATGTCCTTAGGTAGATAACTACCGAAAACGACGTCAATCAGCAGCAGGGTGCATCCAACTCTCGACTGGGAATCAAACCCAGGACCTGCAGTTTTTTAGAGGTTTAGTGAACAAAGCCCCGTGAAACAAATAACTTTTTTCTTTTGTTTGTAACGATAATGTTCTTACATTTTTATATGCTAATGATAAGATAAATTACGCATTCAAGATTATTATTTTAATAATCTGTTAAATGCACTTCATTTAATGATGATCAGAGTTGTGGTGGTCATTATCTGATCTGTGATATTTTTATAATGGCTTATGCTCTGCTAGTTATCAGGTGACAAAGTCGACAATCTGAATATCGACTTATATAACCTTGTTCTTGTGTTAAAATTATTGTGGTGAATAAGTACACCAGTGGGGACAATCGAATGTATTTGAACACAAAATTGCAGAACGTCTTAGTAAAATCTGAGAACCATACAGTAAATGCTTCATTTGCAAATTGTTTATTAATTGTCTCAGACTTCATTGTTCCTGCATTTCTAAATCAATTGTTTTCTGTTCCCGTCTTTTCCTCCTCAACCTTCTACTGCCAGATATTCTATCCCTGACTAGCGTTATACACTACTTATGTCGACATCGGTAGCACACACCACACAATAACACGTTAAGCAGCATTAGAAGCCTTGCGTCAACTCTTAATCTTTATTGGTGTTTCTTGCCTAGCCCTGCCCATTGAGCTGAGAATTTAGTCTCAGTTTCTACTGTATGAATCGCGTATTTCAGACGTACGTGGTTTATATACTAGTAGACCAGACCGCACCACACCATGAAATAAAAAATAAAAATTATGCCAAATCATCCCCAAAGTGACTGTGAGTGTAAGAGACTGTAACTAATAAATTGGGAATAAGTTAAGAATGGTAAATCGTATAACAGTATCCAATAGGTCAAATGAAAGCTCATGATAAAAGGATATATATAATTCAGTTACCTAATAATTACCCAATAAAAATATGTGTAATAATAGCCTTGGTCGGGATTTATGCATCCTGTGTGGATTGTCTCTGTATATCATTATGACACAGATGTATGTAGAATAAGTACACTTTAGGTAGAAGTAGAATCCAGAACACGCGGAATCATCGACATCGTTAAAAATTCGGTTCAAATTCATTTTCCTTGTGCAAGTGAGTGGCTTTTGGGACTTGGCAGGTTATTGGATAACACGTTGGCGTTTGAAGCAAGAAAATTTCATCTGTCATAAATATTCACCTTACATTCTTATTATATGTTCATATTTATTCATATTATTTTGATTTTTTTTATATTTTTAGCAAGTTAACGTTGAATTAATACATGATATTGGTGCTGGGATGTCTTTTTTCGGAACCACTATTTATATCATTTTGTGTGCCTTAGTTAGCAAGCGATACCTTGGGACACATTGGTGTATATGGGCTTTTAGACTTCTCTTAGGAATTATGGCAGGAATAACATCAAGTTTTTGTAAGTCACAAAAAACACAGAGAATACTAGTAAAATTTTTTCGTATAGAAAGTAAAACTATCAATTCTCGACATAAAAGTAGTTTTTAAGTCTCTCTGGTTATATTACCAAAATATATTCATTTGGATACAAGATGCTCTTTTTCCGTGACTACAAACATATTCGTATATGGTTACTTACGATCAATGACCTTTGACTAGACATCTCTTTACAGTACTTGTCGCCTTCATTTTTACATCTAGTGGTTACCAATTTTATTATTCAGTTGTCTTATTAATGTCTGCTCCACTGAATGCGACCCTACTGTTGTACCGGAGAATAAATCACTGCCTAATCGATCGATATATTTGACGCAATGTTGAAAGTCGATGACTTTTTACTATTGTGATGATACGCGTCCTGCAGTGATTTAGAGTCCTATAAAATAATGTTTCTCTTCAGAACGTATTTTGTTAGATAAACACTTATATTTGTATAAAAAGGTGAAACGAAATATGTATGTGATAATGATACTGTAGAAATAATATGATTATAAGTAATTTGATAGTTGACAACTTTGATCCTAGAATCTCAGACATAGCTTCGAAAAACATCATGGCTGAATAATAATGCTTTACTCGAAACTATCGAAAGTGGTATAGCGTGAATTTGGATTATAGTTATACAGACGTTCACAAGGTAGTTAAGGTTCGTGAAAGGAAAGCTGAGTGTACTAAAAAGTCATTTAGTTTACTTAATCACAGTACTAGTGAACTTTTGATGGTATTAAGTCGGTTACAATTTTGAATTTCAGAAAATTAAGTTTTCTTATGAAATGAGAGATGCCTTGGACGGAAATACCCTGAAAATCTATTGCATCCTACATTTAATCTCCTTAAAATTCCTCATCAACGACCGTACAAAGATTTTAACCTAGAAGCTTCAAATCTCACGGCAAGTACGGTATTATCGAGCAATGGAGTCGTAATTTAATTGTCTTTATTTTCACTTCAGTCAATAAGTTAAATAGCACGATTTTCCTTCGTCACCCACTAGTAAATTATTTCATTTACTTTGTTGCGCTGATAAATTACTCGACTACTTTGAAATTTTTGGTTTTAGTTTCGATATGTCATACAGTTTCCAGGATAAATTTCAACGGTACACAAGAAGAATCTTTGACTTATCGGCATCCTGGTCAAGGTGTAAGTGTATTTCTTCAGTTTTGTGATGCGGCACAATACTCTATATTCATATGTTTAAATTTCTTGGAGATATTTGCAAAGTATAATGATCATGAGTTAGGGAGAACCATAAGTGTTTGTTTTCTTGACTAATGGTAGACTTCCTTCTTCGCAGTGAAACTTATTGATCTGTTTGTGATATCCTTCTACACCTTAACGGTTGTAGATTTTAACATTAAATTCTATATAACAATGATTGTTCAATGCCTCTTCGTGGTGAATGAATCTCTCATTAACTTCAGTTCAGAATGAAAATCATCCTTTAAATGTATGTCACTACCTGCAAAGGTAATTCGTTTAACAACTGTTCAGTAAATATTTAAGCTTTGTTCATCCATATCACTATTCAGCAATGTGTTAATTATCAATAATACGTGTTAATGGCAGGAATTTGAAATTGTTTGTTCCCGACTTATCGATCATTTTGATTCAGTTCTTATCACACTTTAAACTTAATCCAAGTGAAGCAAGATCTATTATATTAACATACACATCCTATTTCTGGCTGAATTTTCAAAGTTTCTGCAAGAAATCATGGCACTGTCATGAGATGAATAAAGTCACCTTAAGACCCATTAGCTTGTCTATATTAGGTTGTGATGAATAAAATGTAATATTAGTTTATGATTGTATGTTTAATTACCTAGCTCTAATAGTGCTTAAATTTCTAAGTTTTACTTAAATATTTATATAGTATCTCGATGTTTGTAAAACATGTCGTTTCTTATCGAAACGTCGTGATTAATTTCTGTTATTTACTTTAAGGAACTTAGTTACGATTTGTTTGTTTGATAATTCATGTATGGTTTACTTCATATGAACAAAATATCTTAGAATCTGGTGGTTGCTTTTCTATCTAAATATTTAATCTGGAATATGACAAGGTTCAAATAACCAGATAATTATATGTAAATGTAGAACTCAAATATTACATGAGAATAACGATTGATGCCTAAATGGTTTTACTTTCAGGGATTTTCATTTTATCTATGCAGTACAAGTTTTGAGTGGGCTGCAGGATTTATCATTATTATGTTTTTTATCACATGGGCTTACGAATTCAGATCATATGCTTTACAATTACCACAGGTAAATGTTGATGTTATTAAAATCCTATTCTTTATCACTGTTCTCTTAATATAGTGCCAAAAAATGCATGTAAAACGAACTCTGACTTATAGTTGTTATTTTCAACACCTAAATCTAACAAATAGTCTTTAGGTTTCTAGAATATAGTCGACCATGCCAATGAGATTAGGTTCATTTTACTGTTGTGTATGTGAGTAATCCACATGAACATTTATTCCCTCAACAATTTTAAAAACCGTAAACTTTTGTTTGATTTTAGTTGTATTGCCGTAAAACGATATCACTAAAAACTAAGTTCGTCAGAACGAATGGTTTCTGAGTTATGAATAAGTTATCCTATTGTTTCCTTAAAATATAAATGAAGGTCTTCACTTGTTTTATGATTCATCCACATGTCTTTCAAGACACGTTATATGACTTGCAAATGAATAACAATATAAGCAGATTAACGAACTACTTAACTAAATAAAAATGATTTATGTGATCAAGTTCACGGCCAAACAAAAACTTACATCCTTTTCTCGATCTCAGCTTGCCATGTTTCAAAAAAATTGATATGAAAATTCTTACCAGACATTACAGTTATCTAGTTTAAATATATGTAAATGTATTTGAGATGCTACTGTTAAAAAAGTTTGATAGATGGACATATTTTGTGAAATACTTTTCATCATATAAGCTCAGTTGTTGAGTGTATCAAAATGATATCAAATTATTTAACAAATCTTATCTGTAAATCTGTTGTTTATGTTTGTCTTTTTTCAGATTGTTAGAAAACACCCATCTGAATCTGATATCTACAGCCTCAAAAGTTGAAGACAGATACTGGTCACTTTAGAAGCTTTCTCCCTCAACTTCAAATAATTGAAATTTTTAACCCATATGTTATCACTATCTAAATTCATAATTACTTTAATATGATATTACTGACCATTCACGAGTAAAATCACACTTTACGTCATTATGAAGAAAGTAATTGAGTTTAATTAGTGTACCTAGTTTTGCGTTCTCTGAGTAATGATTTCTTAGATTTTTACCAAATAATTTATTCACCGTAACGTTATGACTACAACCGACAACTTAGATGATGAGATTCACGGTAAGGATCTAAAAATCGATTTTTATTATTCAACACATAGTGTTCACATACTTGAAAAGTTAGATTATTATTTAATTTTAGATGAATATTGCTTCGTCTTTGTACTACACAACGAAAATTCGGCACGGTAACTTTTGCCAATGTACATATACGCTGGGATCTATGTTCTTTATTTTTCTATTTTACCTTTGATAAGTTCATATAATGGTTTACAAATATGGTACGACTGTAACCAAGGCTACATACTTCACTATAATAGCGGATAAAACTTTTACGATATAGGACCACATGGAAATGATTGGTAAGAAAACTGGAATCCCATCAATTTTCGTTACATTCAGGCAAAAATTATTGATTATTTTGATATTCACGGACAATACCAACATCTACCATTCGTGGAAAACTATCTTCACCTTAGATTGCTGGTTACTCAATTAAATGAGAGCGTAGACAGTAGTGAATATTTAAAAATGGAAATGTCTAAGTACTGAGGGGATAAAGCTTTATTTTGATGGAGTTTCGCTTTCTGAGCTTAGTGGTTTAATCTTAAAACTTTCATCGTCCTTCGAAACAATATCACCAACACAAACTTTAAATCAAAGTTACTTATCCGAATTTCGCCACAAATGACTTGGATCCTATTCTTTCCGCCTTGATTTTATTAAGGCAATAAAAGTCTCACAAATACACCATCTCGCTCAGAAAAAGAAACCACTAAAAATGGGTTTTTGCAGAGGAACTTTCAGTACTTAGACAACTTCATATCTGAAAACACAAAAGTCATCCACTTGGGCTGTATATCACTGTCATTTAACTTGTGTAAATAAACTACTTCAAAATACTGACTGTACTATAAGTATTCTTAAAATCGTTAGTTATAAAGTCAGAAGATTAGTTGAGAATTTTGCCCTGTGCTGTAGAAAACATTTCTGAAAAAATGTTGACGTAAATTTTTATTGGGAAGAAAAAAGAACTACATGGAGAAAGGTCTTTTTCCTGACATCGTTTCATCAGTCAACAAATTTTATTACTTACTGATAAGCAACAGATGTTACTTGAAAAACTAAGTTAGTCATAAGTGGTTTAACTATTATCCTTATCAAAAATTTGAATTTATTTTATTCCAGTACAAAATATTTAACGAAGTTAACCAATCAAATGCCCATTATGTATTCTAGTATTATTGTCTTTTAAAACTTTGCAGTGAGCCTGATAATTTTATTTTTTAAAACAAATATAGTAAACATTAATCCAGTAAGTTGAGCCATTGAAAACCTTTCTGTTTGATTGGTGGATGCTTTTTGTGCTTCAAGCCATCTGTCTAAAATCTGTACCCACTGAGAGGCTTGTTTTCTGTCGAAAATTTGATCATCATCATCAAAAGATTTTAAAAGATTCACGGAGAGCCATATTATATGGGCACATTTGCTTACTTGGAGAAACAGCATTTTTCCATGATTCGAAGCTAATGTCTGAAATTTTTCACACAGTTTTTTTAATACATCATCTACGAACTCAGTGGTAAAATGGGCAATACTAGTACGATATAGTGTGTTTAGATGTGCTTTGAACGAACTGGAAAGGATCAAATTTAACTCAAGTATTGTTGAATCCCAAAGACTATCTGTTTCTGCAGAGAAATCCTTGGAAACAACAAATTTTCTTAAAATATCAAGACATTGAATCAGACTCTCCGGGTTTTCGTTTAGCAGCTCCATTGTTTTGTTAATCCATAAACGAAATGTAAACTCTGCATCTTGTTTCATACTAAGGAAGGTATTCAGTTTCCTTGAAGAAATCAATCCTTTCCCACAATTTGCTTTAAAAGCATGAAAAAGGATATTGTAGGATGAGGATAAAATTTCTCGTAAATAATATTTCAACTGATTAGCTGTTTGATTTGTAAAAAACATTATATTCTGCAGATTGAATTTGGTCATCTTTAGCTGACTTAAACTAAAAGCTGTATAGGTGCTGAGGTCTGTAAAACAAATAAAGTAAAAGTGGACTGTTAGAAAACTAAAATATCACCTGTTGTTTTAGTCCCCATTTTGAAGCTGATTTCGCAATTTGAATTGTGGTCACTTGGCTGCTTTTCATTTGAGAAATAATAATTAATAAGTGCTTCTTTTTCGTCCTCCCTTCTCATATACTGATTCTGAAGAAATCTGACAAAATCGTAGCTTGAAATACTTGGTGGCGTCTGTTTGACAAGATAAACTGCTACTGACACTTTCGCAACCACCAATGAAATATTTGCCAAGAATCTGCTATAAGTTTCGTTTTTTTGCGGAATCATCATCTGCAACGCTAAATGTTGCGTGAAATAATATAAGTTAATAAACGATCATCACTGTTAATTCAAAACATATCGCATTACGTAGGTTATTTTCTTTAAAAAACATCATTTATAGTTACTGATTTCAATGGTATTTTTATGTGTTTGTACATTTCAGTGTATTTTGCAGTTTTTATTTTAAGACTTGTACCTGAATTGACGGACATTACGACAAATGTTACGCTTCGTTTGAGATGTATCCGAAGAGGGATTTCATTTTAGGCGTTCTTAGCAACATCTATGCGATAATATAACTTGTACTTCCAGACACTGCATCAGTATCACCCGAATATAACCATACTCGAAGAATACCTAAGGTGAACTTTTCCATAATAAGGTGTGTACAGTGTTCTTTAAAATAATTAGTCTAATATCAGTTGCGTTATAGATATGACTACTACAACCAGATACATCTACAGATAAGTAATGCATGGTATGATCTGACTTGAATACAAATTGTTTTCACTACAAGCACACAAAAGTAAAGTGTTCTCTGAAGATGAAAGTTAATACTGTCATAGAACTGGGAAAATATAAGTCAAATAGCGGTAAAAGTAATAAAATATACAAAACCTAATCATCAAAAGTGACTTCAGGTTCCTGGCAAACTCTGGTAGTTAGTGGAAAATATATCTGCAACACCGAAGAAACTGGCGCTCTAAAAAGATTTGAGCCCCAACCACTCAAGACACTCCTGGTTTTTGTGTGATTATACCCTTCATTAGGTATTTTAATTTTTTTAATTAAGGGACCATGTGAAATATCGAAATTTGTTGCTGTAGTAAAAATTTGATAGATACGACTCGTCTAACAGTGATATCTAGACTTTATGATTTTTATTTCCCCCCTGTAGCCGACAAGTACACGAAAGAATGAATGCTGTACAGCGGCGGTACCTAAATTTCTGCTCATGAAACTGATGTTTGGTTCGGCATATTAAAACTTGTTATTACTTATTGAGAGCCAAAAATATTAAAACTGGACTCTTTCAGAAACTTTACTATCAATGAAATTTGAAATAAAATTAGTCTGAACCAATGCAAAAGGTGTAAAGAGTTCTAATTGCTTTAATCCGTATTCGTCACCATTCCTATTTCATCGGATAAACACGAGACCTTGTGACATATCTTCACTTTCTCGACGACCAAAAATGACCGTCAGGCGGTTTCTGTACAACCAAACATTTAAAAGATAGATATCGTAGATTAAATTATCAAGGAATTAATCCTGGTAATATCTGAAAGATTTAAAAACATATAGCGAAATATTTCATGCACTGGGTTCCCCTTATGAGTTTAAATAAAGCCAGAACAACAATTGAGGCAAGATTGTATGAACTCACTATATTTTGTGGTTCGTCATCAGCTTCTTGCAATCGTATGCTTATTAAAGTATTAATCTAGTTTAGTTCACCAACAAGCTCACTTGCTTCACACCGTATCATACCTCAGTGTTACATCGTAAAACGTATATAGCTGTAAGCAGCTGACAAAAAACCACTAAATACAATGAATTCACGTTATTCTACTTCAGTTGTTGTTCCAGATTTACTGAACTTGTGATGGAATAATTCGCTGTTGTTTTTACACTCCAACACTTCGAAACCAATCAGTTACTCTCAGAAATTATAGCTTTTTAATCGTACTAAAACAAAGACAACAAACGTGGTTCAGATAACAAAGAGACGAACATAAATGAGGTAAAGTGGCTTCAAAGCTAGTTTTAACTTTCAGTATGAAAGTTTGGTGAAGATTATGAAAGGCTAGTAAAAAACAATTTTGATGATTAAGGTCCTTACTTACATTGGAAATCTTTGGATAAAATACAACCTTGATACCTGTATTTAAACACTGATGCAACAAAACTCATGTGGAAAATGAGTTATTTACAAGTTACTTAAGCAATGGTAATATATTTGCGAATATATCTTCATTATTACATCAGAATATGCATCATATAATCCCAACTAGGTACGCTGACTTATGGAAACATTTTGATGAAATTAATGTGTAGTGACCGCTATTTTCTGAATGAATTTTACATATAATAATTGTCCCGTTTTGCTTGACTGATGAAGTGAAATCCTTAAACCTGAAACTGAATGCACTCAGAGAACCCAATGAAACCGAAAGACGCTAATTTAAATTAGCTAATCTCCAGAACAAGATATTGATATGTTTACAAAGTTCACCAAACTTTTGTTCTGAGTTACAAGAAAATCAAAAAGTAGACAGTTTCGCGCTTTGATTTTCACGACGACTCACACAATCCATGATATACACAATTGGTACTTTACCTTCAGTCGTACCTAGTTTCCCAATTTTGTGGAAGTCCCCAAAGTCAAGTGGCCCTCCACGAAGTTTGGAGAAATTTTGGGGAATTCCCCAAAGTTAAGGGGAAATATTGAATAACTTCCCCAGACCTGAGGATGGATCACATTTTCCTCAAATTGGGAGATTGGGAACATACCGATATCTAGATAACGGTATATACAACTACATGACTCATTCGTACATTTAAACATTTATATGTACGTTATGATTTTCATGAATAAGGCATTCTCGATTTCACATTTTCAGTATACGCAACAGCTCAGGAATAACCACCTCTAACGATAACAGATTTTGCTTTTTGAAAAAAATGGTGTTGCAAAACTGATTAAAGTTTCAGTTTTAAGAGGTAATGAGGTTTGATGGCTTGTGTTAGTTCCGTCGATTATAGTCTTTCATTCGATCCATTTTTCTTTTAAAGCGTCAACAGATGAAGCCTCAACCACGTGCTGAGGTAATGAATTCCACTCGTTGATGATTCGATGGGAAAGTCAATAGTCAGCTGACAAGTAATTTGTTCTGGGCTTGTGAACTTTACTGGAGTGTCCTCGTAAATTCTCTGTTTGGAAGAAAAGAAAACTGAAGGAATATCAGGTGCGAATTTATCACTAAGCAATTTGAAAACTGTAATCAAGTCCAAAGTGGCCTCGACACCACACTCTTCGAAGACTTATCACTCGAAAATTGCAATACTAGGGTCCTTCTAGCCAGCGTCTAACCCCAGTTTTAGTTCTTTTTCAGGTTCTCGTCTTCTTGTGAGATCTGCGTGTGGCAAGCGATAATAATTTATTCTCAAATAATTGTCTGTTAAACAAGGCATGCCACTTTACAGGCAAGATCGAATTGTTACAGAAGACACATTCTTCATTGTAATGGTTTACTCAGTTAGTTTGATTTTTTATAAATTACATTGTCCATAAAAGTGCATCATGTGACTTGATGAAATTGTCTACTGAAAGATTCGGAGTAACGTTAGCTGTTCAATTAATCAGGAAAAAACTGACCGTATATGGATGTTCTCATTATGATGTGCCACTTGATATTTACGAATTCTGTTAGTGGTTATCTACAATTCCCTCTTACACCTACACTGATTATGGAAAGTTGTGGCTCTTCTCAGGCTCCTTCTAAAACTAAGGAGTAAACAGACCAGTTATTAGTAATGAAATCCATTATTGATTAAAACAAGAAATAGCTACCATCTGTACGTACGGAAATAGGATGAACGTCGAACATTTCTTCAAAACCTCTTCAGGATTAACCGTGAATATGATTTCTAGAAAGAAGAATCATATTTTTAGTTAGACTGACATCTAAACGGTTGGTATGGGCGTTTCAAGAATATTTTCTTGTTCTTTATTCCATAAGGATCCCTGAAATGTGATTTTACACGGAAACGTATTAATTTCAGTTATCCTTTAGTAAAAAAAAGGATTTTGAGTGGTTTCCGTTATTCTTAATGATAATGCTGCCATGCTAAATCCAACACTGTTGTTAATTTTTCGACGTGACTATACTCGTGGTAATACCTAATCCATTGTGTACTACTAATCCTGATAACCGCTATTGTTGGACCAAAGCTGGACACCAAAGGTTAGGTACGAGAGAGATTCTACTTTACTCCGGTCACAAAGAGGAAGATGCTTCATACACTCATGAGACTGAACTGATGCTGTCCAAAGAAGCAGGAAATGCACTTAATGGATGAAAATCTCATGGACCCTTGATCATCAAATCATCCTTCAAAACAAAGAAGGAGGGGATGACAATGAATATTATCCTATATTATGCAGTCACCAATGATATCAATTGGGACGATAAAAATTAGTTTTATGAAAGGTTACAATCGATCGTAGCGAAGCGCCCAGGAAAGAAACTGACAATCTTGATGGGAGATCTAAACGCCAAAGTCGGAATGGACAACAACGGTTACGGAGATATCATGGGACGACATGGACTGACTGTGTTAGCGAGACATATATTGGAATAAAGCATCTTTCGTGCACGATTGTGTTGCTGCATGTTGATTGGCTATTTCTTATCCAATCAGCGCTAGTCGATACTTAGAGAAGACTCTAGAATCTTCCTATGTAAAAACTATAGATACACTAACGTTTTTCCTTATTGTGCTTCTTACTTACATCTACCTTTGTTATTTAGAATGTAATTTCTTTCCTGTTCAACCAAGTTCTTATATGAGGACTGGTAAAAAAACGAACGAGAATAGTGACAGATTTACAAGATTAAGTTCATTCAAATGCATAGTTATATGCGCACAATGTCCCCACACAAACACATACACAAAGCTGCATTTGTCTCACCGGACCACACTACGGACAACTAGATCGTTCATATTTGTCACTGAAAAATTCAAAAGGTGAGTGTAGGGTGTGAGAAGCAGGAGACGAGCTGACATAGCCTCTGATCACTACCTGGTTGTGACAGAGATGAAACTGCAGCTAAAGGACTGGACAACTGGGGAAACAAAATTACAAAGGTTCAATACAACCTTATTCCGAGATACTGACAAACTTAACGAATTCAAGATAGTTCTCAACAACAGGTTCCATGTCTTACAAAATCTACTCAAAGAAGAAGAAACTTCTATGGAGGACAGCTAAAAGGGATCAAAGAACCATCAACTTCAACGTGTCAGGAGGTGCTGGGTCGCAAGGATCATCATCATAAGGAATGGATCTCTATGGAAACCCTGGACGGGATTCAAGGAAAGAACAAAAATACAGCAATTAACATTAGTCGAACAAAAACAGAAAGTCAAGGCACAGGCTGAATACACAGAAGCAAACAAGCAAGTGAAGAAGAGCATTAGAGCCGACAAGCAGAAATTCGTGGGAGACCTGACAACGACAGCGGAAATATCTGTAACAAAAGGAAATATGAGACAACTACATGACTCGTTGAAGAAACTGCTAGAGAAATATAGTAAACCAGGGAGACTGGTCAACAACAAGGAAGGCAAGCCAGTCACTGAATTCAAGGACAGAGTAATAGATGGGTAGAATACTTCGAGGAATTCTTGAATAGACCAGCTCTATTGAATCCACCGGGTGTTGAGTCAATACATACAGACCCTCCTATAGATGTCACTCCACCAACGATCGAAGAGATCAGGATGGCCATCAGACAAATCAAGAGTGGAAAAGCAGTAGGACCTGAAGATATACCAGCCGAAGCACTGAAATCAGACATAGAAGCAACTGCAAGCATGCTCCACACTCTATTCCGGAGAATTTGGGAGGAGCAACAAGTGACTCTGGTAGACTGGAAAGGAGACCTCGTCAAGATACCAAAGAGAGGAGAACTGAGCAAATGTGAGGACTACAAAGGCATCATATTACTGTCGCTATCGGGAAAAGTTTTCAACAGAATGTTGCTGAACCGAATGAGAGACTCAGTAGACGCCCAACTTCAAGATCAACAGGCTGAATTCGTAAGGATCGGTCGTGTATAGAACGATGCGCGACACTGGATCATCGTTGAACAATCAGTTAAATGGGACTCGTCACTATAAATCATCTTCCTTGACTATTATAAAGCATTTGACGGTGTGGATAGGAGAACATTATGGGAACTTAAACACTATGGAGTATCTGATAAAATCGTCAACATCGTCCGGAATTCATACGATGGGTTACAGTTCAAAGTCATGCATTGAAAACAGCTGCTAACAGACTCATTCCGATTGAGGATCGGAGTCAGATAAGGTTGCCTTCTCTCCCCTGTCTCTTCTTTTTGGTGGTCGATTGGATTATGAAGACCTCAGACAAGGTTATCTACTGTCCCTCTTTCTTCTACTGGTGGTTGACTGGACTCTTAAGTCCTGCATATCTCAGGGGAAGCATGGAATAAAATAGACAGGTTGGAAGCAACCAGACGATTTGGGCTTCGCAGATTACCTGGCCCTTCTATCCCATACACAGCAACAAATGCAGGTAAAGATTGCCAGTGTAGCAGTAGCCTCTGCATCAGTAAGCCTCAACATACACAAGGGAGAAAACAAGAATTTCCAATACAACACAGAGAACACCAACATACGAATTGATAGTAATATGACAGATGTACTGGTAGTGATAATAATAAAAAGTCTGAATAGATAACTCAACACAAGGAGTAGGTTAAAATAAGTAAATGCACATCAAAATATCAGAAAGTGAAAATTACGTTGCAAGAAAAGAATATGTGGATTATCAGTTTAAATTGTATGCATATATCCTGTTTGAGTAAATGTCACTGGTCGATCAAAAGCTGACAAAGACTAGCTGAATAGTGTGATTTATAACAGGATAATAATACTGACCTGTCGTATATTAGCAGTGGTTAAATACCCGAAGTACGTTATCAGTTCGCTAACATTGCACTACGATTCCTTTTTAGTCCTTTACTTAGTTTTTCTTAAAGCTTTGAATGTCTTGGGTATACACTTGGCCCCCGAATGCCCTGGTACGGCCGAGAGTGGGGAGAGTCCGCTCTCCCTCTCGAAATACTCTCACACGGCCACGCGTATACAGCTTCTGTCAGGGAAGTCCTACTCATTGCCTTCTCGTGGTGGGGGTGTTGTTTACGAAAATGAGAGGACGAAAAGCGAGTATCCGGCGCTTTAACTGGATCACAAATCAATGGTGTACATGGGCTCCAGTATCCTGCAGGAACAAATGGCGTATGAACCAATTGTTGGTCACCGGCTACCATGGGATTGCATCTCCTTACGATGCTCCACTGCCTTGTGGGTTAGACCTTTAGGTCAAAGGCTCGGGGAGTGGCCCCTAAGATAACCACCTGCTTCGGTTCGGGCACCCGGGCAGTATCACAGCCCACACACAAATTGATGAACTCTCTATGTCTATGGAAATTACTTTTCTCGCTTCGAAAAACAAGCAATTGATTCAAATTATTATCATTACAATTATTGTCACCATTAATACTATTATTATTGTTGTTATTATTATTTTCCACATTATTCACCCTCTTTTATACTTATACAGCGGCTCGTCTTTGGTGGAAATTCGACTGTATCTAAACGTTCTCGATTCACTGTCCGGTTGAAAATTGTATGTTACCACCGAATACGAGAACTGAAGCAGTTTTTCTGAAACCACGTGCACCATTCAAACTGGCTGCCTTCAACGTTCGCACATTTATGCAGGTCGGACAACAGATAGGGCTGGCTATGTCTTTGGAAAGTCTTAATATTGATGTTTGTTGTCTATCCGAGACCCGTATTCAAGACTCTGGCGAAGTACTACAAATTCGATCTCCATCTGTCGCTTCGAAAAGCTTGTTTTACGTGCGCTTATCCGGGGACCCTGTGGCATCTTCGTCTAGTCTTGCTGGCGTTGGTGTCGCACTAAGCGCTAGAGCTGAGGCAGCACTAGTCGATTGGATCCCCATTAACAGTCGGTTATGTGCTGTTAGATTAGAAAGTTCCATCAAAGTGAGAAGAAATCGGCGTGAGAAACGATGTCTTTGCCAATCACTAACATCCATCGACGTCTTGGACGATGGGCAGAATTTTTCGAAGGGCAGTTCAACTGGCCTGCTGCTCCGGCAACATCGGTCAGACTGTCCTGCCCTCCATGGCCGGTGACGACTGATCCACCAAATGAGGAGGAAGTCCGCAAGGAACTCCAACTCTTGAAGCGTTACAGATCGTGGTGACATTTTGACTAAGGAATTGACGACGTTGTTTACAAAGGTTTGGGAACTAGAGAGTGTATCAACGTCATGGAATGAGTCGATAGTTGTCCCTATCTTTAAAAAGGGTTCACGTCGTTCCTGTAACAACTATCGGGGGATAAGTCTACTTCCGATTGCGTCCAAACTATTGGCTTCCGTCATACTTCGTAGGTTGTTCAAAACCCGAGAAAGATTGACTCGCGAGGAGCAGGCTGGGTTTCGTTCTGGTCGAGGATGTATTGATCATATCTTCACCCTCCGCCAAATGTTAAAACACCGTCATACTTATCAAAGGCCAACAATCGTAGTATTTCTTGACATCAGGGCTGCCTTCGATTCGTTGGACAGGACTGTTCTCTGGGATTGTCTATTGAAGAAGGGTGTGCCTGAGAAGTTTATTAACATTCTAAAAGCCCTATATACAAACACCTCAGGCAGAGTGAGGGCATACAACCACCTCTCTCCATTGTTCCATTCGAGCAGTGGGGTTAGGCAGGGTTGCCCAATCTCACCATTCCTCTTCAACTTTGCCATCGATGACATTCTGGAAACAGCTCTGATGAATGTAAGTAATGGTGGTGTGGATCTGTTGCCTGGAGAAAGACTTCTCGACTTTGAGTATGCGGACGATATTGTCTTACTGTGCGATAATGCTCAAGGCATGCAATCCGCACTTAATCAGTTGGCAATCAGTGTCCGTAGGTATGGTATGTGCTTTGCACCTTCGAAGTGCAAAGTACTTCTACAAGACTGGCAGGATTCCAATCCTGTACTCACTCTGGATGGTGAGCAGATAGAAGTAGTTGAGAAGTTCGTGTATCTGGGTAGCTGCATAAGTGCTGGTGGGGGTGTGAGTGATGAGATCAATGCACGTATAGTGAAAGCCAGAGCGGCTTATGCCAATCTGGGCCGTCTTTGGCGCCTTCGTGATGTTAGTCTGGCCGTAAAAGATCGGATTTACAACGCATCGGTTAGAGCAGTTTTGCTCTATGCTTGTGAAACCTGGCCACTCCGAGTTGAGGACGTTAGACGACTCTCTGTGTTCGATCATCGCTGTCTCCGAAGGATTGCTGACATTCAGTGGCAACACCATGTCAGTGATGCAGAGGTTCGGCATCGTGTGTTCGGACACAGAGATGATAATTCAATTGGCGTCACCATCTTGAAACACCGACTTCGGTAGCTTGGACATGTTCTCCGAATGTCGTCCCAGAGAATTCCACGTCGTGCATTATTTGCCGACTCTGGGACTGGTTGGAAAAAGCGGAGGTGGTCAGTATATGACATGGTGTCGTGGTATGAAAGAAAGCTGCAAAGGACTGGCTCCTGTTGGTCCTTTACGACTCCCTGGTTGGGGTCTGAGAGATGGTGCTACACAGTGGCTAGAGACGTTATCAGATATGGCTCAGAATAGAAGCCAGTGGCGATCCTGCTGTAATCTTCTTTTACTTTCTTCATAAAAAGTGGTTGTGTCTCCCTTACCTGAAAGATTTCTTCCGATTGTACCTTTGCGTTCCCTCATTACTACCACACTACCTTACACCAATCTCTTCGTTATTGTTCTTTTCTTTTCTATTTCTCTTCGAATTCTCATTGTTTTGTGTGGCGCATATATATTGGCGCTCTCTTGTACCAATATTTATGTGTTCAAATAAACAAACAAATTTGAATGTCTTGGCTGATTCTCTGACCTTTATGTAAGCAGTCGTGGTGTTAAACTTCATTTACGACTCGATATCTTGAGTTCTAGATTTTCAAACAATTCAGCTAAATGAATCTCCTTTTCGACGATATCATTTACTCAAGCTGTGTCACCATATTCATAGCTGATAGGTTAGCAAATATAACAATCTGTTGGAAAATAGGAAGATTACACCTTATCATGGGTAAAAGAAGGCTCTATAACGGTCGCGAAGTTGAAGAAAGATAACGAGATGAAGTCAAACGTGTGGAAGTTGATAGAGCACTTGACGAGTATGAGAAATAACTAAAAACCATATTAGCTTATGTAACCAACTCATATTTAATGTTGTAATTCATCCACCCTATCGAGTATGTGTATGTACACAAACTTTGTCAATGGCACTGATATTACCATACTGCATAAACTAGTGTAGTAGCAGCGCGTTCTCTGTTGTACCATCAAACCTTATCATCTAATAGGCGAACTTGTTACAAAACGCACAAGAACAAATTTGCGCACCATTTCATCAATACATCTGGGAACTGCACTTCTATATACAATAGTCTGGTTTGTTTCTTCACAGGGCTTTGGTTCATCACTTACATTTCCCGTGTCAATCATAACGAATACATTTCTGATTTTACGAAATTTACTTACTACTTAAACTTGACAAAAATAAATTATAATCAATTTCTTGACAGATAATTGTTATTCCGTTGGTAAATCAATATTTAAAGAAATGCAGGTTTTCCAATAACTAAATATACATATTGTGTAAATTTATAATATATTGTTTCATTCCCTTATCTTTCAGTTTGGTCCGTATCTAACAAGCATAGTTGAAGTAATAAACCCCAAATCTGTTCACGAATTGAATCTGGAACATACGAGCTTTGATTATGATTGCTTTATTTATTAAAAAAAATAACTTATGATCTCAGAAAGTATTTTGTAGTAGTTGAAATGGGAGATAAATGCAAATTGTCGATCTTCAAATTAGATCTTCTTTGTTTTCGTATGAAATTTCGACGCAGATGGACAAATTGATAGATTTAAACATTCTTTACAGTTTGGATTTACTGGGCGACAAATTTGTTGGCCAAAACCGACTAGTAACCAATTAATTTCATCCCAGTGTTCCCTGAAAGTAATCGAAATTAGTTAGTGAGCGTATGTGTATGACCATAAAGCCAAATAATTCCTGGTTTTCTGCATTACATTTTCCTATAAAGATCACTGGAGTTAATCATTTTGCCATATCTTACTTTCATGGTTCGTACAGTGACGACAAAAAAATCTAAGTGCCCAGTCATTTAAAAAATTTATGTAATTACTCCAGCTCCGAGACTTTTTACTCAAAATAACAGGATACATTCGAAAGATTTAAGCATGGCAAAGGCTGCAGCTTAAGTTACTTTTGTCGTACATAACTTAAGAGGTCGATATTCTTTTTGGTGGTCGATTGGATTATGAAGACCTCTGTTGAAGCTAATGTCCTTAATATCTAACTCCAATAAATAATATCCCGTTATGTGAGTATTGAATGCAGTCTAAATCTCGTGTTAGAATTATGGATTTTGATGGAGTTTTGTTCTCTGAGCGAGATGCTCAAATCAAACATCATCTGCAAAACAAATCGTACCAGCTGCGACAAACACTACATCGGACAAAGCGGACGCCCCTTCCACCTACGCCTACATGAACATCAATTAGCAGCCACTTATATCAATACACGTGGATAACTACGGACACTCATTCGATTGGGAAAATGTAGAAATCTTAGACAGAGGAAACTCCAAAAACACCAAAGAATTTTTAGAAGCCTGGCACTCAGGTCAATCAGCAATCAACAAACATATTGAAATCAATCCAATTTATCAACCAATCAGAAAAATCATGCATAAATATAAGAACAAAAATCAAATCAATGGGAGACACAACCAAAACAAGGAAGTAAGCAATGATAAATTTAACGTCAACAAGAGCCAATCAACATCGAGGTGCACAGAACAAGCTGTGAAACACATATGGAGAAATTCGAACACTTCACTTCTATCCGAAGTTTTTGCTGATGATGTTGTTCAGAAGAACGATGAAAGCTCCACGACCAAACCATCTAGCTCAGAGAACAATACTCCACCAAAATCATCCACCTGAGCTACAAATCTTCTCCACCATCTCAGAATTATGGATTTTGCGTGGGATTATTCAAAAGCCTGAACACCAGTTGTAGAGATAATTTATTGTTAATGATTGATAAAAATCCGCAAGCGTACAGCGAGCAAGCACACGATGAAACAAAGTGAGTGTGTGTGTTAAAAAATCCATAGGTATTTTTGAGAGTTAATCGGGTGTGGACAAATTACCGATTATCAATACATGCATTCGATCATACACACCGAAATTAACATTGTGAATTAAGAGTCTGAAATGCACACAGAAATTAACATGATGAATTAAGTGTCTGAGTTACAATGAGTAGACAAATGATGCAGAGGCCAAATGGGCTTGCCACACTTCAAACAAGGTTATCTACTGTCCCTTGAAGATGCCACAGGTATTCAGATTTTGATAACGTTTTAACCAGTAACACCTTCCAATATGAAGCGTACTCACCAAGTGAAATCAAAAGACAGAAGCGAGGAGGTTCGAAGATATAGTTGATAGGCAATCAATATATCGAGAATCGTCTGATCTAATCTGGCTAGCGATTGCAGGAGTTGTTGAGCACGGCGTTCCCACTCGTGATCTGGTGCGGATGCATGATCGAGTGCCTTCAGCTAGGTGAGTCCATTAAAACATGTGGTCAGCGTCCATTGTCGAAAACTTACAGAGCTATTTATTTTGGGAATTTATTTACCTCTACAGTACTGTGTTTGGGATTTGAAATCAAGCATTCAACAAGTACAAAGGAGTCATTAGTTCATTTAAACACCACAGGCACTCTTAGCATTATAATATGTAGGTTGAAATTGAGGTCAACCAAGTTTTATCCAAGTTTCTCTAGAAATTAATGTTATGTTAGACTCCGCAACAACTTGGAGCTTAACTGGTCTAGCCTCAATTAATAAAAATTTGTCAACATGCCATAATGAATTATTCAGACCGGCTCCCGCACGAGAACAAGAAAAAGAGCCCAAAGAGGATTTTTCAGCCAAATATCAAATTCAGTCGATCAGGTTACAATGCAGACATCAATCTAAATGACTCGAGCTATGTTTTGATTTTAAGTAGTTGATTTTCGGTGAATTATGTTTCTACACTAGTTCATAACACCAAGTACACATTTCCAGGTAATATTTATGTTTCTCAAAAGCATTATCCTTACATCATATGAATGTTAATGTAGATAGGGTTTATTAGCATCATAAAGACACAACCGTTTAAACTTTCAGTTGCATAATAAAGATGTCAAAACTGATGTTTACGATCTAAATTTTTTCATGATAAACATAAGCTTTTCTATGCATTGAGAAGTGTTGTTCATCACCAAAAAGTAAATATGGTGTATTGTAATATTTAAATAGTTATTTCAACAGATAGAAAATGAACCAGATGAAAAACATTCCGTTCATTTGAGAAACTGGATAACAGTTAGTTACTGTTCAGTAGACAGGACAACAATTCACAAATCATTCTAACTTCATTGTGTTTTCTCGGAGTATCAAATCGCACTGTAGAAATTAATTTCATCAAGGAATAGATATTATTGACTATCATTACAGCAGACTTATCAGTTAACATAGAGAAATGAGTTAAAAGTGATAGACAGTCGTTCTGATTCAAAGTGACACTTAAGTATTAACATATGCGTACACTTACTTAATGGATCATTTCATATCTATGTTAAAAGTTTCTATGGCTTATAAGAAGACAAAAACAAAATTTTGAATCATAACCTATTACTAACTACTACTAAGTGATTCATAGCCAAACGTAATCTAGCAATATAGTCTTTCTGTTACATCATCTAGGTTATTATTTATTTACATTTCCTCATGGAATTAGTACTTTAACAAAAAATGTTTTCATACATATAAACATACATTATATTGTCGGTTCCTCCCCAGTGCGCACCCAGGATCCCACCCCACGAGATTCGAACCCAGGACATATCGGACTCACTTGCGAACGCTCAACCTTTAGCATGTTCCTCAAGTATTACAAAGTATTCCGATTATTTACTCGATTTCAATCGGAACCAGATTTGTTATCTTAGTTATAGATTATAAGTTAAATGTATGTAGTTCACTTTCTGACTTCACCTAACAATAATGAATAGAAAGTATAACTGGAATAAAGAACATAATCAATATTGAATATTATGTTGTTATACAAACACAGAACAATTAAAATACTTAATCATCAAATATGGAATAAGAACAAGTCACAATTGATTGATCACTGGGTGGTGATCAATGTCATGCGTGTCAAGTCCTTATTTAGTGCACATCGAATGCTATCGACCATGTCACAATGTGGCCACCAGTTCCTTCAAGATTACGGGTACACCTTGCTGACGAGTGCCAAGTAGCACGAAACCCGGGTCCAGGGTTTCCTGTCGAATACCTCCAACCACCATCTAATAGGAACGAGTTGATGAAAGTAGGAAGAACAAGAAGTAAGAACAAACCAAGTTGAAAAAAAACATGAAAAAAATCGATAAATATATATTATGTATGAACGAGTTAATCAAGATCAGAAATTAACTTTTAAATTCTTAGTTTTTTTTCTTGAAAACAAATCTCAATACTATTGATAAGAGTCATTAGAAATACATTTGTATACTACTTAGAACATTCAAAGTAATCAGTAAAAGTTGGTTTGTGTTGCCATAGATTGGGCGTGTTTTTATTATCATTTTCATGAAAAAACTGCCCAGACTGTTTTCTAGCTGGTTATGTACTGATGATAAATTTATTGGGATTATTTTGAGCACATCGCTGTTCACTTCGGGACTCGAGCCCAGTATCGTTTTCTTCAAACACCACCTGGTTACTGAGTCCAGATATCCACTCGCTTGTGCAGTGAGGTAAAGTTAAAAATTCACTTGGTATTGTTTACTTGAATCTTCTCGTTGGTGTTTAGGAGTGCGATTGATCAGCCTCTTATTAGTATATGTGAATATTGTGCGTATTGCATCGATGGCGTTCGAGTCACCGAGTGAACATCAATTCAGAAATACAGGTACGTTCACCTGACGACTCCCAAATAGGACGAATCGAACATCAAACTGGATTCCACCGATAACCACTATCCATCTTTGCTAACAATAGAAATAATTTATACTTGTTGGACAGGATAAGGATTGATTTCACAATTCTTGAATCGTGTCATTCAGTTGAGAGGCTAAAAGAAAGTTTTCGTCAGTATTATAACTTAATAATAAGAAATATTCTTGAAGTAATTAAAATAACCCAATGTGTCATTAAGTAAACATAATAAAGAAAATTGAGCGACGGAAATTTACCTTTCGACAAAATCACTTATTTAAGCTATACATTCGTTATATGGGAAACACATATTTATAGAAGGATAGAACAGATTGCATCATAAAGTGCTTCGAGACTGTACTTATCAAATGAGGTTACGTAACAACCAAGGGGTAAGAGAAAAATATAAGGATGAATAATAACCATCAATTTCTCTATTTTACCATGTTATTCTCCACATGGCATCATGGTCGATATCATTTGATCTGCACTAATAATAAGGAGTTGACACAAATGACATTGGTCACCACCCAGTGATCAATCAATTGTGATTACATCTCAGTCCTACAGGAGGTTGGTCGCGGCCGGGATAGCTCAGTGGTAACGTCTCTGACTGTGAAACTGGGTGACACGGGATCGAATTCATCAGGGAACACCAGTTCCCTCAATATTACAGGTACACCTTGCTGACGAGTGCCAAGTTGCACGAAACCCGGGTCCAGGGTTTCCAGTCGACTACCTCTAACCACCATCTATTTGATTCATTATATTTAGCACAGACCAAATATACCTTGAAAAAATAGAATTGATGTGACTTTGTTCAGAAGTTGCAATTCCACATTCAACAGTGATGGAATCATCTGATAGAACTAAATTGATTGTTATAATATTCAAATGTAAAAAAAGTAAATTTACACATACATTCAAAGCAGAAAAGAATGGAAGTACACCGTAGTCATACCTTACCGTAGTGAAACATCAGAAGAAATCAATCGGATTCTAAACAAACATGATATAAGAGTATATTTTAGAGCGAATAACACATTAAGATCGACATTAGTGAAAGTTAAGGACAAGTTAGCAAAGGAATAACAACAGAACATTGTGTATGAGATTCACTGTCATGACTGTAATGCTACCTATGTTGGAGAAACATCCAGGTAATTGAATGTAAGATTGAAGGAACACAAACAATGCTTGAAAAATGTTCCAAAATCCTCGGTCGATTTAAAGAAACTTGAAAATAAGTCAGCGATAGCGTTACATGCCTTAGAAACAGGACACAATATTAATTTTGAAGGGACCAAAATACTTCTGAAAGGTTTTAACACCCATGAAGAAAGATTGACAACAGAAGCGCTGCATATATGGGCGAACAAGAACAGCCTGAACCGGAAAGATGGTATTCAACTGGTAACTACCTGGCAAATTTCGTTTGACAAGTAAATTTGGAACCTATCTCTTGTTTAAACCTGTTTTTTTAATATCACATTCATCGTTATTATTTTTGAAAGAATTCAATCGGTTTTTAAACAATACAATTTATCTCACAAGTTGAAATCATGAGCAAATCGAAGCTAGACCACCATGGAAAACCTGGAAGCACTGGACGGCCGTTTCGTCCTAGTACGGGACTCCTCAGCAGTGCGCATCCACGAACCCGCCTCCCCGCCGCGGGATTCGAACCCAGGACCTACTGGCTTCGCGCGCGAACACTTAACCATTAGACCACTGAGCCGGCATCCAACGGTGTTAATGTCTAACTTCAACCAATCCACGAAGTTGCGCCACCGTACACCATTGTCTTCAGTGAGTTCCTATCTCACAACAGACCTGGTTGAACTCCACTGGTAACGACTTCTCACTAGAACTCCAGGAGTGTCTCCTGAATTCAGTCACTAGTGAGCAGGTGATTATTGTTATCAGAATGGGTTTTGTGGAGATTTTTAGAAATTTCACAAGTTGAAATCATGAGCCAATTGAAGCGCACTGCTGAGGAGTCCCATACTAGGACGAAACGGTCGTCCAGTGCTTCCAGGTTTTCCATGGTGGTCTAGCTTCAATTTGCTCATGATTTCAACTTGTAAAATTTCTAAAAATCTCCACAAAACCCATTCTGATAATAATAATACAATTTATGTTTTGGCATGTACATCGATGTTTCATTATCAATTTTTCATCCTTGAACTTGAACTTTATTTATTCCTTCATATCAATCTCTCACACATGGATACATACCTACACACTCACACACATACGATTTGTTACTCGGTTAAGTATTTCCATGTAGTTGATTTCTTCACATGATTTCTAGTTAACTGACTCATTTTATCCTATTTTACAAAAAATCAACATCCAAATATGATTGGTTTAGCACAGTATAATCCTGATTGTTAAAAGCTATATATGTCTTTGATAATTTTGATTTCGATTATCACCCTGAAGAAGTACAGACAAGTTAGCTGGACGAAACGTTGGAATTATTTAAATTTCAATCGCTGAGAATATTTCAAATATAATTTTCACACATAATGACTTCTCTATACTCGGCGCTCAATTACTGTCAAACTATTCGTTCTAATCGTGACGAATATTCGTATAAATACATTCATAGCAGTTTGTGCCAATATAATTTTAACCAACCAAATATAAACAATGTAACATTGACAGTAAATTCATATATGATTATTAAAAGCAACAAGATGTTTGTTCATGAAAATATGAGCACACATTTTGAACTACAAGTTCACTAATCACTTACTGAAGTAAAGGAATACTAATGACATCCAAAAATGGTTTTCATCAAAAGGGGTGAAGAATTTCAACCAACCGTGGAAAAGTGTCAGCTTATATGCGTTAATAGCTAGCTAGAAGAATATTGCATAACTATGTGTTCATCTACCAAGATGATGATTGTTTAACAATGATTATATGATTTTATGAATTTTGATCGTCTAAATGATCACTTTGAACCATCCAATTAGTAAGAAACAAACTAACACTTAAAAATCTAAATAAACTCAACAAGATCTAACAACATTTATTATCGTTTTGGACAATATGATGAGGTGAGTATTGACTGTACAGTTTAGACGAATGAGCGTGTTATATGAAGTTCAATGTGATCTAATGAGATAACGTTGTTTTGTTCATCTGAACTATTTCAGATATACTTTTCTATGTGGCCAGTTCATACTGCTCTGTTCGGTCATCGTAATAATTTCAAAATTCTTTGTCATGAAATTTGTAACAGACCTAAACTAGAGGACTATAGAAAAGTAATTTTTGAAGACGAGTCACATGAATACGTAAGTAATCTGTCAGGTTCTAATACACGTATTCAGTCCCATTATTATTACCATTTCCAGACAATCCGCCTCAATCAGACTTTACCAGCTGTAAATGACAAGTTTGTAAAATTGGTTACTGATAAGGTGAGTTGACCTCAGTTTGCACTGGAGGTATTAATTCATATGTTTGTTTATTTTCAGGAAATCACTCCGAAATTCCCGTTTAAATACTACGGCATAGACGTCATTGCACTAAAGATATACACTACTGGTAAGCGAATTATTTTCTTCGAGCAAAAATTGTTACTGAGTTTTGCTTATTCACACTTCACTCCATGAGTCAAAGTTGTTTTAATTTCTTCGGTAAATTAGTTTTATGCTTTTTCTAACATTCAAAACTACTACTGATATCATATTTTGTTCAGCTTGTAAATAGTTTAACGCCTTACAGCAAACTAATTACGGTTCATGCAGTTCATTTTAGTCTCCAGTTTATTTCAAAGTGTTTCATTCAGTCACTGCAGATTGTCAATCAAGTTGCATGTTTTCATTCAATAAACATAGGTTCAATAGGAGTGAAAGGAAAAAAGGAATCAGGATCATTTAGCATTTACGTACAAAACAGTCTTCAGTCTGAATCTGAGATTCTGGATGGTAGTGAGTTCTCCTATCATTCAATAATATTTTGTTTTGTTTTCTATTTCACATGAATGATTCAATACTTGACTTAATCATTTCACGAGACCTGATTTATTGCCCTAAAATTTATTCACAACTCGTATTCATTACTGTCCAATGAAAGCGTTAAATAAAACTGCGATTCACTTCAAAATAGACACAAATTGATTACGTAGAAATAATAAATCGAATGATGCGATTGCTTAAGTGAAAATTATCTACTCTTCAGTCTGTTCAAACTACCATGAAAGAGATATCTCATCAATGCGACACTTCGTGGTATATTCAATGAATCGAACTGATTACAGTTACAACAATAAGCGATGTTGTGTGGGAAACCAATTCGGATTATTGAAACAAGTGAAATATCAAAATATATTCGATGTCCCATAAATCTTTTACGTCCCCTACTTAGTTTTTAAAAGTTTGATGTCTCTTGTCACTGTCTGCGGACCATCGGATATTCAACATTTTCTTGATTATCATATTCGTATGATCATGATGTTAGAACTCATGCACTTCCTCCAACATTCAACCAGCGAACGACCATGGACAGTTTGCTAGTACTACATGATTGATTTGAACCAGAACACATAGAACATAAAAATGAAGTTAATTCATTTTTTCAGTTATCGGGATTAATGACACTGGAGTAGCATTTCTGTATAATAATTAGTGTAACGGAAAGAGAACGATGAAAATCCCTCCGCAACTTTTTTGTTGGACAGTACTGTCATTTATCGGTTTCTTCTCCCTGTTGTGTATTTTAACCTTTATTCAGATCTCGTTTGACCACACCTATTGTTCTTCAGTCATTCTCGTCTGAGGTTTTATGTGATTTTGATTAAAGACTTATGTTTTGTTGCCTAATTTTCTATTGCATATTGCCAGACTATTGACAGTAAGGTCGTTTTTGACTAAGCTCAAGGTCACGGCGTGATTCAGCGTGTGACTGTCAACCTTTTGACTGTCTGCTTGGGAGGATTGCTGGAATCCCTGCAGATAGATATTTGATCTCATCTTGTTGGGAATGTTTTATTGATTCTCAGGTATCGTACCCTTCAGTAATAACTGTCTCTTTTGTTGCTTAGCGCCCTACTTTGCGTCAGAGAAACTTCTGACTGTATAGCACAGGCTGTACCGTTTGAGGTATTTTGTATTTCTGATATAATTTGTTCTATTTCTTAAATTATAACCGTTCAAATTGAGCACAAAGTTTGTGTTTTCATATAATTTGATACAACTGTCTCAAAAACGCTTTGTAAGCTATACAGAAGAACGTAGTCTGTCCTATCCGAATAAATTTTGGTTCGTCAGTCCTGCGTTCAAACCGAATACTGGTAGTTCGGTCGTTACAATTAGTTCAATTTAGAGAACACTGTTCCATTGGAACAACAGAATTTAAGAATATGATTTTGTATGTGGATTGTCTTGCAAGACATTACCGATGTCTTATTTAACCAAAAACTTTTAAAACCAACGTTTGAGAAGTAAGATATCCTTCTCAGTTGGTGATATTGAAATGTTCATCAAGTCGTTGAAATAACAATAAGGGTCCTGGAAACTTCCTTTTACTTGAATGGGTTTATTTAAATCTGTAAAGAAGATGATAGCTCGTGTCCAAACTCCTCCTGTGTTGAAATAAATGTTTATTGAATGAGACGGATATTCAGAATGCAGATATATAAACACAACTTATTTTTCTTTTCATTATTTTAGAGAAACTATTAGCTGTCAGAAAGCTTTATCATCGAAACGTTGATGGTAAAAGTATGTATTCATTGAATAATTGTTTGACCACATGTGTAATATTAACGCTTACACCGTCATTCTTTGTAATTACTCCCACGTTTTCTATTTAACATGCGTAATTGAATTCTTTTCAAAAACTGACAGAAGTAATACAGCGTAGCCATTCGGAAAAATTAGGTGAAAAGTAAATGTGGAATCCACTGATCGTTTGAACACATTGATCGAAAATTAAAGAACAGTTAAAATAAGCATAAACATACTAGATTTGACGAGTAATAAATAGATCATTGTGGATAAATCAAGTCACTGTTTCATTCCACTTGTGGACAGACGAATACAGAGATTCATTTTCGTCGACAGGCTTTAAAGAAACATGATGAGAAGTCTGTTTATAAAAATAGGTACATCTGTGTGCATTGGAAAGCCATTTCTGTGAACATCACATTCATTTAAATATTTACTCATTACACAGTCATTCTTATATATTATTCTTTCTCATCTTTAACAAATATGGTGATCAGAGTCATCTGATCATCACTTGTACCTTCTTGACGATGGTTGTAGTAGTTGTCCAAGTTTCAGCTCCGTATACTATAATTGTGTTGACGTCCGTTTTGAATATTCTGACTTCGATATTGGTTTACAGCTGTTTTGAGTTTCATATGTTCTTCAACTATAGGAATACCGCCTTTTCTGACCTATTCAAGAGTTCTGTGAAGTATTCTATCCATTTGTTCCTTTGTTCTTGAATCTCAGTAATTTTCCTGCCATCTTTGTCAATGACAGGTCTCTCTGGTTTACTAACATGGTAAATATCAGCTTAAATGTGATCACTTTGTGAGTAAGCAAATACAATGTCACATCTGACAATAAGACGATCATCATAAATACCTCAAACTTTATATAACGACAATATTCTCTTTGCAGACGTTACATTAAAAATGATTGTCCTGATATATCCGAATGGGAAGATATCTTTATATTATGAGAACGTAAGTTTCACAATTGAATATAATCGTTATTTTGTTTCAAGTACTTCAAATTATTCTAATATTTCGTGCATAACAATACTGCCGAATGCATCAAGATACACTGAACACGATAGGAAGAGATCAGTATTTTGTAGTGTTCACACTGACTGTATGGAATTACTAACACTTCCTTAGTGACACTTTATTCTAGCAATTTTGTAAAACAGTGAATAAAAAGAAGCGAATTAATATCAAAAGAAATTCTGATGTCTTCGGGCCGAATAAGTACACACAGTGTAAGTTAGAGTACTACAAGCGAAAGACTTGTAGTGACTCATCTTCATCACGAGAACACGATTGGTTTATTGAAAACAATTATTATTGTAACAAATTGTAACAGTGACTGTTTTTAATGTGCTTTTGTTTAACTGTGCTAAAAAGCATCCATTATTCACACACTTCGGTTGTGACCTCGCGCGAATTCTGTAACTAAGCTTGTCTCCTGGCACGATCTCGGTATCCTTTCGATACCACGAGATCACCAGTAAATATATCTCGATTTGGTCCATTAAATGCCTTCTGATATTTAGCTTCCGGGGGATTTTATGGATATCCTGGCACGCGTTCCTTGGTAGCGGTGTTCATAGTCTATCGCGACTCGACGCCACGCTACAACTGGTGAGCCGAATTCTAGAACACGCCGCAAACTCTGGTCGAATCTTCCAAAGAAGCTAATTCGGCGAGTCTATCGTTTATCTATTCACGTTTGTCGTATATCTTCATATGATATTTTAATATATAATATACTCGACATGACGAATAACGATAAGAATAGTATTAATATAATAGACTCCCATGTATGTGTACCGAATTCTTAGCACTTTTTATTCGCGTGACGACAAATTAATCGAGAAATTTTCCCCTATTAACTATTCTCCTCGCTGACCCGGCTGCTTGGTACGGAATGCATACGCATACGCATCACCGTCTACCTCCCAGCACCAAATGGTTAAGTTGAAAGGTTTCATTGCTCTACGAGCACACGAGAACGACAACTGGTACGAAACCTTACCGCTCGTCCTCTTAGGCATCAGAACGAGCTTGAAGGCAGATATTCAATGTTTCGCCACTGAACTTGTATACGTCAAGACATTGCGTCTGCCTGGAGAATTCTTCACACCACGGAGCAGACCTGATTTCGGTAAATCAGACTACGTCCAACGACTGTCTGCATTTATGCGAATGCTGTCTCCGGTGTCAACTCGAATACAACATCGACAGGTCGCTCTCCCTCGAGAGTTATCTACCTGTCCACATGTTTTCATACGAGTAGATTCGGTACGCAAACCTTGGCAACAACCTTACGAAGGCCCTTTTCACGTGATCGCTCGTCACGAAAAGACCTTCAATGTTGATCGACATGGCCGCGTCGAGATCGTCAGCATTGATCGTCTCAAACCAGCACACGTCGATGACAGTGCCCTATCTGATAACCTGAAATTCAATGCTAGATCTATCAAACCTACTAGCGGGATCCTTAAATCTTCTTCAGGTCCCACGCTAGATACATCTGAGACCTCATTCTTACGTCCCGGTCAACAGCACGCGTCATCTGCAACATCTACGGACGAGGCGACAGCCTCACGTCCAGATCGGCAGACCACACCGCCTCTGACCTCGGATGAGATTGCAGGCTCACAAGATGCGAACGACACTACAGTCTCACGTTCCGGTTGCCGAACACGGTTACCCGTACGCTTCCGCGACTAGCCGCACAGTTAACAACCAATACGGTGTAGGACTATTCCTACGCTACACGCATGCTACGCTCTTCTCTTTTTTTGATATTCTGTTTGTTTCCTGAGCCCACGCCTTCGACCATCTCCGTTTGGTTCCGTCGACTTCAGCCAACTTTGGCGAAAGCTGGATTGGTCACCCATGCTCTTGTCAACGCACTCAGTCGATATTTTGGTTTCGAATGTTTGGCATACGCTTGGTCTCGAACTTGGTCGTTATGGTCGCTTCTGGTTCATCGGCTCAACGTGGTTTCGTCCTACGCCTGCAGCATTTCTCGTCCGCAACCCTACGAATGAAATCTTCAGATTCTGGATGCAAACCACTCTCGTGTAGCATGCCAAATCAAGCAACAAATACAGCACATCGCCCCTGGTACCGTTCTCTGAAAAAGAACTTCATTGGCAACTCGACGATCAACGATCGCCTTCCTGTTCGCCAATTCTTCCGTCCTACAATCGATCGTCAGCCGATCAGTCCCACAACTTGAACCGCTATTTATTTCTAGCAGAGGGCTCCTGTAGTGATACATCTTCATCACGAGAACACGATTGGTTTAATGAAAACAATTATTATTATAACTAACTGTACCAGTGACTTTTTTAATGTGCTTTTGTTTAGCTGTGCTAATTACAGCCATTTTGTGCTATCACTACCTTCCATCATTGTTCCGCGGTTTTTGGTACCATTCGCGCGTACTCCATTCTCCTGCTTTTGCTTGTACCATTTCTTGGCACGATCTCGGTATTCGTTCGATACCACGAGATCGCCAACCGAATAAATCGGGTTACGTTCAACCTTCGCTTTCTGATTTCTTTGGCACGTGTTTCTTGGTAGCGGTGTTAATAGTCAATTGGGACTCGACGCCACGCTACAATGTTTTAAATACAGTCGAATTAATTGTAACTTGGGTATATGAGGACCCAACACTATTTCGCGGGGAAGGATGGAGTCAGAAAATTTAAAATCCAGATATCAACTCCGGATCTTCAAAAAGGGGAGGAGCGTTATTTCACGACAAGAATAGTGAATGGTAATTTTAGGATCCGTTTGTGGACCAATACTATACGTATATTCTTGCTTTCCTAAGCCGCAAAAATGCACTTCCGCGCAGAATAAAGACGAACTGGTAGATACAGGCAATAAAAAACGGAAAATATGCATAAACGCACAAGATAAAACAGGCTTCAGCACCAGATGACGCTTGTCGATGAATTTTCTCCAATCCGAAAACATTATTCTGTTATGCAACCTCTCTTCGGCAAGATAAAACTGGAGTTTCCCAACTGCTAGGTCGGAATGGCCTGACCAATAACGTCGTTGACAGAGCTAATCCTTTGGCTGAACAGTACCCTCAGATATTTCAACCGACCCACATTTGCTATATTGATAAAAGCTTCATCTGCAACTCCACAAAGCTTTCAAAATTTAATCTGGTCGCTGATTTGGTGTGCCGGAAAATGAAGCACCTAAGAGAGATACTTCCTCTGGTGTGGATATGGTTCATTCTGCTATACTGAGGGAAGCAGCTTCAATCTGGGCATTACCGGCTAGCGTGATGTTCCTACACTCGCTAAGCCGGGGCAAATTACCGGAAATTCGGAAGCTTGCTCACGTCACTCCGATTTTCAAAGGATAATAATAATAGTAATTTATTCTCAAATAACAGTTTGTTACATGAGGCATGCCAGTTTACAGGCAAGATGTCGACTCAGAAAGCCTTCAAGCTACTCACCAGTGGCTCTTATCTTTGTACCTTCAAAAATTATGGAGTCCTTGATATACGACGGTATACATGACTATTTATTATCCTTAAACTTATTTTCATCCCAACAGCACAGTTTCGAGAAGGGTTATTCTTGCATATCCAACCTGCTGAGTGCAGTGGACAGATGGACAACCATCCTTAAGGTTGACATCATTTACCTTGAATTCTCATAAGCTTTTGATAGGGTCAACTATACATGTCTTATCAGTAGGCTCAAACGGTTAGGTATAAAATCACTCTTAATTGATTGGTTCACTTCATGTCTAAAAAATCGACATTTTGAGGTTAACTTTACTTTCTCCGGCTATGGAATGTCCTAGTGTGGACCTCCAGTGTTCACTACTAGGACCTCTTCTCTTCTCCGTTTATATAAACGATCTTCCACACCAGACATCGTCAGACTTACTACTTTTTGATGATGATGTGGAAATTTGGAAGGAGAGAGATAGGCAACCAAGAGGATATACTGGGATTTCAGGAGTATCTGATTCGACTTCAAAATTGGGTAGATAACAATGGACTTATCTTCAACACTTGAAAGTGTAAAGTAGTCCATCTGCGACATGTTACAGACTACAGCTACAGCTTAGGCGACTTTCCTCTATAAGTAACCCAGGTTGAAAAATATTAAGGAATGCTGGCAAACTACTATTCGAAGTCATGCGCTAACTGCGACAAAAGTACCTTCCGGGTAAACCTCGAACTGGTAACTATGAAGCGCGTTTTTGGTCAGTTTGACGGCAGAACTTTCTACATATTCTTTACGGATTTATTTGTTTCCATTTAGTGTGCGGAAATACAGTATATTCTCACTCATTCCAAAAGGTTAAGGGCACTCTGGATCGTATCCAACGGCGAGCCACGAAATCAGTTCGAGGACTCAAATTTAAGCCCTATGAAGAGCGCTTCCAATCACTAGACCATTACCCATTAGAGAACAGGCGTCTAAGATGTGACTTTCAAATATCTTACAGCATTCTTAACACTTCTGGACATCTCCTCAAACACTTATTTAAATTTAGCTCCAACACAAACCTGAGGGGTAATTTCCAAAACCTGGAGACACAACTCAGCAGAACAGACTATAGACACAACTTCTACTCCTTAAGGGTAATCAAATTCAGGAATTCGCTGCCGTCGGGCATTGTTCAAGCGATCTCCCTGGGAGCCCCATAAGAGAAAATTTGACAAATTTTTAAAGTCTAGTGATAATGACCTACCAACTGCTTTTTCCTCTTTTAACGATAATATATCCAGAATCCTTCCTACAGGTCTTAATGACCCACTGCTACTAGATACGTAGGTCTGTTAAGCTAAAGCTTCTTATGTCCCTTCCAAAACCATTTGAACCTGTTAGTGATTTGTCCTTTTTAAATATTTCACCGCCCACTTTAAACATTTTCTCGTCATAAAAGGTCACTTTTGGTTTCTGTCAATAATCATTCTTGTCACTACATCATCATTTTTGCTAATCTCGACTCATAATCCCAACATCGTTTATGGAATTTCTTCATTGAAATGTTGTAAGATGATACATTCATAGAATTCAATCAAACCAGAAAGAGGTAATATAAGCGAACACGGGAAAAATGGACATTCCCTAAGACAATATGGAAAAATAAAAGGAAAATGAACCGAACATTTGCTGTGGGAAAGTAGTTCGGCATTTATCTATCTAGTCGCCTTGGGTTTGAAATGTCATTGATTTCCCGCCAAATTGTTTAGTTTTCATGAGAATGTGCGCAGAATGATTTGCTTATAGGTTGTGTGATGACTTAAGTCATAATGTCACAAAGCTCTTCTATCCCAACATAGTTAGCTTAAGCGAATAAAACAGGCAAATAAGTTAGAACGTTGAGAAACTTCCATAAGTAAGTCGGTGTGATAATGGACGACAATTCTCTAAGTTTAAGTTGTTTTTCTCAGTCTTGGGTATGTGAGAATTTTCTCCTAAGCCTCCCCATTAAGAATGAGTGTGCCGAGTCTTTCACTTTTACCTTGTCCAAATTGCTTACTTTATCACAAAACGAACTCAGAATTGTCTACCGTTTCCAAATATTCAGACATCAAATAATCAGCATTTTGCAAAAGCAGGCAATTATCTGTTATTACTTCCTCATTACTTTTCCCCTTATTTATTTTTCTGACTGCCTGCGAAATGTCCTTAATTTATATTTTATATTTCTGCAAGGTAATGTGTTGAATTCAAATTCCATTTCTCGTTGGCCAGAATAGAAAAAATGTTTCTTTTTTGTAAATAGTTTAAAATAGATGATAAAAAGTTCGCTACTGAAGTACTATCTCCTTCCATTGTTTACCTCACACGTTTGTGTTGTTCAGATTTACTCCTTTTTTCTCTGCGATATCCATCTATGAAAACGTCTCTTTTTTATGTAACTTTGGAATTTTACGAAGTATTTCCAAATAACATATACTATAGTCTTCAGGGAATTTACATTGCATAGTAGTTCCATAACAAGTATTACTAAACACCGGTTTGCCTGACTCAATGATTTTTTTCACAGCAAGGCTTCTGTAAACATCTCGTTAAGGGAAACTTCGGGATTTTCCATAAGTTGTTCAAGAACTTTGTAGATTTCTCAATGAAGTTGATTACATTTCCACAAAACTTCTATGAAAACAATGGCAACCTCGAAATTCCCGCACATTTTGACGATTACTCCAAAACATCAGCTTATTTTCTGAAGAACCTCTAAGTCAGTGGAAATTTCAAGATTCTGAGTTCAATTTTCCCCAGAGTTCCTTTTAACTTTTTGATGGGATTTCCTCCAAACTAACGAAATTATAACCGAGGTCGGGAGCTTGAGAGCCACTAAAGCCTGAACACTGAGCTGTCGAGTATCCCTCTACTCATGTGATAGCCATTATTGTATTATCTAATCATTGTCAGGTTTGCAGTTTCATCCACCTATAAAGGCCACCCCCGCATGTCCGAAATACATTTCATAATTTATAGTTATCCGGTCCTCATTACCTAAGCGTTGAAACGTTACTTTATTCAAATACATGGTCATTTAGTGATATGAAGTGATAGTTTTAGGGACTTGAGCTTGTGTAGTTTAATTTCCCGAGTTTGTCGTATACATTGTTTCTGGGGATCTCGTAATTAGCTTCATTGTTGTTGCGTTAATATTCACTTTGGCAGTTATAATTCCCCTTATCTCCCATATTTACTTACTCTTGTTACCCCTTACGGATGAGCTTAGGCCGCCCACCGGTATTCTCAATCTAACTCTGTCTTGGGCAATTCCTTCTAGTTGTTCTCATTCGTTGTTCATTCTTTTGATGTCTGCCTCCAATTCTCGGCGGTGTGTTCTTTGGCCTTCCTCTTTTCCATTTTTCGCTAGGATTCCAAGTTGGCGCTTGCTTCGTGATGCAGTTTGGTGATTTCCGCAGTGTACATCCTATCCACCTCCGGAGTCTTTTGCTAATTTACTCTTCATTTGGAAGCTGGTTTGTCACAGTAAGTTGTTGCCGATAGTATCCAGTCAACGGACATTCAGTATCTTGGGGGGGGGGTAGACGATTGTCTATAAATACTTCCACCTTTCTGATGATGGTTGGAGTAGTTCTCCAAGTTTCATTTCCGTACAGTAGAACTGCCTTGACGTCCGTATTAAAGGTTTTCACTTTGGTATTGGTTGACAGTCGTTTTGAGTCCTGTATGTTCTTCAACTGTAGAAATGTTGTCCTTGCTTCGCCAATCCTTTCCTTTACGTCTGCATCAGATCCTCCTTGTTCATCAGTGATGTTGAACAGGTACATGAAAGTTATCATCTCCCATATGGTTTAGATTTTTCCTAATCTAATTTTCTGTCTTCTGTTCTCTTAATAAACTATGATCGGACACTAACAATAGGTTTTGGTTTATACTTTAAGACTATTTATGATCACTTTTTCACGCACTTGTCAACATACATTATTCGTTATTTACATTTCTTGCTTTGTATTTTAACCAAAGTTCCCATATTTTATCAACTAAATGCGTACTTGTAAAGTATTTCTTCATCATTACCACTTCACTACCCTTTTTCCCTCAACCATTTGTCTTATTTTTTTCTCTACATTCGTTAACTATATTTTATGTATAAAAGTGTTTTGTATCCTCAGCAGATCAATAAGGAGCAAAATTGAAGTGTCGCTACGAAATGGTATTCCATAGAAATCGCAATGCGTGTATTTGCAGTGATTAATGATTGCTGGTTAAATTATTGAAAACTTATAGAGTTAGCGTTGTTTGCGAAACTTATTTCATACATGTCTTCACATACACTTCACTAATACCAGGAAATATATTAAATTCGGTTTCGTAAGCAGACCGGTTGTGAAATTGGCATTTCTCACATTGCTCTAGACTGTACACATTGGCAGTGAGAGGCTTTGTTTTGATGTATGCTTTAAATGGTTACGTCAGGTTTCCTACTAATGGATACTGTCGAAAAAATGGGTAGTAACTTTAAATAGTACCAACAGACAAAAATCCACAACTAATGCATTGAATTTCAAAGCTTTAGTTTTATATCACACTTCTTATTCAGGTATCACATGCTTTATTCCCAGTTTTTAGTTTCCACCACAATCGATCTTATTACTTCACTTTATTTGATTTAATCCTGCTAATTTCTTTTCATTAAAGTTATATGAAGTATGAATACTTAGGTCGATGCATATTTTGTCCAGGTCTTAGGTTTTTGATGGATGAATAGTACTGAACAGAGTTTTACTGGTAGTGGTTACAAAAATCAATACATTTTTCTCGGAATTTCTAGTTTATTTATTTATTTATTTGAACACATAAATATTGGTACAGGAGGGCACCAAATATATATGCGCCACACAAAACAATGAGAATTGCAGAGAAGGAAAAAATGGTAAGGAGCGTAAAAAAACGATAACGAACAGATTAGTGTAAGGTAGTGTAATAATAATAATGGGGGAAACAGAAACGTACACTCAGAAGAGATCTTTCAGTTAAGGAAGAACCAACCACTTTTTATGAAGAAATTAAAAGGTTACAGCAGGATCGCCAATGGCTTCTATTCTGAGCCATATCTGATAACGTCTCTACTCGAGAACATTTAGATAGAATCGAAAATCCACCATAGGCGAGCTGCTGTATAAGTCGCAAAATAAGGATAGACAGAGTAGGAATAAAAGAGAGTGAATAAATGGCGTAGTAAATAATAACAATAGTAATAATAATAATAATAATAATGTGAATCGTTTGATTGTTAATTGAAGCAAGAAAAGTATTTTCCATAATTATCGACAGTTCATCATAGTTGTGTGTGGGCTGTGATACTGCTCGGATGCCCAGACCGAAGCAGGTGGTTATCTTAGGGGGCCACACCCCGAGCCTTCGACCTGAAGGTCTGATCCACAAGGCAGTGGAGCATCGTAAGGAGATGCAGTCCCATGGTAGCCGGTGACCAACAATTGGTTCATACGCCATTTGTTCCTGCAGGATACTGGAGCCCATGTACACCATTGATTTGTGATCCAGTTAAAGCGCCGGATACTCGCTTTTCGTCCTCTCATTTTCGTAAACAACACCCCCACCACGAGAAGGCAATGAGTAGGACTTCCCTGACAGAAGCTGTATACGCGTGGCCGTGTGAGAGTATTTCGAGGGGGAGGGCGGGCCCACCCACTCTCGGCCATACCAGGGCATTTGGGGGCAATTTCTAGTTTAACAACAAACTCATACTATAGTTTGCTCAGATCTTCTTTGTTTATATAAACACATTTGTCTCCTGCTTGATCACAGATTTATTCTGAAATTTAACATTACCTTAAATTATCTTATGGTGCTATTAATAAAGACTATACTTTAATTGGATGCAGTTATTAACTCCATTGAATGAAGTTCTCTGTTTTAGGAGGCTTGTGTTTGTGACATTTCTCATCGCAATTGAAGTTAAACACTTTTAAACCGTTTTAAACATGAATAATCAATATAATTATCAAGCCGATGATCGGATTCGTCAGCAACAGGCTAAAGTTCAGGAGGTAAAATTTCTTTATATTTGTTTGTAACTTACTTTATTTCAGGTTGTTGGTATAATGAAAGACAATGTGAATCTCGTATTGGAAAGGGAAACTCGTTTAGCAGAAATCGACACTCGGGCTGGTACGGTAATCTATCCATTTTATGTCTTTTGCGTATCTAACCTCTTACCATATAGTTAGCCTGTTTTCATGAGAGACTTTCAGATTTGTAAATTGTACTTTCGAGCATACCTCATTTATTAAATCTCCTATTTAGGAAATTAAAATAGATTAATATTTATATTAAAAGACTAATATTTGGACGAAGAATATTCGTTTTGGTAAATTCTATTCAGGTTCTACAATTATATATCCAAATTGATAATCCGAAAAATGACCAGGTCAAGTGCAAAGTACATCGTTTAAAGCTTGTGAATTTAGGATTGTCAAACAAAATAGAATAAAATTGTTAGTGTTGATATGGCTCATATAGAATGTTAACTTAAATCTTCATATATGTTTAGTGAAAATTTAAGATCCATGATCAGAATGAATATGGGTTAGATAGGGTAAGAGAAATAATAGTGCAATTACAATTCGGCCAAGTATCTGAATAAAGATAATAGAAACAATTACAGTTGACTACGAAAGGTCGTAAGTACAATATTCATATGATCATAAATTGACATCAATTTTCATACAGAAGTTATTCATTATCATCAGTGTCAAACTACATAAATGTCAAAATAAGCTCCAAATATGTAATGTCTTTACTCTACATTTGAAAACTAGTTAAATAAGTGTACAATGATGTTCTAATGAATGAGATAGATATCTGATACTTCCTTAAATGATGTTAGTCAGCTATGAAAGTTTCTCCTTAACTATACTAAATTATTGTAAATCTGCCTCATTTATTACCAATATTTCCGTTAATCTAATAAAAGATAGTCGGAGTTTTAGAGTTAATGCTCCCAATTGTCTAAACATGCTACTTCTTATCTTTTTCGTAAATCTTAGTCATGTACGTAGATAACTTCGTGTATTTGTTGTTTTTCACGTTTTACTGAATTCGGGATTAGAAAAAACTGGTTAAAATGAATATAACTTCATGCAATTGTATGTAACCTTTTAATTGAATCAGTTTTGATTACTGATATATGTCGTCACAATTTCATGTTGTAAAGATTGTCCTGTTGCTCGTTTACTTATTTCATTATATGTCACGTTTTGGAACTATTGACGGCACCCAACTATAGTCGTATTTCATTACAAAGCTACACCAGTTCGTCAATCGCGAGGTTTTGTTAACTTTTGTCAATGAAAAGTGTGCGAATGAAGTGCATGAGACTTGTTAAGACTCTTTGCTTGAAAACTATTGATGAAGTTAGTTATGTATTCCGTCATAAATACCTTTTCGGACTATATTCTCAGTATTTAATTCTAATTGAGATCGATAATATTATTTACACTCATTTACTATTCATCGTATCAATTTAATCCCGTTGCGTTGATTTGATATGGCAGCTTAGACTGATCCACTTTTGAGCGCAACTGTATGTCGAGAATAATTGACCTATTTATATGTCCGTTCAATATGAAATTTTCAGTTGTATTACCTTTTTGATATATCCTTCTGTATATTTTCACTCTTCAACTAATCAATTCAACATCTAGATCGCTACTCTCTGAAATATTATGGAATATTACATCTCACACAGACATAACTAAATAAATAAACTTTTGCAATGTGAAAATCTGACTTTAGGTTCAATACTTAAAACGAGAAATCTATGATACTTCTTATTATGTAATGTGAGTAGTCGGTATGTCCAACTAACTATGACATTTAGCATTTAGTGGTAAGACTTGGGATTCTTCACAAGGATTTGCTATTTTGATTACAGTCTTTCCTGGTTGTTATTACCCACAGTCGTCATTTATATAATAAGGAGATCAAATGTGGTACGTATCACCAGGAATTTATAGAGATAAGGCGTATGGTAGTCCGTTTCTGTAATTGTAGTAAGATTACATACTACTTACAGTCTGTAGTTCTTCACACCCCATCGTTTATTTTCTATCGTTGTGTGTAGGTGAGTGAAATAAATTAAATTCAGAGATAAATTGCGAATATGAGTGATATATCATTGTTCCTTGTAATCGTCATCCACTCAGATCACGAAAAACACTGTACGACTAGGTATCAATACCAAGGTGCAGCTTGATGATTTCGAATAGGTAGAAAGTTAATAATAAAATAATGATGTATTTGTGGTATCTCGATGTGTAGAAATTTGGATTTCTGATATTTCATGACTTAGTTTAAGCCACTTATTGAAAGTAAATAACGGAAATAAATTAACACAAGCTTAAACAACATAGAAGAACTAGGCAGAATATTTAGTCAAGTCAAAATAAGTCCTTTAGGTGTAAAACATAATGGCTTGAGGCTTTATCAGACATGGCTCGCAATAGAAACCAATGGCGATCCTGTTGTAACTTTACTTTTTATATGGTTGATAGGGACTTCTTTATAACAATCCTTGTCGGGTTTTTTTCTTAGCTGGACTTTTTCTCTCAATGTTATCGTTGTTCTCACCCTCATACACTATATTATATCCAATTCAGTTTTTATACTCGCCTTCCTTCCTCTATCTCTTCACAACTTCGTTTTTATTGTGCGGCGCATTTATTTATTTGAACATAAATACTGGTACAAGGAGGTACCATATACATACGCGCCACACAAGTCACTTGATTTGTCTGTGGGTTATGATACTGCCCGGGTGCCCAAACTGAAGCAGGTGGTTTTCTTAGTGGACCACAGCCAGAGCCTTCGACCTAAAGGTCTGATCCACAAGGAAGTGGAACAATGTCGGGAAATGTAGTTCCAATAATTGGTTCATATACTATTTGTTTCCTTAGGATTATGTGTTAGTCATTATAGTTATTAGCCGAATAAGCGTTTACGATGAGTCATTTCCACCCGCTAAGCCAGTACTACAATTTTGTTGATACAGTGATAAATCCCATAAAAGTGATCTTCTGTAGTTCATATTTATGTTTAATGTTTTTTGGAATAACATAAAATAGCCTACAAGATAATCATTTGTAGAAGTTTAAGAGATGTTTTTCGTGATATCATTCAATCTAAACCACAGTTGGACATATTTTCTGACCCGGTTAATGTTCTATATATTGTTTCTAATAAAAAATAATCATTTTATCACTTTCGGTTTATTGTGTCACCAATCACTCCGTAGTATATAAGTTTTTGTGCTTCAACTTCTTAGTCTCTGCAAACTGGATTATTATTTATTCACTTTAATTCCTGAAGGTATAATGCCTAATTTTTCGTAGTCACACTTTATATTTTCCAGGTATTGTTTAATCTATATCTTAGTATAAGCGGTTTTCAGGAATTGTGGAATTTTCACAGTTTAAATCACGAACTGATCTTGGCTAGACTACCATTGAAAATCTGGAATCTGTGTCGAGTGTAAGACAGCTATCCACTCCATGCAATAGATGAGGGTTGCACATTATCATGATTTGATTGGAGTTCGAGATTAATGCCACTGGATGCCAGCTCAGTGATCTAGAGGTTTAGCGCTCGCGGGCGAGGTCGTAGGTTCTGGGTTCTCTTTCTGGATACGAGGTCGTGAATCCGCACTGCTGAGGAGTCTCATACTAGGACAAATCGTCCGTTCAGTGCTTTCAAGCCTTCAGTGGTGACCTAGCTAAGATCAGTCCGTGATCTAAATTGCGAGAATAATCCAGATTTGTTATTGTCACTGCTAGTCACGTAACTGCAAGTTAAATGTACTATGTCTTTTATCAATTTATGTACATTAGCATACATTAATGACTTATATTGTATTGAAAGTGATATATCCCTCATACTTTCCTCTTATGATTTGGAGAATTAAAGTGATCCTAAATAGAACAAAATAAATTCCATGATTTAATTCATATTTATATTAGGATATAAGCTGATCATTAACATATACCTTGGAACATCTAATAAATAGCACTGGCTCAAACAGGTACAGATTTATCTACTCACCTTTCACCAATACCATTTGTGTGAAGGACAGTTGTACGATCTGGTTACGCATAGCAGAATAAGTGTAGCAAGCCCCCGACTTGTGACTTGTTGATAAATAAATTATTTCTTTAGCCACGATGAAAGAACCAATTGTTTTCCTATCTATTATATTTTCTAATCATTTAGTCCTCTAATACGTGATATGTCTCTATGATATTTGTTCACTTTAGTGTGAGAATGAATGAATATTGCTAGTTCAACTTGCCTTATAACACTTGAATGAAATCGGTGAGATATCGTTTGTTATTGTATGTAAACTGTGTTGTGTCTTACCGAAGATTGTATTCTGGTCACTTTTTACACAGTAATTTAATGTCGTATATTTTTTCTTCGAAACACCGCACTCCTACATTGTTTCTTTAACTGAACTCAGATATATATTCACTTAGTTTTTTTTCATGGTTCTTTTTAGTTGGACATCTAGTGTAGTTTTGTCTCTTGATTATACTGTATGCTTAATTAGGATTCTTTTTCTGTTTTTAATACAAACTAATTTCCATATACTTCAAGTGATTAATTTTAATTATACTCTTAACAATCGGTTGTTGATGGTCTTCCCATATATTATATTGTTAATTATTTGTTTACATAGTTGATTGACGTAGATTAACTGGAAAAGTTTGCAGATGTGTTAAGTAATGAAGTTTAACCGAGTGCATGATAGAAACAAAAATACTAGTTGCACCCTATTCGTAACATTATCATTATACACATAACCCTCATTTTCTCTACTTTATACGCAATCACTTAGCAGCGGAAATGTTCACCTATTTGTCTCCTTAATGCATGTTGTGGTTGATTTCAAAACTTTGAATATGAATGCATCTTTAACGGTATACTATTCTCTAACCTTTTACTCATATTGCCTAAAATGAAAAACTAGAACTATGAGTGTGGACAAATTATACAAAATCGAATTAAATTCTACTTGTGAATATATTTGTATTACGATATCCAGTAGAGTAATTATTTATTGATGTAGCCTATGAATTTCGACCTGTGATCATATAATGAATATATTTTATACTCGAAAAATTTATTTGGTACTCATTAAATACCTATTACTTTATGAGAATCAGGAGTAGCCTCTTGTTTCACTGAAGATCCGTTGCCTATGGCACTTCTACTCTTGACGGTAAATTACTCCTAAATGTAACCTATTTCTTCAAATAATTTGACAAATGCTATAAATTAAAAAAGGAATAAACACTTTGGACCTACTTCTAGCTACTTGATAAGTAGTTTATGGAATCTTTCTAATAGTTTCTAAGTATTTTATGTAACTGGAAGTTGTTCAAATTTAAATTTCTTATTTTCTGAATCAATAGAATATATGATTCTTCAAATTTTCTGTACTCTCTACCAGTTGATAATAGCGTTCATCCCTGAAGTTCAACTTTTGTGTTCTTTTTTTAAAAAATTACTTATACAATTTCACGAACGATCTTAAAAGTGTATAAAGAAGTAAAATGATTACAATTGAAACTTATATTTTCTTTGTAAGTTTGTTCACTTTCAAATTAATTTTTGGTTAATATTAAAGCCTCTACTTATCACCAACTCGTAGAAAAGACCAATTTCAGTTAGTATGTTTTATTAATACCTTTTTTGTATGTATATCGATTTTATAAAGTATTTCGGCACATAGGATCAAGATTGTAAAGCGAATCTATCGTCGACTCTCCATGTAGCTTTATTTTTCCTTTTGTAACAGTCATTCCACGTGAATTTTACAGGAAATTTTTTATCATGTCACTTCTAGTACGACTGGTTATTTACTATCTCTAAAAATTTTAAATAATCTTTAGTTTTATGTTATGTAAATAAAATTATGAACCACTTATAGTAACTACAGTTTTTCATAAAGTGACATTTTTCCTTTTAAGTTAAATATATATAACCTCTTTAATTGGAATCCCGCAAAAAATATTTTTGTCATATGTTCATTTCTCTGTTAATAAGCAATACATTTTGATCAAAACACTTAGAAATTACTTCAGCCATTGTTTTTTTTTCGTACCAGTGTATCCAATTTCTGTACAGATGTCTAATGGACAATTTGAAAATCATGGGGTAGTGCGGTAGCATAAAATCCTTCCTCATATTTCTGTTCAACCTCAACAGATAACCTCCATATACGTAATTCATAAATGAAATTAGCTGTGGACTAGTATCAACTCCTATGCTTATGTCATAACTGACTGTCGAAGTATATTAATCACTATTTCCTGTATGGTCATTAAACTAAATGCTCAATTTTAGTGAAGCTTAACTGTAATGCCCTTAAATATCTTCACTCAGAGAAGTCCCTCAGAGTTTTCAGCGTTCATTTTGTAAGGAAAGTCAACAAGGACGATACAAAATTAAGGTTTGTGATTTTCAACCTACTGGCTTTGAACGTCTTGTCTTGTACCAGAAAGAAATTTACAGTGTAACGTCACTCTATTTGGTCGCTTCAATGCATTTCAGGATTGGTAAACTAAACTTTAATCAGTGCTTGGGACAGTTTTGGCTAGTATCAAGAAGTTACTTCGTGTCTCAACTGCATTAAATTCCATGAACGCTGTTATTTTTATTTGGTAACGGCGCGGTTAAGTAGCCTGTTCGATAATAAACGCTTTATTGTACGTACGTATAATCGGAATCACTAACATTTACTCAACAACAGTGATAACATGACAACAAGATCCTAATATCCCATGACACTTAAAATGACAACCTAGTCTAATTATGAAACCATTCACACGACAATGTATTGGTCAGCATTACTTATCTCATTTATACACAAAAGAGCCTAAAGCGTTCACTCAATATACAGAACTCTCATTTTCAAAATATTCTTAGTCATTTGTGATATCCAAACTCATTTATTCGTCAGTATGAGTTATCGAAATTGTCAAATTTCATTAGGATCATGAACGGAGCAATTTTAGGCCCTGAGCTCGAGTCCCGTATGCGGTGTTGTGGATACGCAATACTGATAAGTCCCATAATAAGACGAAACAGCCATACAGTGCTTATAGGTTTTCAATGGTGGTCTCACGTTGATCGGTTCATGATTTCATTCATTTATATTTTGTAAGTTGTGTTTTTAGCGTCACCGAACAGTTACTGAAAATCAAAGAGCCCTCTGTGTAGTGACTCACTTCACTGACTGATGATTTAGTGGGCTAGTTAAACATCAACCAGATTATAAGCAAACGCTATTGACCAAGTTTAGACTCCCTTTTCTAAGGAGCGAAACACGCTGCTAGTTGAAAATGTGACCTCTTTTGTGAAGGGAAATATATGTTTGTTTATGAATAATTGTACATATATTCTCCGCTCGGTTTGACCAATAAAGTATTCTTCTAACTGGCTGTCCTCTCACCCAACTAACCTGTTGGGGATGCATGTACGAAGTTTATGTATCAGCGTCATAATCGGATACTTCGTAACACATTACTGACTTTCTCCAGGCTTAGGGTCTTATTATTAATGCATCTTACTGTCAGACTAATGAATTTTGATTTCGCGATTCTTGTTTATCTACCTCAAGGTGTTTGTAACCCTTCGACAAACCGGACTAAAAACTTAAACAGGTGCATACCGATAAGTTTCTTAAATTTAGAAAACATAGACTTCTAGATCCTAGTATAGTCAAAGAACTATTAAAAATGAATATCTCAGTGTAGATGACAAAAATAGTAATGCATTCAAAGTTGTAATTAAGAATAAAATAACTGTTTCTGTGTCATGTATTTTTTTTACTAGAAAACTTTATTCGTTATTTGGCTATACTAAATAAATTGCGTCCACCAACCACTCTACCTGATAACTTGTTTGTAAATTTGTTACTAAAAATGATGTATCCTATTATAATATTGCTGTTTGTAAAATATACCGATTTCTAGGTGGAAGAATTATTATTTTGATTTGACCTTTGACCATTCTTTCAGATGAATTACAAGTTCAATCCAAACAGTTTCAGGCAGTTGCTGGTCGTGTACGAAGAAAATACTTTTGGCAAAATATGAAGGTAAATTGACAAGGAGAAAAAAATAATGTTTCGTTAACGATAAGTTAATGGTTTGTTGAAGCTTTTAATTTTATGCCATTTTTATAGGATTTTCCATACCTAAATGTGTTATTGGATGATAAACATTTTCTATTTGTCTCGAAAAAAAGTAATAGATATTTAGTTATGTATTGTCTAACAAAGGTGTTCTAGGCTACTGTGCTACTGTTGCCAGAAAAACAAAAATGTAAAAGCAGATATGATGGATTGACTGGGTAAATGGACACAAAGAATTCGACTGGTAAGGTTAGCAAACTCTATTCCAAACAAGTCGCATATTCGTCTTAATGTTCATAACAAGCTATTAATGTAAAAACGTTTTATGTTCTCTGGTTATCACATAACCAATTTTTCTAACGGTACGTCTGCCTTATGCACAGGTGGTTTCATTAAAGGTTTGTAAAGGCGATCAATTTTCGGAAAGTAACCAATTCAGTTTTAACACCTCAATATTATCTTAACCTTCACTTCATGTATAACATTTGGAAATAAGAAATTTAAATGATTCGCCTTTCAAATATATCCCTACGTACTTCAATAACTTTATTTTAAACTCGATTTCTGTTATGATCTTATATATTTGTGCAATTCTACATGCACTTCCTTTATGCTCCTTCTCATCTTAATTTCAGTCTTTACCTCTGTAGCTTGTATCTGTTGAATTTCTGATTCATCTTAGAAGTTTACAGATAGTTTCTTCTTGAATGTAGTATTTCAGTCGTGTAATCGACGTCGTTATTCTGTAATCACATGTTTCGTCGAAACTTTTCACTGATTCTGAAAATACCTAGGAGATTTATTGATATCATGAAACCTCCATAAAAAACGAAATCAGGTAAACTGATTGTACACAATCACTTCACCTATATTATTTCAAATCATGAGTTAACTTCTGTAGGGCTATTTACTCTGACCATCCCTCCTCAACTTTTCATCGATAGCATTGTGAAAACAGCTCTTAATAAAGTATGTAGTAATGGTTTAGTTTTGTTAACAAAGTATGTAGATGACTGTTGAGTCGGCTTCCGCAGAACTACAACGGAGCCTCCAGAGGCCCAAAAGGAGCCGAAGGATCCTAGCTAATCAGAGTACGATGGAACGTTCGAGAATTCCAGCGTGGCGTGCTATTATTGGTCGGTAGCATAATAAGACGTTAACGGATTGGCTGAAAATATGATGTTGATTTAACAGACGTCAACATCTATAAATACCCTTGATTTTCTGTACAAAAATGAACCTTGGGATAAATATTTTCTTTCATACTTGTGTCTTCTCTTTGGAGTTCGAGTCGCTGTGTAGTTCTAGACTGCGGGTTACCGGAATAGCTTAGGAATCGTATATAGCGTTTCATCGACAAGACGTATCAATGACAACTTCTTTCTGTACAATGTTGTGTAGCCTATATGAATCGCATTTTGTTAGCTGGCAATAATCGTCTCTGAGTATAAATTATACTCTATTATTTCAAAATGCTTCTAAGTGGAAGGGATGAACTGTGTCTGTTCTTATACTCAAGAGTAAACTGTGATAAATATTTGAACTGTTTTTGCATTTGAGTAGTTGTACGAACAGGTGGTCTAGCAGAAGTTATTGGTCTACGTTTATCGAAAAAATGAGCAACTCATATCAGTTTAAATCTTCTTTGATGTTGTTCCGAAGTCAGTTTGATCATAAATCATTGGGTGCATAACACTGCGTTACAAGTAGTTTCGCCCTGTGACTATGAAGCCTATTCTCTCTGGACTGAGAATGTTCAAGAAAATATGTTTCCAATTATCAGTTTTTAAGTAATAATCTTAATCAGCAACAAAACGTTTAGCAATACTGAAGTTCGCCAGCGAGTTTTCGTCAAAAAATAATTATCACTATTCTGTCGGCGATATCATCATGAATTCATTTGATTCATGACGTTTCATTGGCTTAAATATCAAACACATACCCTGGTACGACCGAATTTGGGGAGGGTCCGCTCTCCCCCTCGAAATGCTCTCACATGGCACTGCCAGAATAGTCCTACTCACTTCCTTCTCATGGCGGGTGTGTTGTTTACGCAATTGAGAGAACGAGAAGTGAATGTCCGGCGCTTTAATTGGATTCGTGGATACAAAGGATCCACCTAGAGAAGTTATAAAACCCTGATTCCAAACCAGTCGTGTACATGGGCTTCAGGATCCTAAGGGAACAAATGGCGTATGAACCAATCGTTGGCCACCGGTAACCATGGGACTGCATCTTCCGACGTTGCTTCACGGCCTTGTGGATCAGACCCATAGATCGAAGACTTCGGGAGTGGCCCCCTAGGAAAACCACCCGCTTCGGTTTAGGCACCCTGGCAGTATCATAGCCTAAATACAAGTCAAGTGACTTGTGTGGCGCATATGTCTTCTGTTCCCCTTTGTACCAATATTTATTTGTTCGAATAAATAAATTAGTCTGGTGATTCTGGGAATGAAGGCACGAGTATATAGCTAGTCTATCAATACAGCATCTTAGAATGAAGGTGGGTGTATTTTTTAAATATCTGTTATTTTATCGTGACTTATTAGTTAGAGTTATGGAGGTCATGCTACTCAGTTGTTTGAGTTATTATCAAATACAACTGAAAATCATCAGTGGTTATCATATTAAAGTTGCTTTTGTGTTTAAAACAAAGTGGATGGAATTCTTTTGTAGGGAAAGAAACCAATCTCAATTACTTACGCACACAGATTGTATTCGTTTTGTTCCTTTAAACCACTTTATCATCTTCCTTTTTTCATTTCTTCTCAAATATGTAACCTCTTTTTGGCGTTCTATTAATATAATTTTGATATCATAATAAATAATATGAGTATCAGAAGTATAATAACCAAGGATTGACTTAATAATTTCAAATAAACTGAAAATTAAGTACAATGTTAACAATCAAATAATAATGTATTTGTATTATCTCAATGAGTAGAAATTTAGATTTCTGACGTTTCACGACTTCATTTGAATGGCTTCTTCAGAGTAAACTTAAATTATCTTGCAAAATGTCAGTAATTCTAATTTCTATTCGTTAGAACATCACAAATCAATCCTTGTTCGATTTGGTAAATTGTTGAGCCATGATTCCGATTCGGAAACCGCAGCGTCACTAAAACCTCAGCCAGTTCATACTTATGCTTAATTTCACTGTTTCAGATAGGGTTTTTATATGATTTTTAAACAAGTGACTACTTGCAATGCACTATTTCAGACTGAAATTTTTTAATCAGGTAGAAAAAGCTGAAGAGGTAATTCAACAAATATATCGTTTGACTGTGTTACTTAAGGTTTCTTATGGAAATATAAAGCTATTAATTACTAGATCACAACAAATACACACCTCTCCCATCGGTTCTGTTTCACCATAGTGTCATGGACTTACCTGTCACTTTATATTAACCTGTAGTATATTGATTTGAATAATTAATTTTCAATTAGTTAATACCGAGTTCGAAAGCCCACATCATAGATTCTTACCCTCTAAGCAATGAGCAAACCTCGTAGTCAGGTACACGAACCCTTACGTGCTCTCTGACTTACGTTAATTTTAAAACGTAAGCTCAAGTAACCTCATTTGTGAATATTATGCAATTCTGCTTATTTAGTTATAAGTAACTATGTTGTGCAGTTTGACATATTCCCTTCCTTAACAAACCGGTATTTTGCAAATTTACATTTCTTAGAGTTATCATTTTATTTCTGTTTCTGACGATTATTGATCATAAACATTGTCACTGAATCAATAAACAGAGAGCGTTACAGTATAAAATTTTGCTATGATTGGTTTATTATGTAAAATGTTTTAATTGATCTGTGTGTTTGTTTATAAGTTGCGTGTGCATCTGCTACTCTAAGTTAATTTTTATATCAGTATGTTTAAATGACTTATTTAGGCGCCAGATTCATAGGGTTTTTTTTCTTAATTTAGTAAATGCAATCCGTACATGTAGATTGAATTATGTTAAGCTGTAAAACGTCTAATTACATAGAAATTTAGTTATTTCTGTTTGTAGATGTAAATTAAATGGACTATTTGGTCTTAGATTTATGCAGTTAGAATTTTCTCTTTACCAAAGATATTTTTCTGCTGGATTAATCTCATAGGAAATCCTAATGCTCAATAAAATCGTCGACACTCCTTTTGGGAACCAAGGTGGATTCTCTCACAGCGGAGAGATCTTAGTCTACTGGAATTAATTTTAATCATACTTTCTTTTCAACCGAACAGATTCAGTACTGAATAAAATGTTCCCCTTTTTGTTAAAAAAAAACATTTACATATACTTCATTAGAATGCTGCAACTCAATTAATTCTGTTTCTAATTCGTATTACCTTACAAGTAATAATTAGTGTATCATAATGACTTAAACAATACAACAAATACGGTTAACAGAGCAATTGCTTGCGCACAATTAAAATCACTTTGAATACACTGGGCTCACCAAAAATCTTTCCAATGGTAAGTATGCGTGATTGGCCAAGATTAATTTTGATTTTCTAAGGAATGATATATATATATATAACCATAGGAATGGCTTCTCATCTAGTATCAGTAACAAGATTATTTTGTGTGCTATAAAATGTATTTTGTCTCTAAAGTTAGCATCAATCGTAATTTCCGCAACTAACAAGATGTTATTTTATATTACAAGCTTTAAGTAATTTCAAAAGTATTCACTGAAGCATCAAGAACTTGTTTATGATACATAATTCCCTGCTACAGTACATACATAACCATAAGGACTGATATCTTAGAAAATATGTATAAATCCTATGTCTATCCTACTATTTTCATGCTCATGGATGGATGAATTGAAATGTAGACACTTATGAACCTCCTCGAAGAATCTACTTTCAGCTGAATTTCGCTAATGAATAATACTTATGTTTGCAATAAAAAATGAAACAATGGCTAAAGTATACCATCTTCAACACTGATATCATTGCATAAATAAGTTCGAAAAGTCACCCTTCTAACATGATCTAAGAGAATTTCACCATTAAAAAAGAAAGAAAACAGTACATTGCCTTACGAAATGTCGATTAGTGTTGAAACCTCTCCAGCTTGTGAAATTCACCACTGCAATATGATTAAAAACGCAAAGTTCTATTGCCTAATCTGTTTTTAAACGTTCTTATAAGTGAGTCCTCTTGGATTTCAGTTTTGTACTTAACAAATATAATTTCCATAGTTATTTTGGTCAACAATGGAATTTTGCGAAAACATTTCCTGTTTGATTTTATTGTAGATGTGGTTTATTATTGGAGGATTAACTGTTATAATTCTTGTGGTTATTATTGGTGAGTTAGATATCTGCTTTTTCAATAGTTCAATAAATTTTTGTGACTAGGTATGTTGTGTATCAAGTTTATTATAATTTGGGGATCTCAGATTATTCCTCGATTGGAAAGTAGTTGCTTCGTTTTTCGGAATCTAAGTAAATTTAAAGAACGCTCCGTATGTCATAACTCCGCCTGTAGCTCTTCTAGGGCTACTGCCGGTCCCAAGCCCGGGTAAAGGAGGAGGGTTGGGCGTGGGGTCGGTAACCCAACCTGTAGAAAAACCAAACTTGCTAAAAAAAAAACGCTAACCAGAATAAACTATTTAAACTCTGTTCTTCCAGTTGAAAGGAAGAATTATGACGCCTCATCATGAAAATCGAGTTTTCGGAAGTCACAAGGCCGATGGCCCTTCTAACAACCAGAACAACAATTTTTATAGGTACATGAAACTTCTGGAAATTGTGGGAGGACCAGTCAAGTAATAACGGAAATAAGGAGATAAAACTTGGCGGTTCTTGGAATCAACGAAACTCTTTGGTCTCTAGCTGGACACCAAAGGTTAGGTACGAGAGAGATTCTACTTTACTCCGGTCACAAAGAGGAAGATGCTCCATACACTCATGAGACTGAACTGATGCTGTCCAAAGAAGCAAGAAATGCACTTAATGGATGAAAATCTCATGGACCCTTGATCATCAAATCATCCTTCAAAACAAAGAAGGAGGGGATGACAATGAATATTATCCTATATTATGCAGTCACCAATGATATCAATTGGGACGATAAAAATTAGTTTTATGAAAGGTTACAATCGATCGTAGCGAAGCGCCCAGGAAAGAAACTGACAATCTTGATGGGAGATCTAAACGCCAAAGTCGGAATGGACAACAACGGTTACGGAGATATCATGGGACGACATGGACTGACTGTGTTAGCGAGACATATATTGGAATAAAGCATCTTTCGTGCACGATTGTGTTGCTGCATGTTGATTGGCTATTTCTTATCCAATCAGCGCTAGTCGATACTTAGAGAAGACTCTAGAATCTTCCTATGTAAAAACTATAGATACACTAACGTTTTTCCTTATTGTGCTTCTTACTTACATCTACCTTTGTTATTTAGAATGTAATTTCTTTCCTGTTCAACCAAGTTCTTATATGAGGACTGGTAAAAAAACGAACGAGAATAGTGACAGATTTACAAGATTAAGTTCATTCAAATGCATAGTTATATGCGCACAATGTCCCCACACAAACACATACACAAAGCTGCATTTGTCTCACCGGACCACACTACAGACAACTAGATCGTTCATATTTGTCACTGAAAAATTCAAAAGGTGAGTGTAGGGTGTGAGAAGCAGGAGACGAGCTGACATAGCCTCTGATCACTACCTGGTTGTGACAGAGATGAAACTACAGCTAAAGGACTGGACAACTGGGAAACAAAATTACAAAGGTTCAATACAACCTTATTCCGAGATACTGACAAACTTAACGAATTCAAGATAGTTCTCAACAACAGGTTCCATGTCTTACAAAATCTACTCAAAGAAGAAGAAACTTCTATGGAGGACAGCTAAAAAGGGATCAAAGAACCATCAACTTCAACGTGTCAGGAGGTGCTGGGTCGCAAGGATCATCATCATAAGGAATGGATCTCTATGGAAACCCTGGACGGGATTCAAGGAAAGAACAAAAATACAGCAATTAACATTAGTCGAACAAAAACAGAAAGTCAAGGCACAGGCTGAATACACAGAAGCAAACAAGCAAGTGAAGAAGAGCATAAGGGCCGACAAGCAGAAATTCGTGGGAGACCTGACAACGACAGCGGAAATATCTGTAACAAAAGGAAATATGAGACAACTACATGACTCGTTGAAGAAACTGCTAGAGAAATATAGTAAACCAGGGAGACTGGTCAACAACAAGGAAGGCAAGCCAGTCACTGAATTCAAGGACAGAGTAATAGATGGGTAGAATACTTCGAGGAATTCTTGAATAGACCAGCTCTATTGAATCCACCGGGTGTTGAATCAATACATACAGACCCTCCTATAGATGTCACTCCACCAACGATCGAAGAGATCAGGATGGCCATCAGACAAATCAAAAGTGGAAAAGCAGTAGGACCTGAAAACATACCAGCCGAAGTACTGAAATCAGACATAGAAGCAACTGCAAGCATGCTCCACACTCTATTCCGGAGAATTTGGGAGGAGCAACAAGTGACTCTGGTAGACTGGAAAGGAGACCTCGTCAAGATACCAAAGAGAGGAGAACTGAGCAAATGTGAGGACTACAAAGGCATCATATTACTGTCGCTATCGGGAAAAGTTTTCAACAGAATGTTGCTGAACCGAATGAGAGACTCAGTAGACGCCCAACTTCAAGATCAACAGGCTGAATTCGTAAGGATCGGTCGTGTATAGAACGATGCGCGACACTGGATCATCGTTGAACAATCAGTTAAATGGGACTCGTCACTATAAATCATCTTCCTTGACTATTATAAAGCATTTGACGGTGTGGATAGGAGAACATTATGGGAACTTAAACACTATGGAGTATCTGATAAAATCGTCAACATCGTCCGGAATTCATACGATGGGTTACAGTTCAAAGTCATGCATTGAAAACAGCTGCTAACAGACTCATTCCGATTGAGGATCGGAGTCAGATAAGGTTGCCTTCTCTCCCCTGTCTCTTCTTTTTGGTGGTCGATTGGATTATGAAGACCTCAGACAAGGTTATCTACTGTCCCTCTTTCTTCTACTGGTGGTTGACTGGACTCTTAAGTCCTGCATATCTCAGGGAAGCATGGAATAAAATAGACAGGTTGGAAGCAACCAGACGATTTGGGCTTCGCAGATTACCTGGCCCTTCTATCCCATACACAGCAACAAATGCAGGTAAAGATTGCCAGTGTAGCAGTAGCCTCTGCATCAGTAAGCCTCAACATACACAAGGGAGAAAACAAGAATTTCCAATACAACACAGAGAACACCAACATACGAATTGATAGTAATATGACAGATGTACTGGTAGTGATAATAATAAAAAGTCTGAATAGATAACTCAACACAAGGAGTAGGTTAAAATAAGTAAATGCACATCAAAATATCAGAAAGTGAAAATTACGTTGCAAGAAAAGAATATGTGGATTATCAGTTTAAATTGTATGCATATATCCTGTTTGAGTAAATGTCACTGGTCGATCAAAAGCTGACAAAGACTAGCTGAATAGTGTGATTTATAACAGGATAATAATACTGACCTGTCGTATATTAGCAGTGGTTAAATACCCGAAGTACGTTATCAGTTCGCTAACATTGCACTACGATTCCTTTTTAGTCCTTTACTTAGTTTTTCTTAAAGCTTTGAATGTCTTGGGTATACACTTGGCCCCCGAATGCCCTGGTACGGCCGAGAGTGGGGAGAGTCCGCTCTCCCTCTCGAAATACTCTCACACGGCCACGCGTATACAGCTTCTGTCAGGGAAGTCCTACTCATTGCCTTCTCGTGGTGGGGGTGTTGTTTACGAAAATGAGAGGACGAAAAGCGAGTATCCGGCGCTTTAACTGGATCACAAATCAATGGTGTACATGGGCTCCAGTATCCTGCAGGAACAAATGGCGTATGAACCAATTGTTGGTCACCGGCTACCATGGGATTGCATCTCCTTACGATGCTCCACTGCCTTGTGGGTTAGACCTTTAGGTCAAAGGCTCGGGGAGTGGCCCCTAAGATAACCACCTGCTTCGGTTCGGGCACCCGGGCAGTATCACAGCCCACACACAAATTGATGAACTCTCTATGTCTATGGAAATTACTTTTCTCGCTTCGAAAAACAAGCAATTGATTCAAATTATTATCATTACAATTATTGTCACCATTAATACTATTATTATTGTTGTTATTATTATTTTCCACATTATTCACCCTCTTTTATACTTATACAGCGGCTCGTCTTTGGTGGAAATTCGACTGTATCTAAACGTTCTCGATTCACTGTCCGGTTGAAAATTGTATGTTACCACCGAATACGAGAACTGAAGCAGTTTTTCTGAAACCACGTGCACCATTCAAACTGGCTGCCTTCAACGTTCGCACATTTATGCAGGTCGGACAACAGATAGGGCTGGCTATGTCTTTGGAAAGTCTTAATATTGATGTTTGTTGTCTATCCGAGACCCGTATTCAAGACTCTGGCGAAGTACTACAAATTCGATCTCCATCTGTCGCTTCGAAAAGCTTGTTTTACGTGCGCTTATCCGGGGACCCTGTGGCATCTTCGTCTAGTCTTGCTGGCGTTGGTGTCGCACTAAGCGCTAGAGCTGAGGCAGCACTAGTCGATTGGATCCCCATTAACAGTCGGTTATGTGCTGTTAGATTAGAAAGTTCCATCAAAGTGAGAAGAAATCGGCGTGAGAAACGATGTCTTTGCCAATCACTAACATCCATCGACGTCTTGGACGATGGGCAGAATTTTCGAAGGGCAGTTCAACTGGCCTGCTGCTCCGGCAACATCGGTCAGACTGTCCTGCCCTCCATGGCCGGTGACGACTGATCCACCAAATGAGGAGGAAGTCCGCAAGGAACTCCAACTCTTGAAGCGTTACAGATCGTGGTGACATTTTGACTAAGGAATTGACGACGTTGTTTACAAAGGTTTGGGAACTAGAGAGTGTATCAACGTCATGGAATGAGTCGATAGTTGTCCCTATCTTTAAAAGGGTTCACGTCGTTCCTGTAACAACTATCGGGGATAAGTCTACTTCCGATTGCGTCCAAACTATTGGCTTCCGTCATACTTCGTAGGTTGTTCAAAACCCGAGAAAGATTGACTCGCGAGGAGCAGGCTGGGTTTCGTTCTGGTCGAGGATGTATTGATCATATCTTCACCCTCCGCCAAATGTTAAAACACCGTCATACTTATCAAAGGCCAACAATCGTAGTATTTCTTGACATCAGGGCTGCCTTCGATTCGTTGGACAGGACTGTTCTCTGGGATTGTCTATTGAAGAAGGGTGTGCCTGAGAAGTTTATTAACATTCTAAAAGCCCTATATACAAACACCTCAGGCAGAGTGAGGGCATACAACCACCTCTCTCCATTGTTCCATTCGAGCAGTGGGGTTAGGCAGGGTTGCCCAATCTCACCATTCCTCTTCAACTTTGCCATCGATGACATTCTGGAAACAGCTCTGATGAATGTAAGTAATGGTGGTGTGGATCTGTTGCCTGGAGAAAGACTTCTCGACTTTGAGTATGCGGACGATATTGTCTTACTGTGCGATAATGCTCAAGGCATGCAATCCGCACTTAATCAGTTGACAATCAGTGTCCGTAGGTATGGTATGTGCTTTGCACCTTCGAAGTGCAAAGTACTTCTACAAGACTGGCAGGATTCCAATCCTGTACTCACTCTGGATGGTGAGCAGATAGACGTAGTCGAGAAGTTCGTGTATCTGGGTAGCTGCATAAGTGCTGGTGGGGGTGTGAGTGATGAGATCAATGCACGTATAGTGAAAGCCAGAGTGGCTTATGCCAATCTGGGCCGTCTTTGGCGCCTTCGTGATGTCAGTCTGGCCGTAAAAGATCGGATTTACAACGCATCGGTTAGAGCAGTTTTGCTCTATACTTGTGAAACCTGGCCACTCCGAGTTGAGGACGTTAGACGACTCTCTGTGTTCGATCATCGCTGTCTCCGAAGGATTGCTGACATTCAGTGGCAACACCATGTCAGTGATGCAGAGGTTCGGCATCGTGTGTTCGGACACAGAGATGATAATTCAATTGGTGTCACCATCTTGAAACACCGACTTCGGTGGCTTGGACATGTTCTCCGAATGTCGTCCCAGAGAATTCCACGTCGTGCATTATTTGCCGACTCTGGGACTGGTTGGAAAAAGCGGAGGTGGTCAGTATATGACATGGTGTCGTGGTATGAAAGAAAGCTGCAAAGGACTGGCTCCTGTTGGTCCTTTACGACTCCCTGGTTGGGGTCTGAGAGATGGTGCTACACAGTGGCTAGAGACGTTATCAGATATGGCTCAGAATAGAAGCCAGTGGCGATCCTGCTGTAATCTTCTTTTACTTTCTTCATAAAAAGTGGTTGTGTCTCCCTTACCTGAAAGATTTCTTCCGATTGTACCTTTGCGTTCCCTCATTACTACCACACTACCTTACACCAATCTCTTCGTTATTGTTCTTTTCTTTTCTATTTCTCTTCGAATTCTCATTGTTTTGTGTGGCGCATATATATTGGCGCTCTCTTGTACCAATATTTATGTGTTCAAATAAACAAACAAATTTGAATGTCTTGGCTGATTCTCTGACCTTTATGTAAGCAGTCGTGGTGTTAAACTTCATTTACGACTCGATATCTTGAGTTCTAGATTTTCAAACAATTCAGCTAAATGAATCTCCTTTTCGACGATATCATTTACTCAAGCTGTGTCACCATATTCATAGCTGATAGGTTAGCAAATATAACAATCTGTTGGAAAATAGGAAGATTACACCTTATCATGGGTAAAAGAAGGCTCTATAACGGTCGCGAAGTTGAAGAAAGATAACAAGATGAAGTCAAACGTGTGGAAGTTGATAGAGCACTTGACGAGTATGAGAAATAACTAAAAACCATATTAGCTTATGTAACCAACTCATATTTAATGTTGTAATTCATCCACCCTATCGAGTATGTGTATGTACACAAACTTTGTCAATGGCACTGATATTACCATACTGCATAAACTAGTGTAGTAGCAGCGCGTTCTCTGTTGTACCATCAAACCTTATCATCTAATAGGCGAACTTGTTACAAAACGCACAAGAACAAATTTGCGCACCATTTCATCAATACATCTGGGAACTGCACTTCTATATACAATAGTCTGGTTTGTTTCTTCACAGGGCTTTGGTTCATCACTTACATTTCCCGTGTCAATCATAACGAATACATTTCTGATTTTACGAAATTTACTTACTACTTAAACTTGACAAAAATAAATTATAATCAATTTCTTGACAGATAATTGTTATTCCGTTGGTAAATCAATATTTAAAGAAATGCAGGTTTTCCAATAACTAAATATACATATTGTGTAAATTTATAATATATTGTTTCATTCCCTTATCTTTCAGTTTGGTCCGTATCTAACAAGCATAGTTGAAGTAATAAACCCCAAATCTGTTCACGAATTGAATCTGGAACATACGAGCTTTGATTATGATTGCTTTATTTATTAAAAAAAATAACTTATGATCTCAGAAAGTATTTTGTAGTAGTTGAAATGGGAGATAAATGCAAATTGTCGATCTTCAAATTAGATCTTCTTTGTTTTCGTATGAAATTTCGACGCAGATGGACAAATTGATAGATTTAAACATTCTTTACAGTTTGGATTTACTGGGCGACAAATTTGTTGGCCAAAACCGACTAGTAACCAATTAATTTCATCCCAGTGTTCCCTGAAAGTAATCGAAATTAGTTAGTGAGCGTATGTGTATGACCATAAAGCCAAATAATTCCTGGTTTTCTGCATTACATTTTCCTATAAAGATCACTGGAGTTAATCATTTTGCCATATCTTACTTTCATGGTTCGTACAGTGACGACAAAAAAATCTAAGTGCCCAGTCATTTAAAAAATTTATGTAATTACTCCAGCTCCGAGACTTTTTACTCAAAATAACAGGATGCATTCGAAAGACTTAAGCATGGCAAAGGCTGCAGCTTAAGTTACTTTTGTCGTACATAACTTGAGAGGTCAATATTCTTTAGTTCCTGAACTAGTTCTTAACGTAAAAATTGTCACGAGACTAAAAGAAGGATAGGTTATCTCCATATATTATAAATAACAAGAAACTCAGTTTTCGGGCGCTTGATCTATGGTTATTTTTAGCCTTTGGTCAGTGTTATCAACCCTTCCAGGGGCCGATCTTTTTTGTTTGTCGTCTAATACTTAACAGCACGAAAGTTTTAGTGATGAGGAAGTCTCTTTAGAATTGAATGATTCCATTTGTCATGCATCAAGTTGAATCACTTAGGCAAACATCATCGCAGTCTCCATTTGATGTTGTATTGCGGAGTGCTGAAGGCAGCTAGCAGGGTGTGTGATGAATCTTTTGGGGTCATTAATCTAAAGTCTTGCGAACTCCTGGTAGATGTTATTTTATCAGACACTAAACATTCACCTCATTCATATCTTCGGGTAGGACGAAACGTCAATACATTAAAATCCATGCACGCAAGCAAATGTAATAAAAAAGCTCTACAACACCTTATCTAGCAAATCGGGAATAGACATTGATCGTGACGAACAGATTGTCAGAATTAACCTAGTCAATAGCTTGTATTCTCAAACATGTTTCTAATTGAAGAAGTACAGATTCAGATCTTAACAAACATTTCAATTTGTCATAGGTAGTTTATCTACTTAACTTTCGTGTGTATGTATGCAGTTATCCGTCTCTTTAAAAAGAAAATTAAACACCTTTTGTTAAGAATCTTATAATTCACCAAAAACGTGGTACTGAATAAAGCCACCGATAATAAATATTGTTAATCCAAAATATGTGGTCGACTTATTTGTTTTATAACGTTTCACCAAGCCACGTGGGTTTGGTAATACCAAACGTCTGCCAAAACCCGAAGTAGGCGAGGCCCGCAACTATTTTTTTGTATCCACTTTGATGTTTAAAGGGCTTTAAATACGCTCAACTGGTGTTGAATGGATTTCTATGCACAAATGACAAAACATATTAGTGAAATAATCAGATGCTTAAAGTTTGGTTTTCATTGACGCCCCCTTCCTTTAATGATTTATATACCTGTCCAGATTAACACAAAGATAAAATTCCAACGAAAAAATAACCGACTAGCACGGTACTGTTTCCCACATACATGAATTACAACTCTTTAGGTATTTACCAATTATATTCCAATTACTACCTTGGGAACCATTCTTCGAGGGCCAGACGAGTTTCTTCTGGAGATTTGGTTGGTTTTTTGTTCCATTTTAAACGATTGATAATTCGATGTACATGTGTATCGACACCGATTCCAGTCACTTTTTTCCACGCACACTGCATTGCTAAATATGCCATTTTCGGACCGACACCTAGAGTGGTCAATAGAAAATGTAAACACATTAACCAGGCAAGGTGCATAACTCCTCAACAGTCTCTGGTATATCTGAGTTGTATTTTTCCTTTAAGATCTCGCACGTTTTCTTTATATTCAAAGCTTTTGTCTAAGAGAAGCTCTGGCGAACTTAGATGCTACCTTATAAAACCCCACTGGGTATATCAATTCCTGCAAGTCTTCTGTCTTCATACTTGTCAATGTTGTAAGCGTGCACCCTCTCAACTTCAGACGCCCCATTGCAGCTGCCGTAATTTGATCTTTCGTCTGGCTTGACAACATAAGACTTATCAGTACCTGCAATCTGAATGTCTATGAGTTTCAAAATATTTAGCAAAGGCTACCATACTTTCGGATGTTCTGTTTCATCAGCCAATCTTTCGCAACCCATCGAGTCTACCGGGGCGTCGCGACTTTCGCGCATTTTTCGAATATTGCTAAGTTGAGCCCGCCAGTTTGGTGGTTCCCATTTACGTTTCATATGCTCCGAGACACCGTCCTCAATATCGCCTACTCCAACTTGTTCTTGAGATCGGATTCTTTTCGTCATTCTCTTTATAATGGTTCGAAGGCTGGGGTACCTGTGGCCAAAAACAGTACTCTATTAGTCGGTTGGTAAATATGCATACTACCGAGGAAATGGGATTAAATAACTACTAGTTTTTATAAAGGTTGGCCAGATTAGATTATTCAATCAATGCTTTAAAGTGACAGCAAACAACATTTCACTTTATTCGTGAAAATATGAATACACAAGTAATATACAACGACATTACGTTAGGCTGACGTTATCTATGAATCTAACTACAGTTTAGACATTATTTGTAGTTGTGACCTGTCAAAGTAGCTTTTTCACTTACTGATGAACGGCCGACAAGTACTTTAGTGAAAGATGTATATCCCATACAAATGACTTCGAAATTATTCATCTATACATTGAGTTTCCCATTATGATGAATTATCCGGGATGAGTACTTAATCGGGTTTTCGTTTTCTGAACAACTGGATAGACATGCATTCTTAATGGGTCATAATTTGACTATGTTAGGATGTATATTTTCAGTAAGACACTGAACAATTATCGGTGGTTTAATTGTTCAATAAGCTAAAGCATATTGAATATGTTGTAGCTTATGTCAATGGATCGAAAATAGGGAGTTCTGTGTGTATTTAGGCGAAAAGTAGACAATTTGGCGGACATTTAGGCGTAAACTAGGCAATTCGGCAGGAATTTAGGCGAAAAGTAGACAATTCAGCGGATATTTAGGCGAAAAGTCGGCAATTTATCGACAAAGCGGCAAAAAGGGGGAAATCCGCAGTATTTTCCCCGGACTGGCGAAAAAGGCGACATCCTGATGCGTTTTCTCCTTTATCTTCCAAAGCATTTACTCCTTTATTTCCCCTTTGTTCGCCTTTATTTGCCCTATTTGGTTGTTTGGGTCCATATGGTTACTATTGAGCAACTACATTCTGACACAACATTGGACTGGAACACGAGCACAATAAACGAATATGACACTTGAAAAGTTCCTTTAGTCATAAATTGTTGTTTCATACTGCTTCACATACTACTCAAGTCAAATATTGCTGAACCATGGTTCAGCACCACCCGCTTACTTGGGAAGCGTACCGCAAAGATTCGAAATACGACTGTTAGCACTCAAATTTCATTCCTTGCTTGACGTTTATTCCATGTACTGCTTACTATAAAACACAAATTAATTAGGTCACTTCATAGATCTGTGACAACGTGAAGCTGGTAACAAACAACAATGAATAATCAGACTTAAAAGTGTGAAGAAACCTGGTCAATTATTAATTCATTTCAAAAAACATCATGTAGATAGCAAAAATTACTATTGTTATTTCATTTTAAGACAATAGAAACAATCTGAAATCAAAGCCATCTTAGCTATGAGCAATTCGTTCCTCTAATCTGTTTCCGACTCCTGATGCAGTTTGAACGAGACTATAATTTATGGACAAACCAACCAGATTTACCATAACAGGTCTGAGATTTTGTCGCGAAATTCAGTTTCATTTTGGAAAGGACAGGAGGTGTGATGGCCTGAGTAATTCCTGGCAATTATAGTCTCTCAGCTGATCAAACTTTCTTTTGAAAGGGTCGACGGATGGAGCCTCAATCACGTGCTTAGTTAATGCATTCCACTCATTGAAAATTCGATTGGAAAGTTGACAGTCAGCTGGCAAGTAATTTGTCCGGGGCTTGTGAAGTTTTTTGGAGTGTCCTCGTAAATTCTCTGTTTTGGAAGACAAAAAAATTAGGGCATATCAGGTGTAAATTTATCACTAAGCAATTTGAAAACTGCAATCAAGTCGCCTCTAATTCTTCGTTATGACAACGGGAACAGGTTTAGCTTAGCCAGCCGAGCATCATACGGAAGCTTCATTATTCCGGGACTCAGCTTAGTTGCTGTTCGCTGAACCTTTTCCAAAAGCTCACTATCTTTTTTAAGCAGGTGCTAGCCTCTTGTATGCAGTACTCAAGTTTAGAACGAACGAACGCTGTATACTAAGTCAAAAGCGTTTTAGCGTCGACATGATTAGAAGCCCTACGTATTGACCACAAAGTTCTAGAACCTTTGACGGATATTGCACGGCGGTGTGCAGTAGTTTTTATGTCTTGGATAACGATGACTCCTAAGTCATTGTGTGCCTGGACATCAGGTAACTCAGTGTTATTCATCGTGTATGTGTGTGTACCTTGATGACCGATATGCATCACAATACACTTAGGAGTACATATTGGGAACTGCCAGGTTTGAGACCATTCAGACAATTTCTCCGGCTCATTTCGGAGTTCCAAGCTATCACCCTTACATCACATCGTTCTCCATACCTTGAAATCGTCAGCATATAGCAAGATCGATGATGATAGGAGACGAGGAGGGTCATTTACATACAAAAGGAATAACACTAGCCTCAAAACTGTACCCTGAGGCACTCCACTAAACACAGTCTTCCAGCTTGATAGCTTTGAGTTCACCCGTACTCTTTGTTGGCGCCCAACTACGAGGTCTTTTATCCACACCAATAGATTGCCACCCATCCCGACGTTTCTTAGCTTATATATTAGCCGGTTGTGCGGATCTTTGTCAAAAGCTATGCTGAAGTTAATGTAGGCTACGTTTACAGGTAGCTTTCGGTCCTTAAGAGCTCACCAGCTTTCATGAACGACTAATGGGTTAGTGAGACAAGAATAATCTATTCTAAAAGGGTGATATTATCCGCAACGCAACCATGTAAGCTTAATCTATCGCCCAGTGTAATATCGGTCATCTGTGCGTTCAAGTAATCATAGAATTTGTCATTTCTTAACGTATTTTTTGTTAAATAACTAGATTGTGTTGTTAATTTTGCTCTGGTTGTAATTTTTATTCGCTACATCTGACTGCGTTACACTGTACGTTCATTGCACGCTGGGATGATATCTCAAGTCATAGTGAGTTTAATCACATAGTTGATTGTTTCCAGATAGACCATGAGTGCATATTTTTACTGAAGAAAGGTTTGTTGTACTGTAAAATATGTTTTTATGACTGATATCTTAAGCCTGAAAGCAACTTATATATCCTTTGTCTTCTGTTAGGTAAGTTCGACTTGCCTATATTTCGTGTTTTGGTTTTATCGGCTGAAGTTATGTCCATTTAACTACTTTGAGCAATATGTCTGTGCAAATGAAACAATAACTATGACACTTGCTCAGTTTATTATTCTTGGTTGTCATATAATTCAGTTTAGTTGAAAGAATTATGGTATACTTAAGTATAGTACTTGAAGCCTGTAACGAAACAGATCAGTTTAGTAAGTAGAGTTGCCTGTTTCTAATGAGTGTACTGATTCAAGTCAGTCTGAATAAAAATAGGAAAAATATGTGCCATTGATGCTGTTGCTGTCATATATTATAAGATAGCTTTAAGTAAGTTTGGTGTTTATTTGTAGACAGTACGTCTAACACTGTTCATGTTCCAAGACCACTGCCGCTAAACAATTTCTCCAGCAATAACATCGGCAGCAGGATAGCTAAGTGTCTGAGCTTTTAGTTGCCCGCAAAACAGCAGTATGCGGCCTTAGAAGATGAGTGTTCTGTGTCTCAACTAAATGCAGCTGGCTGTGGACAAATGTTAAGAATCTTTTTGACAACTGGGACTTTTAGTTTATCAGACACTAACTCTGCTTGTATGTCTCCCTGTTAAACTAGACGCAGATGCATGGTAGTACTTAAATGAGAGCAAAATAATAAAAGCATTGCGATACGGTACTAAGTCCATGTTATGCTTTGCACAAGTAATTGTAGCTGACCTGATCGAATATTCATGAACTCAAGGTAAATCACAACTGCACAAATTATTTGCTAAAAAACATGTAATTTAGTTATTTATCTATTCCACATTTCTGACTAAATTCATTACTATTTTCTCATTTAGAATGAAAAAGGAGTGAGCCTTCAAAGATCCTAAGAAGTGTTTCGCCGTTAGAACTATGGCCCTGTAGCGGTAAATAAATCCCTAAAATAAATAGCTCTGTAAGTTTTCGACATTGGATGCTGAACAGATTAGTTTCAGTGGACTCACGTAGCTGAAAGCGCTCGGTTATGCATCCGCACCAGATCACGAGTGGGAACGCCGTGTTCAACATCTACTGTAATCGCTAGCCAGACTATATTGGACAATTCCGATATATTGGCAATCGTCAAATACAACTTCTGATCTCCTCGATTCCGTCTTTTGATTTCCCTTGGTGAGTACGAGTTATATTAGGTGTTACTGGTAAAAGCGTTGTCAAACACTGAATACCTGTGCCATTTTCAGCCCTATAAACTGTTTACGGGAGACCCAACTAACAGCAGATTATAAAAAGGATGCTGGATGTCCATTTTAGTCTCACAACCACTTCTAGTACTTTTTGAGTTACTTCTTTTACCCTCTCGTTTGGAAAAAACAACAAAGACTGTAGCTTGAAATTACCAGTGGAACTTTTAAACGGGGACTTCGTTTAAACCTTTGTTTAATATTCGATTCTTAATGAAAGTTCCTGAATAAATTTTTAAATCTAATGCTACTTTGTTTTATCTACTTAATCGTTGCAAGAATTTTGTGATATACGAGCCTCACAGCATCTAGTTCATTTGTAGTAAATTTAAGTGATTTAGTACATATCTTCGTCATTTTCTTGAGAAACCTACAGACTCGGATCCTCTCACAAATTATTCTAGCCACCATGAGTTGTCACGGCAGCCGATGGATGGACACGCGTTACACATCCTAACCGTCCCCGCGTCTAATCTCACAGCTCCCTATTCAAATGTCATATGATAAGCAAGTAATGCCCCTACCCGCACTAATGGAACACGAGTAACTCAAAGGCACCCTGTACGGTACCTTACATTGGTCTACGCACTCGCTTAGCTCTTTAGTGAGAATATTACTACAGTCCTGCTAAAAATCCCATGAACCCCCCTATCTTCATCAAAACAAATAAGTCTGTATTTGCTGCATATAGCAATTTTATTTTTCAGAAGTAAGATATAACAGAATTTGAGTAAAATGGCAGTATACAGCAGATGCATGTGGTACATGTCTTCATCGATTAACTGAAATAGAGAATACGGATAATAGCTTAACAGGCTTATTTAGAAAGACTAGTGTCTACTTTGAACTTACTGCGTGAGAAAGTTATACTGGAACTACGAATAATGTAGGAATCTAGTCACCTAGGGCGTACGAAGCACTCAGACTAGAAGACAGTTCTCCAAAAATAATTCGAATATGAAGGTGAAATTTTGCAGGTACTTTTCATCGTAAGGTTGAACATATTAGGTTCCGGTTGTCATCATACCTTACAAAAACACAGATTTGCGAGTGGTGAAATATGATCTATAAGAAAGTGAGCTTAACAACAGTTAATTACCTTTTTACTCCCTGATCATGACCCTTCGGCTTCCTTTTATGGCCAAACACAGAAAACATACACTACACACTGATAGCAGATTTCCGATTTTTCAATGTTAAGCTTGCTTTAACGCACTACGTAATGAGTACAACCCCTCCATTACTGCTATATGGCATATTTTTCATAACAAACCCTCTGCAATAGATTAGTAGCATCTGTGACTTTATCTATGTTTATCGAAAGTCTGAGTCCTTTCAAAAACAATACTGATATTCACTACTGCTGGGAACTCAGTATTAGTTTGACTCGTTGGTGAGATAGTATTGTCCATAGTACTGAAGAAAATTGAAAACCGGAGATTGATTCCTTTCATTTTGCCAATAACATCATAAAGGACGGTTAGGAACGAACACGCGGACAGTTAGTCACAGGTGACAGCAACAGTTATTTTAGCTAAAAAACGAACTTCGGCTTTCGATATCTGGAAAACAAGTCAAAACAGAACCGATTACCATTTTAAAACATAAGACTAGCCAGCTTGGCTGAAGAAATACATTGACTTCAGTAGAAGCAGCAAAAACTCAAAAAACAATGCTGATTCGAAGTAAATTTCACACCAACATATAGAACATTACACTAACTGCGGCATTTTAGCACACTGAAACATTAAATTACATAGCTACACGAAAGAAATAGCTGAAAGTAGCACAGAACGAAGAAAGCCGACCGCCATTGCTTACAAAGATGGCAGATATAACAAATCCCTCTCCATTCTGATTGGTTGCTAAGCAGACTGTCACGTTTACGAAATTGAGTTGCGTTTAATAGCAGCCTTCTAAAACCACGCTGCTTTTCTGAATGGATCCGGTTTTCGTCAAGAAACTCAGACAGCTCCTTCCGAATAATCTTTCCTAAGGTTTTAACCATCACACTAGTTAGGCTAACAGGTCGGTAATTCTTAAGTTTATGTTCCGTAATTATTTTGAAGACAAGACTTACTATGCCGTTCTTTCAGTCTTTTAGTAGACGACCCTGCGTTACGGATAGATTAAAGCTTATAATTAAATGGTTCTCAACGAAGTTAGATAATTCCTCTGGTGGCCTAGGATGCAATTCTTCGGGCCCCATGGATTTGCCTATGTCAAGCTTATTTATCAGACCAAAGACTTCGAGTTCCTTAATGATCACGCTGTTCAGTGTTTGTGTGGAGGTTTGAAAGGACTGACGGGGAGGGTATTTCTATGGTACATACATTGCTATAGTAGTATGAGGATACTTGAACCTTACCGAAGTCGTCATCCACTAATGATGTGGCAGTACTGTCTCCCCATAGTGCAAGTATATTTTCTCCTCTTTTTGTCCTTTTGTTTATATAGGAATACAAGCGTTTAGGACATTCTATGGAATTCTTGACAATTTTCTCTCCGTGCAAATTTCTAGACTTACGGATGGTCGAGGCACAGGTATTCCGAGCTTTCGATACTGAGATTTTTTCTCATCGATCCCCAGTAACCTAAATCTATCCCACATTTTTCTTCTCTTACGGAGATGGATGCGAACCTACCTATCAAACCATGGTGAGGAGTTTCTAGGGTCCTTTGATGTGTTCATTCATCCATTTGGCTAAATAAATTCCTGGCATTATAGGTGAAGTCAGTTTGTGATGAAAATCCTAAATCTAATACCTGACCCTAACCTTCAAATGTAAATCATAATGCTTATTCTTCAAACTACTCTATAACCCTTAATTGGCCCTAGGCGGTAGTTAGACACTCTCAAGGTCACTTAAGAGTTGGCTAAAGGTCGTCTATAAACTATAGTCTCACCGTTTAATGGATTTTTGAAGCTGTGACCTAACCATTTATTTGCTAGCCCAAGACAGAGATATCTGAGTATTTCTGGTTACCGACATATTTCAAACAAGGAGCATGTGGATGTCATAACAAATAGACTCAGAAAATTGGATGAAAGGTTTGCAATACGAAATGTAATTGGATACAAGCCTGTACTAGCCAAGGGCTCTCGACCACGCATCCGCTCCAGATCACCATTGAGTACGTCTTGCTATGCATCCATCACAACAACTTGCTGGGTTAGATAAAACACCTAATAGTAATGATATACTTCTGCATGAGCAGGTACAGGCCATTTTTACAGGCATGGTCTACAAATTAAAACATTTGTTGGCTCACAGCATGCCCCCAACTTATTAGGTCTATATTGTTATTAAGTGGACTCATAAAGCGCCCGCTGCAAACTATGACCTTGAGGAGATGCGTAGTTGTTGACAACCTACCGCCGGAGATGGATACCAGTTGTATAAGGCGAGGTGTGCATTTATTAAGTCTACATCTTTACTTCATCCCTTCACTGTGTGAAAGAAGCATTGCCGTTATGCTGGCTGTTTGAAGGAAACACCTTACTGCCGTCACACCTCTGTACAGTCAGCAGTACGACTGCACCTTTGGACATTGGGTTTGCCGCTCTTAGTTTTATCGCTCTTCAGCCGAACCGTCTGGTATGGTTGAACCTTTAGGAACGAATGCTTCAGCCAGTATGGCTTGATTGGTTCACCAGGACAGGTATATTACGTCGTTCTCGTTATTGAAGTACGGCATATCGATCTATTTGCGATTTACGAACCGAAATTAAAAATAGAACCAAACTCCAATTTAGGTACCAAAGTTTATTCGCAATTTACAAATAGTCGACCTAAATGTTGTTCTAGCAACAATAATCATAACAACTGCAAAACAATGCTTCAACTTTGTAGGTTCCCGGAGCAAAACCTCCCAAATAACAAACCAAAGACAAAAGAATCCAAAATTTCCGAAGATTATGATATAAACCAACAAGTTCAAAAGTTGAGTGAAACAAATACATCCAAAAAACACGGTAAAATTATTAATATGCAATAAAACGTTTTTAATCAGCCAAATGTCTTCAGTAACACGATTGATTTCCATCATAGTTTATTTCCACTGAGGACGCTCTTCCCAATGATGTTCGTCTTGTTTTGGTAGGACTTAAATGGATGTTTTCACTCTGTTGATAGCCAGTAGCAGTTGTCATCAAATGGACTACTGCTGAATTGGTTGGTCGCGACGTCGTCAAGCAATGGCCAGCAAACTCTAGTTCACTTTCTACCAATTTACCGAGCTTGGATGTCAGTTAAAATCTATGCTTTTCCGTTGTCATGATAGACCACTAGAAACAATAGGATCCCAAACAACCGTCTACCTATCACAAGTTTGCAGATCGGTGGAACGATTTCATCGACATTTTGAGAACTTTCAATTTAAGATTTAAATGTAATCCCTTTTACTGGTATCCTTTCACTATTGTTACTTAGAATCTTCTGTTCAGTATAGTTGACGTCGTATTTGATGCAGTCGATCTTTTCAGTGCAAAGCTTTTCGATTTCCAGTAGAATTCGTGAATTATTAACCATCTTCAATGAATGTGGATCAAAACTGAGCAAACAAGCTTACGAACGCTATCCGTTCAAGTACACTTGTTTTTACTTGACCACAGTCAAGTGAAATTTCATCCAACCTAACCTACAAGGTATCACACACACTTTTGTGCGACGCAATTCATTACACAGACCTCTGTAAGCTGCACAAGAAGAGCCCTGGAGAGTTCTTTATTGAGATGATAAATACTACTCCATTACTAAGAACGTTACGGAGAATTTTTGAATCTTCTGATGTCAGAATTATTGATAATTATTTCACCTAAAAACATGTTATATGTATTATGGGCGGGTCTCTCGCAAAATGTGTTACACAAAATTAACGTTTCGGATTGACTGATTATGCATTCGCCAAATAACTGTGTGTCATAAACAGCTCATCAGAGACGCGCGATTTGGTACGAATCGTACGCCAGAACTTTTTAGGCCGTTAAATGTGCGTAATTGACTGAATGTGATCGGTTCTCAATACCCCGAAACGACTGTCATTTTATTTTAGAGAGGGCGAGTAACTTCAGCATCAACAGTAATCCCAAGAAAGTTGAAAGAGCTAGTCCGTATTCGACATTTCTGAATATTTACATTAGTGCCGCGTTTTTGGAGCCGTCGAAAAACAAGGTCAAGATGTTGAGGATGGGATTTATTGTCTAGACTTGCAAACAAATACCACCAACATAAGGATGCACAAAGTTGTGACCTATTAATGAATAGTGGTCAGACTTTTTAAAAGTCTGGGCAGAATCTATCAAGCCAAAAACATACGCAAAAATTCGTAGGGTTCAAAGGGAGTGGTGATAGACATTTTAAGAAACTCATCTGCGACCACAAGAACTCGGTTGCACACTTCAACCAAGTTTAGTTCCGGAAAGACAGTCTTACCTTTCAGCATGGCTCTCAGGTCGTGGATGTTTGACCAGAGATTACGATTAGGTGCAGTTCTCGTATTGGGTCATCTGTAATAACCGTTGAACTACTATATTTTCTGCTTTTTGGGCTGCATGTGCAATGTAGATACCGATGGGCTGCCAGATGTCCGGATAGTTCCAACGTCTGTCATATGGTTGAATTCTTTTTCGGGTAATATGTGCTTTTCCTGAGCTAGTAGGCACGCTTTCGAGAATTCAGGTGCTTCTGTGATCCCAAACTGATGTGTAACGCTGGTCATGGCACATGGGTATACGGTTGTGGTTTTTAAATTTCACGGCCATTGTCGAGTATCGGGTGGATGCATGAATCGGTTATAAGTTTAATCGTGAGTGAGCATAACCTAAGAATAGAAAGTGAAGTTCAATATATGTTATTTTGTATTGTCATCTTTCAACCTGTTTGCTTGGATCGATGAACAGGTTGAAGTGTTGTGGATGATTTATACCGATGAGTGGCATGGCAACGTCTGCAACAACGAAAAACCAGCGAATATATCTGTATAACTCCACATTAAGGTAACCACACCTTTTACCGTAAGCGGCTATCGGTTTCTCGTTTTCCACCAGTGAATTGAAGGTTGGATTTTATACAATCACTGGTATTCGCGGGAAGGACGCTTACTCCTGCTCCGATGTAGATAAAACGATGACCGTTCACAATCATGTCAGTAATTTATAACAGGCGGCTATATCTACCGAGTATGTTTGCCATTATCGCGTGGCAGCAGTGGAATATTCATGAAGGTTTGTTGCAATGCATGGTTCGAAGTTCAGAAATACATGGTTCCCTGCTATTTCTAAGCGATCCATCATGGTTGGCTTGGAAAGAGCGCTAATTAAGTTTACTTGCTTCCTGTGGTCTAGAAGCAGTTACTTTTTATGACTTACTTCTCTGGAGAGTATTGAATTCTCTGCGACCGTGATGAAGATTAAGAAAAAGAGTAAAAATATTACAGGAATTTATGGTTTTGTTTCGTGTCGTGTGAGGCTTTTGTTTGGTGATTGGGAGACTTTAGCTTAGGTTTATTGCATAAGACTAATATAGTCAGCATCTGAGTAGATGAGTTCCCAAACTATTTATTTTGTGAACTTATGTGGTTGTTCAGGAATTTGAAAACCATTTTATTCAGACACCAAGTTACTTTTTGGCCTCTGTTCTAACAAGTGATGCTTTCCACTTTTTTGTTACGCGATGTGTTTCAGTTGAGACGTAGTACGTAACTGTGTTTATAACTCTTATCATCTCTCATTTGAGGTCGAGCTCCAACTGGCTCTCTAATTTTTGTCAGAAAAAAATAACTCGTAAACCTGAACATCATAACCAAAAGTACATTCAAGTATTTCTACTGATCAATTCCGTTCAAAATCATTCACAAGAACTGATAATTTTCCAGACAAGTTTCGGTTCCAAATGTGACAAGCGGGGCTTTGAAACTGCTTGGTACTAGTTATGTACGTCTGTGAGCTTTGCAGTATTTCGTTTAAAACAGAACAGGTACACGAAAATTATTCTGGTCGATACTAATATTTAACAGGAAAGTTATGAACATGATATTAGTGAAAAACACCACAAAAAGTTTGAGGAAAATGAATTCAATTATGGACGGCAACCGTACGTTAATATAAATTTAGTCTTATATAAGTTTAGGTCTCACTTTTGTTCTATATGCCATTGTGGAAACATACAGGGCCTGAAGTGCTGGATCAACCACACTAAGAGCTCTCGTCATCAAATGAATTTGAAATCTTTCTATGAATTTTATGGAATTGAGTGAGTTCTACTCTTTATCAAGCACCAATAGTTCTCTTTTTTTAATTGTCGTTGTTTTTTAGAATTCAGTTTTTGAGGGAATTGGTGGGTAGTTACAGTGTGCTTTTACGAATAATCTTTTCAAGGGTGGGTATGTAGTTACCGATGAATGGAATTTTGCGGACTTTATTTATATAGTACCCACTACTTATATGAGATATGTCCTCACTGTAGTGAAAAATTCACTCACAGAGACTGGCGTTTGGAGGGACTTTGCTGTAGTGTGAATGATTGTGGTTTGGTATTAGGAGCATACAACAAATATCATGATTACGATAGTATTTTGCATAGCCACTGAGTCAATCAACAATAAATCATGACCAGTTACTAGAATTCTAAATAGTGTATCTTCGGGAATTGAGCCTTGTTGAGCTTCACATGAAAATGTTCTCATGAGGTTCAGTAAATATTGCTGTTATTTGTAACGATAATGTTCTAGGCGCCATCCTGGCTGAAAAGATTTTGCCCGATAGAAGTTGCTGTTACATGAGTTGTCTGGGATATACTACAAATTTGGGGTTGGAGTGTCGTTTGTTACGTGAGAGCAGATACTTACAAGACCTATATTATTCCAGCCATAATAAAAGCAATGATACCCCTACATAGTAACTTCGAATATCATTTTCCAGTGGTCAAGAATATCAAAATTGACTTATATATCGTGAGTAAAGGGAACTAGAATGTTAGTAGCTATTTTGTAACCGACGACTTCGAAACCGCTTGTGATTGCCGTTTGGAATTCTGCAACAATACCCAATGAATTTTAGATTCGCGTTTTCTTTACGATTGAGCATCATTGTTATCTATATCAATGTACTCAGATTTAAATTAACTTGTTTTGACTATCTAATTGATACTGCTTGTATGCTATTTTATAGCCCCCAGACTGTGTTGTTACAAGAACCACTTCAGTCTGGCCGCGAACCTAAAACATGTAGGTTTGTTTATGTTAGTTAATTTTATCTTTATTATATAATTGCTTAACGTTTCGTAATGTTTATACCTCATGTTTAGAAATGATAACAAAATTTTCCGTTACACCATATTTCTACCAAGGGTCTCGCAGTTGCTTTATCTAAAAATACCATGGTACATTTGTACTTATTGCATCCAAATCGGCTTTTCCATAGAGGTCAGGTGGTAAGAATAGATATTTAGCATCTATGTTGGGTAAATTTAGATTATCCAACTTGACAGGTCGGTAAACCTTGATCCTATACCGGAAATGAACAAAGCTGTACTCATTTAACCCTATCCAATACAATTTATTTATTTTAACGAATAAATATTGGTACAAAGGGGAACAGAAGACATATGGGCCACACAAATCACGTGATTTGTATGTGAGCTATGATACTGCCAGGGTGCCCAAACCGAAGCGGGTGGTTTTCCTAGGGGGCCACTCCCGAAGTCTTCGACCTATGGGTCTGATCCACAAGGCCGTGAAGCAACGTCGGAAGATGCAGTCCCATGGTTACCGGTGGCCAACGATTGGTTCATACGCCATTTGTTCCCTTAGGATCCTGAAGCCCATGTACACGACTGGTTTGGAATCAGGGTTTTATAACTTCTCTAGGTGGATCCTTTGTATCCACGAATCCAATTAAAGCGCCGGACATTCACTTCTCGTTCTCTCAATTGCGTAAACAACACACCCGCCATGAGAAGGAAGTGAGTAGGACTATTCTGGCAGTGGTTGTATACGCGTGGCCATGTGAAAGCATTTCGAGAGGGCGAGCGGACTCTCCCCACCCCCGACCGTACCAGGGCATTTAGGGGCATCCAATACAATTCTTTGCACAGATGTGCATCGACATAAGTTGGGACACCATATCGCCATAGCGAAATAAAATCGACATGAATACTAAAGCAGTCGGAATAATGGTTGTATCAGTAATAACAGAAACGACCAAGCATATAAAATATCACTCAAATACAGGCCCGGCGTTTGCGCAACAAAAGTTGGAAATAATATCACACCTCAATATAAATGATAAAAATGATTATATTTCCATTCCCACACCAGTCCTCCAACCATTTGGTTAGGATTATCATCCGAGCCCAAAACGGTTGGTCAGTCAGTCAGTAACAACGTAGAACTTCGTACGTGCGTACATCAGTTCGAGTTACCACACCACATTAGCACAGAGATGCAGTTGTCGATTCAAATCCCGTAGTGGTAGCGGTAGCAAGAGTATAAGCAGTAATCGGGAAGATTACGGTTTGGAGATGTTATTCAAGGAGTATAACCCAGCGAAATAAATTTGGAAAGAGGGAAAAAGGGACATAAAGAATTCAGAAGATTAAAATTTGGGAGAACACGAAGAGTGGATGCACCTGCGCCATTGCAAACGATTTTGAGCCATGTCATTCAGGGTCTCTCACCATCGGTTGCTATCATCTCACGGTCCCCAACAAGGTAGTCTACACCTAGCAATATGATTCAGTCCACTTGTCAGTGATTTCATGGACTTGTGCCATGTTTTAGTCTGGCCGCCCCTAGCTTTCTTACAATCTACTCCTATACAACAAAACATCGCACATTGAGGCAGTCGGTGGTTGGGCATACGTGACACGTATCCCAGCCATCTCAACTGATGAAGTTTCACTACGTCATCAATTGATTTGCTATCTTCACCTAGTACCCGTTTCCTAACAACTGCATTACTTACTCGATGGTCCCAGGATATGCGAGCAATATTTCGAAGACACCTATGATCAAATACTAGTAGCCTACGGATATCCTCTACTCTTACCGGCCATGTTTCACTGCCATAAAGTAGGACGGAACGAACTGCTGCGCAGTAAACATGTCCTTTGGTTGATAGACGGATATCTCGCCTACGCCATAAATGACGCAAGTTGTCAAAAGCTAGTCGAGCCTTCTGTATCCGTGCTGAGATTTCGTCACACACCAGACCACAAGAGCTGATGAGACTTCCAAGATAAGTGAAGCGGTCGACACACTCAACTACTTCACTCCCTATCACTAGTTTAGGTGTCGATGTAACCCAATCCTGAAGCAACATTTTGCATTTCGAGGGGAGAATCGCCTGCCGAACATGCTTGCATTGTTGCTTAGAGTGGTCAGAAGACTGCATTTTGTCAGTGTCTTCACCAAATAGAACTATATCACCGGCATATTTTAGGTCAACAAGTGAGTCTCCCGGTAGAAGTTCAATCCCTGGAAATCTAGACGAGGAAAGTGTTATTACTAAAAGTACGTCAACGACAAAGTTGAACAAAAATGGAGAGAGTGGACAGCCCTGACGAACACCACTTGAGGCAATCAATTCTGATGACAGTTCGCCATAAGCTCTCACTCTACCAGTTGTGTTCGAGTAGAGAGCCTGTATAAGGTTAATGCGCTTCTTTGGTACTCCTTTCAGTGACAAACACTGCCATAGAACCTTACGATAAACAGAGTCGAATGCCGCCTTAAGGTCGAGAAATACTACCATTGTGGGGCGTCTGAATGTGTGTCTGTGTTCTAGAACCTGACAAAGTGTGAATATCTGATCTATACAACCACGTCCAGGTCGAAAACCAGCCTGATTTTCTCTAGTCTGTTCTTCACGAGCTTTGGTTAGGCGTCGAAGTATTATTGAAGCTAACATTTTAGACACTATATTAGTCAAACTGATTCCTCTGTGATTGTCACAAGAGGACTTTTGTCCTTTCTTATAGACTGGCACAATCAGTGATTGAGACCAGTCAGCTGGGATTACGTTCAGTTCCCAAATTCTACCTAAGACCTCGGTTAATCTCATTGCTTATACTGGACCACCATCCTTAAGAATCTCAGGAGTAAACCTGTCAGGGCCTGCTGCTCTCCCTCGTTTCAGATTTCCTATGGCTTTTTCAACTTCGTAAAGGGACGGAGGACCTAAATTAACTTGCCATTCAGGTTGACTAGAGATCGTGGGAAACCGAAGTGTGGCTGAAGGCCAGTTGAACTGATCCCTAAAGTGTTCTGCCCATCGATCCAATCTCCTGGATTGAGAATGAATAATATGTCCATCTTTCTCTGAGATTGTTACGCTAACGGTCGGGTTCCTAATTCCGGTTTCCTTAACGAGTCTGAACAATTGTCTGCTATTACTTATTGCCGCTGCCTTTTCCATCTCTCTTGCTTTCGCTACCCACCACTGTTTACGATCATTGCGTAGACTTCTTGTCAGCTTGTGCTTAAGCTGACTCCGCTCTTCATTATGTTCAGAGTCAGGTGGATTGAGTTTCCGAGCATCTATCAGCGCGATAGTTGCTGCTGAGATCCAGTGTTTCTCCTTAACTTTACGGTTTACCTTACTAGCAGATATCACTGCTGTTTCCACAGCTTTTCGGATATCGTTCCATGCTGCATCGGGGTGGGCATCACATACATGGCTGCCTAACTGTTTTCCTAGTTGTTCCTGAAATATACTCTTAGCTTGACTATCATTAAGTAGGCCCCTAAGAGGTTTCCTTTTAGTGTTTTCCTACATCCAGTAAGACGCAGGCAAATACGCGCTCGTACTAGAGCATGATCTGAATCTAAGCATGTGCTCCAGAATGAGCGACAGTCTTCTATCGAGCCCCTCCATCGGTGGCTGATAGCGATGTGATCTATTTGGGTCCAACGTTGAGAAGAATTAGGGGATCGCCATGTTGAAAGATGTTTTTCCTTATGCTTATAGTTAGTATTTGCAAGGAACAGGCGGTTATCTGAGCATAGCTGCAACAGACGGTAGCCATTATCTGTTCTTTGAGCCACGACATCATAAGATCCACTTAGGTGTCTTTCCCTATCGCTTAGTTTACCTACTTGAGCATTAAAGTCACCGGCCACTATTACTACATCAGAGCGCCTAGCTTTTCGGAGAAGGTCCGAAAGCTTTCTGTAAAACTCATCTTTTACATCATCTGAGCTGCAGTCAGTGGGAGAATAGGCAGAGACGACGAAGAGGCAACGACGAGTGTCCCTATCTTTTCGGATTCTTACTGTTCCGTTCAGTCGGACAGCGCACAAACGACTGTCTACTGGGATCCACTCTAAGAGAGCTAGTTCTGCCCTAGGACTCAATGCTATACCTACGCCGGCGAGGCCACGGGTAGCAGAATCAGGGCTTCCAGATACACGAAGCGTAAATCGAGTTGGTTCTTTATTTTGGTATGGTGAGGTCAAATGAATGACGCTACTTGGATCCTGTATGCGCGTTTCGAAGACGCAGCACACATCGATGGCGCGAGATTCTAAAGTTTTAGCTAAGGAAGCCTGCTGTCCTATTTGGCAAAGTGTTCGTACGTTAAAAGCTCCTACGTATAGTTTAGAGCGTGGTTTCAGGAGACCAGGAATGGGGTTCCACGTACTCGAATCGTTCGCCCTAGCGGTGCGAGATGATAAAGAGACGTGAGGAGGGTTAGTCGGGGAGATAAGAGAGGTATTAGGAGGTGTAGGAAGGATTTGAATCTGACCAACTTGGTCTCGTGTGCTGTTACGGGTATGAGGGCTGATGTCACTTCCCGGCTGCCCACACCGTGGAAGGGTATTTCTTGAGGAACCTGAAAAGGAAATTGGATTAGTGTTGGTCTTGACGACCTGGGAGCGTGACCGCAGAGCCCAAGGGACAACTGCTTGAGGCCGGTCGCACACGGCCTTTTTGTGGAAGGTTTTTGACGTGTTAGCTCCGTTCTTCAAAGGGCCTTACCGCCGGAGACGGAAATCCGTGAGGTAAGGTGAGGTGTGACATTTTTAGGGTCGACCTTTTCCAATCCCTTCCTTCCTTGTGGGAAGGCAGCATCGCTGCAGATGCTGGTTGTCCGAGGGAAACACCTTACTGCTGTCACACCTCTCCACAGTCAGCATTATGACTTCGCCCTCAGACCTTGAGTTGCTGCTTTTAGTCTTACCGTTCACCAATCGACCTGCCTGGCATGGTAGAACCTACAGGAACATATGTTCCAGCCAATATAGCTCGGTTGGGTCATCACGATAGGCAAGCCCGACCACCGCGTCAAGGTAGCAGCACAAACGACTGTCTACTGGGATCCAGTTTAAGAGAGCTAGTTCTGCCCTAGGACTCACGGTTGGTACCACCAGTCAGTGGCTTTGTGGACTAATATAGCACTGATTTAGCATCACCCAATTCTCTTCTAACCTACCCCTACTCTATTCAGTATCGCGCAGTGAAGTAGACGTCTGTTGCCTATGTGTAACCCAGTTCATAGGCGCCTCAGTTTCGTCAACTGCCATCATCTTTGGTTCCAGGATTCTAGAGATACAAGTGGCATAAAACCCATCTAGTTCGCTGGTCACCGCGGGGAGAAATGGTTATGAGTTTCGGAGGATTCACTTAGCGGAGTCGGGAAACCCTGTTCACAAACCAATGGTGTACATGGGCTCCAGGATCCTGAGGGGACAAAAAGGATATGAAACTTTTGTTGGTCATCGGCTACTATGAGGCTACATCTTCTAAAGTTACCCCACTGCCTTATGAATTAGACCTCTAGGTTAAAGGCTCGAAGTGTGGCCTCTTAAGAAAACCACCTGTCTCGGTTTGGGTATCCCGGCAGTATTCCAGCACTCACACAAATCGAATGATTTATGTGGTGCATGTATTTGATGCCTCCTTGTAACAATGTTTATGTGTTTAGATAAATAAAAATTGTAAGTGCGCTTAACCTTCAGTCAGTATGTTCCAGGTTAAAAATCGGCCCCACCTACTTCAATTTAGGCAACCGAGTAGTATCATTAGCTTTCATGTGGGAAGCGTGACTCAGATCTAAGTACATGGTGAATTAGTTCAAAAAGGGGTATATCTGATGTAGGTCTATCAACTTGTCGATTCTGATTTTAGGTCGATGGCTCTAAGCACGATCTCCTTGGCGAAGTGCATACTACGGTTTAAGAGCCTCAAATGTCACTATTTTCACACAAGTCATAATTCAAAAAAGAATGAGTACAAATACACACCTGCAAATTTTAACTTTTATCGTGAACTAGTTTATTTCCCATCACTATATATAACTGTCACATGTTAGTTGATGTTAGTCAGAATCGATTTCAGTGGAACAGAAGCATTCAATTTCTTTCCCTAAATCCTGAGCTTCAGTAGGGACATTTTTGCTATGTTGTACTTTGATTATAACCAATTGCAGATCTATTTTAAGACCTAAGTCTTTAAAACTGTAATTTTCTAAATTTCTACGATACTTTTCCTTTAATCAGGTCAGAAATCTGACGCAGTCAGCAATGGTCTTCGTACACGCAATGGGAAACGTTCATCTGATACCTTCCAATCATCACATAACAAGTGTAATCGAAATATTTCTTCCACTCAGTTATCTAAGAAACCAAGAATTTCAAATACTTCTAGTCATGAAGGTGGGATGATGCTAAACATTGTAAGTAATTTCCTTAGTGTAATTGTTAAGTGGCAACTGCACTCACTTATAATTTCCGTTGCGTATATTTATAACAAAGTAATGACAATTTCTGATTCAAGTTGAATTCTTGTTGTGTTTAGGTCATTTTTGTCATATCTGTTTTCTCGTTTCAGTTAGAAACTATTGATAAAGATTCGGTAAATACACGTAAGCAAGAGAAGCAAATTCAAAAGATAACCATTATTAACTCTAAAGGTAAACATCAAAGTATATCAAAGCGGTTAACTAATGAGCTACGCTGTAAAGTAAGTAAATCTACTAGTTCAAACCGTTGTGACCCTAAAAAAAAGAAATCTGAACGGGAGAATTATTCCCCTGTTTACCCTAAAATAGTTACGTGCCCATCAACTTCTCCAAAACCAATTACAATTCAGCCTGTAAGCGAAAACACAAAGAAATGTGGAGAACTCCAGTGTATGGAGAAAGCTTTATTAATTTCTCAAGAACTTCAATCACTTAAAATCAAACAAGATGAACTGGAGGAAAAATTACAGACTGTTGAAACTGAGTTAAATTTGGTGAGTGTCAGTTGCATATATCTTACAAAAGTTTTTTATTTTGTATCTTAGCTACAGTTTGTATCTCATTCTGGCTCCAGATCATTTGCTTCTGTACAATCGTGTTTTTTGTGTAATTTTACAGATAATGTGTAAACTAACTGTCTAATTTTTCCGTAGTAAAACAGGACAACTGTCTCCTACTGTTGCACTATAAAATACCTATTCTCATTGTTTCAGCAGTTGGAGTCTCGACTTTATAATTCACAGAAATGAAATCTGAATTGTAATCGGTTCTACTGTGAATAGGATCTTAAAATTAAATTCAACAGAGGTATTGTCACACAAACTATCTCCCTTATGTGATATTTCTTCCTCTAAATGCTTTTAGGTAAACAGAACACATCAACGCTTCATTTAGTATTATTATCTTCAGAGTTTAATTCAGATGATAAAAGTACTTTGAGGAACTCAGACTCTTTTATCTGGTCGCTCAGTTTTATTATTTTTCACGACGCGGGTGTATAATACTTTTAATATGAGAATATTTTGGGATTTCTCAAAATTGGTATCTAACTACTTTCACACTTCAATTGTATCATCTTAGGGAGAGATTTTCCGGTCAAAGTTTACTGGCTATCTATATTATGGAAAGGCTAACTATAAATGCGAGATGTTTTTTTTTCATTTCACACCTAAATAAATTTATCGCTCTTCAGTATTTCCGTGGTTTCTTCTGAAGATTTAAAATTATACTTGTTTATGAATTATAACTGCTAAAAAATCCGTCGCTTATATTTGAATTGAAAATAAATAGATAAACTTGAACGTAACTTTTACTAGGTTCAGCTCGTAATATCCAAGTTGTTTTTTAGCTCTATGTTCATACGTTTATTGATCGCTATATATAATGGTATTTTATTAAAGTTATTAAAAAAAGACGATATTACTAAGTCAATTATCTTTTTTCCCATATAAAGATGGTCTAATCTTGACTTTAACAAAGATATCAGATGAAAAGACCACTAATTGTAATGTACGAAGGTTTTCTAAAACCCTATGTTATATTCATTTCATTTTGTTTATCACTACATTGGTTTCATCACAACTTAATTTATGTAACGCTTCTATTCCTGAAATTTTTAAGGATGGTGGTCCAATATTAGCAGTGAGATTGACTGAGGTCTTAGGTAGAATTTGGGAACTGGACGTAATCCCATCTGACTGGTCTCAATCACTGATTGTGTCAGTCTATAAGAAAGGACAAAAGTCCTCTTGTGACAATCATAGAGGAACCAGTTTGACTAATATAGTGTCTAAAATGTTAGCTTCAATAATACTTCGACGCCTAACCAAAGCTCGTGAAGAACAGACTAGAGAAAATCAGGCTGGTTTTCGACCTGGACGTGGTTGTATAGATCAGATATTCACACTACGTCAGGTTCTAGAACACAGACACACATTCAGACGCCCCACAATGGTAGTATTTCTCGACTTTGTCGTTGACGTACTTTTAGTAATAACACTTTCCTCGTCTAGATTTCCAGGGATTGAACTTCTACCGGGAGACTCACTTGTTGACCTAAAATATGCCGGTGATATAGTTCTATTTGGTGAAGACACTGACAAAATGCAGTCTTCTGACCACTCTAAGCAACAATGCAAGCATGTTCGGCAGGCGATTCTCCCCCTCGAAATGCAAAATGTTGCTTCAGGATTGGGTTACATCGACACCTAAACTAGTGATAGGGAGTGAAGTAGTTGAGTGTGTCGACCGCTTCACTTATCTTGGAAGTCTCATCAGCTCTTGTGGTCTGGTGTGTGACGAAATCTCAGCACGGATACAGAAGGCTCGACTAGCTTTTGACAACTTGCGTCATTTATGGCGTAGGCGAGATATCCGTCTATCAACCAAAGGACGTGTTTACTGCGCAGCAGTTCGTTCCGTCCTACTTTATGGCAGTGAAACATGGCCGGTAAGAGTAGAGGATATCCGTAGGCTACTAGTATTTGATCATAGGTGTCTTCGAAATATTGCTCGCATATCCTGGGACCATCGAGTAAGTAATGCAGTTGTTAGGAAACGGGTACTAGGTGAAGATAGCAAATCAATTGATGACGTAGTGAAACTTCATCAGTTGAGATGGCTGGGACACGTGTCACGTATGCCCAACCACCGACTGCCTCGATGTGCGATGTTTTGTTGTATAGGAGTAGATTGTAAGAAAGCTAGGGGCGGCCAGACTAAAACATGGCACAAGTCCATGAAATCACTGACAAGTGGACTGAATCATATTGCTAGGTGTAGACTACCTTGTTGGGGACCGTGAGATGATAGCAACCGATGGTGAGAGACCCTGAATGACATGGCTCAAAATCATTTGCAATGGCGCAGGTGCATCCACTCTTCGTGTTCTCCCAAATTTTAATCTTCTGAATTCTTTATGTCCCTTTTTCCCTCTTTCCAAATTTATTTCGCTGGGTTATACTCCTTGAATAACATCTCCAAACCGTAATCTTCCCGATTACTGCTTATACTCTTGCTACCGCTACCACTACGGGATTTGAATCGACAACTGCATCTCTGTGCTAATGTGGTGTGGCAACTCGAACTGATGTACGTACGTACGAAGTTCTACGTTGTTACTGACTGACTGATTCTACTTTTCTATATTTATCCTCGGTTTCGGTATGGAACATGAAAGGAAATCGTAGAGAAAAACAATGTGGCGAGAAGGCTATTGTGTTGTGGAAAATAAGTGGTGTTAGTTAAGTTCAGCAATAATTTATGATATGAATATGATTGAAGGTTCACTGGCCTTGAGCGATTGTCTGCTTATAACTACATATGGCAATATTCCAATTATTTTATATATCTATTTCCTTGCCCTTAATCCAAGTTTTTATATTTTAATCTAGGTCAAAGCTAAAAGGCGTGAGTTGAAACAGGAACGATCCAATCTACTACGAGGTATGTTTTGGATTTTTTTGAGGATGAACATATTGCTAATTCATTGAAGCGCATATCTGGTTCCGTGGAATAAGCCAATCGTTTTTATGCTTTAACAAGCAAAATGACAGTTTCTTAGTAATACTTATTTTTATCGATTGTCTCACTTCTTTAAGAATTGCTCAAGCAAAAGCAATAACGGTGCCGTTTTAGTTGGAGTACATCATTAATGTATTATTTATCAGTTAGTGCATAGTCCTTCTACGATGTGCCATGAATTTATATATTATCTTAATAGTGCACATCTGATTCGATACCCAAAGATTAGACCTAACAGTCCGATCTTAATTAAATGGTGAATGAGTGACTTACCTCCAATAACTTATGGTGTTTATCATGTTTATTCTGTACATAAACACGTCACTTTATTTATTGAAAGGCGATTCATCTAGTTAGTGATCTTGTCTTTGATTTCTGATCATTCAGGGGCTTAAATCAATAATTCATTTTCGTGAATAGCGATCATTTTGCTACATTATACCTTTGTGTTTATCTGTCACTTAACATTCTATACGTTGATCTTAACAATCGACGATTCGTTCGTCGGATCATCGAAAAATCTCATCTGTAACATTACCGTCACTGATTTCCTAGATATGTTTAACCATGAGGGATATGTAGTAATTCAGTGTTAGGGGTTTTGCGTGAAAAATATTTATTAGATAATGATTGGTAAACTTTGTTGTTGTCTTTGACCAGTCACCAAGTCCCTGGAATTCTTTATTGGGTCCATCGACATGCTGTTATAGACGTCGAAGAAATATGATGGAGTTGTCTACTCTTTTCTAAGGTCTTTTTAAGTTCAGATTAAATTGTGACGGCCTATAGAGTTGGAGGAAATAGATTGTCAGTTATGTTGAGAGACAATTAAGAATCGATTATATTTGTCACATGTACTACTTATATTTTTCCTTATTATGGATATCTTCTCGTACCTACATTTGTTTACGCTTTTTATTATCATTCTTACCAAGTACAGATTTGTGTACTTGACTTCAAGCCATATTCTAAGTGTCAGTCAGTCAGTAACAACGTAGAACTTCGTACGTACGTACATCAGTTCGAGTTGCCACACCACATTAGCACAGAGATGCAGTTGTCGATTCAAATCCCGTAGTGGTAGCGGTAGCAAGAGTATAAGCAGTAATCGGGAAGATTACGGTTTGGAGATGTTATTCAAGGAGTATAACCCAGCGAAATAAATTTGGAAAGAGGGAAAAAGGGACATAAAGAATTCAGAAGATTAAAATTTGGGAGAACACGAAGAGTGGATGCACCTGCGCCATTGCAAATGATTTTGAGCCATGTCATTCAGGGTCTCTCACCATCGGTTGCTATCATCTCACGGTCCCCAACAAGGTAGTCTACACCTAGCAATATGATTCAGTCCACTTGTCAGTGATTTCATGGACTTGTGCCATGTTTTAGTCTGGCCGCCCCTAGCTTTCTTACAATCTACTCCTATACAACAAAACATCGCACATCGAGGCAGTCGGTGGTTGGGCATACGTGACACGTGTCCCAGCCATCTCAACTGATGAAGTTTCACTACGTCATCAATTGATTTGCTATCTTCACCTAGTACCCGTTTCCTAACAACTGCATTACTTACTCGATGGTCCCAGGATATGCGAGCAATATTTCGAAGACACCTATGATCAAATACTAGTAGCCTACGGATATCCTCTACTCTTACCGGCCATGTTTCACTGCCATAAAGTAGGACGGAACGAACTGCTGCGCAGTAAACATGTCCTTTGGTTGATAGACGGATATCTCGCCTACGCCATAAATGACGCAAGTTGTCAAAAGCTAGTCGAGCCTTCTGTATCCGTGCTGAGATTTCGTCACACACCAGACCACAAGAGCTGATGAGACTTCCAAGATAAGTGAAGCGGTCGACACACTCAACTACTTCACTCCCTATCACTAGTTTAGGTGTCGATGTAACCCAATCCTGAAGCAACATTTTGCATTTCGAGGGGAGAATCGCCTGCCGAACATGCTTGCATTGTTGCTTAGAGTGGTCAGAAGACTGCATTTTGTCAGTGTCTTCACCAAATAGAACTATATCACCGGCATATTTTAGGTCAACAAGTGAGTCTCCCGGTAGAAGTTCAATCCCTGGAAATCTAGACGAGGAAAGTGTTATTACTAAAAGTACGTCAACGACAAAGTTGAACAAAAATGGAGAGAGTGGACAGCCCTGACGAACACCACTTGAGGCAATCAATTCTGATGACAGTTCGCCATAAGCTCTCACTCTACCAGTTGTGTTCGAGTAGAGAGCCTGTATAAGGTTAATGCGCTTCTTTGGTACTCCTTTCAGTGACAAACACTGCCATAGAACCTTACGATAAACAGAGTCGAATGCCGCCTTAAGGTCGAGAAATACTACCATTGTGGGGCGTCTGAATGTGTGTCTGTGTTCTAGAACCTGACAAAGTGTGAATATCTGATCTATACAACCACGTCCAGGTCGAAAACCAGCCTGATTTTCTCTAGTCTGTTCTTCACGAGCTTTGGTTAGGCGTCGAAGTATTATTGAAGCTAACATTTTAGACACTATATTAGTCAAACTGATTCCTCTGTGATTGTCACAAGAGGACTTTTGTCCTTTCTTATAGACTGGCACAATCAGTGATTGAGACCAGTCAGCTGGGATTACGTTCAGTTCCCAAATTCTACCTAAGACCTCGGTTAATCTCATTGCTTATACTGGACCACCATCCTTAAGAATCTCAGGAGTAAACCTGTCAGGGCCTGCTGCTCTCCCTCGTTTCAGATTTCCTATGGCTTTTTCAACTTCGTAAAGGGACGGAGGACCTAAATTAACTTGCCATTCAGGTTGACTAGAGATCGTGGGAAACCGAAGTGTGGCTGAAGGCCAGTTGAACTGATCCCTAAAGTGTTCTGCCCATCGATCCAATCTCCTGGATTGAGAATGAATAATATGTCCATCTTTCTCTGAGATTGTTACGCTAACGGTCGGGTTCCTAATTCCGGTTTCCTTAACGAGTCTGAACAATTGTCTGCTATTACTTATTGCCGCTGCCTTTTCCATCTCTCTTGCTTTCGCTACCCACCACTGTTTACGATCATTGCGTAGACTTCTTGTCAGCTTGTGCTTAAGCTGACTCCGCTCTTCATTATGTTCAGAGTCAGGTGGATTGAGTTTCCGAGCATCTATCAGCGCGATAGTTGCTGCTGAGATCCAGTGTTTCTCCTTAACTTTACGGTTTACCTTACTAGCAGATATCACTGCTGTTTCCACAGCTTTTCGGATATCGTTCCATGCTGCATCGGGGTGGGCATCACATACATGGCTGCCTAACTGTTTTCCTAGTTGTTCCTGAAATATACTCTTAGCTTGACTATCATTAAGTAGGCCCCTAAGAGGTTTCCTTTTAGTGTTTTCCTACATCCAGTAAGACGCAGGCAAATACGCGCTCGTACTAGAGCATGATCTGAATCTAAGCATGTGCTCCAGAATGAGCGACAGTCTTCTATCGAGCCCCTCCATCGGTGGCTGATAGCGATGTGATCTATTTGGGTCCAACGTTGAGAAGAATTAGGGGATCGCCATGTTGAAAGATGTTTTTCCTTATGCTTATAGTTAGTATTTGCAAGGAACAGGCGGTTATCTGAGCATAGCTGCAACAGATGGTAGCCATTATCTGTTCTTTGAGCCACGACATCATAAGATCCACTTAGGTGTCTTTCCCTATCGCTTAGTTTACCTACTTGAGCATTAAAGTCACCGGCCACTATTACTACATCAGAGCGCCTAGCTTTTCGGAGAAGGTCCGAAAGCTTTCTGTAAAACTCATCTTTTACATCATCTGAGCTGCAGTCAGTGGGAGAATAGGCAGAGACGACGAAGAGGCAACGACGAGTGTCCCTATCTTTTCGGATTCTTACTGTTCCGTTCAGTCGGACAGCGCACAAACGACTGTCTACTGGGATCCACTCTAAGAGAGCTAGTTCTGCCCTAGGACTCAATGCTATACCTACGCCGGCGAGGCCACGGGTAGCAGAATCAGGGCTTCCAGATACACGAAGCGTAAATCGAGTTGGTTCTTTATTTTGGTATGGTGAGGTCAAATGAATGACGCTACTTGGATCCTGTATGCGCGTTTCGAAGACGCAGCACACATCGATGGCGCGAGATTCTAAAGTTTTAGCTAAGGAAGCCTGCTGTCCTATTTGGCAAAGTGTTCGTACGTTAAAAGCTCCTACGTATAGTTTAGAGCGTGGTTTCAGGAGACCAGGAATGGGGTTCCACGTACTCGAATCGTTCGCCCTAGCGGTGCGAGATGATAAAGAGACGTGAGGAGGGTTAGTCGGGGAGATAAGAGAGGTATTAGGAGGTGTAGGAAGGATTTGAATCTGACCAACTTGGTCTCGTGTGCTGTTACGGGTATGAGGGCTGATGTCACTTCCCGGCTGCCCACACCGTGGAAGGGTATTTCTTGAGGAACCTGAAAAGGAAATTGGATTAGTGTTGGTCTTGACGACCTGGGAGCGTGACCGCAGAGCCCAAGGGACAACTGCTTGAGGCCGGTCGCACACGGCCTTTTTGTGGAAGGTTTTTGACGTGTTAGCTCCGTTCTTCAAAGGGCCTTACCGCCGGAGACGGAAATCCGTGAGGTAAGGTGAGGTGTGACATTTTTAGGGTCGACCTTTTCCAATCCCTTCCTTCCTTGTGGGAAGGCAGCATCGCTGCAGATGCTGGTTGTCCGAGGGAAACACCTTACTGCTGTCACACCTCTCCACAGTCAGCATTATGACTTCGCCCTCAGACCTTGAGTTGCTGCTTTTAGTCTTACCGTTCACCAATCGACCTGCCTGGCATGGTAGAACCTACAGGAACATATGTTCCAGCCAATATAGCTCGGTTGGGTCATCACGATAGGCAAGCCCGACCACCGCGTCAAGGTAGGAGCTTCGGTCGGGATATTCTAAGTGTGAAGTCTATCGATACTATTTATTTGCCCATACCAATTAGGTCAAGCTAGGTTCGAACCTGTGGCTTAGTATCTGAAAGTCGAATGCTTTACCTATTGAGCCACCGCTCTCTAGTGTTATTTCTCTATCTCTGTTCGCTTGATGTCTTTTATTTAGATTATGACCATCTGAACTATTTGTCGCTCAGAATATAACTTTAATAAGTTTGATTCTTAAATAAAACGGATGTTCAGTATCTTAGTCACAAAAATTTATATCTATCACAAATTGTTCTGTTGTATATTCCATCCGCCTATCACAGTTCCATATAACAGTATTGGCAAATGTGGATTTGATCTGGTGGTTTTTGATATGAATTCATTGCAACTAACAGTTGTCTAAATGATAAAACTTCCCTCAGCATGAATTACTAGTACAGATTGTCTTACTTTCCTATTACTCGCCCTAGTTTTCTGGTTTTACGTTTTCTGTTGTAGGTTGAGGGGACAATTAAAACAAAAGGTAAAAGGTCGTATAAATCCATGAAGTCATAAACCACTTATCTGAGCCATGTTGGTCGATTTAGAACACTGGTTGGGTCCGCGTTGTTATTTTAACTGGTGGTTACAGACCTTGGGTAACATGGCTCAGAATCGGCCAAAATGACCTAGATACGTCCACTCTGTCTTCCCTTAAATCCTGAGTTTAAAAATCACGTTACTCTTTCTGATCAACTATGCTTTGATTGTATGAAGGTGTTCTTAAATTATCACACTCATTTTGTTCAGTGTCTGTGATATAACATCAATGTTATCGATACATTGTGTAAGTTTGCAACATAATAACGTCAGAAGCAAAATCCATCTTCTGTGTTACAGATATGTGTTGTGTCCATTAATATAATGGTTGCTGATGGCTTGTGTTTTGTAAGAAAATTATAGTATTTGTATTTGTAAAGCGTTTCAAATTACTTTTGCTATCGATCATCAGTTTATATTATCATGTTAACTACTAACGTTCAGATGCTTCTTCTGAGCAATCTTCTCCCCATAACTTTTACTTAATTCGTTGTCAATCTTGCTGTATATTGTTCATGCAATTAGTTCATAAATCTAACAATAAGATTGACGTGTATTTACAATTGAGTCATATTTTAAATTCCATAATGCCTACCCAATTGTCTTATTTTAATCATATTCACCTAGTGATTATTTTATCAAGTATTCATTTTTTATCTTCATTTGCAATCAATTACATAGCCACATAGTTAAGTTTTTTTTCTAGTAAATGTTTCTCTCATCTTTCGTTAAAATAGGACTTAATCATTCGGACTCTGATATTGAGAGTCACACGAACACTTCTCGTTCTGAGCCAACGGATATACGACAAAATGTCTCCTTACCAATTCAAAAATCGCATGTAAAAGTTGTTGCTTCTATAGCTCCTTTGGATACACCTGGTGTTGAAACATCCCATCCTACTCATTTTATGCCCAATCCAAAAGCAATAAATAAACAGCAAATTGGTATACCTTCAAGTTTATCGTCCGATGTAACAAGCAATCAACAACCAGGTGAGCTTTGGTTTTCTATTTTGCAATATATGAGCAACATGAGTCAGTGTATGAACTTTACATAGATAAGAAGTTTGTGAGTTTTATTGAGTAGTTAAAATGGGATCTGTTTGCTATCTATTCTTTTTTATGCCGATGTTACGAAAACTTCTATCTGTTCATCTGTTTTTTTAATAATTAGAATTAAACCAGTCTAAAAATGCTTTCACATCCTCGCCATCAATCCCTGAAACTACTTCAAACGTTCCTACAGCCTCCTGTGTTCCTCAAAGTCATACCTCTGCAGCTTCACAAAAAACAATATCTGATCCATTTAATCCAATACCTACCAGTTCAAATTCTAATGGTGTTGATTTAGAGCGTCTAGCTTTAATACGTCAAGCTCTTCAGTCACCAAACAGCTGGCAGTTCACTTTTGATGAAGTTGATCAAATGTTAAAGCAAGCAGCAGCTAAGGCTTCCACTAAAGCAGTTAATCAAAATGTTGGATCGTTAGGACACCCATCCCAAACAAGACCTACTGCAGACTTACCAATGACAGTCGAAGGTATACTAATTATTCCTAATATCTTTATTATTATACTAAGAATTCTTTCTGTGTATTTGCTCTCTCCCAAAGACCTGAATAAAATGTTTGCTTTTCATTCTTTATTTTAGATAAAATCACATCTCCACCGATAAAAGGTGAGCCAGTCATTTACCCAACAGCAAAGATCAAAGAGCAATCAATAGATTCAAGTGAAAAAAGTCACACTGTCACATCCGATTCATCTAAAACTACCGGCCCTCAAAGCTTACTACTCGAACCCCCTGTTCTTCGCATTTCACCTCCAAAACAAGTGAATAAATCATATATCTCCTCTTCTTGTTCGACGTCATCATCATCATCATCAGATGATGATGACGGTAGTCATGAAAAAGCGTGTAATGACAAGAAAATTTCATTTCCTTTTAGAGCTAAAGTTGAAACTGACACGAGTTACCCTCTTTTGAAATCGGAATCCAAATCTACGTGCGCATTATCCGATAAGGGTAATATTAAAATAGGTGAATTTCATGCTTTTGGTGGCTGCGCTACTGCTGTGATTGATATGGCTATAAACCCGGTTACAAATGTGGCTTATATTGGAGGACAGAACGGTACTATTGTCGAATGTGACCTTAAAGTATGAAACTAAACCTGATCCTATTTCTTTAATGAGTATTTCGAGTTGTAGCTTATATTGATGTGCTATATACTGTGTGATAAAATATATTTCATTTCTTTTATTTTCATATATATTATCTCATTATTATTTTTTGTTACATAAAGAATATATTCCCCGATTCCCCTAGTACGACCGAAGGTGGGGAGAGTTCTCTCTCTCTCTCTCTAAATACTGTCACATGGCCACGCGTATACAACCACTGCCAGGTAAATTCTCATGGCAGGTGTGTTGTTTACGCAATTGAGAGGACAATAAGTGATTGTCCGGCGCTTTAACCGGGTTGGTGGATACGGCTACCATGGGATTACATCTAAAGTTGCTCCACTGCCTTATGAATTAAACCTCTAGGTTAAAGGCTCAGGGTATGGCCTCCTAAGGAAATCACCTGTTTCGGTTTGGGCACCTGGGTAGTATCACAACCCACACACAAATCGGATGATGATTAATATGGGAAATATTATTCTTGCTTCAATAACATTCATTTATATTTTTTGTATACTACGTCACTTATCTACTCTTTTACATTCTCACTTTGTGTATTCATATTTTTAAACTTATATAGCAGTCGGCCTATGGTGGAAACCCTGTCCTATCTTAACAATCTCGAGTCACTGACTGGTCGAAAGTTGAATGCTGCTACCGAATACGAATACTGAAACCACGTACACCATTCAAACTGGTCGGATAGGGAGTGAAGTAGTCGAACGTGTTGACAACTTAACTTATCTTGGAAGTCTGATCAGCCCTAATGGGTTGATGTCTGACGAAACCTCAGCAAGGATTCAGAAAGCTCGTTTGGCTTTTGCCAACTTACGTCACCTATGGCGAAGACGAGATATCCATCCGCACGACTATCATAACCAGTATTTAGAAACTCTGGGTGACATGAGTCGGAATCGATCACAATGCCGTCGGTGTATACACTCTGTGTCTCCCCTTAAACTGTGAGATTAAAATTGCTTTATACCTTTTTTCTACGAACTAATTCTTTCTGCCTGTATCATATCATTATATACACTCTTTTTTTAAAATATTACTACCATTGAATTAACTACTATGAATTTGGTGTTCATCTTGTGCTAATGAGGCGTGGCAACCCGGACCAGTCAATATATATGCCTGATTCTACGTTGTAGCTGACCGACTGATTCAAATTGGCCTCCTCCAATGTCCGCACAATACCGCAGATCTGACAACAGATAGGGTTGGCTATATCTTTAAAAAGTCTTAATATCAATGTCTGTTGTATATCAGAGACCAGTATTCAAGACTAGTGAAATGCTACAAATTCGCTCTCCATCTGTTACTTCGAAAAGCTTGTTTCACTTGCGTTTATCCGGGGATTTGTGGCGTCTTTGTCTAGTTTTGCTGCCGTCGGTATCGCACTACGCGCTAGAAATGAAGCAGCACTGATCGATTGGATCCTTGTCTTCCCCCTGCATCTCAAGCTGGAATTCAGATGTCAGTAAATCGGTCACAGCTTCTGTTACAACTAAATATCAAACGGAGCTAGATTCAAGGCTAGCTACCAGCCCACCGAAAATTATAGATGAGCATTGGGCTGCAGTTGTGTGACGCCATAAAAACGACGAGTAAATTTGCTTACGGTTTCGCGAAACGTCCCGCTTATAAGCACTGTGTTTCTTCAGGCTCCTCACAATTCATTGAAGCCCGTCAGTCTATTCCAGGTGACCGCGAGTTTGACGGCAAACAAAGACTGTTACGTAATGATACTGGGCGAAGCTTGCGTAAGGATCAAGAAGTCTGCTAGTTGTGTAGTGAACAGAACGCGGGTAGGGACAGTTGAATTGTACTTAGCACAAAATTGCAGAGTTACTTGGTAAAATAGAAAGGTCAGTCAGCTACAACGTAGGACCAGGCACATTTATGCATCGGTCCAAGTTGCCATACCTCATTAACACAACAAGATGGACACCGGATTCATAATAGTAGTTAATTCAGAGGTGGTAATATATAAAAGAAAGACCGCAATAAGGATATAGTACAGGAAGAAAGAATTAGTTCGTAGAAAGAAAGATATGAAGCAATTTTAATCTCTTAGTTTAAGGGAAGATAGAGAGTGTATACACCGACGCCATTGTGATCGATTCTCAGCCATGTCATCAAGAGTCTCCAACCATTGCTTACGACAGTCACGCGGACTCCAACTAAGTAGTCTGCATCTACCAACATGGCTCAGACTAGAAGTTAGTGACTTCAAGCACTGATGCCATGTTTTGGTTTGGCCGCCCCTAACTTTCTTCCAACCGTCCCGAACACCCGTTAGCATTGCACGTCGTGGTAATCGGTGTTCAGGCATACGTAACACGTGGCCCAACCATCTCAGTCGATGAAGATTAACAACCTCATCAACTGATTTACCATCATTCCTTAATGCCCTGCGTCTAACCTCACTATTACTTATCCGGTGATCACAGCAGACGCCAGCAATATTTCTGAGCCATCTGTTGTCAAATACTAGTAGCTTACGAGTGTCTTCTACTCTTAATGGCCATGTTTCGCTGCCGTAAATTAAAACAGAACGGACTGCCGCGCAGTATTCTCGTCCTTTTATTGATAGACGGATATCTCGCCTTCGCCATAGGTGACGTAAGTTGGCAAAAGCCAAACGAGCTTTTCGAATCCGTGCTGAGATTTCGTCAGACACCAACCCATTAGGGCTGATCAGACTTCCAAGATAAGTTAAGTTGTCAACACGTTCGACTACTTCACTCCCTATCCTTAGTTCAGGTGTTGACGCAGACCAGTCCTGAAGCAACAACTTGCATTTCGAGGGAGAGAAGCGCATTCCAAACATTCTGGCATTGTTGCTCAGTGCTACCAAAAGACTGCATTTTTTCAGAGTCTTCACCAGACAGGACTGTGTCATCTGCGTATTCTGAGTCGATAAGTGGACCTCCTGGAAAGAGATCAATACCGGAGAATTCAGCAGACAAGAATGTTATTTCCATCAATAGGTCGATGATGAAGTTAAACAAAAATGGGGAAAGTGGACAGCCTTGACGGACACCACTTGAGGTTGCAAAAGCAGATGACAGTTCGCCATAAGCTCTGACTCGACTAGTAGTGTTCGAGTAAAGAGCCTTCACAAGGTTTATGTACTTCTGAGGTACGTCTTTCAATGACAGACACTGCCACAGAATCTCGCGGTCTACGGAGTAAAATGCTGCTTCTAAGTCGAGAAAGACCACCATTGTCGGACGCCGATAAGTATGCATATGTTCTAGAACCTGACGAATGGTGAATATGTGGTCGATGCAGCCGCGACCAGGTCTGAAGCCAGCTTGATTCTCTCGTGTTTGCAGTTCACGAGTCTTAGTTAAGCGTCTGATAATTATCGAGGCTAGTATTTTAAATACTATATTAGTTAAACTAATCCCTCTGTGGTTGTCACAGGATGATTTTGACCCTCTCTTATATATTGGGACGATAAGTGATTGTGACCAGTTAGATGGAATAACGTCTAACTCCCAGATCTTAGCTAAAATATTGGTCAACCTAATCGCTAAAATTGGACCACCATCCTTAAAGACCTCTGGAGCCAATCCATCTGGACCAGCTGCCCTTCCTCGTTTCAGACTAACTATAGCCTTTTGAACTTCTGCTAGAGTTGGGGGACCTACTTCAATGTTCCATTCACACTGTCTGGTAATGGAGGGTAGTTGTAGAGTAGCTGAGGGCCAGCTGAACTGTTCTCTGAAATGTTCCGCCCATCGTTCTAAACGTCTGGACTGAGAGCAGATGAGGGTGTCGTCGTTTTCCGAAATAGTCTGACTTACACTTGACTTATTAATCCCAGTTTCTTTTATTAGTCTGTAAAACTGTCTTGTGTTCCCTATAGCCGCCGCCTTTTCCATCTCTTTTGCTTTCGTTGCCCACCACTGCTCACGGTCGTTTCTTAGACTTTTTCTTAACCTAGATCTGATTTGTTGTCACTCTTCATCATGTTCGGAACCTGATGGGACGAGTTTGCGAGAATCCATCAGTGTGATAGACTTTGAAGAAATCCACTGGTTCTTTGTAACTCTGTGGTTTAAGTCACTAATAGATTTCATTGCTGTTTCCACAGCTGTTTGTATATCTTTCCAAGCAACATCTGGGTCAGTCTCGTTTTCAGAACTACCTAAGTGTGACCTCAGTTATTCCTGGAACCTACTTTTGGTTTTCTCGTTACTCAAATCAGTTCTAATGGGTCTTTTTACTGTGGCATTTTTGCCTCCAGTGAGGCGCAAGCAGATGCATGCACGTATTAGGGCGTGTTCGGAGTCCAAGCAGGTACTCCAGAATGAGCGACGATCTTTTACCGACCCTCTCGAACGATGATTGATGGCAATATGGTCTATTTGAGTCCATCGTTAGTTTGGTGTAAGGGGTCGCCATGCTAGCCGATGTCTCTCCTTATGCTTAAAATAGAAAAACCAAATAGTAAATCGTTAATTTGCAAAATATCACTCCATCATATCAAACCGGACTGTTGCCGTTGCAATCATCAATCCATTGTCTCACATTTCATTGTTCATGCGGTTTCTTACAAATTCCATTGTGTTCTCGTTCTTCCTTTCTTGATCTTCCCCCATCTTCTGCTGCCAGACATTACGTTCTTTAACTCGCGTTATATAATACTTATGTCAATATAAGTAGCACGCACCACAGTCGGAGCGTGTCAACGAGTTGGAAGCAGCAGCTGCATCTAATAACTCATCTGAGTCACTGGCAACAAGGAGTTTAGTGTGGGTGAAACAATCTGTTAAGATGGATGGGATGTCAATCACTAACACCCATCGATGTCTTGGACGATGGACAGTTGTTCGAGAAGTAGTACAACTGGTCTGCCGCTCCAGCAACATCGATCAGACTGTCCTTCCCTCCATGGCCTGTGACGAATGATCCACCAAATGACGCGGAAGTCTGCAAGGAACTCCAACTCTTGAAGTCTCACAAATCACTAGGCCCAGATGACCTACGTCCGATCTTTTTTAAAGGTGGTGGTGACTTTCTGGTTAAGAAACTGACTGAGTTGTTTACAAAGGTCTGGCTATTAGATAGTGTTCCAAAATTGTGTAATGAGTCAATAGTCGTCCTTATATTTACGAAGGGTTCACGTCGTTTCTGCAACAACTATCAGGGGATAAGTCTTCTTCTGATCACGTCCAAAATATTGGCTTTCATCATTCTTCGTAGATTGTTCAAAATCCGAAAAATATTGGCTTGCAAGGAGCGGACTGGTTTTCGTTCTGATCAAAGATGTATTGATCATATCTTCGCTCTCCGCCAAGTGTTAGAACACCGTCATACTTATTACAACCCAAAAATTGTAATTTTTCTCTACATTATGACCGCCTTCGATTCATTGGACAGAACTGTTCTCTGGGATGGTCTATTGAAGAACGGTGTACCTGAAAAGTTTCCTAGCATCTTAAAAACCCGATATACAAACACTTCAGGTAGAGTGAGACCATACAACTACCTCTCCCCATTGTTCCATTCAAGCAATGGGGATAAGCAGGGTTGCATAATCTCACAATCCCTCTTCAACTTCACTATCGATGACGTTATGAAAACAGGTCTGATGGATGTAGGTAGTGATGATATTGATCTGTTGCCTGGGGAAAGACTTCTCGACCTTGAGTATGCGGGTAATATTGTCTTTCTGTGCTACGATATATAAGTCAGGAAATCCGCACTTATTCAGTCTGCAATTACTGTCCGTAGGTACCGTAAGTGCTTTGCAGCTTCTAAGTGCAAAGTACTTTTACAAAACTGGCAGGACCCTGATCTTGCACTCACCCTGGGTAGTTAGCACATAGAAGTAGTCGAGAAATTCGTGTTTCTGAGTAGCTGGGTAGTGAAAGCCAGATCGGTTTATGCCACTCTGGGCCATCTTTGGCGCTTTTCTGATGTTCGTCGGACTGTACAAGGTGGGATCTACAACGCGTCAGTGAGAGCAGTTTTGCTATATGCTTGTGAAACCTGGTCTTTTCGAGTTGAGGATGCTAGACGACCCTCTGTGCTTGTTCATTGTTCAGTGGCAACACCATGTTAATGCATAGGTTCGACAACGCCAGTCCAGGACACAACGACAGTAATTCAATTGGTGTCACCTTCTTGAAACACCGACATCGACGGCTCGGGCGTGTCCTATGAATGTCGTCCCAGCGAATTCCACATCGTGCATTATTTGCCGACTCTGAAACCTGTTGGAATAAGCGGGGTGGTCATTGGATAACATGGTATAAAAGAAAGCTGTATAGGACTGGCTTCTGCTGGTCCTTCGTGACTCCCTGTTTGGGGTTCCTAGAGATGGTGCGGCACAGTGACTTAAGACGTTATCAGACATGGATCAGAATAGAAGCCAGTGGCGATCCTGCTGTAACTTCCTGTTACTTCATACAAAATGAACGTAACTTCGACTGGAAGAATTCTTTCTGGTTGTACTTTTGCTAACTGGACTGCCTCTCCTGTTATTATGATTTCCACCTCATACACTAATTCCCATTCGTTGTTGTTCTTCTTTTTCCTATGCGCACTTTACATTCTCTATCTCTTCACAACCTCATTGTTGTTGTGTGGCACATATGTATTTAGCATCCCCTTGTACCAATGTTTATGTGCCAAAATAAATAAACTAATTCGTAGTTTTGAAATACTACCTGGTGAACTTTAGTAGTGAATAAACATCAATAAAATAGATATTCCTTCAGTAATAACATTAATGTCACTTATTATAGATATTGAAGGCGACACTGTTTAATTTATTATTCTTATCTTTTATTTTGACACATGATACATAACGCATGCATCATATCACTTCCTCTTTTGGTTTTTGTATTTCTTTTCAATAAAATAAGAAATTACTAATTAGATCAGTTTTTAATGTAAGAGTTTCAGTTTTCCACTTTATTGATTGATATTATGGAATGCATTGGGTCAGTCTATCGACTCAATGTTATCAGCTCTTCAACTAACTTAAATATTCCCGTTAAACTATCATTACTGTTTATGCCTCAACACAAATTTCATTTTTTTTTCAACCTAATTAAATTTCTAAGACTTTGACTGTACTAATGTTATATCACTTTTGTAAAGTTAATATTTTAATTTCTTACTTTACAGACTCACCACTGTATATCTAAACTTCCACCTAGAGATGCTAGCATTACGAAATTGTGCTTAGATCCTAATGGTGAATCCATTTATGTTGGCTATTATGACCATTATTTTGGTGAATACAACTTGCAGGTTAGTAGTTTTTATTTATTTCTCCATGAAGAATTCTTTATGTTGGTTTTCCTGTTTTCTGTTTTTCTTGTAAGATAGACACAAATTATCATGATTATTTAGCTCTCTACCTTTGCTATGGAAAATATGATTAAAATATACAGTCTTCATTTTTCTATGTTGTTGTTTTATTGAACTGTATATGTTTTTCATTCTAGTCTGACATCTGGTTACAATTATATCTTGAGAAGTACTTCGAGAATATTCATTTACTTTTTTTTCACCGGGATATAAACAACAAATGAATATAAGCTACATTTCTCTGTCCGTACTTGTATTTTGAGAGGAAGTAACATTTGATTTCTGTGACTTCTGTAATAACATGAAATAATATATTAAGTAGAACATCTTTTAAAATAATGCCTTGTTTGACCTTTGAATGGACCATTAACAATGCTTTATTTAGTTTGCGAGAGAGATGCTGAATTGTTATGTTCAACAATCAAATGGCATTTTGTCGAATTAAAAATAGACTGACGTTTTTCACTTTTGTCAAGATTGTACAGTATTTTATACTCTGCTATTGGTAACCTGTAACACAATTCAGTAGGTCATAGTCATCCCAATGCTGGCGATAAAATTGCATCATTTTTACCATATCAGCACCCCGAGACAAAGTGACGAAAGTCGATTCTATGCTTCTCATAGTTATGAGCTACTGACACTGAAGGTATCACATAATCCTTACCTATTTCATTTTGTTCTTTATTTTTCTATAGACCAGTTTGCTGGTGCATAAAAATACTTTTTCTAGTCGTATCGCGGCACTAGCAGTTGCCCCATCACCTGAAGTTCCATTTATATTTTTGGGCCTCTTTAATGGTGACATATTGCGTTATAATCCTGGGACACATGCAATCGGTTTTCTATGCCGACACACAACTGATTGCTACCATTCTGATTTTGCAAGTGATAAAACGAAAAATTGTTTAAAACAGCAAGCACAAACTTCGGACTCAAATGAATCGGCTGGTATCACTTCACTGTGTCTTGTTCAATCAGGAACCTCTCTACTATTAATTGTTGCTGGTTTAGTAAGTTTTCTTTTACAAATTTGACTAAATCCTCTGTAATTATTCATTTCATTTCTTCTGTGTAAGTTAAATGAATATTAATTTGAATGAACGGCTTGGTGGAATTGTGTATTTTATTTTTGGAGGTAAGAACTTCGTACGTCTGGAATCACTAGAATTATAAGTTATCATTCTTATTACTACCATAACACTATGTAGCTTGTGATTTTTTCCCAACTTCTGTATACCCAAACAAACTATGGGAGTTAATTTCAAATGTGTCACTCTACATAGTAATAGTAGCCTTTTAGATAACTAATCTTATCCTATCTATCTTTTTTATTCCAAATTTTAGGACCGATCTATTTCTATCCGCTCAGCCAGCGATGGTACATTAGTGTGTTGCATCCAAAGTTCTGTCCAAAAGGGACCGCCACAAGATATATCATGTTTACCCAAAGGCTCATTTTTCTCATCCTATTCTGATCGTTCCATTCGCATTTATAATTGGAAGGTAATTATAGAAGTTGATGCAGTAAGATTATGTTTGCTAAAATTTTCACCCGACAGAACATTAATAAATTAATCAAAGAAATTGCATGTTTAACAAAATTGAACAATTTTACTACACGTAGTAATATGTTGTTTGTGTTACTCTACTAAACTCGCAGTTCCTCAGTGACTTGAACATTATTTCTATAACAAGTGAAGTGAGTCTGTTATAATTCTCTCTTATGTCCCGCTAACAAAGTCGAAGACTACTGAGTTTGTAACTGTGAGACTTTATTCAGCTTTTCACATGAACTGCAATCAAAATTGAGTATCTCGTAAGAATATACTCCAGTAACGTCAGTTGATATAACTTAATAACCTAATCTTGTTCTATACTTATTAACCGGAAAGTGATAATAATTTTGTCTCTTGCTGGTGTTTTTGTTATTTTTTGCCACGGCAAAGACGTCAAACAATTAAGCCACACTTTCTGAAGACTGTTTACTAGAATATTTCTATTCAACTCTCTCATAGGTATCATATCTACAAAAGAAGCTCCAATTGTTCAGCTTTTCTAAAATTGTTATCAGATTTAGATAATTTAATCCAATAGGATATAGAGATTATATTGTTGTAGTAGATGAAAACCTTGGTTACATACAGGAACTTCTGAACATCTTGGGTGGTAACATGAGAATGTTGATACCTAGTTTTGCGGGTAATAAAAGCATTTGATCATTCTAGATGGTTCATTTATTGATACTTTTTAGATCAACTCTAGTGAATGATGAAATTTGCCAGGTATACACAACTGAGCCATTTAGCCTTTTTCAAGTATCAATTACAGGATATTTTAAGATGAGATGTTTTCAGTGTCTCTTGAAGTTTCTAGATGACGCAAACTTCTCAGTTTTCCTCACTGTCAAATTGGGTTTATGAATGGCCTTGAAAATACTGAAGTATTATGTGCATTCTTGTCGGCATTAGGGCATTACCACGAAAACTATGAGTTAACGATTGCTTAACGTTAGTATTACAAAACTTGCTATTCATTTATGAGATATATTTCAGAGTATCGTAATATAAGTTTTAGTTTCATCAATCAATAAACCTGTGTTTTAGTAGATAAAGGAGTCGACTTTCAGGTACTCTGATTTGGCTCGAATTCGGTTCTACTTACTTTGAACCGGACATGAGATGTTGTTAATAATTATACCATTAAAAGTATGGCTGATAGTTCAGTGCACAAACTTGTACCTGGTTAATAAATTATGCTGAAATTATTATTTAATTTTCGTTTTTCATTGCTACCTGTTCGTTGAATCATATATAATGTCAAGAATTGTCCCATTTTTATTTTATTGTTCTCTCTTTTTCTTTTATTTGTTAAGACTGGATCTTCCGAATTAACTTTCCATGTTCATAAAATATCTAGTTCTTGTGTAATGCAACGCTATATTGCTGTAGGTGATTCAGAAGGCGCAGTTCGTGTTTACAGATTTCAAGTACGTTGAAATATTTGATGAAAATGGATTTAGTTTAATAATGTATTTTATTTAATATATTCATCCTGCCACTAAATCTTCTCAAATAATAGTATTTCCTATTTGTTCTATCAACACCAAACTTTGAAAATTAAATAAACTTTTTGACTAGTTAACCTTGACTTCTTTAGTCATGTAGTATTAAGTGTGGATTACTTTGCCTAGTCAACTATTTTCACACTGTGCTCATTTTTTAAAATTAGAACAACACACATAAGCGAACAATATTGTTTTCATTTAGATCCTAATCAAATTTCACTCCAATATACGGTAATATTTATATGCATATACAAAATTACTAGACCAATCAAGACACTTTTTTAGTCAATTATAGATAGATAGGTAGTGATAAATTACATAACTAAACATGATAAGTACAAGTGTGATGACATGTGTACTAGTTGTGATAAGAATAACAAAGGTTTGAAACCATGTCTCATAAGGAGAAATTGGTCAATAACTTGAAAACTTTAGACTGAAATAACATTTATAAAAAGTAAGATTACGTAATAAGAAGTGTTCAAATGATTAGACAATGAAGCATGTTTTTTAAAAAAGGAATAAAGGGGGATGAAGGAAAATTAACGAACAAATAGTATGAAAAATAATAATCAATGAAATCTTCGATTAAGGCTAATTCAAATAGGGAAGAGATTAAGATGTTACAAATTTCTTATAAGTACAAAGACTTGGATTGCTAGCTCGAATTCCTATTGCTTTTGCTGTGTGAGAGTTGAGATCAAACCCTATATAGAAAACTAATAGGAATACGATAAATCACTGTAAATGACCTATTTCTGTCTATATTTAGTGGCCCAAGATCTGACTCCATTTATATCATATGTTGATTGTTATTGAAACATACATATCATCAATCCTCGTATAAAATTATCGACTTAAATGGCGTTAGTGAATGACGGAATTTTATAAGTCAGATACGAGAATGGATTTTTAAATACATATATTTTGTACCCTCATTGATCTGGACAGACAATCAGAGGAACGAAACAAAAAGAAGATAACGAAGCGAAATGACGCGCGGTGAAGGTGTGTGAGCCAACTAGATTTAATCAAGCGTTAATCAATATTTATAGTCAGACAAACATAAGCTACAGAAATGTGAGGAGTAAGATAAGATGTGCACACATACGCTGATATAAAAGCAGTCAAGATTGATAATCTAATAGTTAACATGATCAAAATGTTACTGAAGAAAGATGAACAAATTGGCTTATCCGGAAGGTAGGACTAACTATGTCGACCTAACATAGCAACCGACACTACAACTACATGACCGCTATCGATCAAGTGTAATGGAACAGAGCTGCGTATTGTTTCGGCGATACTCTATCCTAACCACGAAGTAAGGTGTTCACTAACTCGTTGACTCAGTTGTCTGGTTGTGCGCCTGATTGAGCTTTCTCCACAGAATCAGCTGAAATCATAGGTAAACATAATTGTGGCGGAACCAGATAACATCCTTTAGTTGAGGAATCACTATGGGTCGGGTCGATAACGATAGAGTTTAGTTGCGCCAAACGTTTTCATTGTTCTACTCTTTCTATCTCATAGCACATCATCAGCTATATCTCCACTGAATTGCAGCCTCAGAAAAAGAGATTTCTTACTGGCCGTTGATGTTTCTATTCTCCTGTCCATTATATGCTAGTGTTTCCTCATGGAACTTTGCGGATAACCGATCTCAATCAACCTGTTATGAATAAGCTCTAATTCTTTGTAGTTTTATCTGGGCATATTTTCCTGGCTCCATTTGCAAGATGTCTAACTAGGTTTCTGTTATAATATATGTACTGGCCTGCTGAAGGACTTTTCCTATACACACTTCTACTGATAGTATCATTTTCTTTTCTGTTTAACAAAACATTACAAATTCCGCGATACAAAGACTTGGATTGTTAGCTTGAATTCCTATAGCTTCTGCTATGTGTAAGACACGAGACTTATTATTTTTCGTTATGTAGTCTATTCCACTGTTATCATTGACTCATAAACTGCCTTGATTGGTCTAATAATTTCGTATATGCATAAAATATTATTGTATATTAGAGTAAATTTTGATGAGGATCTTATTGAAAACAGTATTGTTCGCTTATATGTGTTGTTCTAATTCACAATGTGGTAATTTAATAAATATTATTGTAAATGGCCATAGAGGATTTCGAAATAAACCTCATGACAAACAAGTATTAACATGTGTAATTTGAAAAAACTTCAGAACATTTTCTCTGGCAAAAGGTAACTGAATTTTGTAGTGAGTGACTTGTAAAGTATTAATTAATAATTTTAGAAAATCCATTACATTTATCTTACACTCCATTTTAACTGACAAGTATCCTTAACTATAGGGGTAAAACTCATCACTTTTGCTACATGATATACTATTAGACGAACAAATTGTTGTTGACGGGGTATGATCTCCAATTGCATTAGAATACTTATTTTCACTCATGAATCGAGTCGAGTAAAGCGTTATCTTGTTTATTTCATATAGTTTTATTTTTCAATATTTAGTACATTTCTTTGAAGTAATGTAAAAGATCTGTACTTCGTCTGGTTGCTTACAGTAGTCTTATGTTCTTTAAGATGAATGGTTCAATTGTAAGATTTTCATTATTGTCAGAAAATTCTATAGTATTCTCTGATTATTCAAATATATATATGTTTATGTATCACTATTCCGATACAAATTAGTTCTCGCAAAAGATGAATTCCCTCTGACAGATATTTGAAAAGATTCATTGTCTATTTTGTATACATGAATATGAAGTTTAGTATGGACATAAAAATTTGTCAATATTTGTCTACCTTGGACTGAATCAATAACAAATTTTCTATCCAAATATGAAATAGTCCCTTAAGGTCATGACATGACATTACTGTAGTGAAAATTGTGTGTACGTACTAAATATCATGAGTTCTTTCGTCCCTATAAAGTGTTTAAGCTTTTTAATTTCGAAAGGTTGTTTATTCTCTGCAGGATCAGCTTACACGAAATCGTGAAACTTCTGAATTTCGATTTCTTACTAGGAATACTGCAAATATATTAATAATCTACAAGATTGTGTTTAGTTATTCATCTTCTTGTTTACGGTAAAATGATTCATTGTTCTATTTTGCGATTTTTTTATCGCGATACTGAATACTTCTATCAATACTACTTTTAGTTATCATTACATTTATAGCATACGAACATTGCTTGGACATTTATATAGCATTTCGGCAGTATTTTGTAAAAATAATGAACGATAAGAATGTAGCTGATCAAGTAATAAAGATACTTTATGGTGGAGTTTGTCTGAAATCAGTTGACTATGCAATCGTTCAATATTCAGTTACATCTTTTATACAATGTTATAAAAGTTATTAAGCTTCTGTCGAGACTTAAAAGGGTGTGAATAGCTTATACTCTGATAATCTCCCGGGCTCTGATTATCTACACACAACTTAAATCAAGAGCCTCTAGGTTAACTGGTAATTTATTTAATGTAAAATCAAACTGGTTCTAATTGATTGGAAATAAGACGTTTTTGCTCCACCTTTAAAGAAATTGATCTTAGTTCTTGAATTCGTAAGATCTAAGTCTTGTTGTCTTTTAGAAGGCGACCTTTCCATAAATCTAACTTTAAAAGGTTAGATTTTAACCTTGGAATTCTGGGATTCATCTTAAATGAGTATGAAAGCTAGTTGCTATCAGGTCACGGCATTTGAAAATTTTTTTGGCTTCAGTAAACTAGAGCGTAAATTATTTACTTATGTGAACACATCAACATTGGTACAAAGGGACACCTATATATATATATATGCACACCACAAAATAATGAAGTTGTGAAAAGATAGAGAAAAGGTGAGTATAATAAAAAAGAGAAATAGAGATCCTCACGGACCTCCGCCTATTTAGGGATAACAGGATAGTCTAGCTGAACTGTTCCTCGAACAACTGTCCATCGTCCAAGACATCGATGGGTGTTAGTGATTGACATCCCACCATCTTAACAGATTGTTTCACTCACAACAAACTCCTTGTTGCCAGTGACTCAGATGAGTTACTAGATGCAGCTGCTGCTTCCAACTCATTGACACGCTCCGACCAGCTGACTTGATCCTTACGCAAGCTTCGCCCAGTATCATTACGTAACAGTCTTTGTTTGCCGTCAAACTCGCGGTCACCTGGAATAGACTGACGGGCTTCAATGAATTGTGAGGAGCCTGAAGAAACACAGTGCTTATAAGCGGGACGTTTCGCGAAACCGTAAGCAAATTTACTCGTCGTTTTTATGGCGTCACACAACTGCAGCCCAATGCTCATCTATAATTTTCGGTGGGCTGGTAGCTAGCCTTGAATCTAGCTCCGTTTGATATTTAGTTGTAACAGAAGCTGTGACCGATTTACTGACATCTGAATTCCAGCTTGAGATGCAGGGGGAAGGCAAGGATCCAATCGATCAGTGCTGCTTCATTTCTAGCGCGTAGTGCGATACCGACGGCAGCAAAACTAGACAAAGACGCCACAAATCCCCGGATAAACGCAAGTGAAACAAGCTTTTCGAAGTAACAGATGGAGAGCGAATTTGTAGCATTTCACTAGTCTTGAATACTGGTCTCTGATATACAACAGACATTGATATTAAGACTTTTTAAAGATATAGCCAACCCTATCTGTTGTCAGATCTGCAGTATTGTGCGGACGTTGAAGGACGCCAGTTTGAATGTCATTTATGGTTTCAAAATGGCTGATTCAGAATTCCTATTGGTCGGTGTCATTCAACTTTCGATCATTCATTCACTTGAAAAAGTTTAGATAGGACAGGATTTCAACTATAATCTACCTGCTTTATGAGTTGAAAATAAAGGAATACCGAAAATTGTAATTAAAGGGAAAATATAAGTGATAATATGTAAGATATAATCGAATGTGATCAAATAATTGTAAATATAATTTGTGAGACGTTAATTTTCAGTCCTGACCGTCATTTGATTTGTTTGGGCTAAGGTACTGCTCGGGTCCGAAAACCGATGCAGAGGATTTTCTCAGGATGCACTTGACTGTAGCTGCTACCTTAACGTGGTGATCAGGCTTGCTTATTCAACCGAGCTACATTGTCTGGAACGCATTTTCCTTTAGATCCTACCATGATACTAAGATGGATTGGAGAACAGTTAGATTAGAAGCAGCAACTTAAAGTGTGAAGACGAACTCTTGCTTCTGAATGCAAAAGGGTGCGACGGCAGTAAGGTGTTTCTTCCGGACAACCAGCATCTACAGCGATACCGCCTTCTCTCAACGGAATGAAAGAATTACAAAAGGTCGATCCTAAACATGTCACAGCTCTTATTACCCCATGGATTCCTGTTTGCTGATGCAAGGCCTTTTGAATTACGGAACCAACTTATCAAGAGCTTCCCTTGTAAAGGCCGTGTTTGCCCATCCTCAAACAGTTGTCCCTTGAGTCCTGTGGTCATCTTCTTAGGACATTACGATTACTAATCTACTTGCTTTCCTGGATACCTGAAGAAATATTCTTCCACGATGTGGGCAGCCGGAAGTGACAACCACCCCCACTTGGAATCCACTAATAGCATCAATATAATATTTGTAACTCACCGTATGCTGACAGCATAGCACAATATTGTATCTCATAGAAGTCACTGTTACTTCGTCACGGTCTTTACCCTATGATTTACTTATCAAATGTTATTAACCATTCGCTCAGTATGAATTACAAATATGGCATGACAGAGGTGTACGGTATAAGTTGTACGTGACCAGTTGTATAAATATTTGATCTACCATTCCATATGATGCCACCACTTATTAAGGTCATGAACTAGTATATTCATTCTCTGAGTAGCAATATTTTATGTCTTGAAAAATCATTCAACTAGACCCAAGATTGATTTTTTTAATAACTGGCGTGTTATTTTAATTTAATATTTCAAAGCTTATATGCCTAGCCATTTCTACTTCTTTATAATCAGAAATCTATTCAACAGCAAAAATTAGGGGTACCGAGAAGCAGAATAAATTTCGAAACAATATGAAAAGTATACGTACTTCTCATACACTCTATCAAACTTACTATTGTTTCCAATCGACCCCACAGAACACGCTGAAAGTACACTTTATCCACAAAAATATCTGGATGTGGTCGGGTCAGCCGTTAATATTCAACATTGTGTTAGAAAGTGTATTTCCGTTAATTTTTCTTAACTAAGAATGTGGAGTCTAGTTTTTGTTTTTATAAGGAATAGGTCGCACGATTTCTCTATTCATCTTCGTTTCTGATGGGTACAGCACAGAAAAGGTTAGCCATTCTGATGTGTAATGCAAACTTTAAATTCCATACTAAGGTTGTACATCATCAAAAGTTAGCAGATAGAAGTGAAGTGGTATTTTTGGAATACTGGTAGATGGAATAAGATGAAATATACACAAAATATATTGGTTATAAATGAAGCAAAAACATTTTCCGTCAATTTGGTAATTCCTTTAACTTTATGCCTTTTTTCCTGTATTCTCAATTTCATTTATAGTCAAATGGATTGCCTGTTACACGACCAGTAAAAGTCTACTTCATATCTACTCGAGGAGCAGTTACTTCACTTGCATCTGTGGGAGACACTGTAAGTTAATTGTAAGAAATCTACATGCTTTTTATTTTGATTGCAATGCTTATTGGTTGAATCGCTTAACTTTCAGTCACTGACTTCAAGATCCCCCAAACTTACTTTGGTTTTAGCAATCTCTTATTATTAGCAACTTCCAAACTTTGAGTGTACTCCAAATCAGATGTAGTTACTGGTTTACATAAAATTATTGTTATATATCGGTGGCTAAATCTGTAAAATCGAACAATTTTGTTAAAAAAAATTGTTCATGTAATTCGCTTATTAAAATGCTACACTTGTCATGTTAACCTACTGATGTGTCATACCTCCGTATGGAAGATAACAGATATCTACCTACTCTCCAGTTTTTAATCATTAGAATATACATGTTTGTCATCAATATTTATTGTAATGGTGACACATGGTCGTGTTCTTTAGTTAAAACAAATAGTTATTTATGTAGGAGGTATGTCACTTTGCTGTAAGCATCATCTTGCTTTTACTCATACTTTTTTTCTACTGTATTTAGCTAATCGCAGGTAGTTTAGATGGATCTGTTACTGTTATCGTAGTCAATGAACCAGCTTCAAATTACGTTTGTTTGGTGAGTTTTGACAAAATATCTTCATTATTTTACTAAACAACGATATTGCTGTATAAGTAATTTTTATGCTTCACAGACGCATTGGGTTCGCTATGCTACTGCGGAGGTAGATTTTAAAAAGTTTAAGAATGACGATACTCATAAAGTGATCAAATGTTGTTTTAAGAATTATCGTGCGTTTTACGCTTCTTGTTCCGAGTCCGTAGTATAATCGTTATCAATAGTTAGTGGCACAGAAATACATTACTTAACTTCCTCTAAATCTTAGTTTCAATACTATTTCCTACTTCTCATGTTTTTTACATTTCGCTTTCATTGCTACTAGTATTATTATTATTTCATCGCTGTTTTCGCCCCCATAATGGCTTCTTAACGTGGCGATATAGCATAACTACTTAGTCAAACGCATTATTTTTGCTAAGTCCTGCATAGTATACGATTGACCAGCAATAGATAGGTATTTACAGTCCTATAGTGGCTAAATGATTTAGATAACAGATCAATAACCGCACGTTTATGGCTGGAAATACTATGATTTAAAATAATCCTACATTTTTGTTCGAACCCGAGTTATACCCAGTAGATTAATTATTGCTTGATATGATGGAAAATAAGTCAATTTTCGATTGAATTACTCATTATGAGTTTTATTCAATATTACATCCGTTTTGATTCAACATGAGGATTATTCAGTGTAGTATTTGATTGTTTTTCCAGTATAATATTTTCTTCTGTATAATACACGATATTCTTGCATTCACTTGACATAAACTATGCTCAGTAAGTGATTTGTTATAACTGAGTGTAAGTGATCAGCGTTTTGTTTTTCCGGCACAACAATTTTATAATTATATAATGTTGTGAAAAGGCCCAGTTCATCTGAGAAATGTGATCACTCAATACATGCACATATTCTGATCACACATATGCCAAGTTATGCGAAAATAGGGTAAGTACATCTGAGGATAAATAGGATGAAGAAAACAACAGGGTTTGTCATATTACGAATAGCGAAATAACGTAAGTATTGGAGTCGTGGATACGTAACAAACATCAATTGTTTTTGAACCCATGCAGCTTTAGTGTGGGGATCTGTAGGTACCTGAAGTAAAGTCATTAACTAAAACGCATAAGATTGCTTTGGGTTTAGCCATAAACAAATTATATTTGGGTCTAATTGTGTCAAGATAAATTGCTCAACTATCTCACAGTTACACATGTCTGATCATGAAATCATACTATACAAACACCAGGTAGGAATTCCTAGTTTGGCTACTGTGCTTTTTATCCTTTGATGGCGGTTAGTGGTTATTTGAAGTTTATTAGAAAAGTAGCCCACAAATGTTTTATTCTTTCCAAAAGTTCTTCTCGAATCTATTTGGAAATTAGTTGACTATTTCAACTTTTACAAAGTTACGGCGTTAAGATTTTGTTTGACTAAGCTGTGAATGAGTTGTTCTTTCCAGATTATCCGAACCCATTAACCAGGATTTTTGAGTAAGCTCATATGTTCTATTCGCTGATATCACCGAAATTCTGTTCATACATTTGAATTTTGTCTTTTCTGAATATTTTATTTGTGAAATCTGACCAATTTCGTTTATGTAGCATAAACTCTTACGTTTACTTTTTTAAAACTATTTCCAGTACGGAAGAAAATATGGAGAAAACTGTGGTATCGGCTTCATGGATCGTCGTGACCTTATTAATCATGTGCTTAAGGAACACCTTAAATTTGAAAGTAATAAAACAGTAATGTGTGGATGGAGTTCGGGTCGTTGCAGGGTTCGATTCACTGAAACACAAACTATGAAGGCAAGTTAGACTGTAATATACAAGTTGCATTTATAAATTATAACCTCAATCCATGAATCGGTCACACAGTTACGAATTCGAATCATAGTCGTTTCGATACAACGACAGTGCTGTCAGTTTTCATCAGTCTATTCATCCCCAGATAAATATATTGACTGTTGCTATCCTCATGGAATGTAGCTCTTAAAGGAATACAGCTTATTCTCATTCGAAGAAAAATGTTTCCTACTAATTATACCTCTAACAGCACTAATTATATCACTGTGAAATCACTGGTACTTTAATTGAAGATGTTATGTTTTGATTTCTACTAGGTACAAAGTGAGACACTTCATGAATAAATTCATCTAATACATTTTCTAGGTAGACTTCAAATTTTTCATAGTGATTATTTGAAACTATTTCGGCGTACTACATCGTCTCTTATATCTAGTTTTTCTTAAAATAATAGGTCAAAAGCAAGGCTGAATAAACCAACGATTTGTACTGTTTCAGCAATTATTATTATTGGTATTCATCGCTTGATGTGTTGTGAAACCGATAAAAACGAGTATCATTGTAATTTGGTATAACCACAGTTTTGTGTTACTAGATTTACTTATACTCAAGTAGTAAAAATGGATGCCCTATAGCTTGTTTTGTATTTATTCATTACTTAAGAATTTTTAGAATAGAATAATCGATACATGATACACTCTAACAAACTGAATTTGCAATTTATTTGTATAAATTAGACTAAAGATTACTACTTAAGAGTAATTCTTATCAATGGTATGCATCTTTCATAACTGAAAACACTTTTTATATTTTTTCAGTCCATAAGCGATCATCTGTTGACTCACATACCAGACTAATTGATTATATTCAGAAAAAACGGCGAATTCAAATCATTTTTATTGTGGATTTCTATGTACAGCAGGAAAAATTATTGAATTTGGTTTCATGTATATTCACAATAAAAAAAAAGTATCATTTTGTACATTCTTACTGACGGATTCTTTTCCTATACATAGTCTTTTCAAGTTTTATTGTCCAAAGTTTGCCATACGAGATAAGATGTCTTGTTCGAATGTTTCAAAGTTAGACTTAAAATAGATAAAAAATATATACGATATATAGGTTAGTATGGAAACTTATGTAAGTGCGCTTGTCTTTTTTTACAAACCGTACATTAACTGATCACTGATTAGTGATAATCGTATTCTGTCAATCGAATATTAATTTGGGCACTAGTCTTAGCAACTAAACGCTGTATGAGCTGTCTTAATATTAGATGGCTTTAATTTAGTTGGCAAGAAACTCTAAACCTAGGCATCGTACTAATTGATACTCGGCAGCGGAGTGTGCTTGTAATTCTAAGAAAACGGATGTTTCATAGTGTATTTGAACTGGGGTTCAAAGTTAACGATATATAATGACAAATTCTAGAAAATGAGTATTATGTCTTGTAATTTACTGTTCTACCCATGAAAAACTACCTTCATATTGCATTTAAGAAACAAAAACTAAATTACTTTTAAGTACCTTAATAATAATTTTTGTAAGCTAACGGGATCATTGAAATATTTATGCTAAACAAACTGTCAGTGTTGGACTGTGAATACTAATTGTCGCAAACGTTAACTCACTAGGACCTCCAGAAAAGTACCATGACGGATTGTAATACTTAACTAGAACGTTTGTGACAACTAAATATTCTTCCTTCTGTTGCTCTACATTTATCTTAACAGACTTCGTCGCACATGTTTTAATGATTGATCATGAAAGCTAGATGCAATTTTATAACAAGTAACTAGTACCTTACCTACTCAGTAACAGATTTACACCGGGAAAATTTATCTGGTATTACAGAACAAAAATCATTTAGAAAGATATATGTCCAGAGAATCTGATATTTATGGTAACTTATTTGCGTTGCTGACGTAACAGATTGACAAAGTTAGTGAAAATCAGGATTGTGATATTTTAATTCACAACGACTAGAATATTGATCACTTTGAAACTGAATACATCAAACTGTCGGATTTTAATACACTCCATTGATTTGTGCAAAGAACAACTAAACATCAGAAATATTAATTGAAGAACTTACAGTTGTACGACTGTCTTCGGATATTGAGAAGAAAGACCTACTAAATCTACAGGGATAGAAACCCTGATCAGCTAAATAGCTCGTAGCATAATTCTCCTTTAGCATTCTCTCACGACACCCTTTACCATACTCTTAATGATTTTTACACACACTACCTCTATTTAAGTCGCTTACTTGCTATGGTTAGATGTCAGTAAGTAAACAAACAGACAATACAATCAACCTAACATTGCATACTTCAAAAGACGACCAATGATTCGATGCGTTTACTAGATTGTATTTCATCAGCATATAACTGAATGAATACATTGGAAGAACTCATCAGTTTAAAATATTTTGCACTTTATCTACGTATAATACTAGAAGATCCCTTTAAGTTTTACTTTAGACTGACGACTGTATTAAACTACTCAATATGCGTGCAACGATTTCAATATACGTACAAATAGTATTTTAACTTATGAACGTTATTATCTATCTACGCCACTTAATGAAATCTATTTATTCAAAATAGTGTCGTTAGATTTCCTATGGAAATATTCCATTTCCGCATACAGCCTACAACATGTGAATTCTACATGCTTCTTATTTTTGTTCTTTATTGATTCGCAATTCAAAGCATAGTTTTCTATTACTACTAGTTACTTTACTATTGTGCCTTTCGATATGGTTGTTATTCTGTTGCTTGTTAATTACAAAACATTTCTACACTATTATAAACCGGCATAATTGACTGGATGCTTAATGTGCTCAATATATTGATGCATTTTGTGAATATGAATAACAGAGACAAGTGTAACCTGAAATCTTACTACAAATAAAGCGTGATTGAAATCGACCATACCTTATTATTTGGAGTTGGTTCATATATGAATTTATCTTTTTCCACTTGTTTATCTTTGACGTTATTTGAATCACTAACCAAATTTGTGTTACTTATTGACAACCATGATAATTGAAGGGGTAAGCTTGGAAGACCAACTGCCCCACGTTCAGATGCCTTTATTGCTTTTTTCTATAACGAAAAACAAAATTTAAAATCGTAAGTGATATTGGAATGATTTAGCCTACATTACATTGGTGAAATAAGCTTACGTGAATAAATGACGTTCAGTATCTTGAGTAAACAACTGTCTATAAATACTTGCACTTTTTTGTTTATGGTCGTAGTAGTTCTCCGAGTTTCATCTCCGTATAGTGGAACTGTTCTGACGTCCGTATTGGAGATTCTGACTTTGATATTGGTTGGCAATTGTTTTTAGTTCTATATATTCTTCAACTGTAGGAGTGCGACCCTTTCTATCTCGACCCTCTTCTTTACATCTGAATCAGATCCTCCTTGTTCATCTGTGATGCTGTCCAGGTACCTGAACGTTCCCACCTCTTCCAGAGTTTTACCATCAAATGTGATTGGGTTGGTGTTCTTCATGTTGTATTTGAGGATCTTGCTTTTTTCCTTCTGTATGTTGAAGCCTACTGTTGCAGAGGCTACTGCTACACTGGCTGTCTTCACCTGCATTTGTTGCTGTGTATGGGATAGAAGAGCCAGGTCATCTTCGAAGTCCAAATCGTCTAATTGCATGCAAGCTGTCCATCGTATTCCGTGCTTTCCCTCAGATGTGAAAGTCTCTATAATCCAGTCAACCACCAGAAGAGAAAGGGGAGAGTAAACAGCCTTGTCTGACTTCGGTCCTTACTTGGAATGAGTCTGTTAGCTGTCCTCCATACACGAATTTTGAAGATGGGATGTAATGCTTTTCCTCGAGTTGATCAGTCCATTTTTAGCTTCGTTTTTATCATGACTACAACCAGGTGATGATCTGAAACTATGTCAGCTCTTCTCTTTATTCTTTTGTTCTTCAAGGATCTTTTGAATTTGTTAATCATGTAAATGTGGTCGATTTGGTTTTCTGTAGTATGGACTGGTAAAACTCATGTAACTCTGTGTGTGCGTTTGTGGGGGAATATTGTGCCACCTATAGCCATTTCGTTGAATGCACGTAAATTTGCGAACTACTCACCATTCTCATTCGTTTCTTCCAGTTCATGTCATCCCATGTTATCTTCATATCCGATGTTTTCCATTCCGACTTTGGCGTTTAGGTCTCCCATCAGGATACTTCTATATGATTGATTTCAGCATCTCATAACACTGATATTTATCACCTTCGTTGCTATCATTGGTGATTGCACAGCATTGGATAACATTCATTGTGATTTCCTCCTTCTTTGTCGTTAAGGATGCTTTGATGATCCTCAATCCATGAGATGTCCATCCTATAAGTGCTTTACGTGCTTCTTTGAACAGCATCAGTGCAGCTCCCTGAGTGTGCTGAGCATTTTTATCCTTATGATCAGAGTACAACAGCATCTCTCTCGAATCTAATCTCTGTCCAGCTTGGCTCCAATGGGTTTCAATTATTCCGGCTAATTTCTACCATCTCATTTCCGTAACTATTTGACAGGTCCTCCCGACCTCTCACATTGTCCGGAGCTTCCACGTATTTACATAAATTGTCACTGCGGTTGTTAGGAGGGGCATCGTCTTCGTGACTGTCGAGAATTCCCGGCTTTCATTGTTAGGGGCCATAGTTTTTCTGAATGAACATCCTTCGATTCGGAGGACAAAGTCTAAATGGTTTAAATTATTTATTCAGGTTAGTATTTTAGCAAGATTGTTTTCTACTGGATGGGGTTGCTAACTCCATAACCAACCCTCCCTTTTTATTCGGGCTTGAGACCGGCAGTAACCCTAAAAGAGCTACAGGCGAAGTAATTGTAGTACTTTATTATCGGGTCGATCAAGGCACAATGTCTTTGAACACAGGAACCAATTATTAAGTGTATAACAGGGTGATCGAGTCACTTAGTCATAACACAACAATCCCATCTTTTAGCGTAATAACAAATATGAATAAACTTCGTTAAAACTCAACTTACTGCTTCATTATAGGTGGAAAACTCAGCAATGGCACTGCCACGTTTACCAATGACGAAAGCTATCACGTCACCGAACTACAAATAACAATTAAAAGTACTTAAGTAAATAGTTAACTAACAGGTATTTCATCTATCTCTTAAACTTAATAACCAGTTTGGATACTCAATCATCTTGTGGTAAAATGTGCTAGTTGAACAGTGTACAATATAGTTAATTGTCCAACAGTAAATACTACATGTGTATATTGATAAACAGGAAAATATTCACTATACTAAAATATTTAGAGTACAATAATTTAGACAAATTTGCTTAACTGTCCTAAGTTTGAGTGATCAGTTACAATATTGTTTGGATTCAACAAGGAAAATGCAGCCTCAAATACAGCACGTATGTGTCTTACGCACAGATGGAAATGGTTTGAATGACTATATGGCAAAATCCTTGTTTGTTTGCACTTGCCTTTGGTTGCTGCTAAGCAAACTAACAAGAATTTGGCAGAAAACAACTTCTTTATTCGATTACACGCGTAAGGTATTGAATGAATTTCGGGAGTGTTATATGTGATTATCTCGAAGAGAATATTCAAAGAAACGAGTAGTATATCGATTAAGTAACGCATCTTATTTACTTTCATGAATAAAGATTTTATACGAATTAACATGCTGAACAAATAAATTAATATATTAGTAATATCCCAATAAGTAGCAAAATTAGATTTTCTGACGTTTCGTGACTTAGTGTAAACCAAATTTAATTATTTATTCTCTGAAGAAGTGGCTTACACAAAGTCACGAAACGTCAGAAAATCTAGTTTTTCTACTCATTGGGATATTACGAATATATTATTTATTTATAACAATCTACCCAATGCTCAATTTATTCGAAATTATCAAATCAAACCTTGGTAATGATACCTACAAACTCATTGATGCTAAACAAAGTTTTTGGACCTATTTCATCATATGTAGAGTCTAACTACAAAATATCTACATATACAGATGGGCCTAATTCACTACCAAATCTTGAGTAGCATAGGTAAGTCCAATGTAAGTAATGTACTGCATTGCTGCTAAACCTTATGTGCGGGAAACTGTTAGGATGATGGTTCTGATTACGGAAATGTATGACGAAGCTGACTGACTCTACTACATTAATAGTCCGCAGAAAGAATGATAATTGAATAGATGGGGAAAGCGACCATATATAGTTGTCTAATACATGTCCTTTTTCAATGAACTACCGTTCAGTCAAACATAAGCAACGTAGAACCTAGCACATATATGCATAGCAAGTTCCCATACAACAACGGTACAAGACAAAATTAACACAATTAAACACCTTCGGGAGCTGAGTTCTAAATTTTGTTTTAGAAATTCCCAGTCTTTGAAATTAGTTTACGAATTCAAATAGACATCTGATGGTTTTTCAATATTCATTACTTTTTAAATATACCTCTGATAAACATGTTCTTAGGAACGATTCTGTGTAGCAAGCGTTGGCCTGAAAGTTTTCTCCGTAAGCCCATTTTATCTGTTTAAAACAACAATAAAAGTAACTAGTGAACAAGATCATAAAAGTAAGGACATTTTCATATGCGTAAGTTTTTTTAAGGCAGTAAATTACAATTTCTCCCTACTTTGGACGTACCGAACGTTAACAAGTATATTAGAGTTTTATACGTATGTACTGCAACGGTTATGCAATGTTTGTATATCTGTATTACTCAGTACTAGTGTAGTGAACAAGAAACTACGTGGGGACAATCAAATGTATCAGAACACGAAATTACAGAACATCTTTCTAAAATCTGAGAACAATACAGTAAATACCTAGTTTGCAAAATATCAATCAATTGTCTCAAACTTGTCTGTTTCATTTGCAAATATCAGCCCATCGTCTTGGATTTTATTGTTCCTGCATTTTTATACCGATTTCTTCCCGTTCCCGTTCTTTTTTTCCTCGATCTTCTACTGGAATACATTCTATTCCTGGCTATCGTAACATACTACTTATGTGGATATAAGTAGCTCACACCACGTAGTAACTGGTATTTTCATAATTGCTTACATTATCCATTTTTTCACTGGTTTATTAAGACATAACACTTATTTCACCTGTGCTCACAATTAGTACGGACTCAGAAGTATTGAAATAACCAGTTTTTTGCATTCGCTTAGGAACTACGCTGGTCAGGGTTTAATAGCTGGAATTCTGAGGTTTTCAGCAAACATTAGTAATCAATAAATAAATCATAACTTCTGAAAGTAGGGATAATTTATTTGTTTTTAACAATCCTCCAAAGTCACAATATTTGTCCTCAATACTCAACACAGCAAATCCATTTTGAAATAAAACCATATCAAGCATCATAGCTTGAAAATGTATTTGTTTCATTTGGGTTAAAATAAAAACATTGTAAAGGAGAAAATAACTGGTTCACACTGTGCTTCTATCCAATGTGTCTTAAAACCACAGATTACCGAATAAATATAGATCAAAATTAGAAATAATCTCAAAAATACAAATTACATTTGCAATAAGCATTTACATTCTTAGGATGGGGATTTACTTTAACGGCTTAGGAAGGCTTGTATTCTCGACTATTTTACAGAATGGGTTTGTATAATAATGGTTTTCCGTCTCTTTATAATTCAATCGCTTTAATACTATGTTGAGGGTAAAAATAAGTCACTAATACTAACATTTCTGAGAATGTAATGGATTTCAATGTATTGATTTCATAACTACTATAATTAACAATGATCATGAATGTCCTTTGGCAATAAATAATCATCGACAATACTTAACTTCTATTATTCAATCAGTCAGTAACAACGTAGAACTTCGTACGTACGTACATCAGTTCGAGTTGCCACACCACATTAGCACAGAGAGGCAGTTGTCGATTCAAACCCCGTACTAGTAGAGATGGTAAGAGTACAGACAGTAATCGGAAAGATTAGGGTTTGAAGACGTTATTCAAGGAGTATAATCCAGCGAAATAAATTTGGAAAGAAAAAAAAATGGACATGAAGAATTCAGAAGATTAAAATTTGGGAGAACACGAAGAGTGGATGCACCTGTGCCATTGCAAATGATTTTGAGCCATGTCATTCAGGGTCTCTCACCATCGGTTGCTATCATCTCACGGTCCCCAACAAGGTAGTCTACACCTAGCAATATGATTCAGTCCACTTGTCAGTGATTTCATGGACTTGTGCCATGTTTTGGTTTAGCCGCCCCTAGCTTTCTTACAATCTACTCCTATACAACAAAACATCGCACATCGAGGCAGTCGGTGGTTGGGCATACGTGACACGTGTCCCAGCCATCTCAACTGATGAAGTTTCACTACGTCATCAATTGATTTGCTATCCTCACCTAGTACCCGTTTCCTAACAACTGCATTACTTACTCGATGGTCCCAGGATATGCGAGCAATATTTCGAAGACACCTATGATCAAATACTAGTAGCCTACGGATATCCTCTACTCTTACCGGTCATGTTTCACTGCCATAAAGTAGGACGGAACGAACTGCTGCGCAGTAAACATGTCCTTTGGTTGATAGACGGGTATCTCGCCTACACCATAAATGACGCAAGTTGTCAAAAGCTAGTCGAGCCTTCTGTATCCGTGCTGAGATTTCGTCACACACCAGACCACAAGGGCTGATCAGACTTCCAAGATAAGTGAAGCGGTCGACACACTCAATTACTTCACTCCCTATCACTAGTTCAGGTGTCGATGTAACCCAATCCTGAAGCAACATTTTGCATTTCGAGGGAGAGAATCGCCTGCCGAACATGCTTGCATTGTTGCTTAGAGTGGTCAGAAGACTCTGCATTTTGTCAGCGTCTTCACCAAATAAAACTATATCATCGGCATATTTTAGGTCAACAAGTAGGTCTCCCGGTAGAAGTTCAGTCCCTAGAAATCTAGACGAGGAAAGTGTTATTACTAAAAGTACGTCAACGACAAAGTTGAACAAGAATGGGGAGAGTGGGCAGTCCTGACGAACACCACTTGAGGCAATCAATTCTGATGACAGTTCGCCATAAGCTCTCACTCTACCAGTTGTGTTCGAGTAGAGAGCCTGTATAAGGTTAATGCACTTCTTTGGTACTCCTTTCAGTGACAAACACTGCCATAGAACCTTACGATCAACAGAGTCGAATGCCGCCTTAAGGTCGAGAAATACTACCATTGTGGGGCGTCTGAATGTGTGTCTGTGTTCTAGAACCTGACATAGTGTGAATATCTGATCTATTGCCGCTGCCTTTTCCATCTCTCTTGCTTTCGCTACCCACCACTGTTCACGATCATTGCGTAGACTTCTTGTCAGCTTGTGCTTAAGCTGACTCCGCTCTTCATTATGTTCAGAGTCAGGTGGATTGAGTTTCCGAGCATCTATCAGTGCGATAGTTGCTGCTGAGATCCAGTGTTTCTCCCTAACCTTCTGGTTTACCTTACTAGCAGATATCACTGCTGTTTCCACAGCTTTTCGGATATCGTTCCATGCTGCATCGGGGTGGGCATCACATACATGGCTGCCTAACTGTTTTCCTAGTTGTTCCTGAAATATACTCTTAGCTTGACTATCATTAAGTAGGCCCCTAAGAGGTTTCCTTTTAGTGTTTTCCTACATCCAGTAAGACGCAGGCAAATACGCGCTCGTACTAGAGCATGATCTGAATCTAAGCATGTGCTCCAGAATGAGCGACAGTCTTCTATCGAGCCCCTCCATCGGTGGCTGATAGCGATGTGATCTATTTGGGTCCAACGTTGAGAAGAATTAGGGGGTTGCCATGTTAAAAGATGTTTTTCCTTATGCTTAAAGTTAGTATTTGCAAGGAACAGGCGGTTATCTGAGCATAGCTGCAACAGAAGGTAGCCATTATCTGTTCTTTGAGCCACGACATCATAAGATCCACTTAGGTGTCTTTCCCTATCGCTTAGTTTACCTACTTGAGCATTAAAGTCACCGGCCACTATTACTACATCAGAGCGCCTAGCTTTTCGGAGAAGGTCCGAAAGCTTTCTGTAAAACTCATCTTTTACATCATCTGAGCTGCAGTCAGTGGGAGAATAGGCAGAGACGACGAAGAGGCAACGACGAGTGTCCCTATCTTTTCGGATTCTTACTGTTCCGTTCAGTCGGACAGCGCACAAACGACTGTCTACTGGGATCCACTCTAAGAGAGCTAGTTCTGCCCTAGGACTCAATGCTATACCTACGCCGGCGAGGCCACGGGTAGCAGAATCAGGGCTTCCAGATACACGAAGCGTAAATCGAGTTGGTTCTTTATTTCGGCATGGTGAGGTCAAATGAATGACGCTACTTGGATCCTGTATGCGCGTTTCGAAGACGCAGCACACATCGATGGCGCGAGATTCTAAAGTTTTAGCTAAGGAAGCCTGCTGTCCTATTTGGCAAAGTGTTCGTACGTTAAAAGCTCCTACGTATAGTTTAGAGCGTGGTTTCAGGAGACCAGGAATGGGGTTCCACGTACTCGAATCGTTCGCCCTAGCGGTGCGAGATGATAAAGAGACGTGAGGAGGGTTAGTCGGGGAGATAAGAGAGGTATTAGGAGGTGTAGGAAGGATTTGAATCTGACCAACTTGGTCTCGTGTGCTGTTACGGGTATGAGGGCTGATGTCACTTCCCGGCTGCCCACACCGTGGAAGGGTATTTCTTGAGGAACCTGAAAAGGAAATTGGATTAGTGTTGGTCTTGACGACCTGGGAGCGTGACCGCAGAGCCCAAGGGACAACTGCTTGAGGCCGGTCGCACACGGCCTTTTTGTGGAAGGTTTTTGACGTGTTAGCTCCGTTCTTCAAAGGGCCTTACCGCCGGAGACGGAAATCCGTGAGGTAAGGTGAGGTGTGACATTTTTAGGGTCGACCTTTTCCAATCCCTTCCTTCCTTGTGGGAAGGCAGCATCGCTGCAGATGCTGGTTGTCCGAGGGAAACACCTTACTGCTGTCACACCTCTCTACAGTCAGCATTATGACTTCGCCCTCAGACCTTGAGTTGCTGCTTTTAGTCTTACCGTTCACCAATCGACCTGCCTGGCATGGTAGAACCTACAGGAACATATGTTCCAGCCAATATAGCTCGGTTGGGTCATCACGATAGGCAAGCCCGACCACCGCGCCAAGGTAGCAGCTACGGTCGGGACTTTCATTATGAGATTATTAGGTTCAGTTCGGTTTTAAGTGAAACTGCTCGTCAGTTTCTGATGTCAGTTTAAACAGGATATTACTAAGATATCTCCTACACAACGTGTAACTGTTCTATTCAAGCTGAAAGCTCTTAAAAAATCATTCTTACTAAATAACTTTCTTATTTTATCATGAGATGGATTGTACACATATTCATGATTTTAAAGTATAAGTGCCAGGATTTGACTATCAAAGAAACGGAAGGGAAAGAAGATTATCTTTAGTTAATGAAGGTTCATGGGAATAAAGACGAAATCTAATAGTTTAATATTAGCATTAAATCTACCGATTACGTTCAAGAAATGGGTTGAAACTTACTCTCACCACAGCCTGATCAGATTTAGTACATTTGAACTTCACATCGTCAGTCTCCTCATTTGTAGATTTTCGTTTCCTTTCAGCTTGCCACTTCATTTCTTCAGTATGGCGTTCCCAATCCCTGCGAATCTGGTCGGCTGCTTGTTGTTTAACTACAGTTTCAAACTGCCTCTTCCGCAAAGCCATGGCAGCCGCTTCTCTCGCTTCTAGCTCTTAGTTCAGAATAAATGTGGAAATTTCATATACATAAGAATTACGTTAAAATATAGCAACTTTGTAATACAGTTATGTAAGGTATGAAATAACAAACTTTAGTATTCAAGCACAGCATACAAAAATAACTGAATCAGTATATCAAAACTGCTTTGAGCAATAAAATCTATAGATATCACTTTTTCTCTATATTGATTTGTTTTTCTATTAGATGTTAACTTGAGAATAGAAGAACCAGCAGCAACAAAACGTCTGTTGATATAATTAACACAAAGTTAATGAATACGTAGAATTCCACATCCTAACACAAACCTGAGTCAGTTAACAACTAACTGAAAACAGTGATAGCAGTCATGACTCAGTTTGGTCACTTCATGAATCAAACGAACTCCACAGCTAACTCGGGAAATACATGCGAAACATCTATTGAATCCGATTGAACGTTCCTTCTGATTATATGATAGCAACGAGGTCATACACAAGTGTACTATATGATGGGAACTCAAAATGAGTAGCCTGAAGTAATATACGCGTCTTACTACAAGGAAATCACTAGTGAAGTTTTCGATCCACCCTTTGTTATAACAGTTCTAAAGGCCACTGATTGCTACAAAGTGAGGAAAACTATTTCGCACTGACAGAAAATTCAAAAATCTTCCACCAACGAATTAGAAGAGTAAACAACGAACGATTAGGCAATTACAACTAAACTCATTAAAGTTAAAGAATTTTCATCGTGTTTTACTAACTGAATTATATGAGGATACTTGTTTATACATTTAGGTAAAAAAGCAAATCAGGTGAGACTATAATTTAAGGACAACCTCTGAGCAACACTAAAGTGACCTCGAGTGTCCACCTACTTACTAGAACTAAATGAGGGTTATCAGTCAGTCAGCTACAATGTAGGATCAGGTACATATGTGCATCGGTCCAAGTTGCCATACCTCATTAGTACAACAACATGAACACCGGATTCATAGTAGTTAAATCAGTGGTGGTAATATGTAAAAGATTGCATATAAGAACATAGTACAGGAAGGGAGAATTGGTTCGTAGAAAGAAAGATATGGGAAGAATAAAGATTATGATTTACAGTTGATTGCTAGGGTTGGAATTAGATTCCGGGTTCTCATCACTAACTGACATCAGCTAAAATGTTAAAAGGTTATTTAGCCAAATGGATTAATGAATTTCACGTCAAAACCCAAGACCAATTATCCTAAATCTGATTGATTTGTCCATAAATTATAGTCTCGCCGCAACCGCTTTGAAATATCTGTCATGCTGTATGACTAACAAAGTAACATTTTGGTAACTACTTCATACACACTTTTCAAGATAAGTCTACTCAGAAAAATTTAGATAGGCGGCACGCATCACGAATATATCAATAAAAATAAGAGGACAGGACTTCATAACTTACCTTCTTTAAGCTTTCTTCGTGACGAGTCCATAGATTCCATTCTTTTAATAGCCTCTCTTTTTGCTTTCCATTTCTGATCATATTCTTTCTAAATCACATTAAACATAGAAATACCCTATTAAAAAGCCTTATGAATTAATGGAAATGATTATCTTCAACAGAAACGTGATACATGTATTGAATTTACATACAAAAGCAAACAAATTGACAAAGTGCATAAATCCTTTAAACAAACGTGGCGTTAAGTTTGATCCTGAATGGAATACAGTAAACCATTATTTTGAATTTTAAAGCGGACAACCAAATCGATATTAGGATTTCTGCACCATAATTTTCAACACGTTTTTACGACTAGTCATCATAAATACTATATAACTTGTTGCCTTATGGGGAATACTTACCCAAAGAAGTGCAATGTGTTGTCCAGAACATTACTGATAAGACGAAAGCTGAATTTACAATTGATATACAGGCTTTTTCTTGACAAAAAAATACAAGTGTAACAAGATGAACTAATCTCATGAAATAGGAGCGCTTGTAGTCTGCATATTACTCATCTTTTGTGGCCCACTAGAATTTACTGCCATGAATAATAGAGAGCGATGATCCGGGTGCAGTCCCCTAAGTTTGACTACATGCTAAAGGTTCCCAACTCCAGACACTATATTGACACAACCAATATACAAGCATATATCCAAATGATTTTTTTTCAAGTGATGCGTTAAACTAATACCTAAATCCTGAAAACTAAGCTTCATACTCAATAATACATAATAAAATGCTGTCTGAACAGCCGAGTAATATAGTGAGCACGACCGAAATTTCTGACTGAGATTAACACAGAAATTTAAATTTAAATACCGAGGTTTCATACTTTCGGGTTTGATAAACTATAAAAATAAGCATTCATGCGCTTAGTCACAAACGTTGGGTCAAGACTTCGGGTTACAGTGATACTGACTCTTTTAGCCTACATCGAACTCAGTTTTCCCATATAAACTGAACATTTATATGTATCAGTCTTCAGTAATAAGGATAGTAGGTTGATGAACCTGTATTAATCCTGACACATTGCTTTCCAGTGAAGGTCCAGCTTTTCCTTGAAAGTATTAACTGATGGGGCTGATACCACTTGTTCGGGTAAGGCGTTCCAATGATTGACTACTCGATGAGAAAAACGGGATCCCACTTTAAGTTTATTAAATCGTGGTTTATGAACCTTCTTGCTATGACCTCGGAGATTATTAGTGCTGGAGGGAGCAAAAAGATAAGACATATTAACACCCAAATCATAATTAAAGATACGAAATGCCAGTATAAGGTCACCTCGTGTCCTACGATACGACAAGGGGAAAAGATTTAGGCGTTTTAAACGCTCATCATGAGTCTAGAAAGACCCTTCACTAATTTCGTTCCCACACGCTGGACACGCTCAAGGGAGTTAGTATCCTTTACCGGACACGGACTAGCTGCTTGGATACAGTACTCTAAATGTGGTCTAACATATATGGGATATAAAATTCGAAACGCTTCCTCGTCAAAAGATTTGAACGCTCGGCGAAGTGACCATAACGCACGAAAACCTTTGACAGCGGCTGCTTTGCAATGCGCAGTTGTTTTTAAATCATGACTTAATATTACTCCTAAGTCCTTATGCTCTTGAACGCATGGAAGAGGTTTACCCTCAATGGTGTAACGGTAACTATTACCGTGACCGACGTGGATTAGTACACTCTTCCTAGCATTGATTTCTAAGCCCCACTCTCGAGCTCATCTAACTAAATCGTCTAAGTCAGATTGAAGATCCAGATGATCAGCCGCACTTTTTATTGTTCTCCAGATTTTTACATCATCCGCAAACAATAATGTCGACGACCTAAGTAACGGCGGTAACTCATTAACGTAGAGAAGGAAGAACAGAGGGCCTAAGATGGTGCCTTGGGGTACACCACTTTTGACCGGCTTCCAATCGGATAGCGTTCCGTTAACCCTCACTCTCTGTCTGCGGTCACATAAGAAATTTCCTATCCACTCATGTACAGTACCTATTATTCCGAAGCTCGTGAGCTTCTGCATAAGACCTACGTGTGAAACCTTGTCAAACGCTTTGCTAAAATCTATGAATATCACATCGACAGACAGACCGTGATCTAGGGCTGCTGTCCAATCCTCCCTCGCAATAAGCAAGTTAGTCAAGCATGAAAGCTTGTTACGAAATCCGTGTTGCTCAGGAGCTAACAGATTGTGTAAATCTATGTGGCTTAGCAACCTAACCCGAATTATCTTTTCGAGTAACTTAACGACTATGCTAGTTAGACTGACAGGCCGGTAGTTAGATACTATCTGTCGCTGACCGTCCTTAAATATAGGACTAACTATAGCGTCCTTCCAATCTCTAGGGAGTTGAGCGAGTGAGAGGGACATGTTGAAGAGTGTCGCAAGCGGTTTTGAAATAATGTCCGCAAGAGATGACAGCAACCGTGGATGTAACCCGTCAGGGCCCGGTATCTTACCAGGTTTGAGGTTAGTTATCAACGGAAGGACAGTTTCCTCAGTCACCTGTACAGATTCAATGGTTGGTATCTCGGTGTGAGTGGGACAAGTATTTGTTACAATAAACGTAAAGAAGACTTCGCTAAAATAATCTGAAAAAGTCTCAGCTTTTGCTCGATCTGATCCAGCTAGTAATTCTGAATTTTCGTGTAACAGCAACGGGGAATACCATCACTACGTTTCATTTGCCGTTTAACATACGAAAACAATCGTTTCGGACAAGTACGGCTATCATATACTAACTGTCGTTCGTAAGTGGTACGGGATTTCGCTATGGTTTTCTTACAGATATTACGGTATTTTTGGTACTCACGCTTAAACGGTGCATGACCTGTCAACAAGAATAAGTCCCAGAAATGTTTCCTACGCTTTAACAGCTTCCGGGTTTCCTTATTAATCCATGGAGGGCAATGTGATAGCTTACGTGCTGACCATAGGATAAACGGCGACGTTACGGACTCGAATGTAGCCTTAAACTTATTCCATTCATCTTCGATCAATCCATCCGCGTCGACCGACCAATCAGTCGAGATAGCACAGTTTCTGATTTCCGGAATATTAGCTCGCCAGATATTGGGACGGGGTGGAGCAGATACGAATTGTATACCATGTGTCCTAAACTTAAAGTGAATTACAACGTGATCACTGTTAACTAGTAGGGGAAGGTGCTGAATATCGAAGACATCCTCTCAGTGGTGGGTGAGGGCGAGGTCCAGCAGTGACAGATCATGATTGAAATCAATGTGTCGGTTTTGTGATACATTGTACAAGTGCACACTGAATAACGGTAGATAAAAGGTCGCTATCGAAACCACTACCTGGAACTGTAAGCTCTATCCAGTTGATATGCGGCGCGTTGAAGTCCCCAATGATGAGACAACATTCTGCCATACTCCAAGAACAGATGTGTCTTAGGATAAAGTCGTCAGCAAGACAAGACGGACTACGGTATATTCCCCTATAGTCACTAACCCATTTCTAGATTTAATCTTACAACATGCAACCTCACATGTGCCACTGATATGAGCCTCCGATATGGTTGATTGTATACGAAAGTGATCCCTAAAGTATAATATTATACCTCCCCCTTTGCGACTTGAAACTATCACTTCTGATACAGATATAACCAGCAATGAAAGGAGGACAGTCTATATCAACGGTGAACCAAGTTTCTGTAACAACGATTATATCGGGACATAATTCTTGCACCATCAGACTTAGCTCGGACGTTTTATTTCTAAGACTACGAGCGTTCGTGTAGCACACACTTAAGGTGTTTTGGAAATCAATCGTTCTACCCATACAGGCCTCGGAAGCATTGGCTTCCAAGACCTGACTACCCGAAAACCCTTAATGGTAAGGTTATTTTCGCCATTTAATTTGCGAGTCCTCAACTCCGTAAGAGCATTCTTCCACTTGATTCGATCCTCAAGCGGCCAATCTGGTCGGATACGGATATTTGAGGCACGAGTTTTTAGTGCGCTTTTCAATAGTATGTCTCTTTCTTCAAAACTCCCGAGAACCAGCTTCATGATTCTTCTTGATTGGGTCTCGCCTCCAACCCATTTACCAAGTCGTATTACTTTTGTAATATGTACCCCTGAAACCTCTTCAGGTAGTACATTCCTTACCACAGACTCCACTAACTGCAGGTCATGTGCATGTCTTTTAGCAGAGTCGTTGTCTTTCGACTCCTCTAGATTCCAAATAATTAAACTAGAGAGGGGTTTAGCTTCTTTCGAAACTGTGTTCACAGCTTCCGACCGTGACATTAGATCCTGTATTTTACCTACTGGTATCTTACGATTAGTTTTTATTTCAACAGTCCTGGGAGTCAAGCGAATGACTCACAACAATGTCAGACGAAGCTTTACTATGGGACTTTGGCGGATTGGTCTGAGTCCACCAAGGACTTACCAAGTAAACAGTCATTAGTTTTAGCTATCTTTCCTACTCATCTGCATTTTCGCGTCATCCATTTTCCATCAGTCGAAACGTCTACATTAGAACAACTCGGGACAGTAATTGTTTTATCTGGGTCACCGGTTGCTGCTGTAGCAAAATGGCCACCAACGTCTAATGACGTGTCACTCACTGATCGTTTGGGGGGGGGAACGTTTAACTGCGGGTTGCACAGGTAGATGTCTGGCTTGCGCCGTGATAGCACTTACGACACTAACGCAAAGATGGTGTGCAGTACGCACTTAGTCATAACTGGGATATACCTTTGGCATTTTGTTTTTAGAGATAAAACTTCATCCTTTTTATCTTTCGGGTGCACAAAACAAAATTACAGTGAACCTTATACGCCTAAATTTTAATATCTGATACATAAACCTCAGTAATATAAACTTATACAAAAAATGAATATTGAGATTAACCCCAGTCCATGATGACGTTCTAAAACCTAAAGGATATTGTTTTGCATGAAGGGTAACATAGAATTCCCAATTTAATAATTTGAACGACCTAGTTACGAAAGCCCATCTATCTAGTTTATCAACACACACATTAGCAAGAAACAAGATGTGTTCATGATATCATCAAATATGTTTTAGTAAAAATAATGATGATTGCTTATTTAAAAATGCTATCCATTATTATTAGGTTGGATTTCTGAAAAAGCTCAAAACTGAAATGATATGTGATTAAAAATAATAAAATTTGAATAAGATCACCATAACATACCCTTTTAACGGGATCGTGAAGAATTTCGAAATAAACAGCCAGTTGCTGAAATGATTCCTCTTAGGAAATAATTACTAGGTATGATTACATACTTGCCAACGGATTGTCTTGATTTTTATCAGGATGTGCCTCCCTTGCCTTCTTCTTATACGCTCTCTGAATGTCCTTTGCAGTACAATCATCTCTGAGGCCAAAGTACGCGTACAAATCAACATCCATCGAAACAAGACGCTGTTTATGACTCAGGATTCGACACTAAAGTAACTAATGTCATCGAAGTTGCGCTCACTGCGAGTGTCCCGCGTTACGCTTGTGAAGCATTCCAACATCCTCATGATGAGCTTTTTAAGTGGATTGGTTTATTTAGGCTTGTGTCTTGTTGTGAGGCTGTAGTTTTAGGTATGGTTTTTAGGTTACGATGATATATCAAAAGTCAAGTGGTTTTATATACTAATTATTCACAATATTTTAAACTATGAAACTAAAAGCATATAAATTTGAAACTTCAGTAAGGTGTGTAGAATATTCTTTCAAGAGGAAGTGTTATTTAACCAGTTTCTTTATGTACATGTCTTTTTGTACGAAGCATTAAAGTATTGCACGCGTCAAGTGCCATGTCAAGCTCTTATGGGTTATTCTAGCATATGTACGTACCAGTTTATTCTTTCTCCTTGAGTTTCATCTTAACCTTGTTGGTTATCCACTTATCAACCCACTTTTTGTATGTGAGCGTGTATATGCATTGCTTATCACAATTCAGTAGCTTACTATTGTCAGACTATAAATTTTGAGTCACGCTTGATCAAGTTGGGTTGGCTTATACTCATTCTCTGCTCATCTTCCCCTTCTTGCGTTTTGTTCTGACTGTACGCTTGGACCAACAAGTGTACAAAATATAGGTATTAAAATTCGTTTTCGTATTCATATTATTTCATTCTGTTATTCTGTTACGTGAAATTAGTCGGTGGTGATGTACAAAAATAGCCGGGATCTGTATTTCGACATCACTCGTACAATCAACCGGAGTCACATACTGTACTACGTCATGAAATATTAATTTTAAACTCCTAGACCTTATTAGACGAATATAGTTGTCGTTAATCCACTTGACATCTTATTCTAGGTTGTAGGAGTTAGGTCTTGATCGTAGATCAGATTTTATTGATTTGGAAAAGTAATTTTTATATGCAAATGTGACAGTCTGTCTCCCTTGGTTCATTTCACAAGTCCACTTTTGACATAGGCATTATAGAGTCTATTATTTCATTCAGGTACTTGAAATCTTTAGATTCTAACTCTGTAATACGACCGAATGAAGTCTCAGTGTTGACAATTTTTGGACGAAAACCGCCCATGCTGTGCATTGCCAATGAGATATGATAGCTCTTTATACAGGCCTCGTTAGGTACTAGATAGTCAAACAGGAACATCTATGCTGGGTTTGAAAAGGCTTAAATTAAAGTCTTTCTATTAACTTCTAAAAAACGTTTCGATGTTATTGATAACAGTTCGATAGCTACAGGTGCTGAGTGCAACGATGATATGATAGTACAGCCTCCAAGTACAGGGTGATTCGATTTTTCTTGGAAATCGAGTTGTAAAATGTGATTGATAGGCGAACCCACCAATAATAAAGTGAAACGCCTACCACCGCATTAACTCTCTTTGACCTTGTGCGACTGTATCTCTTTATTAACCAATCGCAGTTTGATTTTCATTGTAAGACAATATTTGCTTTGTCGACTCATTTTTCCTATTCTCTGGCTACTGTTCGGTATGTTATTTGTCTCTGTTTTTCCCTGTATTAATAGACCGTACTGTTTGTTTGTACACTAACGATATTAATTTATGTTTTAGAAAAAGATAAAGTTTATTGAGCCAAATTGCTTACTTGTTCCGACATTGGCTAAACCAAGACTCTGTATTCGACAATCTAGGGATTAGCTTAGAGTTGAATCTGTAGGAAATTGCTTCTTACACGAGTAATTCCTCATGGCTTTTCGGAAACATTATGAAATATATTAAATGACTTTTACGCAAATAAAATAACTGAACCGATTCAGTTTTCAGTGTCAGACTCCTATTGTTGCACACTTGAAGCCTGACAGCAAGACACTTAGAATTTCTGGTGTTTATGAACTAGCACTTAACTCGTTTCTTGAATTAAATATATACGACGGCGGAAGGTGGGGCTATTCTCAACTGTTCTAGAGCATTGGTTTGAGAGATACATATCCGCAAATTCTTATAAATAAATTTCATCTTTTGACAACATTTACAACTTCGTCTAGTCTGTCTTAATATGACCTTACTCCATCTGATCTAAGTTGTCCTATAGACACATTTCAAGCGTTAATGAGTATTGTAGTCAGTAATCTTGAGGCTACTGAAATTTTCCAAGGTGATCTTATCATTCACTGTATTGCAACATAGCTCATCGTTAGAGACTTATTGTCTTATTGCACCGCTCATTTGAGAAGAATATTCCTGTAAAACCGAATAGATGTTCATTTTGTGTATCTAGTTTTGAATGTCTTGAATACTTGTTGACGAAAGTGGTTTTAAACCAGATATGAAGTGACTGATGCTCTATCTTCAAAAATCTTACAGAACTACGCTCACTAGTTCGTGCATTTCAATAATATTCCTGTTTCACTTTTTATGTTTTTTGCTATGCTATATCTTTATTTCAAACTTGGACACTCAACTCATATAGATGGGTTAAGGAACAAGATTCATGCTTACAACATCTACTAAAGGTTCCTAGAAGTTATGTTGTTCTTCGAACTTACCCCCTTGTGTGCATTCGGTATTTAGCACAACACAAGGATATCGCTGCGATTTTGGAGTAAGAAGGTTAACCAACAATCTGTGTTTTGTGCAAAAATGCTGTTGATAAAGACGAATATTCATAAACTCAGCAAGAAACATCAGCTGTATTTTAGGCTGTTTAAAGATTATAAATATTTATTCGGAAAGAAACTGGCTATTGTTATACATCACGAAGCTATAAATTTTATTCGAAATACTGAAAAATCCTTAGCACGTTTCACAGTTGCTATAGTTCACAAGTGGAGTATTGATTTAGGTGCCTATCACTACACGGTTCAACACAGGAGTACCAAACATATTCAACATGAGTCTAAGAATCATCCTTTGAGGTTAACTTCATGTACAGTTCTTTCTGAGGCTTGACAGAGGATCCATACAAACCATTACGGTCCATTTCTCGGTAAATGCTACGAACGTGTTGTGGCTCATTCATTTCCCGAGGGGCCTGAATTTTCTTTGACAACTTGATCAAGTTCTGACTTGACAATCCAAGCGATGAAGAGATTTTTAGCCGCTCTGGGTGTTCCTATGGTATTGGTAACTGATAATAGCTCTCGTTTCACTGCATACACAGTTACTACCTGGTTGAATGGGATAGGCTGCAGACATCTGGGAATGGTGGTGAAGAATCTTGGAAAATCTATGGTTCAAATTTTAGATATCTATGATTTGAATGCACACAGCAGACTTGTTGATCAAATACAATTCCAGGAACCAGTTGGGTCTGTTCCAATTTCGTTTATTAATTCTAATACAAATAAGTACATTCTAGATCATACAGAATATTTATCCAGTACACAGCTGAACAGACGCAGGCTGAACCTAAGAAGAAGACGCGCCATCGATTACAGAAATTGGGACTCCCATTTAAGCTGTATATGTTGTGGCATTTTTACTAACCGATGAACTCCTCTTTGTTGACGGTACAGGAATTCTAAATATATGTTCAATTGTGCTCTTCCAGTTCTGCTTCCCTTAAACTGTGCTGTTCCTGCAATTATTAGCGAATCGATTTGAATATTTACGACCATCATAAAACCATGATTTAAAAATCTTCAGATGAATCGTGTTACGAACAATGATGGTTCGTAAAGTGAAACAAAATGCAGGTGGCGCAAATACATAAAGGAAATGCTTTTTCGTTAAAATCGAGAATGCTATAAACGAAGTGCTAAGAAATGCCCATATTTTTTTCGTTTTTGTCATTAATTGTTTCTTATTCTCCCTTTATCATATCTCAACTTTCTGACCATTGAACAGAAGTCATGATTGACATTTGTTAGGTAGTTCGATGAATCCATCATGAAATTGGGAACAATTGTCTAAAAAAGCAGGGATGAAATAGCAAACTGCACATTGCTGACAACCATAAAAAGCCTGATCCTTAGAAATGTTTCTGCCCTGCAATCGTGGGTAGACTGAAACTATCTTTGTCACCACTAATGTCTACTGATCAGTAACCTTACCTTGCCCTTTACTGTGACATTACACATATTTAGGTGATACGAATTGTTTCAAAGAAGACGGCGGGAACACAAATGAAGTTGCTTTATGCATTAGCAGTGAACCTACAACTACTAAACATACACCAATTTTTTGTCGTCTAATTATCTAGACAGCAATCAGTTCTGAATTCTTTGGACTTAAAAGTATTTGACATTAACTAAGTGGTCATCAGAATACATGTACAAATCAAAATTTCAATAAGTTTAACTGCTTTAAATAACAAATATGGTTAAACTTTTAGTTGCGCATTGGCTCGTACCTAACAATAACCCCACGCTTTTCAGTTTTATACTCGTTTCAATCAATTCACTATTCTCAATAACATTGTCTAATAACACCCATTCACAAAGCAATGTGTAAAAACACCTGCTCATAGAGACCTGCAGATGGCTGAAATATTTTGACAAACTGTTTTAAAAATGAGCCTAACCAGTACAAGGTGAATATACGTAAAACGTTTAGCTGCCGTAGCATTTGACTCTCTATTTTAATGGATGGCATGCTATTGAACAAAGCGATCATTATCAGCACGATTTTAAAATTATGGTACCGTACCTAAAATTGCACACTAGTTCAACGGCACATCAATGTCTATAAAGTTCCCCTATATATCCTCGGAATCATAAGATCTTGTCGAAACTAAAATTATCAGTATCAGAGACGAGTGTTTACAAAACTATTAATTTCAAGATTTCCCACCACCTAACCGCTAAGTCCGTTGTCTTATCATCACAACAACATCATCGACGACTTGATGTTAAGCGTACCTATTCCTTTGAACAGCAAATTGATCGTCCCTTGCATGTCCGGATATGATCAAATAGATTGTCCCTTCCTACTATCATCTCGTTCCTAATTAGTTTGAGACTATCTGCAGCTAGTACTCTTCAGTTTTGTTTTCTATTTGCATGGATTTCCCTGTTTTTTTTAAATCTCGTTCTACCTAACGCTAAGATCGTGATTAACATTTGATTGCATTATTTATCTGAAACAGTGAATTTGTTGAGGCGATCCAAAATCGACACTTTTAAGGCATCCAATCCATGTTTCACTTGAATATATATTAGAGCACTTAGCTACTTACACCAAACTTTTCTGTTTTGTTGTCTTTTTGGGTCATCACGTGTCGCTATTATAGCAGTTGACGTCTTGGAGAAAGCATGGGGACATTTATTTCGTATTCAGACCGATAGTCTATCCTTATTACATTTATACAGGAGTGCTAAGAGGTTTTACATGTTAAACAAAAAGTAGTAAAGAGGTGTTTTGCCTGGGCTGAAAATGTTTTTTAAGTCCATTAATTTCACATTTTAAAGGAAGTTTTGTGGCCATTTGACTTAAGATTTCCATCTCAAATATCATTTGAACAGATTTCGTTAGTCTATATTATATTGAGCTTGAACATGTTTGGCTGGCAGACATCTTGGTGTGAAAGTTAACTGATTAATTCCGACTTTAAAACTATTAGTCACTAAATCAACAAGGAAGTCTTTGTAAATAACTGACTGTTACGAAATTTTTTTGGAAACCCTTAACTAATTTTGTGATAATGTTAAAGGTCAGAGGTGCACTTGAAACGCAAACCACTCACCTGAACTGCAGAAGCGACAGTTAATTTGGTTATCATGGTTGCAAAACGATTAGCACAAAACATTCGGTATTCCGAAGTCGAGATTCTCATAAATCTGAGATTATCCACCCTGTAAACAACCACGTCCCATAACGCGCCCACTCAACGAAAAATTTTAGTGGGAGCGTCGGACGCTAAATGTCATGAAAAAATACAGCCAATGTCTTACTTAGTCAAGCAAATAATTTTGTTCACTTCACATAACTTTCAAAGCAATCATAGGATGTTTTTATGAACGTCACTTGAAGTTTGTAATGTTGTGCAATACGTTTACTTAAAATAGATTACTCCTTCTGTGAGTTTGAGTGGTAGCAGTAAAAGAGCAAATAATTTAAAACAAATGGCGACAGAAAGACTAAGTACAATAAATAATGTTTTTCAAAATGTACACTACATAATATCTGTCTGATCTTTCCTCTTGAGAATCATATCAGAATCGGCTTCAAAAAGCACCTGCTAGAATACATTTACAAGATTTGGAGATGAAGCTTGAGGATAGGCGTTTGTAACGAAATATATATATGTCAGTGTATTACATTGATGTTTATAAAGAAACAGTCAGCAATGTCTAGCCGGTTTTCGGACACTTTCACGCCCAGTCATTTATCAAGATCAAACTCATGAATGAAGATCATCTCGAAGTAATCAGGAATGGTTTCTGCTTTGTTCTGATCTTTCGGTATCACTCGTGATGCACTTCTTCCTAAAATTTAAATAGTAATCAACGTGTGGCTTCTTGTTCTGTTTCACAGACCACAGTAACAATGTGCATTTACAAGACGACCTCATAAAGATCTCCTACTGCGGATGAATGGTACATTGTAAGACAAAAATAATCCATATGAGTGAGCATGAGGTTAAATTTCAAAGAGTGAGATGTGTGATGTGTTGGCCTATAACTAAGCGCCTGCGGTTTCCCGCACTTCATTGCTAAACAATCCTTCTGACAATTTTATCTCTAATGGTTGCATCGAAGTTGCCCTTTTTAAGATTTCTGCAGCTTCTCCACCGGTAATGGAGTTCATAGCATTAAATATTTCTGTTATTTTGTGAGGCATAATCGTAAATATGCAAAATCTAGCTGTTACGAATTTCATAATATCTACTTTTATGAGGTTTCCAGCGAAGTTTAATTTTTACATTTACCATACAAATTAAGAGACAAATTCTTGATGCATAATGGTGAGAATAATGATCCTAATGGTAGAGTGCACAATCATATAATAAAAAGAAGAGATCAAAAAGACAAATGGCAGAGTAGGCACGGTATATATTGCAGTGAAAGTCAGTTACATGTGTTGAGAAAATTAAGGTGTGTGAACCTACTTGTTTCTTCTGATCAGATGGAAGTTTTTCGATTTTATTAGGCGCAACAGACTAATCATATAACAACAAATGGACAAAGAATCGTACGAATTTGGGGGGCGTTAAAAGAATGAAAGCTGTCTGAGTTTACGTGAGCCTCCAAAATGTAATAAAGGATATACTAAGGTTTTACAACCGGACATTTCAAGTCCTATCCATTTTATTCTAATTTACATCATATTCAGTTTATGGATGAGCCTTTTAGTTCGAACCTAAGGGTCTACATAAGCTTGTAACGGGATTTTTCAGTAGTAAAATAAAGCAACAAGAGCAGAAGAATTGGTTCTCTTAGGTAAGTAGTGCCAACATCAGTGATCAATTACGTCACCATCAAAGACCCTTAGAAAGCTGAATCTTTTTCTGAACAGACAAAGGTGATTTGAAATCATTTCGTCACCATAGTATTTGATGGTTAGAAACACTGTAACAGCTTAGGTTGGTTGGTTAAGAGTTGACCCCAAACAACCAAGCATATGTCAAAACAGTATTGTTCAAGTATTCATTCACTTCCTTATTTTGTATAAGCGTTATATTCCCTATTATCTTATATTGAATGTTGAAAGCCTTTGTTTGTCTGAACAGATAATCCCATGCTCCACTGTCACCGCGCTAAGATCGAAATAAAGACCTATTCACTACTTGTCTGGTTTCTTCTATCAATAGCACGAGGGTTACTTCAAGGCACGAAAACACCACTCTCTCGTTTTGCCATCTTAGACCCTTACGGTTTCAGTGTATATTGGTAGTGCATTAACTTCAGCTCAATGTTGAATACCTTGTTGGAATACGTTATTACTACAAGTGTCATTTAAACATAAAAATTAGGCGGCTAGAGTTTCTGTATTGAGGGTTATGCATAGATTTGGTGAATCACACTGCAATTATGTTGACAAATGTCACGATTTATGAGATACTGATCAAATTATTTGCCGTTCAGAGGCCGCATAGATGGGCAGCTAATCAAAGACCATGAAAGAAAAAAGCTTAAGATTTAAATTCCACAGGTGAAGACATAGGTCCATAAGAAGTGCTAATAAATTTGAGACATCAGAAGGAACTAATAGTTGTTCAAGGCAGTTTCAGCTTCTCGTAATCGACTACATTTAGGCACCATTCAAATACTGCTTGGATTTTCTGTCTACTTGAAATAAAAATTAGAAAAAAGATGTGCCTTTCACAGTTTCAAAGGTTATAAACATTCCAAATGCCATAAAGCTATGGTAATTCACACTTGCCGTGGTTAAATGGTAACTACTACGTTTCACTCCGGATAGATGGTGTAAATCACCAGCGCAGATGATCTGTGTCGAATGATTGGAGGCCTAATCGTCTTAGACGGGAATGGTGTGACAAACCAGCTTACGTCGTAGTCACATCTCACGGTCAGCGCCTTATATGGAATGCCCCATCGACGTATAAAGGTACTATAGATGCATTGAAAACTGTACAACACAAAGGACGTTATTACAGAAATACATTGGTTTAAGCAGATACAAGCGAAAGTAAGACCACCAACGCATGGCCCAGTCCATGGCGTACGATCAAATGATGTGAGTTGGTCGTCCTCGACCTTGACAGTGATAGACGATCGGTTCGATATTCAGTGACCCAAATGCCTGGTGATTTGGTTAAGGCTTGGTGACATTTCACTGGCCCTACAATGGAGTATCAAAGTCGTCTATAATCTCAATAGGTAATCACGACAGTGTTTTACGAAAAGCCTCTGATGTGAGTCTTCATCAAAACCCCTCTTGAAGTGGAAGAAAAGAACTAAAACGAGGGAATTGTTGTAACGTTGTTTGTTTGTGCCATTCCGGTAATCAGGTAGACATGTATCTCATAGCTAAGCCGTATAGTTATTCGTTCTTTACAAAATTTGATTGTTCGATTTCGCAACAGTTATACTCGTCTCCAGTTATTCTGTTAAACATCGAGGAGTAATTATAGGCTTCATACCATGACTATCTACGTGACTGTCTTCCTTACACGTATTGCCTGTGTACTGCAAAATATTTCTGTCATCATAACTGAAGACGAAGTGTCACTGAGTCTATGAGTCTAGGTAACATCTGTTCAAGACAGTATATAATAGCCTTTAGATGTCCTAGGTTTTCAGTAGGCGTAGGGTAAAGCTTTTTTCAAAATAGTGTCAGTGTTGTAATATTAAGCGCTGATTAGTTTATCGGCAGTATTTTCCGCAAGATGTACAGATCAATGCTTTTCATTTTGACTAAAAAAGTCAAAAACCAAGCCGAACTTCATTATCACAAACATCTTTCTGATATGGTAATGAAATCATGAGATCTTAACCAGATTAAATCTTTTGGGCCCCACCATTTTTTCTAGCTTCTTGATAGCCCTTGTGTTACTAACATTTAGTTCAGCGAAATACTTGCCCTTTCATCCGAAATTTGTGCTACCATATTGTACTGACGAACAATGAAAGCCCTATCTACAAACCATACAACTGGGATCACACTACCGCCAAAATACTTCGTAGTAGCACTCAGAGTGCTTTAGAAATCGTTTCATAAAGTCTTAGGTGCATGGTTCTTCAGAAAGACTACGTATTTTAATGTCATGTATATTCAGTGCCAGACAACGCCTTTGTTTGTGACATCTTGTTACTGAATGATCCTAAATCTAGTCAGACGAGAAGTCAGAAATGGTGAAGTTTAAGGATATATTTTTAGGATAGTCGATTTGTTAAGAATTATATGAGCTAAGCTTACTGGAGAAAGACGAGTAACACGACATCCCTAGTGGTTATCTGGTGGATATTTTCGACACAGCCTCTTCCACCAGGGCAATCGCATGTGCGGCCAAAAAGTTTTAGATTCAGCCAGCTTAGGTGAGGTTTTCAATAGTAGATTCTTCTTGTAAGTCACTGATGTAGATGATCTGTGTCGAATGACTGGAAGCCTACTCGATTAAGTCGGGGACATTGTGAACAACCAGCCAACGTCAAAGTCACCCTTTCGACGTAATCAGTTACTGTGGCTACTTTGATGACCGTGCAACGCAAACGACGTTATTACCTAGATATATTAGTAAGAGTAAGTACAAGGAACTGAGTTCATCCAACACCTCATAAACCAGCACATGACGTGCGACTAATTGATGCCCGTTGGTTTCCCTTGATCTTGATGAGGATCAATGAAGTGTTCGATGGTCAGTGACTCGACTGCCGGATGATTTGTTTAGAGCTCAGCGACATTTAACTACAACAGTCCGTCACCAGATTCAACGGCCGTTTGAATCGGTAATCACGCGCTCGAGGTTGCCAAACGATGAAAAAGAATCCTCCGTGAATTGCTGAGTTGTAAGACAAATGTCGAGTAAGATGCTTCAGCTGATCTAGAAATAGCGAGTAATAATAAATCTGGGAATGTTGGATTCTTTGATGCTTAAATGTATGGCTTACAAGTTGGCTTAATGTTAAGCAATTAAGCATGAGGAAGATAAAAGAATCATACGACGTTAAAGTTTTACCAAGCAGTATTAAAATACATTGTGCTGACAAGTGATTGAGTTACTCAGATAAGCCATTTTCAGTTTACCTCAAGAGTAACGACACTAAGGTGGCATGACAAGTGCATTATAAATTGACGTCGGTGTCAGCTCTGTCAATGACTTAAGGTAGAAAGTCAGTGAACGTCGTTGACAGTTTGTTGTTCATAAGTGTCAAATTCTGGTTATATATATTTAGCGGATTAACTGAAGGTACTGAAACATAACCGAAAAAAGTGGTGATTTCGTCGCACGAAGTTATTGATCACTTACTAGTCAAATTTCTAAAACTTGGTGGTTGCTTTTACAATTAGTTAGAGTCGCAGACTAAAGATTGAAAGTGAAAGAGGCAAAATAAGGTTGTCTCTATGGGATGGCAAACGTCGAATCCCGTATATTGCTTCAATAACTGAACCGATAAATATCCAAGGGAACATAAGAAACGAAGTGTCATTCTGAACACATCTCAGTGGTATTGGTGTGAAACTCTGTCAGCGCTGGGATAGAGGCCACAATGTCGATTCTAGTTTGCGAGTTTCGATTATCTACGTAAACCTATGGTTCGCGTGAATGATTTTGTCGCCATATCACAAATTGAACCAGACAAGTTGTAAGTTCGGTGTGTAAATGTCAGACTGATATCACTTGCCGATTTCCCATCTGATACCAGACCACTGTTGTTCATGCCAGTAGTTTCATTGACGATTAGATAAAAGGTAGAAATACTAATAGAAACAAAGGTTGAAAACTACTGCATATTAAAATGATAATCAGACAGGAGGGTTGTGCTTCACTGACGATCATAAAATGGGTATAAACTAGGTATTTCGCAGTCAGTGATAATATATATAGAGGAGAAATCTAAGAGAGGAAGCTTTAATAAGAATAATCTTATGATTAAGTTTAACTCTTCACACCATCAAAACTAGTCTAAACTTACAAGGGTTTCGACCTTCAAATTTGTCTAGAATAACCCCAAAATCTTAGACTGAAGATTTGCGTTTATTTTCCATTGTTATTGTATACTATCTGCCTGACCTTGAAGGTTGTTCACGGCCTCGAGTCTATGTGGTTTTTTAGTTCGTCACAGTTTTCATTCTAGTTTACGTTCATCTCGGTGCATTGCTGATAATTCCCGCTTGTTTTTGTCCCAGCAACTGTCCTGTTTTATGGTCCTTATTCATAGCTGATCCCTATTTCGTGCCGTTTCATGCAGACATTTTTTCAGCTATACCCAAGCAACAAATAACGAGGAATAAAGAGGAGATAAAGCGGACGAAAGTGTACACATAGTGCACAATTGTGCATTACAGACACCGAAGTAACTTAATATTTACCCTATGTAACAATACAGATAACGCTTACATAGTTCATTCTAAAATCTGAATACTGGACGTAATACTATGCCTCGAAATTACGAGTTTTCTGATTGTCTATACAATCCTACTTTACCTTGCATCTATTACCCGACATTCTTTAAGGTTTGATATCTTCATCTTACTTACTTTTAAAGTTATCTAAGTGCAATTCAACTCTGACTAATGCTTTAAGAGCAGCATTTGTACAGGTAGTAGAATTGGCATAAAAATCATTTTTTTACTGGTTCACAAAACTACGAACCAGTGACCTTGTAGGTGGAGAATCAGTATCCAGGGTTTAGCGAACAGTTTATCATTCGCTTGTTACAGCGTCTTGGAGTTAATGATGATATAAATCTGCCAGAGACATACCCGGGAATCGCTGGTGTACACACCCAACGTCAGTTCTTATTTTTCAAGTTTTTTAAATGTATTTAGTATGTTTAGGCATGGAGAATCAAATGATTGATCGGATCGAGATTTCTGCTAACAATTTGAAGTTGTGTTTAAGTAAAATACCTGACGAGATATCTAGTAGTAACGGCTTTACCAACCTTATAAGGTACTTCATTTCCCTTACTAATTTTCAGAGAGATTACAGAGATAACAGATAAATTTTTGGAATCGTTGTGCAGTCACGATAAACAGATTTTGCAACAAAGATCGCTGTACAACCTTAGGTTTGAGTTTATTCAATCATGCAAACAATTCAGCGAAACCTTGAAAGCATATAGCCGTGATAAAAAGTAAGTGATCGGGTCATGTTTTTGTCATGCTTTATTTTGGACGGGTGGGGTTTACGAAACCATTATATAACGGGGATACTCGTGCACTGCTATTCGATTTATTTTTTAACCAGATTGTGAATGGAAGCTCTCCATGATTCAACACTATCAGTCGTACAATTGGATAATTTCGCGTGCAAAATCAAAAGTAATGCAAATATTTGACTTCATAGCAAAGTAGAAGGAGTTTACGTAAGCTTATAGTCATGTTATTCCAACGCTCCAGCTACCAATTCTGTCACAAAAAATTCGACTACAAAATCTACAGTGGTTTGCGTAGTCATACTTTTACTTTAATAATTTAATCCATATAAAATTAAGTACGGCTAACTAGTAAATCTAAAATTCATCACTCAAAACTTTGTTGGTGTGATGATCCCAGCAGTAAACTCCCTTAGCTCGTAATTCATGTTTCAGATCGCTAGTTAGAAAAGAGTTTTACCTAATATCGATGTTAATCTGGTAGCTGTATATCACATGAAGCGAAATATCGTGTTAAATAATTTGTACTTATAATAACTTGGGCACTAATTTCCCTACCTATAAACACTAGGTAAAGTAAAATGACTTATTAAACTTATTTTCTAAATATTAAAAAAATAAGACCTGAATGTGCCTGTAATTTGAAAACTATTAGCTAATCCCATAATGTAATCAAGCAGATACATTTCGCTGCACCAATTTTACGGTTTGAAACACAGCCTTGAAAGGTTAGCTCTCTTGTTAACCCTTACGCCTACAAATCGTTTTGCTACTGTTTCTTCTCTTTTGTTTTGTCAAGTTGTGACAAATATCGCTTATGTACAGTGAGTAGCTCCATAAATCAAAGTCAGTCAACTATGATTTGTATTTTGCATTTCCCAGGTCTACAGAAACTGCTATCATAACTGCACGACTAGCTAGTAAAACTGGTTGACTAAAATTGGTGGCTTATTTGATAATCTGCGCATGTAATTGACCTCTGAGTCCCTATCAGATACGTATCAAAGAACAGAGCCCCTGGATGATATCGAATTCTTACAAAATAAATAATACAACTATTCATACTCAGTCAAATAACATCACTGAACTATTTATTAGATAAATGATGAGAAATGTAGGTTATAAAACACATCTGACTGTTTTCAAAAGTTCCCGTAATTTCGAAGATGGTTTTACTTTTAAGAACTACTATCCCATCAAGCTGCTAGACAATTAGAGACATTTGTCTTTACCGAATTTCTATTTTCTTAGAAAGTTAATTACTTTACAAAATCTTCCTTTACAAATCTGACCAACACTTATCTCTCTGGAAATAATATCAGCCACACTTCGAAAGAAACAGATGAGACGACTTAACTTTGATAATAAAAACCCTAAACTTACCGAGATGGAATCACTGGTTTTATCAGTCTAGAAATAGGCTTTTCATTGGAAGTCTGAAACTACGTATTTGAATGAAGAGAAGAATGCATGGTGAATAATAGGGAATGGAAAATACATTTTTACCCCTTAAAATCTACTAAATGCGTAATAGTATTCTGTTGTCTGTGATCAGAAGTACTAGGAAACAGTACTGGGTGTACAGTAAAACGAAAAGCCGTTGAGATTCACGTAGGGAAGCGAATTTAATCTTTATTTATATCAACAGATATTGAAGTACTGACAAAAAAGTTTTCGCATAAATTACTCAACTGATTGGTACACTAGTAAGAATGTAAAGGGTCGAAACGTTTGTGGGTATGAATAATTAAAACAAATGGATCTAATTTACTTGGGTATAACAATACGCTCAGCTTTTATAGTGGCATTGCATATTTCGTTAGTTTTGTCCCTTATTACAATCAGAAATATACGATCATTTTGTTGGCAACTTATTTGTTAGATTTTGTTTTGCTATAAGTAATGAGTAGTTATTTTGTTTGAAATTCTTTATCTAATGTATTGCGTTTGAACTGTCGTTTTCTTATCAGCCAAACCTCAGTTATCTCTCGAGCAAATCAACTAGTTCTGTGCACAAACACCATTCTTGATGCTCTTCGTTGTGATAAATGACAGTGTGATGACCAACCCGGTTTCAGCCTAGTTGAACACTTCAGAAATGTAAGGAGTCTCAGACGGTTTTCAAAGCTATCTGAAGTTTTACTTCAAATTTCAAAACAACGTAAAAGCGGGTTGGTCAAGAAACCAATATTTAAAATAACGCAAAATATATTCTCTGTATTTTTATCTCTTTCTAAACCGATTTTTCGATTTTTTATTATTGCTGTCCCTCTATTATTTTTGTGGTTTGTAATTTTCCCGAATGGGATAATTTCGTTTTATGATTCTCTCTCACTTCTGTTTGCACACGAGGAATGGAGGTAAAATCTTTGGTCATGGTCAAGATAATTAAATATAATGCATTTTGTTTGAAACGTAATAATACATTACCTAGTGGTTGTTGTGTCTCCATAGTTTTGGTAAATGCTTCATGCGCTTTCAACCTGTTTATATTAGTAACCTGAATTAAAGCCCCTACTAAGTTTTTGTGGTTTATGAAACTTCAAAGTCATTCATTGCACTCTATAACTTTCCACTTGTTCTTTTAAATTAAAATATCAACAATATTGGAAGGAGAGTTATTCATTTTTATTTTTAATAATAAGTGCAGAATTACTGACTGACTCAAGATGTTAATCATACACCATAAAATTCGACCGTATTTAACTATTTTAGTTATTGGGAATTTCAATATGATATTCGACCATATTCTGACCATTTCAATTATTGATTATTTCAATATAATATTTGGGTGTATTTTGACAATATCTGTTATGTATTCATTCAGTATGATATTCATGTAAGTACTAGTTCTCTTAATATAATGTCATTAATTCTTTGATAGTATCATTTCCTCTAAATGTACTAATGTCTTTGAATACCAATTGACAACTAAAGTGTTTGGCAATAGAAAATTTCTCCTCAAGATGTACCTTTAAGTAATTTTTGTGTTCCTTGGAAAGTTGTCCTGTTCATAGGTGACTTATTTAGTGGTGGTTGTTTTCAGTCATTAAAATAAAGTCCAAGGTTTAAGGTAATAGAACTTGTGAATAGCAAATGTTATTAATAATCATTTGATTTTCCAATGTTTATGATTTTAAATATAGTTGTGAATTCTTACGGGTCTTTCTCGTACCTAGATACTTTATTATGAAGTCAAATTGTTCGAAATTTATAGTTCTTTTGGATAGCTGACCAGATGCAAAGTCTTGAACACCTTCGTTGACTATACACAAACGTTATGAGTCGTAATTACATTAAAAGTTTTATTTCTATTACACAAAACCACTACTTATTTTTTCGCATGGTTCTGTAGAATTTATTGCTTGTTTAAACTCGCACCACAATTTGTATTCTTATTAGGACAGGTAAATTACACGGGTGCGTGTAGTAAATAGAGCATCAGTCAATCATCTATCAGTCCCATATATGCACTGGCCTAAGTTGCCACACCTCATTAGTACAAAAAGATGAACACCAAATTCATAGAAGTAGTTACTTCAACGGTAGTAATATATAAGAAGAGATTGCATATAGGGATATGATACAGGAAGAAAAAATTAGTTCGTAGAAAAAAGGTATAAAGCAATTTTAATCTCTTAGTTTAAGGGAAGATAGAGAGTGTATACACCGACGCCATTGTGATCGATTCTCAGCCATGTCATCAAGAGTCTCCAACCATTGGTTACGACAGTCACGCGGACTCCAACTAAATAGTCTGCATCTACCAACATGGCTCAGACTAGAAGTTAGTGACTTCAAGCACTGATGCCATGTTTTGGTTTGGCCGCCCCTAACTTTCTTCCAACCATCCCGAACACCCGTTAGCATTGCACGTCGTGGTAGTCGGTGTTCGGGCATACGTAACACGTGGCCCAACCATCTCAGTCGATGAAGATTAACAACCTCATCAACTGATTTACCATCATTCCTTAATGCCCTGCGTCTAACCTCACTATCACTTACCCGATGATCGCAGCAGATGCGAGCAATATTTCTAAGACGTCTGTGACCAAAAACGTGTATCCTCTACCCTCAATGGCCACGTTTCACAGCTGTAATAGAGTATATTCCAACTAAGATAATAATTGACTAAAAGCAAGACTAATTTTCGAAAAATGCTACGGCTTAACAATGAAAACATTCAAACGCACTAAATGAGAGCCATAGTGACTAAACTGTGAGTCATTAGATTATTGTTCTTACTTACTGACTCCTATTACCCCTCATGGAGGAGCATAGGCCGCCCACCAGCACTCTCCATCCAACCTTCACCTGGGCAGTCCTTTCCAGTTGTGTGCAGCTGCTATTCATCCTTTTCATGTCTGCTTCGGATTCTCGGTGCAATGCGTTCTTCGGTCTTCCTCTTTTCCGTTTCCATTCAGGATTCCAAGTTGCTTCGCGATGCAGTTTTATGGTTTCCGCTGTGTACATCCTTCCTATCTCTAGAGTCTTTTTGTAATCTCCTTTTCAGCTGGAACCTGGTTTGTTCTCTCTCACAGAAGACTATTTCTGATGGTATCGGGCCAACGGACATTCAGTATCTTTGGGGTAGATAATTGTATATAAATACTTGCACTTTTTTGTTTATGGTCGTAGTAGTTCTCCGAGTTTCATCTCCGTATAGTGGAACTGTTCTGACGTCCGTATTGGAGATTCTGACTTTGATATTGGTTGGCAATTGTTTTTAGTTCTATATATTCTTCAACTGTAGGAGTGCGACCCTTTCTATCTCGACCCTCTTCTTTACATCTGAATCAGATCCTCCTTGTTCATCTGTGATGCTGTCCAGGTACCTGAACGTTCCCACCTCTTCCAGAGTTTTACCATCAAATGTGATTGGGTTGGTGTTCTTCATGTTGTATTTGAGGATCTTGCTTTTTTCCTTCTGTATGTTGAAGCCTACTGTTGCAGAGGCTACTGCTACACTGGCTGTCTTCACCTGCATTTGTTGCTGTGTATGAGATAGAAGAGCTAGGTCATCTTCGAAAGATTATTTGTAATATAAAGTCAAATGAAATGTTGGGATGACTAATATGAAGTGTTAACTTGAATCAGTTTATAAGCGAAATGAAATTGTGAGATAAATTATCAGAATAAATATGGTCAACATGAGGTAAGAGAGAGAGAGAGAATATTGTGATTACAAATAGGAAATTACGTTATATGTAAAATAATTAGGTCAAATATAGTAGATTCAGGGGTGGATATTGAATAAATTCCTCAAAAAAGGGGGTTATCAAGTGTAAAGACAATAATAGTAATAATAATAAGTTTGGGACATAAAATGAACATAATTCAGATTACGTCACCACATTATAAGATTGATTATTAGCTAGTTGGCCAGGGTAAAAGGAGTGGCTGAACATAATTGCTTTGGATACAAAGTCAGTCAGTCAGTAACAACGTAGAACTTCGTACGTACGTACATCAGTTCGAGTTGCCACACCACCTTAGCACAGAGATGCAGTTGTCGATTAAAATCCCGTAGTGGTAGAGCTAGTAAGAGTATAAGCAGTAATCGGAAACATTAGGGTTTGAATATGCTATTTAAAGAGTATAATCCAGTGAAATAAATTTGGAAAGAGGAAAAAAGAGACGAGGAAGATTCAGGAGATTAGAATTTGTGAGAAGACAAAGAGTGGATGCATCTGCACCATTGCAAACGATTTTGAGCCATGTCATTCAGGGTCTCTCACCATCGGTTGCTATCATCTCACGGTCCCCAACAAGGTAGTCTACACCTAGCAATATGATTCAGTCCACTTGTCAGTGATTTCATGGACTTGTGCCATGTTTTGGTTTAGCCGCCCCTAGCTTTCTTACAATCTACTCCTATACAACAAAACATCGCACATCGAGGCAGTCGGTGGTTGGGCATACGTGACACGTGTCCCAGCCATCTCAACTGATGAAGTTTCACTACGTCATCAATTGATTTGCTATCCTCACCTAGTACCCGTTTCCTAACAACTGCATTACTTACTCGATGGTCCCAGGATATGCGAGCAATATTTCGAAGACACCTATGATCAAATACTAGTAGCCTACGGATATCCTCTACTCTTACCGGTCATGTTTCACTGCCATAAAGTAGGACGGAACGAACTGCTGCGCAGTAAACATGTCCTTTGGTTGATAGACGGATATCTCGCCTACGCCATAAATGACGCAAGTTGTCAAAAGCTAGTCGAGCCTTCTGTATCCGTGCTGAGATTTCGTCACACACCAGACCACAAGAGCTGATGAGACTTCCAAGATAAGTGAAGCGGTCGACACACTCAATTACTTCACTCCCTATCACTAGTTCAGGTGTCGATGTAACCCAATCCTGAAGCAACATTTTGCATTTCGAGGGAGAGAATCGCATGCCGAACATGCATTGTTGCTTAGAGTGGTCAGAAGACTCTGCATTTTGTCAGCGTCTTCACCAAATAAAACTATATCATCGGCATATTTTAGGTCAACAAGTAGGTCTCCCGGTAGAAGTTCAGTCCCTGGAAATCTAGACGAGGAAAGTGTTATTACTAAAAGTACGTCAACGACAAAGTTGAACAAGAATGGGGAGAGTGGGCAGTCCTGACGAACACCACTTGAGGCAATCAATTCTGATGACAGTTCGCCATAAGCTCTCACTCTACCAGTTGTGTTCGAGTAGAGAGCCTGTATAAGGTTAATGCGCTTCTTTGGTACTCCTTTCAGTGACAAACACTGCCATAGAACCTTACGATAAACAGAGTCGAATGCCGCCTTAAGGTCGAGAAATACTACCATTGTGGGGCGTCTGAATGTGTGTCTGTGTTCTAGAACCTGACATAGTGTGAATATCTGATCTATACAACCACGTCCAGGTCGAAAACCAGCCTGATTTTCTCTAGTCTGTTCTTCACGAGCTTTGGTTAGGCGTCGAAGTATTATTGAAGCTAACATTTTAGACACTATATTAGTCAAACTGATTCCTCTGTGATTGTCACAAGAGGACTTTTGTCCTTTCTTATAGACTGGCACAATCAGTGATTGAGACCAGTCAGCTGGGATTACGTTCAGTTCCCAAATTCTACCTAAGACCTCGGTTAATCTCATTGCTTATACTGGACCACCATCCTTAAGAATCTCAGGAGTAAACCTGTCAGGGCCTGCTGCTCTCCCTCGTTTCAGATTTCCTATGGCTTTTTCAACTTCGTAAAGGGACGGAGGACCTAAATTAACTTGCCATTCAGGTTGACTAGAGATCGTGGGAAACCGAAGTGTGGCTGAAGGCCAGTTGAACTGATCCCTAAAGTGTTCTGCCCATCGATCCAATCTCCTGGATTGAGAATGAATAATATGTCCATCTTTCTCTGAGATTGTTACGCTAACGGTCGGGTTCCTAATTCCGGTTTCCTTAACGAGTCTGAACAATTGTCTGCTATTACTTATTGCCGCTGCCTTTTCCATCTCTCTTGCTTTCGCTACCCACCACTGTTCACGATCATTGCATAGACTTCTTGTCAACTTGTGCTTAAGCTGACTCCGCTCTTCATTATGTTCAGAGTCAGGTGGAATGAGTTTCCGAGCATCTATCAGCGCGATAGTTGCTGCTGAGATCCAGTGTTTCTCCTTAACTTTACGGTTTACCTTACTAGCAGATATCACTGCTGTTTCCACAGCTTTTCGGATATCGTTCCATGCTGCATCGGGGTGGGCATCACATACATGGCTGCCTAACTGTTTTCCTAGTTGTTCCTGAAATATACTCTTAGCTTGACTATCATTAAGTAGGCCCCTAAGAGGTTTCCTTTTAGTGTTTTCCTACATCCAGTAAGACGCAGGCAAATACGCGCTCGTACTAGAGCATGATCTGAATCTAAGCATGTGCTCCAGAATGAGCGACAGTCTTCTATCGAGCCCCTCCATCGGTGGCTGATAGCGATGTGATCTATTTGGGTCCAACGTTGAGAAGAATTAGGGGATCGCCATGTTAAAAGATGTTTTTCCTTATGCTTAAAGTTAGTATTTGCAAGGAACAGGCGGTTATCTGAGCATAGCTGCAACAGACGGTCGCCATTATCTGTTCTTTGAGCCACGACACCATAAGATCCACCTAGGTGTCTTTCCCTATCGCTTCGTTTACCTACTTGAGCATTAAAGTCACCGGCCACTATTACTACATCAGAGCGCCTAGCTTTTCGGAGAAGGTCCGAAAGCTTTCTGTAAAACTCATCTTTTACATCATCTGAGCTGCAGTCAGTGGGAGGATAGGCAGAGACGACGAAGAGGCAACGACGAGTGTCCCTATCTTTTCGGATTCTTACCGTTCCGTTCAGTCGGACAGCGCACAAACGACTGTCTACTGGGATCCACTCTAAGAGAGCTAGTTCTGCCATAGGACTCAATGCTATACCTACACCTGCTAGGCCACGGCAAGCAGCATCAAGGCTTCCAGATACACAAAGTGTAAATCGAGTTGGTTCTTTATTTCGGCATGGTGAGGTCAAATGAATGACGCTACTTGGATCCTGTATGCGCGTTTCGAAGACGCAGCACACATCGATGGCGCGAGATTCTAAAGTTTTAGCTAAGGAAGCCTGCTGTCCTATTTGGCAAAGTGTTCGTACGTTAAAAGCTCCTACGTATAGTTTAGAGCGTGGTTTCAGGAGACCAGGAATGGGGTTCCACGTACTCGAATCGTTCGCCCTAGCGGTGCGAGATGATAAAGAGACGTGAGGAGGGTTAGTCGGGGAGATAAGAGAGGTATTAGGAGGTGTAGGAAGGATTTGAATCTGACCAACTTGGTCTCGTGTGCTGTTACGGGTATGAGGGCTGATGTCACTTCCCGGCTGCCCACACCGTGGAAGGGTATTTCTTGAGGAACCTGAAAAGGAAATTGGATTAGTGTTGGTCTTGACGACCTGGGAGCGTGACCGCAGAGCCCAAGGGACAACTGCTTGAGGCCGGTCGCACACGGCCTTTTTGTGGAAGGTTTTTGACGTGTTAGCTCCGTTCTTCAAAGGGCCTTACCGCCGGAGACGGAAATCCGTGAGGTAAGGTGAGGTGTGACATTTTTAGGGTCGACCTTTTCCAATCCCTTCCTTCCTTGTGGGAAGGCAGCATCGCTGCAGATGCTGGTTGTCCGAGGGAAACTCCTTACTGCTGTCACACCTCTCTACAGTCAGCATTATGACTTCGCCCTCAGACCTTGAGTTGCTGCTTTTAATCTTACCGTTCACCAATCGACCTGCCTGGCATGGTAGAACCTACAGGAACATATGTTCCAGCCAATATAGCTCGGTTGGGTCATCACGATAGGCAAGCCCGACCACCGCGTCAAGGTAGCAGCTTCGGTCGAGTTTGGATACAAAGCTTTGGCTTTTTGATCCGAATAGCAATTGCTTCAGCCGTCTGTAGGATTCGCAGTCTGACGGAGTTAGGTAGACCGCTGTTGACACGATAGATTATTGCAAAAGATTGCTCCATGTTTGCTGTATGTCCTGTTTGGACTAAATGGTCTAAGATGGAGCTGTTAACAGTTTTGACAACACATTTGCTTAACCACACGGCTAGGTGCTCACGAGCCCGAATTTACAAATTCCTAGAACATCTGCCAATATATTGGCACCTGCAGGTGGAGTTATTATTGTTGTTACTGTAAGATAACTTAAGTACATACGAACAATAAATAGTGAGATATTTGATAACCAACAACTAACGTAAGTTTAGTAAAGACTATTGAGTAACAGATCAACACGAAACATCAACTCGAAAGCTTAATAATTAGCAATTATCATCGATTAAAACCTTCATAATAACTTACTGAGTCTCGTCGGGTCCGTATTCACTAGCAGTAAATAATTTTCCACTGATCGTTTGTATTTATGGGATCGCATTTATCGGATTTTGTTTGCTTTTGGTGATCATATATATGGGCTTGGGAAATAAAATTATTGTTTTGTGACAGGGTTAGCATTTGTGTGTAGATGCCTATCACAACCCTAAATAGATTGCTCAACATGGAATTTGTCCTCTATTCAGCAATTATTTTGTTCAATAGCCTTTGTTGAATTTGGATTATGTCAAAACTTAGTCTTCATAGTTTGGTAAACAAATAATTGTTGTATCAAAAATTGAACGATGTGTCTAACTCCAAAATACGATACTGTAAAGTATAGCGGCTGATGGGTTGGCATCAAGTCTGGATATGCTGTCTACTGATGAAATACTCAAAGAGGTATTTGTGAGGATTAATAAGAAAACGTGAGCTAATGGCATTAGTCCTAGAGCGTGCAGTTACATCCAATAGTGGGAGCGATTAACATTATACAGAGATGAACTAGGGATAATCTGGTAATTGGAAATACAAGTTAATGACAGTGAGATTCAAAATGGGTTATAGAACCTCATTACATAGATAGTAGTGACAGGGTATTGCATAGTCATTCACATTTTCTGGTAGTGTTCAGAATCAGAAGCAAAATCAGGGACTATATCAGTGCGAAATTTTGTCATCATCTTTAATGATGTGCATTTCATGACAACCTATCAAATGTTGATTGTCAAAGTGATGATTCAAGACAAGCTATTACTTACTTACTTACTTACGCCTGTTACTCCCAATGGAGCATAGGCCGCTGACCAGCATTCTCCAACCCACTCTGTCCTGGGCCCTCTTTTCTAGTTCCATCCAATTCTTGTTCATTTTTCTCATGTCTATCTCCATTTCCCGGCGTAATGTGTTCTTTGGTCTTCCTCTTTTCCTTTGGCCTTGAGGATTCCATGTGAGGGCTTGCCTTGTGACGCAGTTGGGTGCTTTCCTCAATGTGTGTCCTATCCACTCCCAGCGCTTCTTTCTAATTTCTTTCTCCGCTGGGATCTGGTTTGTTCTTTCCCATAGTTGGTTGTTGCTAATAGTGTCTGGCCAACGGATCCGAAGTATTTTGCGTAGACAACTGTTAATAAACACATGTATCTTCTGGATGACGGCTTTCGTGGTTCTACAGGTTTCCGCCCCATACAGTAGAACTGTCTTGACATTTGTATTGAAAATCCTGACCTTGGTGTTGGTTGATAGTTGCTTTGAGTTCCAGATGTTCTTCAGTTGTAGATATGCTGCTCTTACTTTGCCGATCCGCGCCTTCAAATCTGCATCAAACCCACCGTGTTCATCAGTTATGCTGCCCAGATATGAAAAGGTTTTTACATCTCCCATGTCCTCTCCGTCAATTGTGATTGGATTGGTGCATGCTGTGTTGTATCGGAGAATCTTGCTTTTTTCTTTGTGTATGTTGAGACCAACTGCTGTTGAGACTGCTGCTACACTGTTCGACTTCTCCTGCATCTGTTGTTGCGTTTGGGATAGAAGGGCCAGATCATCTGCGAAGTCTAGATCATCCAACTGCATCTTAGATGTCCATTGTATCCCGCGCTTCCCTTCAGACGTTGACGTCTTCATGATCCAGTCGATCACCAGGAGAAAGAGAAAGGGTGAGAGTAAGCAACCTTGCCTAACACCGGTCTTCACTTTGAACGACTTTGTCAACTGTCCTCCATGCACGATTTTGCAGTGTAATCCATCATATGAACTCTGTATGATGTTGACTATCTTCTGAGGCACGCCGTAGTGTCGAAGAAGTTTCCATAGTGTTGTTCTGTCCACGCTATCAAATGCTTTTTCGCAGTCGATGAAGTTGATGTAGAGTGATGAATTCCATTCAATTGATTGTCCCACAATGATCCGTAGAGTTGCGATTCGGTCTGTACACGATCTATCCTTACGGAATCCTGCCTGTTGGTCACGAAGTTGGGCGTCTACGCAGTCCTTCATCCTGTTTAACAATACCCTGTTGAAGACTTTTCCCGGTATTGAGAGAAGAGTGATGCCCCTGTAGTTATCACACTTGCTGAGATCGCCTTTCTTCGGTATTTTGATCAGAAGTCCTTCTTTCCAGTCTGTTGGCACTTGTTCCTCATCCCAAATCTTATTGAAGACAATGTGGAGTATCCTTGCAGTTGTCGCTACGTCTGCGTTCAGTGCCTCTGCTGGGATGTTGTCCGGTCCTGCTGCTTTGCCACTCTTGATTTGTCTGATGGCCATGCTGATTTCTTCAATTGTTGGTGGGCCAACATTGATTGGGAGGTCCGTGGGTGCTGCTTCGATGTTGGGTGGGTTCAGTGGAGCTGGTTGATTCAACAGTTCTTTGAAGTGTTCTACCCACCTGTTTTGTTGCTCTTCAATGTTGGTGATTACCTCGCCTTCTTTGCTTTTCACTGGTCGTTCTGGTTTGCGGCGATTTCCAGAGAGTTTCTTTGTCGTGTCATACAATTGTCTCATGTTTCCTTCTCTTGCAGCCTTTTCCGCCGCCGTTGCTAAATCTTCCACATATTTACGTTTGTCGGTTCTGATGCTCCTCTTCACTTGTTTGTTTACTTCTGTGTATTCAGCTTGTGCCTTGGCTTTTTCTGCTCTTGTTCGACTGGTATTGATTGCTGCCTTCTTGTTCCTTTTTCCTTGAATCTTATCCAGTGTATCAACAGTGATCCATTCCTTGTGATGGTGCTTCTTGTGACCCAGGACCACATGACATGTTGAAGTGATTGCCTCTTTGATCCCCTTTCAGTTGCTCTCCATAGTAGTTCCTTCTCCATTGAGTAGATCATGAAAGGCCTGGAACCTATTGCTGAGGACTATCTTGAATTTGTTGAGTTTGTTAGTATTCTGAAGAAAGGCCGTATTGAACTTTTGTGATATTGTCCGCCCCATTGTCCAGTGCTTCTTGAGTTTCACTTTCATCTTGGCGACCAGCAAGTGATGATCTGATGCTATATCAGCTCCTCTCTTGGTTCTCACGTCCTCTATATTCCTCCTGAACGTTTTGTTGATGCAAATATGGTCGATTTGGTTTTGCGTGGTGTGATCCGGTGAAGTCCATGTGGTTTTGTGAATGCGTTTATGTGGGAATATGGTGCCGCCTATGACCAGCTTATTGAAGGCACATAGATTTGCAAATCTCTCACCATTTTCGTTTCTTTATCCCAGTCCGTGTCGTCCCATGATGTCTTCATACCCAGTGTTGTCCATTCCAACCTTGGCGTTGAAATCTCTCATCAGAATAGGCAGGTCCTTTGTTGGACACTTCTCTACGATTGACTGCAGCCTATTGTAGAATTGATCTTTAGCGTCTTCATTGTAGTCGTTGGTAGGCGCATAGCATTGGATGATGTTCATTGAAATACCCTCTTTCTTTGTTTTGAAGGAGGCGTTGATGATCCTTGGTCCATGAGATTCCCATCCTATAAGTGCATTTTGTGCTCATTTGGACAGCATCAATGCGACTCTTTGTGTATGTGGGGCATTTTCTTCTTCATGGCCGGAGTATAACAGAAGTTCTCCTGAAGTTAGCCGTTGTTGTCCAACTTGTGTCCAATGTGTTTCACTGAACCCAAGCACCTCCAGGTTGTATCTCTTCATTTCTGAAGCAATTTGGAAGTCTCTCCCGGTGTCCCACATTGTACGAACATTCCATGTACCTAAATAAATGGTTGCTCTGGTTGTCAGAAGGGGCATCGGCCTCGTGAATTCCGAAGGAACTCGGCTTTCATCATGAGGCGTCATAACTCTTCTAAATGAAGACCTTCTGATTCCCAGGGCAGAGTTTAAAAGGTTTGAATAACTTTTTCTGGTTAGTGTTTTTTTAGCGAGTTAGTTTTCTACGGTATGTGGACGCTAACCCCATGCCCGACCCTCCTCCTTTATCCGGGCTTGGGACCGGCAGTAGCCCCCGGAGGGACTCCAGGCGGAGTTAAGACAAGCTGTTATGTTAGTATAATAGAAGTGTACAATATTGGAGCGGGAAAAACGAATTTTCAAGTATGATCGATATGTGTAGTTGTTTTAGTCTAGGATAATTTTCTATTTTGTCGATTCAACAAACCATGCTTTTGGCTTAGTTCATCGAGTTTTAATCGCAAAACTCAATGAAATACACACAATCAATAAAGAATTTCCACTAATTTGACGATTCGTTACCTATAAAATCGAAATGTATTAAGATTACAAGTTACCAAGTAACTACACCTAATAAATCCGCATATTTAAATAAATATGAAAGAGATCCAACAAGGAAGAGGAAATTCACTCTAAATCGATGAAACTGCCTCGTTGAAACAAGAGTTCAAACAGTTTATTTACAGTCAATTTTATTTTAGGTGTAGGTTTAATCTTATTGACAAAAACGTCAAACCTAGGAAGTGGACTAATTTAACTGTGGTATATGAAAATCATTTTATATTAACCTTAGTTCCTCACACGAATTCATGATCATATTTCGACCCCGGCAATTGATTAACAATTTCAAGGTCACTTTGGCATACCGAAAAGGTTATCCATATATTATGGCCTCGCCGTTTCGTTGTGAAATGTTTCCACATGGGTATTATATTTTAGTTAAAGTTATAATCACCAATAATCCACTCCATAGTGATGTCATTCACCGTTCGTTTTGTACATAAGATTTCCTGTTTATCAGGACTCAGTAGCTAAGTGGATAACGCGATGGCGTTTGAAGCGAACGGTATTGAGTTCGAGTCCCAGAGTGAATATCGATTCTGAGATGCAGGTACATCCAGCTGACGAAACACGCATCATGGATCCCACTGATAGCCAATATCCATCTTTGCATAGATTTCCTGTTTATATTTGTATTATTCTATCAATCTTTATGTCTTCATAGAGTGGTTAAAAATTCATAGTTCTTAAATATGTATCAAGTGTAGAGACGTAAATGTATCATTGTCTGTTTATATCGTCATAAAGAATTTGATAATTTTTTTGTAGTGGACCAAGTGGGATCGAAAAAAATATAGCCCGAAAAACATCATAGTAAATATATATCAACATTAGGTAACAGTAAAACTTCTGTAGTCATAATAATTAGTTTACGTGCTTGATTGATACTAATACTGATGAAAGACTCAAAATTCAACAACTTCTATTTATCCTAGTTATATCGGATTTAGGATTCGACAAGCAACGGCCAACTTGAACCAGGTGAACATCTCTTTAAAATATTATTAAAGTTTGTTTCGTATTGACTAATCAATAGGTTTAGTGAGAACCTAATATATTCAGGCGTTTTAGTACAAAAAATATATTGGTACATATAAATGAAATATTTTACACTATATGAAAAGAGATATGATGATAATTTTCATAAAGATCACTTAAAAATTATGTCTTTACCAATCTGCATATGTTTTAATTGTTATCACTGATATAAGAGTATAGTACGATGCAAGTTACTGCTTCGTGACTGAAATCCAAATTATAGACGGTCTGATAATTTTGGTGCATTATTGCCAGTGTATGGTAATGTTTATTTTCCTATGAATGTTTTGGTATTAATAAACTAATTGGTTAGACATATATATGTCTAGCACTGTTCTTCAACGCATATATTTTGCCTTCTTTCTAAGCTAACATTTATTTTATACGTGAATAAATATGCCAACTTTTGAAATCCAGACTAACCATAAACGCAGATCTATGAAAATGAAAATTATTAAACAACATCGATTATAACAATAAACGAGCAGTATTAAGGCTGGATATTATGGGTATTCTTGTAATTAAGAGAAATAGATAGATAATTTCAATAAAATAATAAGATTAAATGATTTGTTTGTTCTAATAATGTTATAAGTTTGATAAAATGATTGTTGCTCTTGCTATCAAGCACGTTATTTGGTGTTTTCATTTGATTTTTCTATTAAGTATTTCGGATTACTTTTTGATCGACCTGTAATTGTATTCCAAAGTGTTCAAATGCATACTGGTTATTTGTTTTAAATAAAAACATTAATGTTCTTATAGGAGTTAAGAGACAACCTGTTTTTCATCATTCAAGAAAAACGCTATACAAATGTTAGGTTTGTGGCGAAATTTCATAGGTAATCTGAGATAGAATAAAAAATTAAGAGTTTATTCACAGTTGAGAATTCAGATAAACTCAGTGTTCATTCAAATCATATAATGAAGTTAGATCACAATTGGAGATCTGAAAGCATTGAACGCCTGTCTCATCCCCAGTATGAAAATCCTTCAGCAGTATCTGTTCACGACCTCGTACGCACGAATCAAACCCTGGCCCTTCGGTTGCGCGCGCGAACTCAACCTCTATAACACTGAAGTTCATACTGGGACAATACAGCCATCTAGTATTTCCAAGTTTTGAATAGTGGCCTAACTTAGGTCGGTTCATGATTTCAATGAAATTCAACAAACTCCATGACTCCATACTCAGAATTCAACTATAAACGATTTTATTTAGTTCAAGAGAAGAATTCGCTCAGCGAAATGAGCCTGGCGAAAATGATCCTACTTGCTAGTTAGTTATTGGTCATTGTAAATATATTGGTTCTACAGGCAGGTAGCTAGTTGCACCCTGAATATCTCACTAATAACATTTCATAAAAATTATCTATCCCCTAAATATCCAAAACAGACTTTGTTGACAAACGTCAACTTGCACGAAAATTAAGTCTCGTCTCCCATGGAGACTTCCTTTACCCACCTAGCTGCTCATAAGGTTCGATGAGCCTGCTGTTTTTACTAAGTGTTAAACATCATACTATCAACAACTGTAGCATGTTCTAAACTCTGGTAAATATTGACGTTGAAATACTTCAAAATGACTGAAAGCATGTCGATGGATTTAATAGTTTATGCATTTTTGTCGGTCAAAAGTAACCAATTAAATCATATCTTTATTACTTATACATAATAATCAACGTCTCATTGCACAAAAGGGTATGACTAGAGTTCGTATGTTACGAAGAATTTTTGATAAAATGCATGATAGAACGAAAAGGATACTCAATACACCGTCCGTACATTAAATAATTTCAGACTCCGTAGAGCATTGTTTATATATTACCGTTCAACTAGAACTCAAAGGTTAAAAAATTGAGTAATTCACTCAGATAGTATGTAAACAAACAAAAAGCAAATTGCTCTTTTGTTGTGGAAGATAGTCGACAATACAATAAAATAACAGGATGGTTAATAGACATTTTACAGAAAAATTAGTCAACAAAACTACTATATATTGAGAAGTGATGAACGTTATACTGAAGTCATCATCTTATGGCGACCTTAAATAAAATAGTTTTTTAGTAAATAGGATGTTTAATGAGATTACTCTACATCAAATTTTATCAAAATTGACTGATAAAGAAGTTCAATATCCTTTTAAAGTTGAACTGTTTTCAATTTGAATAACGAGTTTTGTTTATGCAAATTGATCATTATGATATTTGTCATACCAGTGAAACAGCGAATTCAGATTTGAGTTTGCTTAATGGGGTTATAAATATCTAAAAGAAGTTAAGCTTCAGGAACTCAACTGTATGCTAATTAAGACTCCATATATTTGATCAAAGTTCTAGAGGTGAGCTTGATATGAGTGCATGACATTAGTAACAGTATTAACGCAATTTATAATAGTACTCTAACCAGATAGTATGAAGCAGGTGAATTGAAATTATTACTTTGAAAAAATAATTGTTTCATCCACTCAATTTTCTTTTCTAGATCTTTGTAGTGCTGAACAAAATCGATTGTTTATTTAGTTCAAAAACGAGAAATCTACTGTTAAGTTATGAGCTTATTTCTTGAATAAAAATAAAAGTATTCATAATTTTAAATGGAATGTAGTTTGTACTTGAAATAGAAATATCAAATAAGCATATACTCCTCAGTGCGATGAGAGGTTTTTATAAACTATAGAACTATAATTATATTATTTCAGGAGGGTGGACTGATATGGTCTAAACAAAAGTTGGTTATATCTCTAGTGTACAAAAAATTGGTGATTTTAGCGCTAATTCATATCCAACGAATCGGTACATACATCTCATTGCATTTAAGCTGATTTTCTTAAAGCCTACATTTATATAAATTCAATGTTTATCATTCAATCTAAATATATTTTATTATTTTAAGATAATCACAATATTTGATATTTAAGATAAAATATATGGCGTAATCCACTCGTATATCAAAATTTTTGTCGTAAACTAGTTATTTGGTCATCATATATGTATAACATGTATGTATGGATATATCAGTTGTATTTATTTTAGACACTTGCATAACCAACAGTCATGTACACATTTAAGCTATACAACGTAATACAATAGTTGGAACAAGTATGTACATCGATATGTATTCACAGTAAAAGAAAAGGATTATTAAATTGGGTTTTATATGAAATTTCGAAAGCTAGCCGTAACCCATTATGATTATATAGATCAATGACAAGTGTGAATTTATTTAATATAATTTCATTAATGTTTAATTGAGTGGTATGTAAAGATTTGTTTATTTTGAAGATAGTTTCTAGCAATGAATAACATCAGTTAGAGTATTAATAAAATACCAGAAACCACTGAGCACTTATTTTGTCCTATTTTAAAGCATATAATGTATATGAATTTTATAAGTTTAACTAAAATTAAGAAAGATTGGTTCAGTAAAGAATTCTCTTTGCAGTTGAGATCATGAGCCAATTGAAGCTAGACCACCATGGAAAACCTGCGAGGCGGGGTCGTGGATGCACACTGCTGAGGAGTCCCACAATAGGGCGAAACGGCCGTTCAGTGCTTCCAGGTTTTCCATGGTGGTCTAGTTTCAATTGGCTCATGATCTCAACTGTTGAAATTACTACAATCTCCACAAAACCCCTTCTGATACTAATTCTCTTTACAGTGAATTCATTTTCAAAATCGTACAATCGCAAATATATACTTATTTTTCAGAATCTTAATAATTACACATGTGATGATAATAAAATCCTGTTAAACATAATAACAGTGATGTATAATAAACAAAGACATTAAAACGTTATTACAATCAGGGAAACTAATAATAATTTTTTTGTTCAGGACTTGAATATACATCATGAAGATATATAGGGAAATTATAATTGCGAAAGTAAGACAACATGGCAAGATAAAATGTTGAGATTAGGATGAACTGTAATCAAGAGGCTTATAGAAACAGAAATAAAACAGTAGGGAGTGACAGGTCTGTAACGAAGATAGAAGAGAATTAGATGACTCTCAAGGAAGAAAAGTAAGGAGAAGAAAAGAAATCACAAGAGATTAATACCATGGTATAAGATGAGATTGTACAAGTTTCTTTTAGACACATAATTCTGGTTTCACCAGGTGTATGGCTATTGCTTCGACAATGTGAAAAACATGCAATATAACTGATTTCGGGAGACTTCTACCTACCTTTTAGATGACTTTGAACGCAGAGTTCGCTTAAGTTGAGTTACCTGTGTTCACAAGGTGTTCGATTATTGAGCTTCTGATTGACCCATCTTCGCCTCTTTTCACCCAAGGCGATCAAAGTTCTCGAATTCTTTTGGATAGAATACTCATCAAACGATCTATACATGTGGCTCGACGTGAACAGACAAATTGATCAATGCACATATAGTTGATCAACTGAGGTAATTTACCCCTATATTCAGGAAATGTTATTTGAAGCTAACCTGTGGACGGTGAGAAGTTAACAACTAGTTATCAATTGCATAGCTCAAGTATCGGGATAAATATTCTCAACGTTACATGAAGGATTCAAATAAATGTGAATTCTCTTATTCCTTTTTCTGATGAATCAGTTTAATGACATTATCGAGTATTTCGGAACGAGAAAGTTGAGAAGGAAACGTTGCTGTGTTTTCATGTATTTACTAAGTAACAAGATGACTTAATCATTCAGCAAAGTAAATAAAATATGTATCATTAAGAGTAACTTCCATTTATCGCTGTGAGGGTTTAATTGTTGATTTATTCAAATATTTAATCATTGATAATGTCCAATAGCGTCACCGGGTATTTCAATAAATTAAAGGACACTAAAAATATTGTTTTATATAATAAACTATTTGATAAAAATAGTTTAATTATAAGTTAGCTGTCAAGTGATAAATAATATATCGAGTATGAAAATAAAGATTATAACACATCCAATGATTATAGCGATGTCTGGTTCATAAACTACAAGCAATTATTATTGAAATTCAACTTAATAGTCCTAAGTAGAAGAAAACATGTCTTCTGCATTCCACTACGCGCTACATTTTAAAAATATGCTAAAAACGCGTATCCACAGGTAATGTTGAGGTGTTTCGGATGCACATACACGAAGAATGGCAGATTAATGACAATTTTATATGTTAACAGGCGATTAATACAAACCTTTATAAATACATCTCTATTCTTAACCGTTTTCACCGTATCCTTATGTGCACTAAAACAAACAAATTCTTAACTAACTGTTAAATGACTCTATTCTTTGATGTTTCATACAACAAATAGGGTTATTTAATAAATTTAAAATGAACTTTTATTCGATTTTATACAATCCAAATTTAGTTCCCAGTATACCTCTTCTCTCAAGTAAGTTTTTACAAATTATTAGTTAACCATTATACGCTAGAGTATAAAATTAGGTTAATAAGGCGAGTTTGGAGGTTGTGTTTTTATGTTTTTATTGGTAACTATCCTCTATATTTTTTAACTTCGTGTCAGATCAAGTTCATTTAGAAAAACAACATAAACCAAATGAATGTAGATCATGATTAATTTCACTCAAAGTCTAAATGGCTTTATCATTCAGTCAATAATCATAACTTGTAAGCATATTTTCATTTTGCCAGTTTAACTTTGATATTCTAACGTGATTTATTTTATTTATACTGAAATTTATTTAGCTTCGATTAACTGAGTATCTAAAATTTCTCCCTTATTCTGAATGAGGTAATGTTGGCTAATTATTTCCTTACCGGTTAACAAATATACCATCTAAAGTATAATTCTCGATGTCAGTAGTTATTCCTACTGAAACTTACTTTAAATCTAATTATAAGCATACTACATCCAGCTGACAAGTCCAAAACAGGATGAAACGCGCATCCTGAACTCCACTGCTAGCCACTATCCATTTTTACTTAAAAAGCTTGTGACTTAAAGCTATATCGTTGTAACCTGCACAAGATGCACATATGCCAACATGAAACTGATCAATTGCAGTCCTAAATAACAATGGGAAGATACAAGTAAAATAACACCAAGTGAATCTAAGTTTACATACTTTGAAAAAAAATTTGATACTTGGCAAATGACACGATAGTGCATAATGATCACGCAGACCTACCTAAACGGTAAATTAAATTTTGAAAACACCATAGATCTTTAGTAATATACGTTTGTATTTATATAAATTTAAGTTAGCAAACACAATTCGCAGTAAGATTGGTTATATATATATATAAACTTCTAAAAATGAAAAAAAATTTAAGTGATATTGTGGAGATTTTTTTATTCTATTCAGTTGGTGGTATTCGTCACAGATTAGTTTCATTCAGGATACCACTGTATTCAGTATCTCTTTAATTAATTTAGAAAAGAATAAACTGGTAAAAGGGCATTAAAATGTTTAAAAATAAATCTTAAGAAAAAAAATTTATGATGACAGTTTCTAAATAATATTTCAAACTTTATCTATAAGATACAAAACTGAGTGAAAATTTATCTTAGTTAATGTTATATTGCTCGGTTTTTTCCGTCTACACGAATGGGGTGCTAATTTGTCTTTGACGAATATCTACACTAGATACCTTCCCAGTGCCTACTGTACAGAACTTCAACACAACTCAGATCAAGAACATGTGACTAGCCTAACTAGAACGTAAGTATATTTCCACACCAAAAACCGACACCATTCACAGTAATAATAAGGGTAATAGAATATATATAACTCATTTAGTACCTGTCAGACTATCTACTAGTCTGAATAAACAAACAACCAGTCATTATCTTTCTGGCCCATACATCAATTAAAGTGAATATATATCAATAAATGCATGATCAGGTCGTTGACTCGAAGGCTAAATACTGTAAACATGGATTTGAAAACGACGAAATCATATATTAAGTTCTTTTACAAATTTTCAACTATTGAACCTAAAACTTTAGATTGTTTCCCTTCCAGGATATTAAAGAAATAAATTATTATTCTGCAAGTAATGATGATCACAAAGTGTGTATAAATAAGTTCATTGTTTGATATAATTGATATCAGACTTTCTGGTTAAATCGCCTTTCATTCTCAGAACTAAAAACTTAGACAGTTTCGCATTATTAGTAAGAGTTCATATTATCACGTTGTTGGTATTCAGGAGTGAACTATGTTCAGTCTTTGTTGGCTGCTATAATATAATAGTGTTACAATACGCTTTAGAAAATATGTGAATTGTGGCTTGCTGTGTAATCCAGGATGCTAGTATCTTCATATTAGCGATTCGTCAGCTTGATGAACCAACACTATTACTGATGTTTACATAGAGACTCGAATCCAGTATTTCCCATTTTAAATACTAACACGTTATTTCTCTGCTCCGCACAACCCATGTATTTCTAAAAGATTTTTGTTTATGTGAAACGATGGTTAAATGTAAAATTAATAAACCATTAACAACTAATAGATTTTCATTGTACGTATCGTTATTATATGACCTAATATAAAACGCATTAAAATTGGTAGACAATAATATATAAAGGTTAGTAGCTTATAGGCAGTGTCACCTAAATAAAAGTGTTACTGATTGTGACAAAATCAATATATCAACAGGTTAAATTGTTATAAACCCGTTCAACTAATCAATAATATTTGTTTTTTTTTCACTTATGATATTTGTGGCTTTTAGCTAATAATGTTTCAATGCTACGTTGTTTATTAATTAATTCTAAAACTACTCAAAGTTGAAGTTGTCTTATGCCACTCACCAGACAGTCGTTTTGTATAGATTTACTGTCATTATTGAAGCACAACCAAATAGATTTGTGTAGTAATAATTCATTAGAATGATGTATTGTTTACCACGAATTTGTAATTTAATTATATGTTTCCATAACTGAAGTTACATTATGATGTATTATTTGAATAACAGCCCCTATTCATTTGTAGGATTTACTTATTCTGTTATGTCCTACATCGATGAAATATGCATTTGAATAAAGTCAAGGCGTTAGAGGATATGTATTACCGGATTTATTTATGTAACGCTAACAGTGTGGTGAATGCGAACACAAGTGAGGACGACCAAATGTGTTTGAATACAAAATTACAGAAAATCTTGGTAAAATCTGAGAACCATATAGTAAGTGATTCATTTGCAAAATATCCATCAATTGTTACAGACTATGTTGTTTCCTCGCTTCCATACCAATCACTATATGTTTTCGTCCTATTCTCTTTGATTTTCTCAGCCTTCTACCGTCAGGCATTACACATTCGATTGGTGGTACATACTACTTATACCTGTCGACATCAGTAGTACATACCACAATTGTAGTAAAAGAAGTCGCTTCAAGTATGTTAATATAATGTAGCATTTTGAAGCATGTGAATATCGACTGAAGCAGTTTTCTTAATCATGCATTGGGTATACATTGTTACCAGTGTCTACGAGAATACTGTTATTATCTGAGGTTTTATATTTCATGAAAGGCATTTTGCATTACCTATTTTATCATACAAAAATAAACAATTTCATTTGAGAATGAGTTGATATGATAATATATAATACAATAAATTTCGTCATCCAAACAATCATTTCCTAGATGTAACGACATTTTTTTAGTGATTAAACTCGAGAAAACAAAGTTAAACAGTTTACTTAGTTCTGAAACTCATCTGTGTTTCCTCTAGTTTGTGTTAAAGTTGCAAAAAAATAGTTACGAATTCGCTTCGATAGAAAAATTATAACATACCATAAAAATCCCAATATTCTGAACTTTCAAAATATTATTGAATAAAAATGGTTACACAAACAGATCATTTAACAATTGAAAGTTACCATTTCTATCGTATCAGTCAATATAAATCAACCCGGTTATCTGTGAGAAATCCTCAATTATTTTTTCCATTAATTATGACACAAATCTCATCAAATAATCATTTTGGAATTTTCTATACAAACATAATTGAATTCCCTAGTCTTTTGTATAATATATTTCCTTAAGCATTTTCCAAACGTTTTTCATTATGTATTAACCAGATAATAACAAATATTGAAATTTCAATAGTTGGATTCATGAGTTGATTGAAGCTAGATCACTATGAAAAACCTAGAAAAACTAGATTCCCACATTAGTACGAAATGACTGTCCAATGCCTCCTGGTTTTCCATAGTGGTCTAACTTCAATCGACTCATGATCTCAACTACTGAAATTACTATAAAATCCATAAAAACCCTTCTGATATTAATTAAATATAAAAATTTCTAATTTATTGTTTATCAAAACAAAATTTATCTATTCAAGTATAATCTATAATGTTTCTTTAGACTTTCTTTTTTTACTGACAGTTATCTGTGTGTGTGTTTTGCACTCTTCTTTCTCTTTTTTTTAAAGAAAAATAAACAAGTATATATAACAAGTACATTAACAGTTTGTGAATTTTTAAAATGTTAAACTTTGGAAGTTTCAACTATTTTTTTTTGTTTTTTTTTGCTTTTAGTTTTATAAACAATCAATAAATTGAGCGGTAAATACAAAGACAATATGTCAACTAATAAAAAAACAATCAATAATAAATAGGTGAGAAATTAGTTTAACAAAAGTTAATTAATATAATCTGATAATTTTCAAATAATTTTAGTAAATTTTATTTTCACCATGCTCTAAGAGTTTTAATAGAACATTTTTATCTTGAATATTTAAAGTAATTAGTTCCTTTGAGTTGGGATATTCAGAAAAATATCCCAATAATTATCCTGTTAAGTGTAATGGTGTCCTTGGACTTTAAATGGACATTTCCTATTGGTCAATATTTATTTCACTTGTCAAATATTATACAAATGTTGTTTTCTATTTTATGTTACGATGTGGTCTCTTTGATTGGTGTATAAACAGAGTATGTCTGAAATATAATGGTTCATATCTAAGAGGCTGAGACTTGCTTTCTGGACTCAACTGGCTGGGCTAGACAGGGAAGCGGGGTCAATCAGGACTCTAGGTCGTTCTTGCGTATTTACGCGTCTTTGGTCCGATCGATAATTCGCTAACCTTCAATCAGCAGCATAACAGATTACAACACTTTGATAAATTTCAATATTGTAATAAGACGAAGATTATCAGAACTGTGATGATATATTAGCGCAATACATTTCGAACAATCTGATCGCAAATATACTTGTAAAGAAAATTTATATATAGAAACAAAGGGTCAACTAAGCTAGAAATGAAAGGTAAGAGGAGATAAGGATATTGAAGAAATAATGTGAAAACGATTTGAAACCTTATCACTCTAGATAATAAGCTAATAATATTATTACGGTAGGTTTAAAGTGAGAACAAACCGTTTTTGAATAAACAAAAGGGGTTTGAATTTTCGTAAAGCTAAGGCTTCAATGAACTTTAGTATACACCCTTTTACACTTTTAAACAACACCGCAAAAACCGAGTTAAAATCGTTTATATGTTTAGCAACAGAGGATAATGGACGTTTATCCTCTTCTTATTGAGTCGCTTGATTCTATTTGTTTCTGCAACTATTTTGGTACATGTTCACATAGTTTTGATAATCTTCGTCTTCTTATTAAATTATCGAAAATTGAATATTTAATTTATTGAAATCACTTCATTGATTTTGGTTTGATTTAAATATGCTTTTAATGTTACAACTTATAATCTGTAAATGAATGAAAATTTGATCTAGTTATGTGTATGTTTTACAGCAGAATAATTTCAACATTATACTGAGTAACTAATTGCTGAGTAATTTAATATGGTATTTTAGCTTATACTGTTTATATCAAATCCACAAACTCCGTTACTATATTCGTTTTAACGGTTGACAGATTACGTTAATTTACACTTCCTCAAGTGAATGAACGAAAATATCGTTTATTATTTGTGATAGCAATCCATGATTGGATAAAGTGACTTCAGTTTGGGGGAAAATGTTTTGATTACGTAATAATATAAGATAATATAAAACCGTTTTACTGGCAATGTCTTTATTTTTTTTTATGGTTTCATCCTTGAAAACTGCCAAGGTGAAAAGCAGGTGAATTTAGCACATATAAGTCCCCTGAATCCTCTTCATTGACAGCATAACCTGCTTACCCAAATGTTAAACATGATGGGTATGTGGTGCTAATAAAATATCAGTTTCTTTATACTCAGTAATGACAGTTCATGAGGTTGGTTAAAATATTTCATCACATACTTAAATGGTCTCTGTAAAGACATTACATTTACAGTTGTTAGGTAATTAAATACACCAATGGTCTCACTTGCTAATCAAGATAACTGCTATACTTTTTAAGATCACTAGTACACAAAAGTGCATATACATTAACCTTTCCATAATGACTATAAAGTATATGAAATATAGATTTGAGATGATAATCCATTCAAAACAGCTAGAAAATGCACAGCCGCAAAAATTTAATTTTGTGAAAGATTTTTCGCTTTCATAATAATTGAAAAAACATAATTTAACTCGGATTTTTGAATCGTTATATTTTCAATCTTTATTCTGAAAGAAATTATTTTGGTTAGGTCCATAAGCTGAAAAATTTCAAAATGCAATCACTTATAAAATATGTCTTTCGACATTTAATTTTATCATGGTTTCTTAATGTAACACATCAGAAGGCGAGACTATAATTTATGGGTGAATCAATCAGGTATAAGATAAAAGGTCCAGGATTTTGGCGCGAAATTCATCCATCCATTTGGCTAAATAGGATTTTGGCATTATAGCTGATGTCAGTTCGTGATGATAACCCTAAATCTAATTTCTAATCCTAACCATTAACTGTATATCATAATTCTAGTTCCTCACACTGGTTTATAACCCTCATTTGATCCTTGTTCTTAGGTGGACACCCTCAAGGTCACTTTAACGTCGCTCAAAGGTCGTCCATAATTTATAGTCTCACTCATCAGGATTTTTATTTCGTGTTTATTTGAATCTATGATCTCGTAATCAAATGTTCATTGTAAACTCATCAGATTATTTTACTTCGCTACTTACTTTCCCTTTTATAACTAAAATAACAATTTAGTAGGCAGTATTGTATTCCAGTGTCTTGAAATGAACATTGTAATCAATTCGAGATAAAAAGCAATTTATTATATTGAGAGATCATTTAAACTTAGTTTTTTTAAATTACTTACCAGTGGATTGGATATTATATTTCAATGACAATACTTGATCTAATTTTCTATTCATTCAACATCAAGGATCTTCTGAAACATTTTAACCAGGGGATTTTTGAGAACATTCTCACCAAATAAAAATATCCAAAGATATGCACTTATTTTGTGTTTAGTTTAGATAATCAATGAATCTTAGTTAACAAGCGAATATGTGTAGGTATAAGAATAAGTTATCGAACGTTTCAAGCAATCAGTGTTTAGGTAGATGAAATTCTTAGCTTCCTTTGTGTAAAAATTTGAATTTATTTCTGCTTATTTGTGGAAATCTTTTAATGTATACATTTTATACAAAAATAATCCTTTGTTTTTATCCTTGAATTCAAAGTTTTCATTCTCGGTTTGTTTGTTTACTCATTCCGTTTAATTTTTGGCTCGAGATGAGACTGCTACAATTCATTTCACCTGCAGCCTGATTTAATTAGTGTATTACCTACTTATTAGTTTGTTATGAGTTGTAAATTTTGTATTGAATACCCTTTGAAGTAGGAGGATGTTGCCACATTGATTCTTTGGGTTTAAATTGCTTCGCTTGAATTGATTGAACTCAACTGCAATGGGACAGTAATCTTTTCATAAAGTTGATGTCCTTTTATCTGTTAATTAACGTATTTACATTAATAACTGATGTTTGTCATTAGAAATTATATTTAAGGTTTCCATCACGAACTGACATCAGCTAAAATGCCAAGACATTATTTAGCCAAGTGGATAAAGAATTTCGCGCCGAAATCCAAAACCTGTTTTCGTAAATTTGATTCGTTCGTCCATAAATTATAGTCTCGCCCTTGTTACAGTAAACCTTTTAACATTTGTAACGTTTTTATATTGCTTGTAAGCTGGAATGACTTCAGCTTTAACTGGAATGCTTGGACAGATAATGGAAATATCCAGCTTGTAGACAAGTGATATTACGGGATGAAAAATATAGAATCACGTTTTCATCTCACTGTGATTCTTGCTCAACATAACTTCCGTTGTTGATTCGGTATAACGATTCTTCATTTTAATATTTGTTTTATCTTCAGCATGATATTTTACTTTATATGGCAATGATTTATCTCAATATGATGTTTACTGAATATATTTTATATGTGTTAACGTGAACAATATTTAGCATGACATGCAGGATTGGACTTTTTTTAATAATTTCATATTTGAACTTTTCTTTGTTAATAATCAAATGGGTTTACCGATCAATATATATTTGAGTGTATTTTTGACTAAGGTCGTTGAGCTTATTTTACAATCAGTAACTGTTCACTTGTATCAGTCTTACTGTTCTTCAAGGGAATTGTAGTGGTTCCTCTTTTTCAAGTAAACGTCATAAGCGACGGTGACTTTTATAAACATTAGGGCGCACCAACGACCAAGTGTTCACAATTGTGGTAACCAGTTGCAAGGTTTTCACCGCGTTTTAAGTGAAGTAATGTGTTATAATCCGGTATATTTTAACTATTATATTTATTCTATAACAAGGAATATAAATAAAGAAGAGCTACTGATCAAATACACATGTTACTATAATGTAAACGTTAACATGTATAACATGACAATTTACTATTTCGTATATCTCTGCACTTGGCAGGCGACCAAATGATTTCAACTACATTATTTTTAATAAAACCTCACTGAGCATCGGTTTAAAATCTCATGAGATCAGACGCTTCACAGGTAATCTTCCCATTGACATCTCTCATACGAGTATCCGTATCATCAAGCACCTTGAAATTTATTCTGTAACTTCTAGTATTTGGTTGAAGTTAGTATGTATACCAACATGTAGTTAGGTGCCATAATGAAGAATGATTTATGGTATACATCCTCTAACAGTATCAAGTCATTTTTGCTTTTTCTGGAAAGGATGTCTCCAATTTTTTTGTACTGTTCATCATTCGAGATTAAATACTTTAAAACATTCAAAGGGTCAATGTGCAGCGTCTTGAACTCCATGAACTTTGGGCGAAGCTTTTATATATACAGGTGACAAGGTAATTGCACATTCAGCGGTTTAAATAATTAAGAGCTTGTAGTGACCTACTTTTATGAAAAGAACGCGATTGGTTTAGTGGAAACACTTATTATTATAACCAATTGTACCAGTGATTGTTTTACTGTACCTGTTTGTTTAAGTTTGCCGAAAACACATTCGGCGAGACTCTAATTTAGGGACGACCTTTGAACGAATCTTAAATGACCTTGACAATTATTAGCCAATCAGAAGACAGTTAGTATAAAGTGAAAATATATTATATGAAAGTAATGGATTACAGTGGATATTCTTCTTTTACATGATTTAAAAACTTGTTAAAGTTTGATAAAGGTTCAGAGGTTCTGAATTCATAATACATATGGTATGGAAACTCGTCCATAGGGTTAGGGTTGGATTAGGGTTTAGGGTTAGGTTAGGGTTAAGGTTAGGGTGCTAACATGAGATCGGTTTACAACGGATTTTAGATGTTAGGGTTAGGGTTGCAGCCTAGGGTTAGGGTTTAGGTTAGAGTTAGGGTTGTAGCCTCTCAACAAACACCTCTTCTCTAAAATCCGATGTAAACCGATCTCATTTTAGCAGCCTGACCCTAACCCTAAACCCTAACCTTCACCCTAACCCTAACCCTATGCACGAGTTTTTATACCGTATGCATTATGAACTCAGAACTTCTAAGCCTTTATCAAATCTTAACAAGTTTTTTAATCATGTAAAAGAAGAATATCCACTGTAATTCATTACTTTCTCGTAATATATTTTTCTTTATACTGTCTTCCGATAGGCTAATAATCGAAATTGCTCAAACGCTTCTCACTGGCTCATCCCTAAATTAGAGTCTCGCCGTCCTATATGTTGTAACCTCTCATTAATCACCTCTTCTCTAAAATCCGCTTTTTAACAATCAGGATTATATTGTGTTAAACCAATCATATTATGATGTTGATTTTTTGTAAAATAGGATAAAATGAGTCAGTTAACTACAAATCATGTGAAGTATTTCCATGTAGTTGAATTCATCACATGATTTGTAGTTAACTGACTCATTTTATCCTATTTTACAAAAAATCAACATCAGAATATGATTGGTTTAACATAGTGTAATCCTGATTGTTAAAAAGCTATATATTTCTTTGATAATTTTGATTTTGATTATTACCCTGAAGAAGTCCAGACAAGTTAGCTGGACGAAACGTTGGAATTATTTAAATTTCAATCGCTGAGAATATTTCAAATATAATTTTCACATATAATGACTTCTCTATAATCGGCGCTCAATTACTGTCAAACTAGTCGTTCTAATCTGGACGAATATTCGTATGAGTCTGTTCCTTTTTGGGATACTATATATAATTGCCTTATCTTAATTTTCTATACATTGTGATTTTTTTTCGCGTTTTTTGGATATATATATTTTTCTCTCGTTCATTATCGTACTTCATATTTCATCATGACTGAACAGACACCCAAAGTATTTAAGCTTAAGACTTTGTCCCCACCTTCGTTCCAGCTGATGCCCTTCTGGCCAGGCAACATCACAGCCTGGTTCTGAAACGCAGAAGCCGACTCCTCCGAGCACGGCGTGATCAACACACGTGCACAATTCCTCGCAGCAGTCAAGGCACTACCGCGCGAATTCAACAGGTACGTAACACCTAGTATGTTTACTAGTGATGTTTCGGAACTCTACGAAACGCTGAAACGTTCTATTCTTAAACGTGGAGACCTAACCGATCGACAAAGGTTAGATCAACTCTTTAATAACATAGAACTGCAGCACGGTTCTGCGACGGACATGTTGCAAAGGATGAGAGAGGTTATAGGCCTAAGAACTTTCGACGAAGGTCTATTCAAACAACTTTTCTTCTCTAAACTTCCCCAACAGGTGCAAGCGGTTCAGAACAACTACTTAAACGAACTGGCTGCATCTGCCAATCGTATCTAAGAAATTACGAAACCTTCTACTACCGAGGTATTTTCAGTCAAAGAAAAGCCTCACACGACTCAGAATGACATAACCGAGTTATGTCATACACTCACGCGTTATCTTGATCTTCGTAACGACCGTAATCGCTCGCACATCCCACGTAGAAGCAATATGTCTCTAGACCACGAGAGACGGATAACCCTGAGTGGTGCTTGTATCATAACCAGTATGGAAAGTCTTTCAGAAATTGCAGAGAACCCTGCAATTTTCCCAACTCAAAGCCGACCGACACGCAAAACAACTTGGGAAACTTCCAAGCCGGCACGCGTTAACGGCGACCGTAGCCGGCGAACATAGCCGTCTGTTATACTTCACTGATGTGACAACGAGAGTTCGCTACCTCGTCGACACTGGCGCAGAAGTTAGCGTTCTCCCAGCGAATTCTAATGACCGGCTTCACGAATCCGTTTTAAACTGACAGGCGGCAAACGGATTGAATGCAAAAAACCATTCCCGATCACTACCAGTTGCCTCACATTCACGATTTTAAATGTACAACAGTTTTTTCGTAAATCGACTTGGTTAAAGCGTATAACGAAATCCCTATGGCTACTGACGATATTCCGAAAACCACTATCATCACTCCCTTAGGACTCTACGAATTTTCGCAAATACGTTTCGGTCTAAGGAACGCTGCCCAGACTTTCCAAAAGTTCATAGATGACGTTTTTCGAGGTCTCAACTTCTTACATGTGTATGTTGACGACTGCCTAAAAGCAAGTGCGGACAGAGAACCACATCTGCAGCATCTGGATCCTGTTTTCGAACGACTACAACAACATGGGTTTACTGTAAACATTCAGAAACGCTAAATCGGATCTGACTCATTAGACTTCCTAAGACACACTATAGATGTTCAAGGCATTCGACCCCTTAGGACCAAAGTGGCGGCAATTCCAGATTACCCAGGACCGACCACGATCAAGCAACTAAGAACGTTTAACGGCCTTGTAAGTTTATGTAGGCGATTCGTACCTAAATGTGCTTTACTCATGAAACCGCTAACCGAACAACTTCGTGGAAGTGCGAAATCCATTAATTTGGACGACAACGCACGAAAAGCATTCTCCACAGTTAAGGAACTTATTGCTTAAGCAACGATGATTGCCCATCAGGACACTGAAGCACCCATTAGTATCGCAGTAGACGCATCGGACTCAGCAATCGGAGGAGTCTTACAACAATGGGTTAAAAACTCTTGGCAACCATTGGCATTTTTCTCTAGACGGTTGCTATACACCGAATCGGGGTACAGCACATTCGGTAGGGAACTCCTAGCTATGTATTGTGCTGTACGGCATTTTCAACATTATATCGAAAGCCGTGAATTCACCCTTTTCATTGAACATAAACCTCTTACTTTCTCCTTAAGCTTCTCTTCAGACAAGTATTCTCCCCGTGAGTCTCGACAACTGGACTACATTTCGCAGTTTACTTCAGACATCCAACACATTTCTGGAGCAAGCAATGTAGTTGCAGACGCCTTATCTCGCATAACTTCCTTGAACAGTTTCCAAGGAATCGACCTTCATAAACTCTCCCAGCCTCAAAAAGAAGACACTGATCTTCAGCACGAGTTATCGTCCACAACCCTTAAACTACGCATCAAACAGATGGGAACAGGTAAGGAAACCTTGCTTTGTGACACATCTACAGGTAGGGATCGCCCAATTGTGTCGAAACGTTATCGACGCAACGTCTTTAATATGTTGCACAAACTTTCTCATCCAGATGTTCGTGTAACCACCAAGCTTATAGCAGAACGATTTTGCTGGCCTGGCATGAATAAAGACGTGAGGGAGTGGGCACGCTCCTGTGTAAGCTGCCAAAAATCTAAGGTTATCAGACAATAAATGTCCCTTAGGCTTATTTAAAACTCCCGATGCTCGTTTCGACCATGTTCATCTGGATTTGGTAGGCCCTTTACCAGATTCAAATGGATAGTCTTATCTCTTAACTTGCGAAGACCGTTTCACTCGATGGCCAGAAGCAGTACCTATCAAGGACATCACTGCTGAGACAGTGGCCCGCACCTTTGTCGAACGATGGGTAGCAAACTTCGGCTGCGCTTCAACCATCACCACAGAACGCGAACGTCAGTTTGGATCTGAACTTTTCCGTCGTCTGACCACACTTTTAGGAATCACTCACTTCCGAACGACCGCCTGCCAAAAACAAGCAAACGGGTTGGTAGAACGTTTTCACCGACAACTAAAAGCTTCACTATCAGCTGCAAACGTTTCACAGTGGACTGACGCTCTTCCACTTGTCTTACTAGATATTCGGAATGCAGTGAAAGCTGACATTGGATACACTGCGGCTCAACTCGTTTATGGAACGACACTTCGGCCTCCAGGAGAATTCGTGGATCCTTCATCCTCTTCAATGAACATGGATCTAACCTCCTACACAAACAGGCTTACAAACGCAATGCGTTCAGTTAAACCTGTTTCCGCTCGACCTCAATCAACCGATGTTTTCGTCCAGCCTGACTTAAGATATAGTACACACGTTTTCGTACGTCGAGACTCGAATCGACGACCCTTCGAATCAGCATACGAGGGACCTTTCAAAGTTCTTCATTGTGAATCTAAGTTCTATATAGTCGATAAGAAATGAACCAACGATAGCATCAGCATCGATTGCCTCAAAGCAGTGTATTTAGAAGGAAATCCTATCTACGTCGATTTTCCTTCGGTACAATCGAACGACACGACTCCGACACTTACAACACTTCATCCGACAGCCAACACGCACGATGATACTTCGACAGTATCTGAAAATAAACTTAAAACGACGCGTTCTGGAAGAAGAGTAAGCCTCCCAGAACATTTAAATGACTATTGCACGTAAGACACTAATTAACATTTTGTTTCATCTCGATTTAACATGGCATTATATATAATATAAAGAATTCTTAACATGCTTATATTTATATATATTTATTATTTGGCTAATGTGTATATTAAAAAAATTTTTTCAAAAACAATAACAAAAAAACATTTTGTAAAATTCGCTTTTACGTTATTTACATTTTTTCGCCCATTTTGTGTTTTAAAGCGAGTTCCAGTTTATTTCGAAATGCACTTATATATTACTTTTTCATCTGAAGATCTGGAGCAAATATAATAACAGCCTATCCAGCAGATTGGCAGAGAAGATTAGAGGCGCTGTTTCTGCTGGGATAATGAATAAGCGCATAGAATAAGACGTCAACGTTTTCATCAGTTCACACGCGTATCTTCCTTTTGTCGTTGCTCTCCCATTTCAACCTTCTCATTAGCATTCTCATTTATTCGCTTGTTTTAATTTTTTAGTTCTAAATTTTGTATTCTTTCTCTTCTCTGTATTCGACTAAAACAGCTTGGAATCCATCACTCTGTCAGACAAGGAACTACATGTGACTTAATCATACATAGGCAGGAACTTCAGTATCCTGGGACAAACGAGATTATCAGCCTTCAGACACACCAAACTTGAGATGTCTATCCTAATCACAAGGGTGTCTGCTGTTAAGTGGCTAAATTAGCTTCACTGGATGTTATTAGCTATCTGTAACTGTTCATAAATAGCGGTAATTTAGGGTAATACAGCTAATTATTTGTAAGAAACTAGTCAAAAAATCATTAAGTGTAATCGAAAACTCATCGTGAATAGGACTAACGTAGCCACTTAAGTACAAAGGTCCCACAAGTATTCGGAGGTTGACAGTGCCTCTACTCGTAACAAATTTACAATCCAAGTGTGTGTAGTCAGTGAAATCAGAAGTCAGAAATGACGAGGCTCGAAGATATGTTTTTAAAGGCTATCGATATATCAGGAATCCTTTAATCTAAGCTGAATGATGGTTGTCAGAAATGCGTAACACTACCCACCCACTCGTGATCTGCTGTGGATGCGTGACCAAGCACCTTCGGCTAAACGTGTCCATCAAAACTAATGAGATAAGCATCAACTGTCGAACACTCACAGAACTATTTATTTTCGGAATTATTTGCCGCTACATTCATTTTTAACTCAGATTCTAAAACCGTCTGCTCATAATTTTTCTACTGTCTGCTGACACAATAAGGGCCACGTTAACTGATGTTCCAGAAATGTGAGGTAGTGGTTGGATGTATTCGGCAGGAATCGCCGGATGTAGGTGTCGTGCTATTTGGAACTCGTCCGTAACATTTATTAGTTATCTCGAGGAAACTGAATCTTTCTCTAACATTCAAATAGCTCCCCACAGCTTCACAATCAGAGTCGTTGCCACTGAGTGGTCCGCGTCGTGGTTAATCTCCTCAAGGACGGAGATCCATTTACAGTTGATTAATCACTGGGAAGTGACTGTCATGTATGTCAATCACTGCATATTGTCAGTCGAACCATCCACAATAGTGGGCACTTTCCAACTTAATCGATAAAATTATGATATTACCACGAAGGACTTGATATACGTGGCATTGGCCATGAATAGCAAATGCCAATACACAACGGAAAATTCCTATTTGGTTACGAATTAGAGATTAGTGCTATTGTAGATGGTTCATCAGTGAGATGTTTATTTTAAAATATCCACAAACCTCGAATCTCCATGTATAAGCAAAACAAAATAGCCACCCCCCAAATGCTAATCACCATGTGCTATTCATATATACTGCGAGTCCAATTAGTTGAACGATGTTTCAAAATATCAGTCGACCTTGAGGTGGCGTTTAGGTAGGTATTTCTAAAAATATGTGGTTGGTTGTCTTTTTGGTAGACTTCGATACGCTGCGAACATATTTGACGTCTCGAAATGTTTCTTTCTCGTTGATTCTCTGCTTTTAAAACATTCTAACTTAGGTTCATGGTGCTACAACGTAATATAGATAATGTTCATTAGTTTTTAGTGGTTTATTACAGCTTCTCTCGGTATATTTTTCTGTTTATTGTGATCATTTAGACTCTGAAGTCTACATATAAGCTCAGTTTTATACATCTAAGTCCGGATTGTATCCCCATCTCCCTGTTTTGTGGATATTTCGGGTAGATTCTGTATTTTTCCCCATTGTCGTAAAAAATTTAGCAGTTTCCCCGAAGTTTAGCGTAAAACACCAAGTTTTGGTCATTCCTCGAAAGCTGGGGAATTTCCACAAAGCTTTCCAGTGCGGCTTTTTCAAAATGTCCCCAAAACAGATAAAATTCGCCACGAAATAGGGAGATTGCGATAGCTTTAACCATAGGCTAAAACAATTGAATTAATGTTAGTAAATCAAGTTCCCGTGTATCCTTTGGAAACAAGTATGCTTTAATTCTCTCACTCTTGTAACACAAGGTTTTCCTTGTATATTCTTTCAGTTTGACGGACGAACTTTCCATACAGTCTTCAATAGTTTCATCCGTCCCCATTTAGAGTACGGAAACATAGTATTCCCCTCTCACTCCAAAAGGACAAGGTCACTTTGGAGCGTATCCAACGGCGAGCCACGAAATCAGTTCGAGGACTCAAATCTAAACCTTACGAAGAACGCCTCCATTCACTAGATCTTTACCCATTGGAGTATAGGCGTCTTAAAGGTGATTTATTAATGGCTTATAGTGTTCTTAACACTTCTGGACATCCTCTTAAACACCTACTTAAGCTTAGTTCGAATAATAACCTAAGGGGTAACACCCAGAAACTGGAGACACAACATAGCAAAACGGAATGTAGACACAACTTCTACTCCTTAAGAATTGTCAAAAGCTGGAATTCGCTGTCGGCCGAGCTAGTCCAAGCGACTTCTCAGGAGTCCTTCAAGAGGCAACTTGACCTATTCTTAAGGACCAAGGACAGCATCACACTATGATTTACCAATTTCTTTTCCTCTTTTATTGTTAACATACCTAGGTTCCTGCCTGGAGGATTTGGTGATCCCCTGCTACTAGACACGGAAGCCTGTTAAGCGAAAGCTTCTTCTATTCCGTCCACAACCATTTGAACCATTTGAAGTGGTTGGAACTAAACGTCCTCAACGAACTATGCTTACCAAAACATCTGAATTTTACACCTAATTTTTTCCCCTGATATCCTCCATTAATGACAAACTTATTGTCAGGCGTGTTGAGTATTTGTGAAACACGAATATTTCGTAACATTGCTTTTACTTCAACATAGATCACCCATGACAGTCTTCAGTAGTAAGGTTAGGAACTCAAGCAACCTATGTTAATCCTCACATTTCATGTTAATGTGAAGGTTCTAATGCCTCAAGAGATGTCAATATTTTGTCCTACATTGAGCTCCAGTAGTTTTCTACTCAATGGGAAAAACGGAAATTCCGGCTTGGACTATTCGATCTCGATTTTCGATCTCAGAATGATCAGTCCAAGATCAAAAGAAAATCTTAAACGTCACGTAAATCATCTTTCAGCATACTGTAAGCCAGTATTAAACCACGTAATAACTTACAGTAAGAGAATGAGTAGGTTGTGAATTCTGTCTGTGTTCATAATCTAGGTCAGAGAGACTCTTCACTGTTTAGATCCCTCGTCGTTAGTCCCCTTTGACATATCCGCTGCCTGAATCCCATGTTCTGAATGCGGCCTCGCCAATGGGTTTGATACTCTAGACGTATTTAAGCGCCGAAGTGACTCAGTGAAATACTAGGTTATACTCGAGTATCATCATTATTTTGCTTTCGAACACTAGTCAGGGGATTTCTTCGTACCTGCAACCTTAAAATCACTTCAAGCAGTTTGCTTAGTCCTATGTCAGCATTTTCCACAATCCTCTCACTTTTTCTTACCAGTTTTTTAGCCTAAACTTCATTTGAGTTATCTGGTAAAGTGCTGTCAGCAAATATCCTGTCCTTTTCCAAAGAATTTGTTTAATTTTAGGACGAGCTATCTGAGTTGATCAAATTCCTTAATAATATTCATGGAAATCCGTCTTCTTTCTGTTTATTCAGGCGTATTTGTATTTCTACTTTGGAGTTTTGGCAAGGTATTCTGTTAATAAAAATGAGACCTGCCCAAAGAATTCTGATCAGTCGGGGGCGGTGAAATGTTAATAGAAGTCTCTCTTATTTCATTCCACACTAATTTCCGTTCTTCACTGACGACTTTCGGACCATAACTCTAAGTAGCTGATGGTTTTATTTGGGCTTTCGGATGAAATGTTTTAAGAACCAACTTCACAACCGCTCTGTGTTATTCCACTGTTCATGCCGTTCGTCAGAAGTTACTTGTTTTCACCTTTCTAAGTTGGATGTTTAGTTCTTCATTTAGTCGCACTTACAACACTGACCGTAGTGTTGTCGTCATCTTTCTTTCTTGTGGATGCGAGTATTCCCGTTGCTACCTATTTATTTATTTGAACACACATTGGTACGAGAGGGTGCCAAATACATATGTGCCACACAACAACAATGAGGCCAGTATCAGTTATCATTAATATGTGTGAGGGCTTTGATACTGCCCAGGTGCCCAAACCGAGGCAGGTGGTTTTCTTAGGTAGCCACACCCCGAAATCTTGACCTGAAGGTCTAATCCACAAGGCAGTGGGACAACTTTGAGATATGCAGTCCCATAGTAGCCGGTGACCAACAATAGGTTCATACGCCACTTGTTCCCTCAGGATACTGGAGCCCATGTGCACCATTGGTTTGGAATCAGGGTTTTCCAACTCCCCTACGTGAACCCTCCATATCCACCAACCCGGTTAAAGTGCCGGACATTCGCTTTTCGTTTTCTCGATTTCGTAAACAACACTCCCGCTACGAGAAGGCAGTGAGTAGGCATTCCCTGATAGTGTCTGCATACACGTCATGTGAGAGCATTTCGAGAGGGAGAGCGGACTCTCTCCACCCTCGGTAGTACCAGAGCCTTCGAAGTAGAACTCTCCAGTGTCGGGAGTCTGACTCGGGCCGCCCGGGTGAAAGCCGGGAAACCTAACCGCTACTTAGGTCAGTACGACATGAATACACTATTCCAAAAGATGCAAGAAACAACCAAAATCGCAAAAGCGAAGCTAATTCACAAGATTTTGAAGATCACTGCCCTTTTAAAGTCGATTGCATCAGTAATAGCGTGCAATCGAAACAAATAGTTCAATGTAATTCACCACCTATTTAGACATCCGTCCTGTTAATCTTCTTCCTTAATATACAAACAGATAAATACTACACATCTTGTAAATGTATATATTAGGTGACATTGTAAAACGTGTGTAATAATATGCAAGGTATTAACTTCATGAGTGGGGTTCAGTGTTAACACCAACACATTGAGTTAGTTAGGGTTTGAAGTTTTAATACTTTAGTATTTCAAAAATATTTGTTAAAGTATATGATTACTTTTTGAGATTTGCAAACTAGTTAAATACAAAGTAATTTGTTAACTTGGCAATAGATGAAGCTGTTGTTCCAATTTCATGAATGTTAAGATATTTAACAGCATATTTTTCTGCTCATTATGCAGCTATTTTCGTTCCATTTGTGTCGCAAATATAATCTGATGTTTATTTTTAAATCTCTGGCAAACACGCTAAATACGGGTAACGATAACTTGCCTCCAACTGTATGCATCTCGCATTATACAATATCATCCAAATCCGTATCAGCATAGGCTAATCTGATGAAGCTACCGAATGAAGATATCAGTTGTTAACCCTTCCTCCAAAGGAAGCTTCTTATGTAATCACAACTTTTCATCATTAATTGCGGTAACTCATTTACCAGGGACAGGTTTATATACTTGGGTTTGAACTTTGAGGTCTAATGATAATACCCGGCTTCCTACGTCAGAGTAACTAGAGCAGTGTTTGAACCTGAAACGTGCTAAATTGTAATGGTTTTCTGTTACACAAATACCTACTAGGAACATATCACTAACGTAAGGAACGGTGAAGCGACTTAGTTGATTGCAATTTACGGATAGGGACAATTCACCATAATTCAGTCGCAAACAAGTGATTCAAAGTTATCCAGTCAAGTTCGTGATATTTTTCAGATCTTTGATATTCGGTTAGATATCAAAGTAAATTGTTGGTTCGGTGGAATTCGGTTCGGTATTTATGCGAACGTTTTGGAGTGGCTTTAGTAAAAGTCCTCACAAAAGATTTAGTATGTAATCAGTAATATATGTGTGGGGATATTAGCGCGTATTATTTTCAAGTAAAAGTAAGTGAAATTCGGATGTAGGTGACGGTAGATTCTGATTAGGTAATCAGGAAATCTGATTATACATTCGGTTTGTCGTCTTTAAATTAAGATAATAACTATATATTTTGTGATATCCTAATGAGTAGAAATTTGTATTTCTAAAGTTTTGTGACTTGATGTAATTTACTTCCTCATAGTAAGTAAATAAATAACTAAAATAATTAACACAAGCCTAAATAGTACACTCGTTTGTTCCTTTTTTACCATTTAAACGTGTGTTAATTTATTTTATTTATTTATTTACTTTAAAGAAGTAATTCGCATCAAGTTGCAAAACTTCAGAAATACAAATTTCTACTCATTGGGATATCACAAAAAATATGATGATCATTAACTTTCTATCAAATGCCTAATTTATTTGAAACTATCAAGTTCAACCTTGGTATTGATATTTAAATTGTATTTTTCTTAGTGAACGGTTTTTATAACTACTTTAACTATTCTTTACTTTTCTTCTTGGATTATAGCTTTATGGTTTGAGTATATTTCAACCAACACTGCTGAAAGGTATTTCATTCTCTTTTCAATTGAATCTTCAAGGAATTCCTGAAAAATGACTTCAGCATGGTTAAAGTCGACTACTCCCATTAACAAGAAATTGAAATGCTTGTTTTCAATTAGTGCTTAGAACCTTTTTTCAGAGCACGCCTGAATTACTCTTGAAAAATCTCAACAACATTATGCTTGGAAAAATCATTACTCATGTCCCCAACTTTTTGAAGCGACAGCTGATTTACCCTCACCATTCCTTACTAAATTTGGTGATAGGAAAAGCAGACTTCAGTGGCTTTGAATATAAAGGATCTGACCATTTTCTTTCATATTCCTCAACCGAAAAGTTGGATTCTGCTGTCAGAACCTCAGATCAGCACTCCAGAAATGGTATTGCCCATCTAAGTACTATTGAAGATTTAAAAAGCTTTGTGTCACATGTAAGCTTATATATATAGTGTTACGGTGTTTGCATGTTATTACGGAGGTCGTGAAAATGTACTTTATGTATATCATACTGGTTCTTCTTTTCGGCTTTGAGCTACGCTGTTTGTGTAAGAGCTAGTGATGCCACTCATTTACCCAAATCGGGTAAGTTGAGTAGTGCTAGAATCTGGGATGCAGTGGTTGAAAGTGGAGCGCATCAACCAATAAACTACTTCCACAGGTATTTATTTCATTTCACAATAATGTGACTATCCTGGTTTATGTCCAGTCATATAGGGGATAATTGGGATCACAGGATTTGGGTAGTATCATAGCCCTCGCGCACACCATGGTAACTACTGGTGAGGATTACGAACTTCACTTCCTACATTTCAATCATCACTAATCATATTACATTTATGGCTATTTTATTGCGTATAAGTTTAATCGGTATCATTTTAAGTTTCTACACCATTTTATTTTCATGTGATTTAGGCTATCCCGTACAATAATTTTAAAATTAAGCTTACTCAACAGCTTATTTCTGTCGAATAATTAAAAAGTTGTTTTCTGTCACCAATCACAAAATCAGTTATTTGTAACTTTCTCACACTCGACATGATTGAGCTCCTTTATTCCTGGAGTTTTAGGGAGAACTCCAGTTCAGTTTCCTATGGTGGAGTTGTGGATGCACACCTTTGAGCAGTCCCATACCAGGTCGAAACAGTTGTCCAGTGCTTTTTGGCTTTCGATGGTAGTTTGGCTAAAATCAGTCCGTAACTTAAACCATGAAAATTCTACTATATCCTTAAGTCTTCAACAAATTCTTTGTTGCAAAACTTGAAAGTCTCATCTTTAATGGATTAATAACTGACGAAACCTGGATACAAGTACAAAATTCTCATTTGCTAGTTCATGACACTTGTGGTTCAGATGAAATATTCACCTGCCTATACAAAATGTTTGTATTTTCTACATCAAACCTGTCGATTTACAACTGCAAAAATACATTCTTGCGTTATGAGTACTGGACTCAAAGGAGTCTTTGAAGCCTTGTTTACCTCTGAGTTCGTCAAAAAACCCATTTTGGTAATGAATATCCAGTACTTATAATATTTTTAACCTCCACTGATTTAGATAATCGTGAGATGTGTTACGCAAACCCAATTGCGGTGTACCTTAGTATAATTTGTTGACTAGAAAATGACTAAGGAATAAACTAGGACATAGTATCAATGTGAAAAGTCATCCACCATTGATTTGAGATGTGTAGGGGAATGCAGGCTATCTGGTTAACATTTGCAAATCAATTTTTAGGAAAGTTTAGTGACACAACCCCAAGTCGATGTTAGTGGTGCTTATGTGTATCCATTTTCATACTTTTCGTTCTGTGCTTTGTTTTTTCTTCTTACACTTTTAGGCCCTCATTTTCATTAGTTACTTTCTTTTTTAATGTTATAGACCATGACGAATCAAATAGGTGCAAATTTATAATTGATCGTACCTAGGTATTAGATGTTCGTAATGCATAATTTTTTCCATCGTAATATATACAGATTATTCGGCTTTTCGTTATTAAAAAAATTGCTGTCATTTTCTAGTGCATCTCAAGGTAGTCAACAATCTCCATCTTTTCCTACTGATAAATTATCTATTGTATAATTAAATGTTAAAGTTTACCTTTTTTTAAAAAAAATCATTTACCTTACGTAGCCTAGTACAACAGTTAATGATATTTTGGACATTGATATACGGTTGCTACCTTCGGAAGCATGTGCGATGTGTTTAGAAGCTTTACTAAGAATGCAAAATCAGTCTTATGACTTACTAATTCGTAATGCTCAAAATGATTTAAGAAATTCTATTGCATCTGGTGTTGACTGGCCATCACATTATATAAAATTGGAGCATATAACAAAATGGCATAAATTTGATGTAGGAAGTAATCTATTCTATAATAATAATAATGACTACTCTTGGATGAAATCGGAAAAATTCGATCTTTTAGTATTAACAACAGCAGCTTGTGCCAATGGTTTATCTATTGAATCTTTACTAAGGCTAGCTGGATATTTTGGAAATTTTTGGGAACGATATGAACCAAAAGTTTATGCATCAGTACTACGTCATATTAATAATCAGGTGAGACTTTAATATTTTTCTATCACGATTTTAATACTTGTAATTTTCAACTATTTTTTTTTGTGGAAAAATGTCTTGGATTAGACTGATTTGTGACTGGCTAGCAAAATAAATGTTATTTAGTAAAGTATACACGTCTGTGTAGTTGGGCTATCACACAATTGCTAAACAGTGTTTACTGAATCGGAATTCAAATAAAACGAACATTGTATTTAAATGCAAGTGTGATGTGGAATTCGGCATACTGAATGAAAGATTACTTTTAGTATAATATAAAATATGATAAACAGTGGCATTCGGTTTTCTTATTTAAAGTTCTATATTGACTCAAAAACAGTCTACCAGTTTTAATGTTTTCGTTCACCGTAGTTGGTGGTTAAAACGCTCAGTAAAAACAGTTGTATATACATTAAAAAGTTTTATCCACTTCATCTTAAACCGTCGACCGTGGCTGCAGTTACAGACTTTTCAGTTAAATTTGCTTGTAATAGAATACAATAAATATTCCAATAGGAAAGTCTATTCGCGTTATCCTAATATTTTATGCCACCAGGACTTTCTTTAAATCCTTTTAACAGGACTGAACCATGAAATTCCGTATCGAAAAGCAATATCTTTTGAAGTTCATTAAAATACTAAAAACTCCATAAATACCTCAGATAAAGTTACAGGGTGTAATTAATTACACCAGTCGCTTCAAACGACCAGCAAAGTTGAAAGTGCTTTCTAGTTCCTCTGTAATGCTTCAACGTTTTCAGTCTAAAATTTTCTCATTTTAGTCTCGGCCAAACACAGACAAAAACTTTCAGTGACAGTCAACTATTATAGTTATGCACTATGAAATATCATAGTTTACTATATTGTGAAAAATTTATGAAGAGCTTGCTTCAACGTATTCACTTTTGTTAACAAACAATTAAAAATACTTGAAACATTTGTGTATCTATATATTAATGATAGCAAAATTGTGATAGACACGATCAATATTTTGTTGTTAAACATTTGAATTCAGTTGTCGGGAATTCCTAAATTTAGGCTTTCTTCATATCTTATTCCATAATGTTTTTTTTCTCTCTGAGACCATAAATCATGCTGCTCATTAATGTGTCTTATCAAGTTATGACCGAACATCGAAGCCATTATGAATAGTGGTTGTTTTCAAACAACAAAATTGAGGAAAACGTCTTATTTTATTGACACTTCTATCGCAGTGTACAATCGTTCATCCTATTTTAATCCTATCTTTCACATGGTTCGTATCTTAATTACTCTATTTGTCCGAAATATTTGTTTAACAAGACTGAATTATTAAAATTGTGAAACCGCTTCTTGGTCAGTTCAGTAATTAGTTTCACCTAATGGACATAAAACTTTCTGGTGAGACGTTTTAAAAGTGAACAAAACAGGTAATGCTCGTATTCTTCATAACTTGTATCAATTGTTAACCTTAAATTGACGTGATGTAAAACTCCATTTTGATGTGGTAATGAAAAAGTTTTTACGTCTTTGGCTTAGTTCGAAGTCTTTCAAACCCAGATGACATTGCAAATCTGTTGAATGTTAATTTCTGTTTATATATAGTAATGTGTATTAGTAGTTAAATGACTTGAATTTAAATCATTAGATCACAGCTGCTTAGTATTGTTAGCTTTCACACAAAGCTTTTACTTGGACGAGTACATAAACCTATATTTGTTTCATGAGTTGGATAGTCTGTTACCTTTCACCCTATTTTTTCTAATAGATCAACAAATTATCATGCGTTCATTTAGCTCAATTGGCACATGTATTATCTAAATTGAAGTATAGTCAAACTTTTGGATTCCCTCAGGAATTACGTACTGAGATTCATTTATTGGGATCAGCAATCGCTATTCGTTTATTGTCTGGAAAAGAGATATTATGTTCAGTAGATCCTACAGTTGCAATTCGCTTGTTATACGATATACGTTGGGCACTTTCGTACAATCAAAGAGTGATTCTGTTTGATAGTATTTATTATAATCTTACACTGAATAATGTACAGTGGAATTTGTATACAGTTGCTTTCCTACTACTTCATTCATGTAAACTAATGATCTATAAACCTTCAGTGATAAAAAGGTTAGTTCAATAGTCACTTCCTTTGGTTTGTTATCATCAATTACTTTCCGCACTAGTTTTCATTTTAAAATACATGCACATGACAATGTTGTCTCGTGGAATATAATCCGAAGGTAATCTGTATATACTTGATGGCTCGTATATTTATGTATGTCAACTCTAAATCTTGCAGAAAATGACATCTATGAATAGTGGTTTGTTGTGATAGCTTATCCTGAACGTAAAGTCAATATTTCTAAATTACATTGACATTGAATTCATTTATTTATTTAAACACATGAACACTGGTACAAGGGGGCACCAAATATATATGCACCACAAAATAAAAATGAGGTTGTGAAGAGAAGTAATGAAAGTGAGTATAATAAAAACAACGATGAATAGAAATTAGTGTATTAGAGTGAAATAATAGTAAATAATTAGTAATAATAATGATAATAATAACGATAATAATGAGACTAGCAGTCCGGTTAAGAAAAAATGAAACCAGAAAGAATCCTCTCAGTTAAGGAAGTTACTCTCACTTTTCAGAAGAATATAGAGGTTACGGCATGATCTCTACTGACTTCTATACTGAGCCATTCATGAAAACGTCTTAAGCCACTGTGTTGCACCCCCACCAGGAAGGGAGTCGTGTAAGACTAACAGGACCCAGTCCTGTACAGCTTTCTTTCGTATTACGACATTTTGTCATGCACTGATCTCCTTCGATTATTCCAACCGGTCTCAGCATCGGCAAATAATGCACGACGTGTAATCCGCCAGGACATTCGTAGGACATGCCGGAGCCACCGATTTCGGTGTTTCAAAATAGTAACACTGCCTTCTCGTGGTAGGAGTGTTGTTTACGAAATCGAGAAAACGAAAAGCGAATGTCCGGCACTTTAACCGGGTTGGTGGATATGGAGGGTTCACGTAGGGGAGTTGGAAAACCCTGATTCCAAACCAATGGTGCACATGGGCTCCAGTATCCTGAGGGAACAAGTGGCGTATGAACCTATTGTTGGTCACCGGCTACTATGGGACTGCATATCTCAAAGTTGTCCCACTGCCTTGTGGATTAGACCTTCAGGTCAAGATTTCGGGGTGTGGCTACCTAAGAAAACTACCTGCCTCGGTTTGGGCACCTGGGCAGTATCACAACCCTCGCACAAGTCAAATGAGATTTGTGTGGCGCATATGTATTCGGTACCTCCTTGTACCAATATCTATGTGTTCAAATAATAACAATAATAGTCCTAACATTTGGGGAAGGGTTGACATCTAATCAATATATCCTCAACTAGAAAGAAGACTAGCCTGCTACTCACGAATCAATCTTTCCTGAGTTTTTAACAATCTACAAAATATGACGGAAGCCAATAGTTTGGTCGCAGTTGGAATTAAACTTATCCCTTGATAGTTGTCGCACGGGTTAAACCCCTTTTAATTATTGGGACGACTAACGACATTTTCCACGAAGTTGGAATACTTTCTGATTCACGAACTTTTACAAACGATTCAGTTGCCTGACAAAAGGGTCGCCACCACTTTTATACATGGCCGGAGTAAGTCGATTGGGCCTGGTGGTTTGTGACGCTTCAAGAATTAGAGTTCCTCTCGGACTTCCACCTCGTTAGGTGAGTCAGTCGACACTGGTTAAGTATGACAGATCAGTCTGACCGATGTAATCGGGACAGCAGACCAGTTAAACTGTCCTTCAAAAGACTGTCCATCGTCCAGGACGTCGGTAGATGTCCTTGACTGGCATCCCATCAGCTTTACAGACTGTTTCACTTTCACCCGACTTCTTACTGCCAGCGACTGGAATGGTTTGGAAGAGCTTCCGGCAGTTTCCAGAAGCAGCTGCTGCTTCCAACTCGTTAGCGCGCGACTTTAATTGCCATTTTCCATGGCGTTTTACAAATGCAGCCAGTGCTCATCTTTACTTTTCGGTGGGTTGTTAGTTAGCCTAGAATCTAGCTCGGTTTGATATTTAGTTGCAACAGAAGCCACAACCATTTTGCTGACATCGATCTTCCAATGAGTTTGTTGTCCACTGAAACGCAAGACAACATTAGCAAAAACTAGGTCATGATCAGAGTCCAGATAAGTACTTCAAAAGGAGCAGCAGTCTTGTACACAGCCACGCCAGCGGTAGCTGACTGTGATGTGATCAAACTGAGTCCAGGTTTGAGATGCAGAGGGAGCACGCCAGGTAACATATCAGTGATGACTGTACCAAAAGTTGTTGCTAGTCAGAAAGACGTTGTAGTCTACGCCAAATTGTAGTAGGCGGTCATCGTTATCTAACCTCCGACCAACAAGTCACAACTGACCCCTCCTAACGACTCTTCTGTATCTAGATGCCCAACCTGTGCACCTGATTCTCCGTCCAGAAACATAATACCTGTCGAACTCTTTTTCCGGAGATCATTTGATCAGTGCTACAACTCATCGGTGATTGCATCCGGTCTGCAATTTATCGAGGGCATAGGCGGAGATAACGAAAAAACCTAGTTTCTCATATCGATTTCTCACTTTGACGGAGCTTTTCTAATATAACAGCTCATAATCGGCTGTCAACTGGGATCCAATCGATTAGTGATGCCTCAGATCTATCACCTTTTCCAACACCAAATCAGATTAAGGTGCCACAGGGTTCCCGGACGGACGTACACGTAACGAGATTTTCAAACGGACGTTAAGTGGATTTTCCTCACAATTTTTCAAAATCTCCCTAGTTTTTCAGGCATTAATCTATATAAATTCTATTGAGATCAAAATAGCTAAATTTGTTTAAAAATAATGAATAATAAGAAATCTCCGAAAACTTAATATCTGTTATATACAAAGTCATCCTTGTGGTTCTATCACTTTGTTTACGAAACACTGACGACGTGTTGTTAGAACAGAATGAAATTCACATCTTAGACACTACTATTAACGATCACTAAACAAATAACTAGTAGCTTAGAGAACGGTTTCATTATTATCGCTATATAAGTGGTTCGTATTGCGTATTCTATTTATAGTAGTAATTTTTTACTTGCTTTCATTTAACAATTTGTTTGTCTCTTAGTTGTCTAGCTAAAATATCACGTAAATTACGAATATCAGATTATCATCCCAGTATAAATCAATCCCAGTGGATTAACGCTATCCTTGCTGCTTTAGCTAATTATACAGTTAATTTTAATGGTGCAAGTGGAAATTGTGAAGAAGAATTACAATATTTCATTAAACCACCTTGTCGTAATCACAAAAACAATACAGTGTCAATATCTAAAAGTATATTTATTCCGTACGAAGTATTTACTGCTGATTGGGTCCAAAGATTGTTCAGTAATATATGTCAGCACGTTACAAGTCAACAAATAGTAGATTATAATTCCTTGAAGTGTTTAGCACAGATTACTTATTCTTTGTCTTTATTTGGTCACAAGGCTGATTCCCTTATTGAATATTTTAATGATGCAATGGAAAAACTTAACAATGATGTTTCCCCTAACATGTCGACATCATTAGCAACTGAATTTTCTCAGCTACAATTATATATGAATATGGCTAAATGTTTACTTACCCCACTTTCTAAAAATAGTAATGAAACTGAAAGTAAGTCCAATTTGTTTTGGTTTGACGGTTTGTCATTGTTTTTTCTTCACTAGTTATATCATGTAGAAAGTTTTGTAATTGACTAGATGTTATGTGTGATCTAATACAAATGGAAAAAAATTCCAACCTTTTTAAAGCCAATATTCTATTATTTTTTGAGTTACACAATATACTGTTTTAAAACTAAGAGTTCCGAAGTTGGTTCCCTAAACATTTCCAGGTCAAAATGTATTAGTTGAAATAATAATTAACAAATAATCATATATACAAAACTTAAGGCTATTTTATTTTATGGTTTCTATTTTAATGTGGATCGATTATCAGGCAGTGTATTCGTTGGAAGTCATTTTCTCAATGAGGTGGTCAACATAAGATTGATAGTTATAGTATGATATTTGTATTCAAAATATTTTTGCATTTCATCCACCCATTTTTTATAATTATGTAATTTTCATACTTGATTCATGAAGTCCCCGTATGGGTACCTGACCGTGGCTGTTATCTTGACGTGGTGATTGGGATTGTCTATTGTGATGACCTACTCAATCTTTGTCGGCCGGAACTTTTTCTACTTTAGGTCATACCATGTCAGGTAATTCGGTTGGGGAACGGTAAGATTAAGAGCAGGGACCTAAGGTTCAAGGGCGAAGTCCTGCTAACTGTAGAGGGGTGCGACAGCACCTGCAGTGATACCACCTTCTTACAACTGAATGAAGGAATTATAAAAGGTCGATCCTAAGCATGTCACACCTCATATTACCCCATGGATTCCCGTCTCCGGCAGCGAGGCCTTTTGAAGTACGGCTCTGATAAATCTTGTATTTGAACGCCAGATTCGGTCTCCTAAGCTCTTCTAATAACCTCCAGGCTAATCTACACGGCAAACAACACGAGAGAAAAGGCGCGAAATATGAAAAGCACACTTTACTCCAAGGTCCGTTTATGTAGAGGAAATCTAGGGTATTTAGTGCATTTTAGATGACCTTAGGTTTCCGGAAAATGCTGGAACGCTACTAAACATAATAGCAGTATAGGTAATCATCCAATCAGAAGCGCGACATATGACGTTTCACTTTCTAGATGTTTCTGACAAAACTTTATTGAGTGTTGGTTGGATAAAATGCTTCTTAACGTTTTCAGACCCCATTTTATCTTTTTTCGAGGAATTTTCTAGATCTCCCCAACAGGCTCCAGCACATCAAAAACTTCCAATGAAAAGGCCGTGTGTACCCGGCTCAAGCAGTTGTCCTTTGGGCTCTGTGGTCACCCTCTCAGGTCGTTAAGATCACCATTAATCAAGTTTCGATTTCGCTTCCCTGAAGAAATATTCTTCCACAGTATGGACAGCTGGAAGTGACAACCGCCCCCATACCTGTAACAGCATCCTTGACCATCTCCACGGCTAAATTCCTTCGTCACATCCTAATACTTATCATGTCTCCCACCAACAACCTTCTTCATATATCCCTATCACCACGCACCATCAATGCTAATGATTCGAGTTCACGTAAGGTTATTCCTGGTCTCCTGAAAATATTCTCTAAACTACATGTTGGTGCTTTCAATGTTCGAACCCTGTGTCAGACAGAAAACATGTTTCTTCAGCTAAGACAGTAGAATCTCGCGCTATCGATGTATGTTTTGTCTTCGAAACGCGCATTCGGGATCCTAGCATGGTCATTCGTCTGACCTCACGTTATCACCATAAAGAACCGTCACGATTAACCCTTCAGTTATCTGGAAACCTCAATGCTACTTCCCATGGCATTGTCGGTGCAAATATATCGTTAAGATCCAAAACAGAAAAGGCTCTGTCAAAGTGTATTCCGTTAGATAACCGTCTGTGCGCTGTTCGACTAAACAAGACAATGAAACTCGGACACATAGAGACACCCACCGCTTCCTTTTTCTCGTCTCTCCTTGTACGCACACTGGTTGTAACTCGCATGTAGTTAAAGACGAATTTTACAGAAAGCTTTCCACCTTCCCTCACAAAGCTAAGCGCTCTGATGTACTAATAGTGGCAAGTGGTTTTAATGTCTTTGCAGGCAATCCAAAAATAACTGAAATACATTTAGGTGGGTCTCGCGGTACCGAGGCTCAGCGACCGGCTGCTGCCACTATGCGCAGATAACCGTTTATTTTTAGGAAGCAACAACTAAGCATAGGGGAAGAAGTGGTCGGACATGACGACCCCCACAATCTACCCAACGATGGACTCAAATATACCACATTTCCATCAGCCATCGTTCGACGGGCTCGATAAAAGACTGTCGCTCATCCTAGAAAATATATTTAGACTCTGATTGTGTTTTAGTGCGAACACATGTTTGTCTTCTTTTAACTGTATGTAGAAAAGCCACACCAAGAAGACATTAAAGTTCAGCTAAATGAAGTTATATATATGACTCAGAATCGTTTGCAATGTCGCAGGTACATTCAAATCACTAACAGATGTCACTACTGTTTCCACAGTTGTTTGTATATTTTTCCAAGCAATATCTGGGTCGGCCTCGTTTTTAGAACTATCAAAGTGTGACCTCAGTTGTCCATGGAATCTACTTTTAGTTTTATCATCACTCAATTCAATTCTAATGAGTCTTTTTAGCGTGGCTTTTCTGTGTCCAGTTAGGCGCAAGTAGATGCGTGTCCGCATTAAAGTATGGTTGAAGTCCAAGCAGGTATTCGAGAATGAGCGACAATCCTCTATCGATTCTCTCCAACGATGACTGATGACAATATGGTTTATTTGATTCTGTCGTTGGTTTGGTGTAGGGGGTCGTCATGTTAGACGATTTCTCTCCTTATACTCAAAATCAGTGTTTGTCAGGAATAGACGATTGTCTGAGCACAGTTACAGCATACGGTCACCATTATCTGTTCTCTGAGCCGAAATACCAAAATACCCACCTAAGTGTCTTGATGTTTGGTTTAAGCTACCTACCTGGGCATTAAAAACATCTGCTACGAGTACTATGTCTGAGTGTTTGGCTTCTTGAAGAAGTTCAGAGAACTTTCTGTAAAAGTCGTCTTCCACTTCATCCGGGCTGCGGTCAGTGGGAGCGTAGGCAGAAACGACGATAAGGCAACGACGTGTGTCCCCATCATTCTGAGTTCCTACGGAGCCGTTTAGCTGAACAGCACATTAGTGACTGTTGTCGGGGATCCATCCTAATAGTGCTTGTTCTACCCTCGTACTCAGTGCCCTGTTTACACCCACCAGTTCACAAGAACTAACCATCGTGTCGCCAGACAAACAGAGGGTGTATCTCATCGATTCTCCGTTTTGGCGAGGTGAGATCAAGTGAATGACCACACTAGGACCCTATATGCGTGTCTCAGAGACACAGCATACGTCGATGGTACGAGATTCCAGGGTTTTAGTCAAGGGGTCCTGCTGGCCGATTTGACGTAGGGTGGGTACGTTGAAGGTTCCAATGTGTAATTTGGAGCGGGGTTTCAGTAGAGCTGGAACAGTGTTACGCGCGCTAGGACCGTTGATCTTGGTGTCACTTGAGGAGGAAGTTTATAGTTGAAAGTCGAGGTATGAGGAATAATAGAAATTGAAGAGGAATATCGATTATGAATACAGTGATCAGGAGTGTTGTTAGGGGAATGAGAGTGGTTATCACTTCTCGGTTGTCCACACCGTAGAGGGGTTCTTCTGGGGGTACCTGAAAATGAAATTGGGTTAGAAGTAATCTTAGTGACCTGAGATCGTGACCACAGTGCCCAAGTGACAATTACTTGAGGCCGGTCGCACACGACCTGTTGAGACCTTACTGCTAGAGGCGGATATCCGTGGAGTAAGGTTAGATGTACAATGTTAGGGTCGGCCTTTTCTAACTCCACCATTTCTTGTGGGAAGGCAGCATCGCTGGTATGCTGGTTATCTGAAGGAAACACTACTGCCATCACATCTCTGTACAGTCAACAGTACGACTTCGCCCTCGAACCGTGGGTCTGCTGCTCTTTAACCGAACTGTCTGGCATGGTAGGACCTTGGGGAGTGATTGTTCCATCCAGTATAGCTCGACTTGTTCATTACGATAGACAAGCCCGGCTCCCACGTCAAGGTCGCCGCAACGATCGGGATAATTTTTACTAACAGTCATATTTATAAAATGAGAGGTAAACTACTTGACTGTTAACTATAACGTCACAGGATAGAATTTAGTTTCATCTAATTTGGTTTGGACAGCCAAATGATATCATCAGCCTTTATAAACAATAAACAGAGCTCAAAGCGGGTTATATGTAAATGGACTCATTGTAATGGAAATCTAATCACTTTACTGGATAATTTGAGTATGGAAAATAGTATTGGACGTTAACATATTCTCATAGTTTTAAACAGTTTAATAGAAACAACTCATAATTATAAAAGAAAGTTCCAAAAGTGTAGACAAATAAGTTTACAATAATAAAATGAGAACATTATAAAATAAGGTGGACATTTCCACATAACACACGTTTTTCTATCTTTTTATTTATAGGATGCAACTATAGGTTTATGCACTTTCAGGCTCTCACATTGTTCAAGTCATCAGTCAGTGGTTGCATGGATCAGTACTATTTCTTGACCAAAGTTCTACATTATTTTCACTGTATTACTCCATATTATGACGGTTGATAACTAAATACGTACAGTTCATTTCTCAACTAACTATGTTGGTAAGAGTTTAAGACAAAATTTCGGTTAAGCTCATTACTAGCCACTGAACTGTATTTGCAAACTAGACCAGAGCTATTCTCAAGCCTTTCTAAATTTCTCTTTTCAGATTTTTCAAACCATGATCATGACACAGTAGCCATTAGTGTTCTCTGTCCAGGTTCTATCTGTACGATGTGTAATTCCGAAAGATTTATCAAAGCCGTTCTACCTCTTAATTAAATGGTAACATCTACTAAATGCCATCGTATTTGATCACAATTTTATCTTAGTAGTATTTAGACTTCTCCATTTCTGAAGATTTTTAGGCAAGACCTTGTAACTAAAAGGCGTATGAACCAATTGTCGGCCACCGGCTACCACGTGACTGCACCTCCTTACGTTGTTCCTGCTTCGGTCTGGGCACCCGGGCAGTATGTTGGTAGGTGTAGACTACCTGGTTGGGGACCGTGAGATGATAGCAACCGATGGTGAGAGACCTTGAATGAGATGGCTCAAAATCGTTTGCAATGGCGCAGGTGCATCCACTCTTTGTGTTCTTTTAAATTCTAATCTCCTGGATCCTCATTGTCTCTTTTTTTCTCTTTCCAAATTTATTTCACTGGATTATACTCTTTAAATAGCATATTCAAACCCTAATGTTTCCGATTACTGCTTATACTCTTACTAGCTCTACCACTACGGGATTTGAATCGACAACTGCATCTCTGTGCTAAGGTGGTGTGGCAACTCAAACTGATGTACGTACGTACGAAGTTCTACGTTGTTACTGACTGACTGATTCAATTTCGCTTACTTTAGCGTTTGCATACATCTAATTTCGATAAAAACAGATGCTCCATAAAGCAACAATAATGCTCTAATGTTTTTTATAAATGTCAACTTGTTGGGATATAATCTGGGTTCATAATGGGGTTGAATTTATTAGCTATAAAGAAGTAGTTGTAAAAAAACAGTCGTCGATGTTGTATTTAACACTAGGCCCTGAGAAAGCCCACTTAAGTGTCATTGTGCTTGTCTGGGCTTCGTACATAACATTTTATGTCATTAATTACGTCGATTTCATTGACAAATCTCACCAAATGAAGTGTACTTTTTTAGCTTTACATTATGATGCTCTATTACATCGTTCAACTTGTAGTCAGTAGGTAGTCACTGGAAAGAGTCATTTTTTTCTTTAATGTACACTCTAGGGTCCTCAAAAGGATTCGACTAGGGACATTTCTTTCATAAAAGTTCATTTCCCGATACTTTGGTTGTATATAGATTTTTGAGAAACAGAATTTATGCCAATCTTTATGAGTGGTATCAAATCTCATTTTCAGATCTGATATAGGATTGGCCATGTTGAACATCATAGCTCATGCACATGCGTGTATAGTTTTAAAACAATATAGTCGTTGTTGCGCTAATTTTTGAAATTCATTAAGTGTTAGTGCTCTTTGGACCTTTGATAGATAGACTAGTGCGCTATTACATTTCGAGTTACGTTTGTCTTCAGCATTAAATAAAAATGGTCTTTTCATAATGATCATTTATTGGTTATTGTTAATTTTTCTAAAGATGTTATTTTCCTGGTCGTGCAACATCACCAATTGATTGGATTTAAACATTTAAAATATTAAATGTCTGTTCATTGGTTTAAAGGTTAAGGATTCGCCACGAGATTGAAGGTCTTGGGTTCAGTTTCCTGTGGGTTTGTGGGTACACACCGTACTAGGACGAAATAGTTGTCCAGTACTAGTTTTTTTATTGATTTTCGAACTAACATCAGTCCATGATATAAACTGAATATTGTTATATGGATTGTTAATCAGGAAATTTATTTAATGGGTCAAAATCGAATTTTAGTTTAATGATAAAAATAATATAGTTGTAAAATCTCAATCAGTAGAAAATTACATTTTTTACATTTTGCAACTTATGTTAAACCAGTTCAATGAATAAAAATAAATAAATAACTTTTAATTTGTAAGAGAAATTGGTATGTTTTACTTAATGCTATCCCTGTTCTCAGTCTAGTGAATATAAAACTTTTATTCATAAAATTCACTAGTAACCAGACATGATTGAGAAATTTAATCAATCTAGTTATTTATATTCAATATCTCTTCTATTTAATCATATGGTATTCGACTAAGTGAAGTTTAATAAAGCAAGTTAATTGAGTTTAAGAACTCAATGTAGTATATATTCAATTTCTTAGTGAATTACGGTCCTTACTAAATTTGTTAAAAATTACTCAGAAAGAGAATTTTAATTATCTGGAATATTTTATGCCATTTTGTCTGTTATATACTGTGAGAAACTACAGTTTCTTGAAAGTGGGAATCTTATATGAATGCACACTTATTCGTTTATTTTACTTTTTAAGACTATTGGGATTACCATAACAATATATTTGTGAAACTTAATTAAAGTCAATTGTGTTCCATGTAGATAAAAATAGAGATTTTGGTTGATCGAAACTCTTTTTGAAGCATTTATTCTGAATTCACTATATGACTTTTTCAAAATTAATCTCTTCAAGATATTTTAGTACGATGATATACGATTAAAACTAAAATTCTTGTGTGCTGTTCTTTATGTTTCCTCATTAGTTATTGAATATGTATTAAGTCATTGTTGTTTCGTTTTTTGTTTCATTTAGAGCTGTCGGTTTCTTCACTACCTAGTGATTATTGGAGATTTTATTATCATTGTGGTTTTGGACTTTTACAAAGGTTTGTTTAACTTTTATTTAATAATTAATTTGGCTGTTCGGATAATGAACACTATAATTTGTTTGTTTAGTTTTTATTTCATCCAGAAAACAAGTAAATTTCAAAAGGAAATGTTATATTTAATTTTCTCAAGGGCTGTAAAATGAGTTTATTGGTTATATCAAAGCAGTTGTTTTTCTCATGAGGTCATCGGATTCTCTCATTTCATGTGAAATAAATTCAACAGTTGCATTTCATTGATAGTCGTTAATTTTAGTTTTACACCATATTTTCTTTCACATTACTTGACTTTAATTATGAACCATTTAATTTAATCTTTCAATGTAATCTAAGTAAACGTCATTATTGGTTGCGAAATGCCCACTTTTCCATATAAAAATGCTCATATTGCTTTGAATATAATCTCGTTCAGATGTCCTGTGGAAGACTTAGTGCTGTTAACGTCTATGGTCAAAGTTCAAAGAGGTGGTTAGAATGTATCGTATACATATTGTCGATACATGGTTAAGATTTTTTTTCTCATGTTTGGGTGGTGAGTGAATTTCACCTCCTAATGCATTTACTTTTGATGGAAATTTGTTGATGATAAATATAAGTCTCAGAGAATAGTCTCAAATATATGACTCATGAAAAAGTTTCACTTGATCATTTTATATACCTACCATAAATACATGGAATTTTAAGTCGCTCATTTGTTTTCTTCATTTATACTCACAAATCGTTTTCAATTAATCTTAAGAAAATTTATAGTTCTTATTTTCAGTCGACATGTACTTGTATGATAGATAATTACACAAGTTTCACACACAGATAGATGACAAAATAATTGGAAATTTATGCGAAAGGTAAACGCGTAATATGGTGCTTTTTGTTAGTTTTCAGATAAATTCGAAGTGGATTATTGACATTTAAAGTGATTTTCGATTGTAACGGGATTAAAATTAAACTATAAAACTAGATGTTTAGTCGTTTTTCAATATCTTGTATTTTACTTGTCGAAATGAATCTATTTAACCTGAATCAGCCTTGGAAATCTAAAGAAGTCACTCAGTTACTCTCTGGAGTTCAGCTTTATGTGAATGGCCTGTTAATGAATGAAAGTTGTAACATATTTTTGTTAAGTATGGTTCGATTTTTCAAACACTTAAGGCATGTTTTGTCTTTTAATGGCTAACCATTATTTCGTGCCGAGTCACCAGTCAGAATCCTGATTCTTATTTTGTATATTTGACGTTTATTATTTTCTCTGACTTGACCAATTACACACCTGATCAGAATTATTAGCCTTGTGCCGAAAATGCATTTCCTGTCAATCCGTAGTTCGCTGGCTTCTCCATATTCCCTCCCTTATGTCCGAAAGCTCATATTATATTTACATTTAAAACAGACGTTGTTTGTGTATAGAAATACCGGTCCTTATCACACCATAAAATGAAAATTTTCAATCGTATATACACAAGTTAAAAGTGGTTGTGAATAGAGGAGACTCTGAATAACAGATTACCAACAAATCGCATGATAGTAATTCATGGGTTATGCAGAAGCTTATGATAAACCGTAATCTAGCTACTTAATAATTATACAATAAGAATATATATCATGATAATTCATAAATAAGTCCTGGAGGTTACCATTCCTCTAATTTTCGCTTTGACATATCAGGACCCTACCATTGTAAGTCTCAGTTTTTTTCGAATCTGTATGCACTAAAACTTTTTTATTGTATTTTTAGCAATGAAATAAACGATCCAGGGATTTCCAAGAAAATGATAAATAAAAGAAAAACCGTGAATCGTTTATACCATGTGTTCCTTAAAAATAGTGACCTGTTCAAAGAATTAGACATGGATACATTTCAGTGTATACTGTATCCTAATAGTGATAATAGTAACGTATACTTTGCAGGTTAGTATATCACTTGACTCTTCCTTGTCATATCATGATACGTTTTTTATAAACTACGTATCATAAACATTTATTGAATGCTTTTCGACGTATCTATCGATTTACTCATTATTTAAATAATTTAATATCATGGTCATCTTTGTGAAATTAATGTTGGTAGGTACTGCTTGGATATGCAAATAACAACACAAATTCGTTTCGTTGATAGAATATAGTAATTATAATCAAGTAACTAAAGGTATTCTAATGTAGGTAAATAAGATTTTTGTATGAGTTCTAAAACTTTTATACTTTTCTAGTTAAAAATAACTTGTAATCGGATGTTTAGATATAAATTAGTCGTTATTCTCACATCAGAATAGATGCAGTTCAATTTTTCCACGTAAATTATATACTACTACTATTAACTCGATAGTATGAATCGTTCGAGTTAATGTTTGGCAGATTAGCAAATTAACTTATCCCTACCATAAATATGCACTATGACGTATTTCACCATTATATTGTCATTTAAATCATTCTATGTAGATTATAATGGTATTGAGAAAAATTAAATTATAAATTAAGAAAAAATGTGCTATTTGGAAATTAATTGTAAGTACTATTTGACAGAAAATTGCCCTTAGTAAATTTTATATGTCTTATTCGTCAAATGGACGATTTTACTAACCTACTATCAGTTGATACAAAATTGATTCGAAAACAACTGAAGAGTAGAAAATCTTATAGCTGGATAATGACTAGTTATGGTTCGTCATCTAGTCTAAAATTGTTTCCATTGATTGCAACTAGGAATAGACAAAATCACTTCACTCTATAAAACTAGTTGAATTAAGAAAAAAAGATTGTACAATGGCATTATTGATCATATTCAGTTTATTTCCATAGCTTATATGATGACGTTTTACCCAAATAGCATTTCATTACCGATCAATGTTCTTTTTGTCTAATAACTGTAGATATTCTGTTTAAACAAGTATGCGGACAACACGAAGGTAATTCAATATTTTCTGTTCGTGCTCATAACATTCTCTTTTAATTATTTGATTAATCAAAATGAATAAATTATGTTTATTTATTTGATATTTTATTTCTAATTTTGAACTATATATTTGTATATAGATGTGTCACACTGCTTACTTACTTATAAATTTGGTCATGAACATATGAAGTTTATTTATATCAAGAATAAAATAACTTATGACTGAGAATAATACATCATCGTGATCAGCATCCTAATAATCTTAAATTTCGCACTTCAACTACTAATATGAATTATTTCAAGGATATGAACTCTTTGATCGAATGATGTTACGCGATTATATAATCCGAGAAAAAATTGTCTAGTTCGTTGATTTTTGAACAGTTGTCTAAACTGATCAACTAAATTGTCTCGTTACAATTACTTTCTTACACATGCTATCCCTCGTGGAGAAGCATAGTCCGCTGATTAGGATTCTTCATTGAACTCTTTCCTGAGTTTCCTTATAATTATACATCATTTTTTCCAACAATTCCTATAATTTTTAACTGTTAATTCGTCTTTCTATAAATGAATTAGCTTCAATATGTAGTACATTTATAGACATTTAGTCGAATGTAGTCTTGTTAAGATAGATACATTTTCATAAGTTTTAATTTAAAAGTGTGACACTTTATTTCTTCTAAAATTTGCTCTTGGAAATTGTTTTTTATTTTCAACTTTTTCAGGTAAATATAATTACGTTATTTGTATTGTACATGAAAATCGTGATGAGGTCGCCAAAGGTCCGTTACTTTCACTGTTAAACTTTTATCGTGAAACACAATGTTTACCTGTTCTTACGGTAAGATTGAATTTTCAACATTGTAATCATTCTGTTTAAATGTGACAATCAATCTAATACAATTTATAATTTAATATTTTCTCATTTTAAATCATTATAATGATTTCTATGGTAATTAAAAATTATATTATCCGTTTTTTCTTTCAAAAAAAAACATTTAACCGTGAATATGATCATTTTTGTTCGGTAACAACACAAAGCTCTTGTAAAGAAGTAAAGTGGATAATGAATATTCTGAATAATGCAAAAGTGAAAGATTAAAACTTGTAAAACAGATTTTATTTTTATTACCTTTTCAAATAATGTTCTTGACGGGATGGATCTAGAAAAAACATTAAAAATGATCGATTTTGTTTGGCATATAGAAAACGATCGAGAAGAATTTTAGTTGTTTCATTTTTCTAGTTAAATTGATTCTACAATTCAACACGATATCTCGTCATCTTAAACGTCATAAAATTAAGATCAATCATATAATCTTGTGCTTTATAGGGCTTGTTATTTTGGTCTTTTTTGCTCCATGAATTCATGACTAATCCTGGATAATAGTGAGTGTTTATCACCAGTGAAATGCATCGAACAATTTTGTTTTGTACAGAATTGTGAATAACCATAAATTTTTTTAAAGAACTAAAGAAGTTATTTAATTGTTTCATGGTTGTGTATTTTGCTTTCCAGTTTAATATTTGTACTTGGAATAATTTGCCTTATACTGAAGCCAAACTAATTATGGTACAAAATTTTCTACGTGAAGTATCAAACAAATTAAATGAAATGAATAATTTACATCTACCGGAAATTTATACAACGAATCTTGTTCTTCATCCAACATGAATTATTAGGCTTTAAATAGTGTGTTAATACAGGTTTTATGTGTACACTTTCTAGACAAATGTGTGTATAAACAATTCATAGTTTTGTATGACTAATATACTTTAAGAAAGTGCTTTTTTTCTTTTGATTTGCAATGGATCTGTTACATTCTGAATGTTTTCGTATTGGGCAAGAAAAAAAACAGTAACTTCAGCAATGTCTTTGTATTTTATAGTTAATGATGAGTAGATTTTAACAACCTTACTGCTTCTGAATGTTGTCTCAGTTTTTGATATGGAATGTTCTCATCTTATTTTCCATTTTAGATTATGTGTAACGATATACGGTATTACAAAATACATATTTCCTTGATAAATCTATTGTTTTCTGTTCTATTCACTACTAGTATGTTAAAGTTTTGTGGAAAGAATTAATCTTTTTTTTCTACCTCACTATTAAGGTGATGATAATCTGTACGATAACTTATATTTGATGTTAAGTAGAATTATTTACTAACCGTTAATCTAGTAAGAATTCCTATTTCATACTAGCATCTTCTTGAATGTGTTTGTTTTTCTTCAGGGTCTACTAAAAAGCAACTTCTTTAAACTTGAAATGATTGTAAAATTTATTTATTATATTGATATTTAGGATTTAACTTCTGATAAACTTTATTTTCTTGTAGATCTTAATGAATAACCAATAGGGTTGTTTGTGAGTCCGATTAGTTTATTCTATAAAATGATTATTTAATTACTCAATATTCATTTTATATAAGCAGATAATATATTGACCAGTTATTACACGAATGTTTAATATGTGCGTTAATAAATATTCAGCTTAAAAAGATCACCTTTGAAAAGAATAATATTTCTTTAAGGCTGATTGTATTCACTAAGCAAGTATCAATTAAGCGACGTTGTTTAAAGCGTAATTTCTATTCGAATTTCACTTTTGATGTTTTAAACACTTCATAAATATAGTTTGTTTTAACCTAGTCAAGGTTAAATATAACGATTTTCACTTACGATTTCTAGGAAGTTGTATTTACACTGTAATCATTGATTCGACGGCTTGTACCAAATAATTATCGCTATATTGAAGAGTTAAACATTTTAAGTAGTTGCTGTGAAAGTACGATCGACTGATAACAAAAATTATATCTAAAAACGAACATAATGAATAAACCTCATTTTCATCTTATAAACTTTAATCAGTGATGTGATCGAGTTGAAGAAATACCATACCACCATAATTAGTGAATTTCTTATATTTGTAGTAATTGATTAAAATATATTCAAGGTTAGTATTGTCTTTATCAATGAATGAATCGGAACAAGTTTAAGTGACCTGTTGAGTTCATAAGTTTGAAGATATAAGTAAATAATAACATTTTAATTACAAAGATGCAAATGTGCAAGTGGATTTTTTCAAAAATATAGTGTGAAAGCATACAGTAAAAAAGGTGAGAATTTGTGGATATCTTGTTATAATGTAACAACTGACTGATAAAATGATGCGATCCTTGTTCAAGATTGAACAGATAAATTTCTCATAGAATAGACTTAATCCTAACTAAATTGATTTCAGCAAATCCAATCAGTCAATTGTGTCTAGATATAAATAACGTTTTTTTATCGTGAATGAATGAATAATTTTGACTGCATCAAATAAGGTTGACTTAGTGCATAGAAGCTGACAAGGAACTTTGCATTGTGTAATGTCGTTAACTCTTTCATTTTGTAAGTATTGAGTACGGTCTAATTAACACTTCCTATATGTCATACTCTATATTTCAATTGAATGATGGCCTCCCCATCTGCAGTGTTATCACGGAGCAATTGACTGTTGTAGTTACTGCAACGATGTTAGTGTTCGAACTGAAAAATTTCCTGTTTGTATGAAAGGGATGTTAAGCTTTTCAAATATATTAAAATGAAAGTATCTACTTTCTCAATCAATTAAATTTTCAACTATTACTAACAATAATGATATATTTTTAATATCCTAGCGAGTAGAAAATTCTGACGTCTTGTAGCGTAGTTCAAGTCGTTTCTTCAGAAGTTATCAAGTCGAACCTCGGTCGTGATATTTTACGAATTGCTTTTTAACAACTTAACATATTATATAATCAAACCTGAAGTTTCCCACTATACGGAGTGTTTGTTCACAGTCAAATAGATTTCAATGGGGCCATTTATTAATCAACTGAATAAAGATGTAAATATAAGTAAGAAATACTGTTGTTCTGTATCTAGTACGGAAATAGAAATAACCATTCAGTGATGAAATTGTAATGATGAGAACAACCAAATAAACACTGATTGCTTTGTGACTTTCATTTCCGTCCCTTTTTATTTGTACGTTTTGTTAACTATAAGATTATAAATAAAGGTAATAAATATACTGAATGATTCAGACCAAATGGCTGAGTCACGTGTAAGAAGTTGCTTGCAAAACGGTACTGCTACTCATGGCAATTAAAATTACGTGTTTTTCAAACCTCTAATGTATTTCAACGCATCATGAAACAACTGAAAAAAAGAAAGGTTTTTCTGCAATATATATTGAAGAGTTATTTACTATACACATCAATAATAAGCAGTAGCTATCCAAACTCAAAAATGAATCTTTAACAAATAGAAACGTTGTTCAAACATACAAACTGCTACATAACAACAAATATTGAATGGATGCACAAGAAATGAAAATAACTCTTTAGAACGTTAAGAGAGTACAACTTCACTGAAAAATTACTTTATATATATATAATATCCCAATGACTAGAAAAATTATGTTTAATATCTCAATGACTAGAAAAATTATGTTTGTGACTTAGTGAAAGCCATTTCTTCAGAGTAAATAAATAAATAAATAACCGAATTGAATTAACACAAGCTTAAATAGTATTATATTTATTATTAACTTTACCCAATACTCAATTTTTCTTAAACTATCAAGTCAAGAATTGGATGGAACTAGAAAAGAAGGCCCAGGACAGAGTGGGTTGGAGAATGCTGGTCGGCGGCCTATGCTCCATTGGGAGTAACAGGCGTAAGTAAGTAAGTAATCAAGTCAAACCTCGGGATTGATGCCTGTACATTTGTGAAGAATTATTTATTCGTCCTCATTCTGTAGAACGTTTCGTTTAAAACACTTATATGATATTTCCACAGTTTATGCCACGAATTGATCTTAGCTCGACTATCACTGAAAACCTGGATTCAATAAACGGTTGTTTCGTCTTAGTATGAAACTAGTCAGCAACGCATATCAACAACTTTAATATCAGGAAACGAACCTAGGACTTTTTATCTCGCTTGTGAACACTTGAATTTTAAACCGCTAAGCTGCCATCCAACGGAGTTAAGGTCTGTCTTTAACCAATTTACGATCTTGAACAACCCTCATTCATTGGGCGTCGTGGAAAACTGCCTCACACTTCTCACGGATCGAACTCCATTGGTCACAGCTTCTCACTAACACGGGGTACATCTTGATGCTAATCGTTAGTGAGCACGCGACTGTTATTAATATGGAGGATTTGTGTAAACTATAAATGTTTTGGTCAAAATTATGAGATAATCTATCAGATTGTCTAATTTAAAACCTTACTACAATTTCTCCATATTTCACACCATACGACTTCTAAACATTACATCAGAAGACACACTCGACATTGTTAACAATTGGTCGAGTTGTTAATTACACAGGTAATTTGTAAACCATGTGTTGACACTCGATGTACTTATTGTTGATTATTTCCCTTGAAGAAACTTTCACCTCACAGGTGATTAAAACATTGAATTTCAGTCACTTAGATTGTTACATATATTATTTCCTTCTTAAATGAATTATATGCCACAGATTTATGTAAATGCCTAAAAATGCCACATATTATAGTCTAGAAACGAAAAACTATGTGCCCAAAAATGATTGATAGTGACATAACATATTGCGAACTAGTAATTATACAGCAAAACATACATGAAAGAACCTAATATGAAGTAAATGATAGTGGAAGGAGTAAACAGGATTTATGCACTATTATATTTGCTTAACACTTCATAAGTTGAGAATTAATATCGTCTTTCGAAGTTTATGCTAATTGGTCAATAAGTTATTTTGTCACACGAAACTGTAAATTTTGGCAGATAACTCATCATTGTCACTTTGTACTTATGTTAAAAACACATGATATTCTTATTAGTTATGAGACGTAGACACTAAATACTCTCAAGTTAATATAACAGATATAAAAATATATTTGTCAAGGCCGAAATTCTTAGTATATAATGTAAATACATAGATTGTCTTAATTGGAAACACACTTGAAGAGAATTTCCCAAATGATAATCGATAAAGGTAATAATTGTAAATAGAAGTGAATCTTCTGATTCTTAAAATTGAACAGCTTGGTTGTATTTTTACACATTACGAAGATACTATGTATTATATTTGTAAGTAGTACAGAGTTTCTCGAGAATTTTTCCTGTTTATTTTTGAAAGTATTTTACTAATTCTTAAATGGCGTTACATTTTGTTAGCCCTAACTTTCCTACTCATATCACCTTTAGGGATTGTATAAAGCGGCGCTACTATGAAGGTGGTTTTCACCGTGAACTGTTTTTGACAACAGAACCGTTGGAAGCCAAGGATAATTGAAAGTTTTTTGTTCCATCGAAATTTATAAAAGGGACTAGTTGCTTTAAACTTTTGTTGAACCAAAGTAGCAATAGGCACGCACTCGCCATCACTCAAATAATCGCAAAATGTCCAAATATTTTCAGAAGAGCGAAATTCCCATTTACCAATGTGGTTAGTTAATATTCATAAGAGTTTTTCAATCCAGAACATTTGTGATTTAACGAGTCTTTTAAAGTTGTCGGTGAATTTCTATTGCTCTATTCGTTTAACGCTTGGTAAAACTTTTAAAAACTTGTCACATGGAGCTAGTCATGAAGAGAAATAAATAAATATTATTTAGTTGAACCGTCTGTGGGTAGCTTTCCACAACTTTGTTTAATGAACTGTTCAATCAGTCAGTCATCATCAACTTATAGCCTGTCATAGACATTAGCTGACCCATGTTGCCATAATATATTAGCATATCCTGGTAAAATTAACAAAATGTTTTGCTAAGGACTCTAAACAATGTAATAGTGATGATAGTGGGAAAAAACGAACTTTGGAAATATGGTTTAAAGAGACAGAATGGAAAGCTTTATATGAAGGAAAACTGGAATTAAAATAGAGAGTTCTGTAAGGAGTGAGCACATAAGAAATAAAAAGGAACTTAATTGTACAACCCAGTACGTATTAGAGGAATTAAATAGATCGGTAAAAAAAATTAAACTTATCTCTGGGGATCAAAAGTAACGGAACAGATGGGTAGAGTATTTTGGAGAAACCTTGAATAAACTAATATTTCTGAATTCACCGGATATCGAATCAGAACACAGATTACCCCAAAGATAATGCACCACTAACGATGGGAAATATTAAAAGGGACATCAAAAAAATCAGCATTGGAAAAGTACCTACTAAATTCATATACAGATTGTTGTGTCCTATGGCCCGTCAATTATCACTTGATAAAACCGCCAATCACATTACTGACTTCTATGACTTTGTCCCTCTGCCAAACAAATAATGTGTCAAAACAGAGCTATCAGCCTGAAGTCAACTCTGAGTCCTTATTGGTCCTCTTCGAAGTAAATCCCCGCCTAACCCAGCCCGTTCTGTCCAGAGCATAAACAACAGTTATATGAATTGTATATTCCTGACATAGGTGATTCATATATAAGCAGACCAGACCGAATCACACCATATAATGGAAAATAACAATTAAACAACATCAAGCAAAAAGTGGCTGTGAGTAATGTATCTTGAAACTAATAAATTGGGAAAAAATTATGTATGGTAAATCGTATAACAGTAACCAATAGGTCAAATGAAAGCTTGTAATAAAAAGAATATGAGTATATATATAATCTAGTTACTTAATAATTATCCAGTGAGAATATATGTAATGATAGTCCATGAATAGTTCCTAGCAGTTGCTATTCACTTATTCTTCGTTGGGATATAATATAGATGTAACTGAAAAGGTATCAAACATTTTCCTCAGAAAGATGTGAAAGGAAGAACAGGTACCAACAAACTGGGAAAAAAGGTACGTCATCACGAAACCGAAGGAAGGATTGTTATAACGGTGACTGCAGATTAGGGAGCAGCGAATTATCGATCGGACCAAAGACACGTAAACACGTAAGAACGGCCTAGAGTTCTGATTGGTCCTGCTTCCCTGTCTAGCCCAGCCAGTTGAGTCCAGAACGCAAATCTCAGTCTCTGCAATGTGAATCATTATATCTCAAGCATACTGAGTTTAAATACCAAACAAACTGACCACAACGTACCAATAAAATATGAAACAACATTTGTACAAGAATTAGCCAGATGTGGCTGTGAATGAGGGAGGTAGTGATTAACAGAGAGGGAGTAATTCATGAACGGTAAATCGTATAATAATAGTTCACGGGTCAAAATAAAGCTCACAATAAGAGGGACATGAATATGAACAGTTTAGTTACATAACAATTATACGATAAAAATATACTCATAATATTGGTCCATAAATGGATCCCAATAATTACCATTCATTATTCTTATCAGGATACAACAAGGATATTTCAGTAAATGGGAAAATTACAAAGGAGAGTATCAGTCAAAGTTTTTCGTTTAACTGAGTCTAATGAATGATCTAGCTGGAATAAAACTTAAAGATCAACTAGTTTACTTTCTTAAGGATCACTCATATAGCGATCGACTCGCGCCACTGAGGATCATTGATGAATGGCCAATCGAATGGAACTCATCATTATTCACCAACTACTCTGATTTTATAAAAATATTCGAGAACATGGATAGGGGGACCTTATGAAATCTTCTTCGACACTGGAGTAATCGAAAAAATCAATACCATGACATGAGACTTGTAAGAGTGGGTTAATCGGAAAATCTTGGATGAATGTCAGCTCATAAATGTATTCCAAATGAAGATTACTTCAGGAGAGGACTGCTTACTTTTACCTCTCCTGTTTCTTCTGGTTTCTGACTGGATTGTGAAGATCTCAACATATTAAGTGAATCAAAAAACACAGTAAAGTTTTTGAACCCAGTTAGACGATTTGCATCTTGCAGCTGACTTAATCCTCCTGTTACATACACGATAACAAATGCAAACGAAAACAACTGTTGTTGCAGCGGATTAGAAAGAAATGGGGCTCAGTATTATCTAAATTCATCTTTGGACATGTCGAAAAATTTGATATTGTAACGCTCTAAACTACCTTACAGTCGCATAAGAAGAAATGTCAGACACTGATCGTCCCGTAAATCCTGATAATGTCTTGAGAGTAACAGATGGACGAAATGATGACAACCGTCATTCGTCGTATCAACCCAAACTTTTATGTGTATAAAATATCTTGTAGTCTACTTTCCCGCCTAATTCATTCACCTATAAATTGTAAAGTATCTAGAATTAATTTTCAATAGTAAACCAAATAAATTTTTATGATTAACAAACATAATTACATTGTGAAGATTTTCGCTTAATTATTCAAATCATTTCGTATACTAAAGAGAGTAGAAGGAATAAAATTAATCTAATTAATCCGACAATTACTGCTATTTTCCCATGAAATGTTAAAAAAATGTTCGATTGTACGAATCTAAAATTTGGAGATTTACCGTCACCATATCCTAAAAGATATACGTATTTTTTAGATAGCTATTCATTCAAAATACTCCATACTGATATACTACAGTTCATTATTAATGATCTACACTCGTACAGAATAAACCAGATACCAGTTTGTAAAGAAATTCAGGAAAGATACTAGAAGTATAAAGGATACTGACATGTTCAATAATGGACTTAAAAATTACATTCTATATTTTTAGTTGTTCAACTAGTAAACTAAAGTGTTTCGATTTTCCAGTTTTTTTTTAATTGCTCACTTATTTCATGTAATCACATAGTTGAAATCTAACTTTATATGAATCATAGTAACTAAGACTAGAGATCATTACATGGAATCGATCAGGTAACAACTTAATTCTGATAAGTCATCACATTGTAAGTATTGAATAAAATGAATTCTTCTAGATTGTTACACTTCAGTATCGTATTTGAATATTCAAATAATGTTGAAATATACATACCTATATGTAGATGCACATGCTAAAAAGCACACATATTCACATAAACTAATTGGGCTATTTAAAGAAATGTCTATAATTCATACACAAAAGATAAATTTTTAAAAAAAGATCTTAAACACACCACAATGAATGGAATGTATGGATGTGATTAAACATTATCCACTTGTAAAAGAATGTTTATACTAGAAATCGACAAAAGTTGATTATATAATCAATGCTAGAATGAAGGTTTTGAAAAAAAGAAAACTAATATGCAAACGAAGATTATAGACGAGTAAATAAATGGTCAATGCAAAATTCTAAAAAGTCACCTTTTTTTATTTTTTTATTGTATCATTGGAATTAAATTCATCCAAATTTTGTAAATAAGAATTTCCTTTCAAAATAGTCTAATATTTTTTTAAATGTTAAATGGTAACTAATCAGTAGTATTTCTTAGATATTGATAATGTGACACCTTTAATATGTGAACAACTCAATGTTTATAATTTGATGAGCATTGATGAAAGCTGATCAAGATTAAATAATAGTGATTTACTTTGTTTTGGCAATAATGATTTCCATTAATGGGTTTATCAACAAACTACCTAACTCACAAAGCATTCTCATTGAAATCCTTATCTTTAGTATTCTGAAGCAGGTTGTATTTTGGTAATAAATACAGTTAAGAAAAAAGACTGAAACATGGGAAAAGTAATTTAGCCTTGGATATATGTAATTGGAAACAACGGTTGTTTAAAAGGTATTTTTTCGATTTAACTCGAGTAGACGACTACTTTACTTTATGTATAAAGAAATGTATGTGTAGTGGTGCACTTTCGTAAATCTATAGCATTATGAATTGAATATATGAGGAAAACAAAATAGATTTGCTACTTCATGGGATAAACTAGTTTATCACCAAGCTATAATCCAAACTTAACAAATTCTTTTATTCAAGTCGATTATCATCTTTCCATTAACCCAAGTGATTCCACACTGCATCCACTATGTTCTGACATTAGGTGGTAGGAGGTAATCGGTGAAAAGCTTTAGATATTGATTTTATGATAGTTGGTACTCGTCGGTAGAGTGAAATTCAGTCATCTTTGAAAGATACAGAAACGATTAATGACAAGCGTTAATGCTCAGGGATAAATCATTACTACGTTTGATAATACCAGCCAGAACAATACCCTTGTAACATTTGCAACTGCATTTACTGGTGGCGAGGGTTTAAGTATCATGAGAAGCACTGGTTACCGCGAACATCGAATTAACCAGGTTCGTTTTAAAGGTTCTGTGGGCAAATATATTTTTACTCATTTATAGTGTGAATGGTAGACGACGACTAAAAAGATTGTTGGATTACCTAGCCGAGTAAACTTGATGAACACCACGGAATTCCTAGATGCACAAAAAATTAATCTACATTCAATAGATACGCTGATATTGTTTAGATCTATCAGTTTATGTAAAAACGATCAGTTAACTACATGATCAAAGATTAACCGAACAAGATAGTTAACAGGAATAAAATTACACATAAAGACAAAAGATCACATAAAAGGCCAAAAGATAGACTCAATGCGTACAGAATGAATAAACAACGTAATTATGGATGAATTACTGGTTGTCCAGAACAAAAATTGACGCTATCTAGTTCAAAGAACTCAAAAACACCTAAATAAGTCTACATAGGAAGTAGTTAAATTTCTTTATCAGTATGGAGGTTGTGGAGATTATTTCGTTTTTGATTGAGATCATGAACCGATTGATGTTAGACCACCAATTTTAGAAACCTGGAAGCACTGGATGGCCGTCTAATCCTATTGCGGGACCCCTCAGCAGTGCGCATCCACGATCCCGCTCGCGGGATTCGAACCCAGGGCCTTCGGTCTCGCGCGCGAACGCTTAACAAACTGGACCACTGCGCCGGCATCCAATGGTGACAGTGTCTAACATCAGCCAATCCACGAAATTGCGCGACCAACTTCCATTGTACTGAGATAGATACCTGTCTCTACCCGACATGGATTAGCTCCACTGATCACGGCTTCTCACTAGAACTCCGAGAATTCCCTCACGAAGCTAGTCACTAGTGAGCACATGTTGATTATCGTGGATTGGTTGACGTTAGACACTGTCACCATTGGATGCCGGCGCAGTGGTCCAGTTTGTTAAGCGTTCGCGCGCGAGACCGAAGGCCCTGGGTTCGAATCCCGCGAGCGGGATCGTGGATGCGCACTGCTGAGGGGTCCCGCAATAGGATTAGACGGCCGTCCAGTGCTTCCAGGTTTCCAAAATTGGTGGTCTAACATCAATCGGTTCATGATCTCAATTAGATTTTTTTGGTGGAAAAATAATTTTATTAGATGAATTCATTAAGATTAATAATAATTCAATAATAGAAGTTTGAAAATTTTAGAATTTTCAAAATCATTTGTTTATATTTTCTTCCATAGATTAATAAGTAGAAACTGATATGATGGAAAGAAAAGTCCATTTTTGATTGATTTACTCATTATGAGTTTAGTTCAAGATTACCTCCGTTTCGATTCAATGTAATGATTACTCAATGTAGTATTTGGTTTTCTTTATCTCGTATGATGTTTTATACTATATAATATGCGGTATTCTTGTATTCGATTGACATGAACTATGTTCAGTAAGTGATTGTTTATAACTCTAAGTATTTTTCATATATGTGATTTCATCCTAATTATTAATCGAAAATGGGTGTACAATTAATATATAAATGAGTGTATTTTCTACTAGAATCATTGTTGTCGTCGTCGTGTTTTAGGGTTAATAAATCATCACTTATGTCAGTCTTTGTGTACTTACTTTCGTGTCGTGGGAATTGCAGAGGTCCCTCGTTCCGAGTATAAGTGATAATCGTTTGCGACATAACAATCAGAGACGACCAGATACTAAAAGTAGCATTAAAAGAGCCAAGACAATAAGCATTCAAACGACAAATTATAACAGAGATATTTTAAAACACCCAATTAATAAATGAGCAAGGTTATTTTTATTTTTAATTTTATTAAAATAATACTGAATATACAATTACATTGATTACAGGAAGTTATTGTTTGAAGTGATTTTCAACTGAACAATAAATGTATTATTAATAATAATAATAAAATAAATAACCACAGTATGTTTCCTCAGAATTTAATAGAATATTATTTTTATATCATGTGTTGTTCGCATACTCACAATCATTATTATCATACCTTATTCAGCGGTAAATGACATGAACACAATGGATACACTTATAAAATAACCTCCAGACATCAAACAGTCATGAATTACACTTATATATATATACTAAATTGATGGAATTTTGTAGTTTTTATTTAAAATGATATCAACCGATTATATTGTTGTAAATGATTATATATTCATTATAATTGAAACGAAATTATAGGGTGAGTAATATTATAATTAACGTAATTCATTAATTATCTATGTATGATTATTATCCTGCAACTAAATCTAGCACTATATTTCCAAGCCAATCAGAGTCACGTTGTTTGCTTTTTGTATTATTTTTGGTGCGAAATATAAACAATGACGGTGTAACGTATCATTCGAAAATTAACTCGAACAATTTGTAGTCCGATTGTTTTAATTTCAAGAATGTGTCATTGTTGATTGTTATTGATTAAATTGATTATGATACGTAATTAAATTTTGTATGTTTACTAAGTCATCAACTGAATTTCTCTCTAGTTCTTTTCTACTCTAGATTTTTTGACAGACTCGCTGCTCTGCACACTTCCCAACAAAGAAACAAGATACTTCTGAAGTAGACCCAAACCTATCGAAGATATAAACGTTACAATAATAACTAGCATTTATGCTAAGAATATGATGTCTTTTATTGAGTGCCTACATTGTTATTACTAAAACAAATTCGAATTTCTTATTGTTGTGACCGGCGTTCTCCAAAAACTGATACTGATACGCGGTCTGTCATGCGTTAACTCCCCAAATGACTGCTCGATCAAGAACACAAGAGTGAGCGATAAATTTTATTAGGCTATCGAATAAAACGCACAAATACTCATTTATATATACATACCATTCTACCCCTAAAGAAATTAATCTATTTCTTAGCCAATGAAATGAACTTATCTTTTAGATCGCTTCTGATTGCTGTTGATTGGTCTTCTCATTAGGCTACTTCTGACTGACTTACCGTATCGCCTACCATGTAGGAAAAATTACATAGTGTAAATTACACGAACAGCTCGTTCTTTCATAACCAGACTGCATCCAAAGTTTATTTTAATGATGACAAGAGATCATTCATAATCGTTCTATCAAAATGAACCCGATAATCAATTCATGTTAATACTTATTAACTGAATGATGGTCACTTGATGTGTCGTACTAACTTCTTGTAGGTGTCATGAATTTCTTTAACACAATTTTCAAATCACTGCTTCATAACGTCATCTTGTTAACTTATCACCAAGTAATAACATCAATATTTTGAAAACAAATTGGAAATTGTTCGGAAAACTATTTTTGACCCCATGAGGAATTCAAACATACATTGATCTTCTGTAGAACAAGTGAAAGTAGTTTTACAGAAAAATTTGTTTCTTTTAAAATGGAAAAAACCGCTTATTAATCTTTAAAAAACCATCACAAATTTATAAATATGTACATTTTGATAAAATTTCCGGTTACTGATTCTTGTTTACGATGAAGAGTATACTTAGGGACTAATGAGATGCATAAAATAATATCAACGTTCTTTTAGTGTAGAATAACTTAGGCAGCATATAATAGCTTCTATTTCTTTGAAACATTATTTTATAACTATAAGATACATTGAATTACGTAAAACGCTAATCATAAACATTCTTATCATCTTGAGATATTTTTATATAATTGGTTCTTAGCAGAATATTTGAACGGAATAAACACGTTACAGTCTTTTTTCACAAATAAACAGGGATTTATCGTAAATTTTCAAATCGACTTCAGTTATATTACAGGCTATTAACAAGGTAAATTACTTGAAATAAAGATCAAACTAATAATTATGTACTTTGAAATTTGATATATTGGTTAGTTTATTGATACAGAATAGTGTCGACTGAAACTTAAAATTCTAGTTACTTGTAAACATTAAGTTCGATTTGCAACGACTCAATGAGAATTTCCTGCTAATATTAGTCATTTGTGATGTATAACATCTACCGCTGCATTCTAATAAATCTGTATTTCCAGTTTAAGAAAACAAACAAAGCTGATGAAGGCTATATATATATATATATATATATATATATATATATATATATATATTACTAATCATGAGATAGTGAATTGACGGGAAGATTTACTTATGTATAATCTTTAATAAATTTTGAAGTGTATAATTATGAAATAATTTAATTGACACTAATTATCTAACAACATTTTGAGTTGTTGATTGAGATCATGAACCGATCGATGTTAGACCACCAAAAAAACCTAGAAGCACTGGACAGCCGTTTCGTCCTAGTTTGGGACTCCTCAGCAGTGCACCTGCACAACAATATACGCTGGATTCGAACCCAGGACCTACGATCACATCAAAATATTATTTTTTCAATGTCAAGTAACTGTTTATTATCTGACTAGTTTTCGTCTCTTTCATTAAAATAACTTTTATATTAGAAGTAATAAATACTTGGTCACAAAAGATGACTGTAAAGAATAGAAGGAAAGAGAGAAATTGTAATGATTGTTTATTCAAGTGTTTATTTGTTTTAACATAAGGTGGAAGATAGAAATTCAATGCTGTAGGAATAAATTTTTTTCATTACCAACTATTTTATTTATCGATAAGTGATTCAAAGTGTGATAATGTATTTCTGTCTCACTTTCTAATTGATATACAAATAATTAGTGATTTATCGATCAGAATTGATAATTATCTTAACGTTGGAAAGAATTTTATGAAGGTTCTATTGTTATTGTTCGCCTGTATGAAATGATGAAGATAATTAAGTTAGGAGACAAAATGTGGTTGATAAAAAACAAAATGTTCCGTTTTTTTTCAAAATGGTGAGCTTTAATTGCGGGTATATCAAAACATTTTACCTGTATTAAGAATGATACACTTGATTACATTAATATATCTGTGTTTTCGACCACTTGACAATGAAGACACTAATTGTGTATTCAAGTCTTTCATCCATTGCTAATTTTATTATGATGATAGATATATGATGATAACGTAATCTGAAAATAGTACAACTTTTAAATCAACAGTAGTCAGGTAACCATCAATAATTATGGAGCGCAAAGCATCTGATTCATTGAAGTATGGGACTTCAACTAAAGTATATATACATATTTCTGTTGGAAATCGGAGGTAGTCTACAGAAAACTCCAGACCCAGGATTCGTGCTATTTAACAACTATCATCAAGGTATACCTGTAACCGTGATGGAACTGATGCTCTCTGACAGATTCGACCCCATGTAACATAGCTTGACAGACAGTCAATAAATTGTTGATGCATCACGGTCCTACAAGAGGTCAGTCATAGCCCGGATAGTTCACAGGTAACGTTTCTGACTATTTAGCTATCAACACTGTTTAATTCAATTGATATGTAATTACATTAGAATGCCAGAAATTATTCTCAAATTAAGAGTCATTTGTAAATAATGATCATCACTGTGATGTGGAATGTCTTTACTTTTTGAAGTTATATATAAAAAACTAAAAAGGAATGTTTTTAAAGTGATCAGTTTGTGTTAATTCATAGATCCTGCAAAAAGTAATCAATGATAAATGGAAACTTGAAATTAAGAAACAAATATTATCAGTGTTGGGGACGTTAGATCCCCAGAACTCACTTGGGAAAGGTCCTAATTTTGTAACTTTATTTATAAAATTTGAATTTCCTTATTTTCGCGCCAAAGGCGCTCTTGTCATCTTCATGTCGTATTTCCCACTGGGAAGTATCTTAAATGCTATTGGTCCGTTGCGTCCTTTAGTATGCTATTTGGTAACTCTTCCTAAGGATGGTTTTGTACTGTATATATACGTTTTGAATTGTGTTTGTTGTTATTGTTCGTTTCTGGCTGTTTGCAGAATATACTTCCCCATTCCAAGCTTGAACTTCTCCCTTCAGTTAACGTGGCTGAGAAGCATCAAATAGCTAGCTTACTGATATTTGGTCACTGAGTCTTTGTTCTCGTTCGCAGATTAAGTGAACTCGTGATAGCTTCAACTCTAGCAATCAGGAAAATAGATTATACTACTTTTTTTGAAAATTGTATATACTAAAACTCTTCAGTTATTCATAAGAATCTCAAATTATTTTACACTACAATTAATCTGTTCTTAGTAAGATATCACTGCAATTCAAAACATCTTATCTATAAATCTTCTTCAATGTTATTAATTTTTTTCGGTAATAATGAAGTCGCTTATATTACACAATTATGTCATGTTTCGGATTTCAGAAATATGGGAATGACGTTAATAACTGGGTGTGATTTGTATGATTATATATATAGAGAGATACATTTGTACGTCTTGACGTGATCAGATTAAATTATTGATAGACAGCTTAAATTTTCTTATCAGTATATAAATTATTTGTCTATTTGTATAAACTGGTTATTCAAAAGCATAATAACAATAATTTAATCAATTAAAGCAAACTTTTAAAATAACGAAAAAGGTTCTAATTTACAAATAGAAGTTTCTTATGACTGACGTAAAATAAATGATTCACATTTAATACTAAACATTTATATATATATATATATATATATATATATATTCACTCGATGATACTTACCTGGATAGATCATTCAAATAAACCAATTACTCTAGAAAAAAACCTTTGAATTAAAAAAAATTTAAAAACACATTTTTGTACAATTTGAAAAAAATCAATTCTGGTGAATTTTGATGGAGTTTTGTTCTCTAAGCTAGATGTTTTGGTCGTGGAGAACAAAACTCCATCAAAATCATCCACCTGAGCTACAAATCTTTTCCACCATCTCTGATGAATTTTAATAATTAATGAAAAACATCTTTACATTTTGAAGGGGAAAAAATCTGTGTTCATCATCTTTTTTTTGTTGTTGTTGTTGCTGCTTACTTTCTAGTTTATTTTCATGAATTTGTAGATATTTATAATAAATATTTGTCTTTTTAATTAAAATATATTTGTAATTATGCTTTTATTTTCTTTCATTTATAAAATACAATCTGTTATTGGAATCAATTATAACCGGAGATTTTTTTCAGTATTACATAACGTAAAGTTCATCAAATTCACTTATTCAATAAGAATGACACTATTTACATTTTATATTTAAATAATTCTATTAATTTCACAGATTAACATCACACTGATCTATTGTAATGGATATGTACTTTTTTTAGATTTCACTAGGGGTTTCATTTGTAACATTTTGTTCAGTGGTAACTAATTTCAAGATGATATTTCATATATTCTATTGAGCAAATCATTAATTAAAGTATAGAAAGTGAAATATAGCATTTGTGTTAATGTAATTATATGCAATATAAGTTAATATGTTCATTTATATATGTGTATAGCTAATAAAATGTAAATAATTAACTGATTTCAAAGAATTTATAATATGATCGTTGAAGCATATTACGATTAAAATATTGATAGAGGATTAACTTCAATATTTTTTTTAGACAAAGTGAAATTCAAACTTAACCTTTTATTCTTTGTTTAAAGATTTAATAAACTTATTTGAATAAAGTGAAAATTACACAAAAAGCAACACTTTAGTTGAAACAGAAAAAAAAAGAAAAACATTTTGACGATTTTGATTTTGATTATTACTCTGAAGAAGTTCAGACAAGTTAGCTGGACGAAACGTTGGAATTAGTTAAATTTCAATCGCTGAGAATATTTCAAATATAATTTTCACATATAATGACTTCTCTATACTCGGTGCTCAATTACTGTCAAACTGTTCGTTCTAATCTTGACGAATATTCGTATATGTTTTGACTTAACGTTTTACATTTTAAAGTTCTTTTCAAAAAATACGAGTCATTTCATGTAGTTTACACACTTTGAATTGAAATTAAAAGGAAAATTTTGGTTGAAATTTCTTGATACATGACCAGTAAACACAATTCTTTATTTAACTAAGTAAAACCTATGCATTTTCGACCATGTTCATTGTTTTTTACTCAAACTTTTTATCAGATTATGACATTAGGATCAGATATAGTTCTTTAGCTATTTATCAATAATATCATTACATGAAGCACCCTCCATTTTCCTTTACTGGAGACGTCTACCAACTTTTGAAACCTGAATACTGTTAGTGAATATCTGATTGAAAAAATGGTTCTAATTTTGTAATATTTTATGTATAATCAAATTTTTATGAATTATACATTGCAATTGATTGAGTGATGGATTATTAACATACAATTTGAAAGATATAGTTTTATCATCATGGTTTGTCAGTACATTTCATGTATATCTGTTAGTCTGACAAAGGATATTAAAAATATGTTTATTTAACTAAACAAAATACATTCCGAATGAAGAGAATTAACTTCACCGACTATGTTATTACTTTTGACTTACTCACGCCTGATACACCTCGTGGAAGAGAATAGACGCTCACCAGTACCCTCCATCTAACACTGTCCTGAGTAATCTATTTCAGTTCTTTCCAGTTGCTATCAATGCTTTTTATGTCTGCTTTCGATCCCCGACGCAATGTTTAGCTTGGTCTTCTATCTTTCCATTTCCATTCAGGATTCCAAGTTAGCGCTTGCCTCGTGATGCACCTTAATGGCTTCCTCAATGTATGTCCTATCCACCTCCAACGTCTTTTCTTAATTACCTATTCAGATGGAAGTTGGTTTTTTCTCTCCCACATTAGACTATAGTTGGTCGTATCCAGCCAACTGATGCAGAGACTGCTGCTACACTAATTGTCTTCAGTTGCATTTGTTGGTGTGTATGGTATAGAATAGCTAAGTCATATGTGAAATTCAAATATTCTATCTGCAAGCGAGCTGTCCATTGTATTTCGTGCCTTCCCGCCACATTTGGAGGTCTTCATAATCTATTCAACCACCAAAGGTAACAGGAAGGAAGAGAGTAAGCGGAGTTACATGACTCTTTCATAATAGTTGCAGAGACATTATGATATTATTGGTGGTTATTGTTTTTTTCAATGGGTACACTAACATCATCCGAATTGTATACTTCTTTGTACCTTCTTTTTTCTTATACGTTTGTTTTGTTCCTGATTATTATATATGGTTTAGTCAACAAGAACTCTTACTGTGTAACACATTAGCAAACTTTCACTTAATGTTAAATTTCAGATATTTTTGCATATTTGATAATTACTTCATTTCATTCTGTTTAGTTTCTTAAGAACTAGAGGACATTTAAAACGGATAAGATGTATTGATGAATTTCATGATTATGTTCTGTCACCGTAAACACCATAATTAATATTCACGTTTACTGAACCCTATGAGTAAAATGAATATTATTATTTGTAATCGTAAGGAACGCGATCCTCTATACTTCTTCATTATTTAAAATTTCAATTAAAGGATAATTATTATAAAATAATTTTATTGATGTTGAGTGTTTCTCTATAGAAAGTATAGTAACCAAGTTTTAACTCTTAAGTAAAATTCTGTGCACAAATATTATCATTCAAGAAAAAGTTGTTCATTTATTACTAATGAAACCCTATTTGATATTAGATAGTAGAAAAGAGTTTGGAAGTATCGGACAGAATAAAGTTTACATTTCAGTCACTTGTCAATTATTCTCCTCTCAACCAATTGAAATTTCAACATCGATTTCTAACGATTTGGATAAGCAGCCAGATTGATATTTCACTAAGTCTAAGGGTATGATGTTGATTACTACTAAGTGATTGATTAGTGTAAACAATTTACTGTATAAAGAATAATAAAACCAGTTATTACTATTATTAACTAATTTCCATTTCGGTAAACCCTTAAAATGTATTGTCAACTGATTATACACATTGATTTCACACTTATGAATTTCAATAGTAATATATATATATATATATATATATATAATTCGTCAATGAGATGTCTTATTAATAACCATCAATTGATTAAACAAGTTGGCTTTTACAAGATAAGCACGTAGACGTTTTTCATCTCTTAATTAACTGGATATCATTATTAGATACTACAAAATCTAACTAGTTTTATTTTTTCATATTAAAACGTTTATCACTAGTATAATTCAGCTTCTTATTCAACGTCAAAATAACCCATTGTTTTTTTATTTGTTTGTTTGCCTAATTCAGCTGAATATAATGACGACCACCGAAGTTGTCAACTTGATCATTGATTCACATTAAACATTCCATTCAACTATGCGAAACAACATTGTGTTGAAGTTTCATCTATAAGAGTTCTATCTCAGTTTTAGAAAAAAAACAAATTTTTACGAATTATTTCATAAATATTAGTCAAAAGTTACCAATAGAAAGACATTATTGCATCACTGAGTGAAATCATTAATTCTGTTTGAAAAAAAGAATGCAAACAAACAAAAGCAGACAACAATTTTTCAATCTATTCAACTTAATCACTATATATTTATTGCGTAACATATGAAGGAATACTGTTGAAATAAGTTAGCTAATATATATGCATCTATATAATAACTTGATGTAATATACACCGAAGTAAAAGACCGAACGATAATCATCATTGATAAATTATACCTTTGTCAAACCTGAAAATAATTGATCACTGTTTAAGATAGAACCGTATGAAAGGATTTTGTAAAACTTCAGTATTATTTCTTACTAAAAAATAATATGAATATTCTTTTTCTCTTTGCAATTTTACTACCTGTTATCTCACCCTTCTACATATAAATAGATGTATACAGATTATTTGAGCATAATCATTGGCTTTGATACATTTCACATATTTTCGCCAAGTTATTAAAATACAATTAAAATTTAGACTTTTTTTTCTTGATTACAATTGATTTGTAGCTTAAGAATATTTCCTTTAATCGAATATCATGATCACATATATTTGTCCGATTGAATTAATTCCAATAAATATTAAGGCAACCAATAAATATCCTTCTTTTCTATATGGTCACTTATAAGAGTTATCAATGCCAGTTAAAATTTATTTTCCATGGTGGTCTAGCTTCAATTAACTCATGATTTCAACTATTGAAATTACTAAAATCTCCACAAAACCCTTTTCTGATTATAATATTATCGTTAATAAATCAAATATTGTCTTGACTGATTGTTTAGTAATGAATAACGTCAATATTTCCATTACAATTCATATTGATGAATAAATTATTAATGAGGTGAAACTATATTGATAAATAATGTTAGTAAATGTTGCTAATGTACTTGATTCGATTATTTGAGTGATATTCTATTCTTTTCAATTATAATTTCTGTTGACACTTTCTACTTATCGGGATAAAAATTCATTTTCTGTAAAATGATAAAATGCTTCGAAAAAATTCTAATCACACAAGTTTAGCCTACAAGGAGAGCATTTCAGTGACAATGGTTAGTGATTGATTAATTAAGCGTCATGAACATACAACTTCTCGAGTGTTTCAAATTCTTGAAACTGACAAATTTATCTTACCGATAATTGTTATAGGTGTAGGGATTGCTAACAATTAATTACAACTTCTTCATATAAAAGAAAATACGTCCAATTATTTAACACTTATACATAAAGTAATAATTGTATGCCAGTAAACATTGTTAAATGTTGACTGAATTTTGTCGTAACAACCTTACACAATAATCAAAAAAGTACAGATCATGTATTGTAACTTATTTTCGAAAGATATTTTCTGTGAATATTGCATTTGTTCTCATAGTGATTGATGATTCAAGGAGAAATTGATTAATTTATTATACTATTTTATTGAAAAAGCTCCAAATGAATTTGCGAGAAAATTTGTTATCTATACAGAAATATGAATAATGTTTCAAAAACTACACTGAATTGTATGTGGTAATAAGCAAATATAATTTGACACGTTTTTAATGGACATTCTAGTGATGTATATCGTGTTGAAGTTACAATGAAACTGGTAGGACTGAAATACACATAAATTATTAACTAACTTGTCATAAATGAAATGGAATGTATATATTAGAATTTAATGTTAAATCATTCAATACATGTATAATTAACATTTAAACATTAAATACACTCATGAATTAAGATTAATTCTTTAGGTTTCATATCAAAATTTACTGTGCGTAAATAACAGAAATTAGACATGAATTTAATAAAAATGATAAATGAATATCGTTGAAGGTAATATTTAAAGCATCCACTGATAAGTATACATGTCTCAAGTAGTATGTTATTGATTAATTAGATTGGAGTTATATTATCTTCAATTCATTTTCTATTAAGGGTTTTGTGCTATGTTTTTCGGTATTTGGTATTTTGTGCCAAGTTAATTATTTAATCAGTTAATTGATTCTGTTATCCATTAGTCCTATTTCTTTCATACATCTAATAATTGATAATTATCTACTAAATCTTTCTGATAAAGTCCAACCTTATTGTCATGTAGGCGATAATTATTTTTACAGGCCAATAAATTCAATGACCTGTAAATCAATCTATTTAATAGGAAGAGAGAAATTGCATCAATATCCAATAAATGTCATTGTATTTGACAAATACTTTTCTTTTTCTTCAAAATGACTTATTGAGAACTAATTGTTATGAAAACAACTTACTAGTAAGCATTATGTGAACCAGTGTAAAATACAAAATAGATTTAAAAAGTGAAGAATAATTACCTAATATACTGAAAGGTCTTTAAAGTTTAATCATAAAATCAATGTATAAGAAATTAGCTAGAATGTAACATTTGTGCCAGGTTTTCTTCGCACTTTATTCATTGTCTTTGATAGACTCTATGATGATATGAAGCAGAACTGTTAAAACATTACGGAACCTTTGTTTAAAATAGTTTATAGAAACTATGATACAAAATTCCATTTTAATTTTATGAATTATACACAAAGACGTGAAAATTATTATCAATCATGTTTCATGGAAGAATCATTTGAAAAGCTCGTGGAATTGTTTTCTGTTCTTCATCTCAATAAACAAGCTAATTTTCAAATATTTTCTTACCTCAATAATAAAACTATTCTTACTTAATGCTTTTAATTATTTATCCTAATTCAAGAATAGTAATTTCAATCAACCATAATGAGACCACCTGTATGGGGTTGTGAAGTTTATTGAGTTTTATTGAGATCATGAATCTAAGTAAAATAATCATTGATAACCTGAATAGGGTTTAGGAGATTATTAGGCTTCTGCACTATTAGATCCACGCTCAGTTGTCGTAGAATTCCGAGTCCCAACAGCGGAAGGATGTCTGCACACGATCGAAGAGTTTAGTACTACGACGAAACGACTGTTCAATGCTTCCAAGTTTAAATGGTTGTCTAACTTATATCGGTTCGTAGTCTTAATATCATAGTACAATCGTTTTTCACATTTAAACTTCACATTATTTTCGGGAAAAAATTCTTTGTTACTTGTGAATTTTAATTTGTCAATGTATGGTATACTTTGCATAATTAAAAGATTTTTTTGATAAATTGAAAATATATATGCCATCTAATCAGTGAATGACTGTTATGGGCTAATCAGACTATAATCATTTCTAAAATCAATGGTTTGTAATGTAAACTAATATTATTTTCTTTATAATTACCATCAACCAAAAAAGCAATAAAATAAATATTTAAGTATTTCTGAAACACGATTTGTGTAATACTATATAGAGTTGTTAGAAAAATTGTTAAAAAGACCCATTTAGTTACATCTATAAAGACATCTAATATAGACAAATTGCTTGAATTCGCTACATCCATGTGTATTTATTGATTCAACTGCTCCTGTGGAGCCAGTTATATAGAGCGTACAATTCGGCAAGTTCGTCATCGTATAACAGAACACCATCCATAGTGGTTGTGCAAAGGAAAGAAAAGAGTGATTAATAGTTTTATTCTCATTCACTTGGTGGACACAGGTCATCAAGTTGAACTGAATAAAGCTTTTAAGGTTATCCACCATATTCTATCAAATTTGCCACATGGTTTACGAGTGCGTCTTTTTCACATTGCTGAAGCTATTGCAATCCATGTTCAAAAACCTAACGTTTACGTCCAAAAGAAAATTGTACAACTACTCTCGTTACCTTGGTCATCGGTAAAGAAGAGTTTGTAGCAGGACTTTCATAAACTATTTTCGTATCCTTTCCATTTTTTGTATTTTACTTATTCGCAACATTCGTCTCTTGATTCTTACATAACTACTATACTGCTGATCATTCATCAAAATATTTTGTTTGTTCCTTCTCTCTTTTATATGTTATGTAACGTAGCAACTGCTTGATTTTCGAATAATTACTTTATTATTAATCCTCTTTCTTTCAATTACTCTATGTTAATTTATAATCGATGTCATTATATAACTATTACGAAACGTATCCACTCGATGAGTATTATTTCATTATTGTAAATCATATTTATATATACTAGTGTAGAGCCATAATGAAAAAATAATTGACAAGAAATTTCTTCGCTCGATTCGTTCCTTCTTTATTCTGTTATGATGAAGTACAATGATATTTCAGAGGGGATGTGGCCAGTGAAATACTAACTCAGAGATTACGCCGGAGAACTGCGATTAGTATTTTCTACGCGCCCAAAAGTTACACCGAGGCTAAAAGATGAATTACCTAGAATGACTACCTCATTTTGTATTTGTCAGTTCGACTGCTCCTGTGGAGCGAGTTATATTGGTCTAAGTTTTAGGAATTTACATTTTCGTGCTCGTGAATACCTTCCAGCGTGGCTAAACAAAGGTTTGATGAACAAAGTGAACAACTCAGTATTGGCCTATTTTATGCAAACTGGTCATAGTGCCAGTATAAACCAATCTTTTTCAATTATTTATAAAGTCAGTATTTTTTCGCCAAAACTGGTCAAACTAAAAGTCCTTCAAACGGCTGAAGCACTAACCATCCGGATGAAGAAACCGGAGCTATGCGTACAGAAGAAATATATTCAGCCACTCCTCCTCCCATGGCCAACATCAAGGCCAACTAATCAATCGTAATCTTAACTATTGAATGACCTAATTTGACTATGACCTTTCGCAGTTAATTGTCTCTGTTATCTTTATTCATAAATCTTTAGTATCAGAAGGGGTTTTGTGGAGATTGTAGTAATTTCAACAGTTGAGATGAGTCAATTGAAGCTAGACCACCATGGAAAACCTGGAAGCACTGGACGGCCGTTTCGTTCTATTGTGGGACTCCTCAGCAGTGCGTATGCACGACCCCGCCTCGTGGGATTCGAACCCAGGACCTATCAGTTTCGTGCCAGGCGCTCAACCATGGTGGTCTAGCTTCAATCTACTCATAAATCTCTGTATTATTATTATTATTATCATTATTATTCGTATTATTGGTTAAATATCATTAGTCTCCTCTATACATGATTCATTCACTTCGCATTTATCCCTCCGTTATACGTCTTACTTATTTGATCGAATTGTAATTGCACTATTATTTCTCTCTCACCCTATTTGATCCATATTTATTTTGATCATGGATCTTAAATCTCACTTAACATATACGCAGATTCAAGTTAACATTCTATATGAGTCACATTGACATTAACAATTTTATTGTATTTTGTTTATCACAATCCTAAATTCACATGCTTTAAACAATGTACTTTGCCATTAACCTGGACATTTTTCAGATTATTAATTTGGATATATAATTGTAGAACCTAAAGAGAATTTATCGAAAAGAATATTCTTCGTTCAATTATTAGTCTTTTAATATGACGGGGATCTTTAAACGATATTTCAATCTAGTCAATTAATTTTTAATATAATATTTAAGCTTTAATTAACTGGATAACTGAGATTATAAAACGCATTAGGAATAAGTGAATTTTCTACGAAAAAAAAGACGTATCACTTTTTTCCCCCATTTAAATATCATTACTCTGTTTACAAATCAGTTTGAACTTGTTTAAATGTATGGAAAAAAAACACTATTTTACACAAATAAGACCTGTTTGCCTATATTGTCCAATGATCTAGATATTTGACAAAATGTGTTATCAATATGTCCATTTGATTATTCTGTCCGTAAGTTGATCATCACGATGTTTTTCAACAAAAAAAAATAATAAAAATTGTTATTATTACTACTAACTAACATACAAAATACCCCTTGCTTTTTTGTTAAACTAACGTATCTATAAAATATGAGTACACATGTACACAATTGTTAAAAGTGAATATCATCAAACGAGAGCAAAGAGTTTTAAATATAATTAAATTGGTGACTCAGCATTTAATTTAATTGCATCAATAATGATATTTTCATTGGTTTAAATTATTTTGTGTGTTCATATGTGGGTGTGCACGCGATTCAATGTGCAACTCCATATATTGAATAAACAATTAATGCAAAGAAATAAAGATGTGTTTGCATGTGTATATTGTTTGTTACTTATCTACAAGTTAGACGAATATATTCAATTAAAGAAAACCAGTGATCCTAGTCATTTAAGCCAGTATTATGGAATGGTTTAAATAGTTTCATGTTTAATTATCTAGTAAGAATGTTTTGTGGTGAATATGAAACTGATGAACTATCCAACATTAATGTTGAAGGCAATTCTGGTATTAAAGCATCATCATCCTCATCAATTTCTTGTGGATGTATAGGTAGGTACGATTTGAATTGATCTTTATCAAGGTAAATTAAACATTCATCTATCATATGTTATGACTAAAACATCCTTTTGCTCAAAGCGCAGATTGATACAAGAATATAATCAATTAAATGGAGTTTCTGTTATTCAATGGTTATATATTTATACCAAATTATAGTGTTCTGTTGAGTTGTACGTCACATGTGAAGTTTGGTTTATAAGCCTTACAAGTAATAGCGATTACTATATACTGAGGAGTGTATTTTTTTTACCATACATAAGACTGCAGGAATTACTACGGAGATACTGTTAAAATCATGTGATTTAACTAATTTAGATTGCTATGTATTCATCTTAGGTATATGCTAAATTAGAAGTCTACTATTTATGCCGGCCTGTTAAGGAAGGATATTTCGATGTATGATTTACCGTACTCGTCTGACAATAATCTGCCAAGTACTAAAAGCATGCGACTGGATTAATTGGAATACAACTCTACCGGTGCTGTATGCTTATTGTTCTTTTATTCTATAAATAAACTTTCTAATCACCCAATTCTCTGAGTTGGATCTAAATTTCGCACAGTTAAACGTTTGTTCATAGAAATCCTTTACTCTAAGTCACGTTGGATGTAAACTGATTGAGTTTAACATGAAGACTTCTGTAGTTTGGACGTTTACATTATACTGGTTCACATATAGTAATTCTAAATTTTATAAATGATCAAGTTATATAGAATTTCCGTGTTAGTTTATTCAATGTGAAAAAACTAGCAAATCATATCGACTATGTTCTAATGAAAATATCATACATGCTGCATTTTTTTCTACTTAATTATTTACATCTTTCAACCCAACCCTTTTTAATTAGTTATCAGTCTTATGATGACTTTGTAAATATTTTCTATTATTTGTAATCCATGTCAGCAACCCGAGCCTATCTAATTAGTTTTTCAACTAGCCTGAATCTTAAAGTCGTCTCTTGGTGTCAAAAGTCTTATGCATATTAACACAGAACTGTACTTCAATATACATGAAATACGATTGCCACTTTGACTGCATCTAAGTAATAAGTTGACATGCTTCATTTCATGCATTTATTCGTTTTTTATTTTATGCAATTTTATAATGGCCTTTCATATTAGGACGAACATTACATACGTAAATCAAAAGACCCACTTTTCGACAGGGAAAATAATGGCTGTAATTTGTGGTATTGAAGTCAATTTGAACTGTATCACCAGGGCTAACCATTCGTACCTGTCTCACTTGTAGAGTAATATATCTAAAAAAATAACAATCACCAAAATTGAGAAAGTAATCGGTTAGTGAATTCAGAAGCAAACAATATATTATCAACAGGAGAAAATTAGTTATTTTACAAACTATTTCAAGTAGTAACTAGTACATGTTAGATACTGATTAAGTTACTTTAAGCAGTACGTGTTTGAAGTTTAGATCTTTTATAGCCGTTTTTCAGTACACATATCTTTTAGCTTTAGAACAACATGGATTGTTTCATTGAGTTATTTTTAATTGCCTTTTGAACGTTCTAAAATAATATCACCAACATTAATTGGGCTCACGTTACGGAAAGTTTAGTAAGCTTTCTATAATCTCGTTGATTGTGTGTATTAATAATAACTATAGGTTTACTTTATCACCCACTTCAGGTACGAACCAATACAGGATATAAAAAAAGTTCTGTCTACCGCTATTAACTAACAACAAATGAAATGTTTTGTTGGAAACTCCTTATTTTCATATTTGTTATGATAACTTTAATCGTTCTTCTGAAGTTCAGCAGTATAATAAGTTTCCTTTGAAAGTGATCTTAGAGACAGAATATTATGCAACAGAAGTAATCTAAATAATATTATCAACTAATACAAGAAGAATAAGGTAAAGCGGTGAATATGAATCAAAAAATAAACACAAGACAGATTTGCCTAGTAACTATTTGTTGAGAGTTTTTGAGGGATAATGAACAAATTTACTGTGTCATTCACGTATTTCGAACAAAGAGATTAGATTATTTGTTGCATACTTCAGACAAAAACCCAGTCAATTAATTTTCTCCATTTTTATTTTGACGGACTAATTTAAGCGTTGACCGTTTTCTGACACACGTCATTTAAATTTTAGTGTTTCTGTTTCTGAGCTGAAGAAAGAATCTAGATTTAACCAATGTACAATTACCATGGTGATATTTGATGTCATTATCCTCGATATTTTAAGTAAGATAAAGGATAGATCCAAGTACCCGATCGCACACTCGGAACATAATTGTACCATTATTCAAGTATTTCAGGATCTGGATATTGTCAGCCGTTTTACAAAGTAGAGGCATATCATTAAAGTTTTCTAAGTCAAGGTTATAGGAACTAGATCAGACATGAAACAAACCATGCTTAGAATCCTTCCTTTGAAAACACAGAACATAAATATCGAGAAACTGAGGGACGCTAACAGTCAATAGTTAACGTGGCCTATTTTAGAGAACGATTTCAGGAAATCTATGGCCAGACGAATAGTGCTCGAACATAGTCTTCAATACCGCTAATTTTTTAGTGTATATTTCAGTCAGAGACACTAAATTTAGGCCAAAGATTCTGGTTTCCTTTAGCCTGTAGTAGGGTGAGTATTGAATTTGAAAATCCATACATAGGCCCTAAATTTTCCTAATTTTTTCAGGGTTACTACTCTGAGACAGTATTTGCGTCCAAAACATAAGATCCTGGGCACTATTCTAGTCTACACTTTCTCTCTATGGTTAACACAACAGGATTTCATTCTTTTGTAAATTGGCATGACCAGTGCTGCCAAAAAGTCTAGTGTATTTGCACATCAGCCTCCAAAATCTAATTAATTTCCTTAAAAAATTATCTTACAATACTGTGCTACCAGATGTCTAAACCTGTAGACCTAAACTTAAAAAGACTCCTGATCTATCTAACTTGGAGTTTATTTCAGCCTTCCCAAATCCACTAATAGACACTTGTACGATTTCAGCAAGTATTAACATAGGTTACAGAACCGTCCGGTTTACAACGTCACTCAAACTGAAAAAATAAATTCTTTAAGTAACTAAAACTGATACGTACTTATGACTCTGTCGACACGCTTGAACATCATGTTATCAAGTACCTGGCGGCTAATATATCAACAAGGTTCCCACTATCATACCAAACAGATAAAATTTACAGAAATGGCCCTAGTGTATTCTAATTTTCTCCGTTTAAGTTAAGCGTTTTAACACCAAACATAAGATAGTTATATTGGTTAGTTATATATTTTTTCGAGAGGCTTCCTAAAAATAACATTAGGTTTGTTACAACCTTTCAGATTGTAGTTTACTTTGCGAACTGGAATCAGCTAGAAAGTCATTAAAAATGAAGAAATACTAGTCGGACGTTTCATAACGTTATAAGATTATTCACTAGTGCAAACCGACGAACCATCCAGAAAACAAACAAAAAGCTTCAGTAGATATTCTTGGAGTTAAAGTGGGAAAACATGGTCAGTTAAGTTCAACTGTATTACATATGATATGAGGATCGCAGATCATGAATCACCTAAACTTAGAAATGTAACATATTATCTTACCTACATACTTACGCCTGTTACTCCCAATGGAGCATAGGCCGCAGACCAGCACTCTCCAACCCACTCTGTCCTGGGCCTTCTTTTCTAATTCGATCCAATTCTTGTTCATTTTCTCATGTCTATCTCCAATTCCCGGCGTAATGTGTTCTTTGGCCTTCAGTATTCCGTGTGAGGGCTTTTCTTGTGACGCAGTTGGGTGCTTTCCTAAATGTGTGTCCTATCCACTTCCAGCACTTCTTGCTAATTTCTTTCTCCGCTGGGATCTGGTTTGTTCTTTCCCATAGTTGGTTGTTGCTAATAGTGTCTGGCCAACGGATCCGAAGTAGTTTGCGTAGACAACTGTTAATAAACACATGTATCTTCTGGATGATGGTTTTCGTGGTTCTCCAGGTTTCCGCCCCATACAGTAGAACTGTCTTGACATTTGTATTGAAAATCCTGACCTTGGTGTTGGTTGATAGTTGCTTTGAGTTCCAGATGTTCTTCAGTTGTAGATATGCTGCTCTTACTTTGCCGATCCGCGCCTTCAAATCTGCATCAAACCCACCGTGTTCATCAATGATACTGCCCAGATATGAAAAGGTTTTTACATCTCCCATGTCTTCTCCGTCAATTGTGATTGGATTGATGCATGCTGTGTTGTATCGGAGAATCTTGCTTTTTCTCTGTGTATGTTGAGACCTATTGCTGTTGAGACTGCTGCTACACTGGTCGTCTTCTCCTGCATTTGTTGTTGCACGTGCGATAGAAGAGTCAGATCATCTGCGAAGTCTAGATCGTCCAGCTGCATCCTATCTGTCCACTGTATCCCGTGCTTCCCCAAGATGTTCACGTCTTCATAATCCAGTAGAGTAGGTCGCCAGGAGAAAGAGAAAGGGTGAGAGTAAGCAACCTTGCCTGACATCAGTCTTTACTTCGAACGAGTTTGTCAACTGTCCTCCATACACGATTTTGCAGTTTAATCTATCATAGGAATTCTGCATGATATTGACTATCTTCTGAGGCACGCCGTAGTATCGAAGAAGCTTCCATAGTGTTGTTTCGTCCACGCTATCAAATGCTTTTTCGTAGTCCATGAAGTTGATGTAGAGTGATGAATTTCATTCAATTGATTGTTCCACAATGATTGGTAGGGTTACGATTCGGTCTGTACACGATCTATCCTTACGGAATCCTGCCTGTTGATCTCGAAGTTTGGCGTCTATGGAGTTTTTCATTTTGTTTAACAATACCCTGTTGAGAAGTTTTCCTAGTAATGAGAAAAGAGTGATGCCCCTGTAGTTATCACAGTTGCTGAGATCGCCTGTCTTTTATATTTTGATCAGAAGTCCTTGTTTTCAGTCTGTTGGTACTTGTTCCTCATCCCAAATCTTATTGAAGAGAATGTGGAGTATACTTGCAGTTACCTCTACATCTGCTTTTAGTGCCTCTCCTGGAATGTTGTCTGGTCCTGCTGCTTTTCCACTCTTGATTTGACTGATGACCATGCTTATCTCTTCAATTGTTGGTGGGCCAACATCGATTAGGAGGTCCGTGGGTGCTGCTTCGATGTTGGGTGGGTTCAGTGGAGCTGGTCGATTCAAGAGTTCTTTGAAGTGTTCTACCCACCTATTTCGTTGTTCTTCAATATTGGTGACTCCTTTGCCGACCTTGCTTTTCAATGGTTGCTCCGGTTTACGGTGATTTCCAGAGAGTTTCTTTATCGTGTCATACAGTTCTCATGTTTCCTTCTCTTGCAGCCTTTTCCGCCGCCGTTGCTAAATCTTCCACATATTTACGTTTGTCAGTTCTGATGCTCCTCTTCACTTGTTTGTTTACTTCTTTGTATTCAGCTTGTGCCTTGGCTTTCTCTGCTCTTGTTCGACTGGTATTGATTGCTGCCTTCTTGTTCCTTTTTCCTTGAATCTTATCCAGTGTATCAACAGTGATCCATTCCTTGTGATGGTGCTTCTTGTGACCCAGGACCACATGACATGTTGAAGTGATTGCCTCTTTGATCCCCTTTCAGTTGCTCTCCATAGTAGTTCCTTCTCCATTGAGTAGATCATGAAAGGCCTGGAACTTGTTGCTGAGGTCTATCTTGAATTTGTTGAGTTTGTTAGTATTCTGAAGAAAGGCCGTATTGAACTTTTGTGATATTGTCCGCCCCATTGTCCAGTGCTTCTTGAGTTTCACTTTCATCTTGGCGACCAGCAAGTGATGATCTGATGCTATATCAGCTCCTCTCTTGGTTCTCACGTCCTCTATATTCCTCCTGAACGTTTTGTTGATGCAAGTATGGTCGATTTGGTTTTGCGTGGTGTGATCCGGTGAAGTCCATGTGGTTTTGTGAATGCGTTTATGTGGGAATATGGTGCCGCCTATGACCAGCTTATTGAAGGCACATAGATTTGCAAATCTCTCACCATTTTCGTTTCTTTATCCCAGTCCGTGTCGTCCCATGATGTCTTCATACCCAGTGTTGTCCATTCCAACCTTGGCGTTGAAATCTCCCATCAGAATAGGCAGGTCCTTTGTTGGGCACTTCTCGACGATTGACTGCAGCTTATTGTAGAATTGATCTTTAGCGTCTTCATTGTAGTCGTTGGTAGGCGCATAGCATTGGATGACGTTCATTGAAATACCCTCTTTCTTTGTTTTGAAGGAGGCTTTGATGATCCTTGGTCCATGAGATTCCCATCCTATAAGTGCATTTTGTGCTCATTTGGACAGCATCAATGCGACTCTTTGTGTATGTGGGGCATTTTCTTCTTCATGGCCGGAGTATAACAGAAGTTCTCCTGAAGTTAGCCGTTGTTGTCCAACTTGTGTCCAATGTGTTTCACTGAACCCAAGCACCTCCAGGTTGTATCTCTTCATTTCTGAAGCAATTTGGAAGTCTCTCCCGGTGTCCCACATTGTACGAACATTCCATGTACCTAAATAAATGGTTGCTCTGGTTGTCAGAAGGGGCATCGGCCTCGTGAATTCCGAAGGAACTCGGCTTTCATCATGAGACGTCATAACTCTTCTAAATGAAGACCTTCTGATTCCCAGGGCAGAGTTTAAAAGGTTTGAATAACTTTTTCTGGTTAGTGTTTTTTTAGCGAGTTAGTTTTCTACGGTATGTGGACGCTAACCCCATGCCCGACCCTCCTCCTTTATCCGGGCTTGGGACCGGCAGTAGCCCCCGGAGGGACTCCAGGCGGAGTTAAATGTTACCTATACTGTTGCTATATCTTGTGAACATGATTATGTATTAGGGATTTTGGTCGGCCTACAATAATTGCAAATTAAGGAACGACTGAGTTACTCCAAGACAAAAAGTTCTATTCAGGACTTATTAACGACATCTGGCACAAAATAATTTACCAAATTAGCTGATAAAATAAGAAATAAAGTGTGCAGAAAACTTGAAATTGATTCGCAACGAATTAAAATAGTACGACACAATGTATGTTGCGAAAAAAGAATTTTGAAGCACAAAAAATTAGCGGACTAAAATTAGTGAGAATCAACCAGAACAGGATAGAGGTTATGAAAAAAAATGAATAAAAATAGACTATCAAGGTTGCCGTTACTAGTTAAGAGCTTAGCATTATGGGAAAAACTGAGTAATTCCTTAATCGTCTTGGCAACTCTAAAATGGTTGTCTAACATATTTAGGGTATATTTCCATAATATCTATTTCTCCTGAAAGCTTATGTGTAACCACGGATTAATTAATGGGATTATCCTCGATACGTTCGTTTTTTAATATATTTTGTGTTTACAAGAATATTAACCATGAAAAATTTAAGGTGAGGTTTTATCCATAAATTGATCTTATCTGGAAGAGACGCTAAAAAATAAGATAAACTGTATACTCGTTTCTTTTTCGCGTTTAAAATGTTCATCAATGTACAATCACAACTGTATGCGTTGTTGATATGACGGGATAAAAAAAAAGCAAAATTACCTTGAGTATTTTTCATATATGTGGTTTTGTTCTAATTACTAATCGAAATGAGTGTGCAATCAATATATGAGTATATTTTGGGGTTAATAAATCTTCAATTGTACAAGTCTTGGTGTTCTTAGTTCGCATCGTGGAAATTGCAGTGGTTCAACACATTAATTGCAGAGATATATGAACTTCAGCTTTAATAATGACTTTTTCAAATAATATATCTTATCTAATCTTTTTGAAGGTATAACTCAAACAATCTAATTTCATCTAGTGAGAATAGTACCAGTGTTATCAGTATTTAATGTTAATTATGTACTAAACGCCCATAAATTATGAATCTATGAAGTCTAAGGTTGATTACAGATCCCAAAAAAATTATTACCTTAGTGAAAATAATTTTAAAACATGGTTATGTTGAATTGTTTATCAAACAAGTATGAGAATTATGTCCCAACCAACAACTGTTAATCAATTTTTTATCAATCATTTTTCTAATTTTGTTAAACGAATCAATGAAGCTGAATAGAAATGTAATAGTTGTCGTTTCAATCAAAAAATTTATCGATGATACTAGTTCCAGTTTATTTGTGTTTATAGTAAATATTGATAAGTCAATAGAAATATTTTCCTCAGGAAATACGTGCATGATAATACTTTAACTCTAAAGTGTTTTGGTTGTGCATAAATATAATGGTAATGATTGAGTAGTTTTTAATAGTAGGCAGTAACATCAGACGTTCTATTTGTGTTTGAAACTGTTCGTTCCATTCAGTGTTATTGTTTTACATGATTATTGGTTGCTTCTTCTTGCAAACAATTACTCGGTGCTTGACAATGAATTATCAATTATTATGCATTAGATTGTGCAATTAACGTTGGCTTTTAAGGGATTTCGTCAATATGCCTGGCAAAGATCGATTCATATATATATATAACACAAGTGACTTAGTGTTGTCAACTAACACATGTTAGTACTTCATCAAGATACCGAAGAAATGAGATCTGAACAAGTGTGAGAACTACAGAGCCATCACACCACTGTCAGTACCAGGAAAAGATTTCAACAGAGCGCTGCTGAACCGGATGAAAGTCGGTCGTGCACAAATCAAATCACGACACTACAGATCACTGTTGAACAATCGATTGAATGGAATTCGTCACTAGACACCAACTTCCTTGACTTTGAGAAAGCAGTTGATAATGTGGATAGGAGGACTTTATGAAAACCTCTTCGACACTATGGTTTACCTGAGAAGATCGTCAAAATCATCCGGAATTCACACAACGGACTAAGCTGCAAAGCTGTGCATGGAAGACAGCTGACAGTTGCATTCCAAGTGAGGAACGGAGTCAGACACGATAGCTTAATCTCCCGCTTTCTAATTCTTCTGATGGTTGACTGGATTATGAAGACCTCCATATCTGACGGGAAGCAGGGTATATAATGGATAGATTGAATATGACTAGATAATGTAGATTTCACAGATAACCTAGCTCTTCTATCCCATACAGACCAATAAATGCAAATGAATACAACTGGTGTAACAGCAGCCTGTGCATCAATGGGCCCCAACATACATAAGGGAAAAAACAACATTCTCAAATACAACACGGAGAACACGCACCTAGTCACACTTGATGACGAAACTCTGTATGTGGTTTTATTCTAATCACTATTCGAAATGTGTGTATTCGTTCTTCCATGTATAAGAATAAGCAACGTAGACAGATGTGTAACATCACGTATTTTTCAATAATTCTTTAACTGGCGTTGATTGACATTAAAAACTATACTAGAAATATTTTCCTATCCGAATAGCTCTAGTGGAAATTCTAAAACAAACAAATTTATTCATGTTTAGTCATTATTTAAAATATTTACTTAACTGTATAACCATAGTAACATATCTATCTGACTTCATTTATTATGAGTAGTGATATCAGATAAGATTTGCTTATTATAATATATACATATTAAATAATTTTCAATATCTTCTCATAGTTGTCTAATATTTCGTGTTTTTCCATATTTATTATGTACTGATCACATGTCTTAATTCATGTATTGATTAGATTTTGTCTATTGAGTTTTTTCTATGTTTGGAATCATTATTAAAATGTCTGAAACTTATCATGTGTTATATTTGATTGTTGATGGGTTAATGGTTAACAATAATGACTTTCTAGAATAAATTTTCCTCTGATAATAAATATTTTCTGTAAGACTTTTTAAATAAATTTACATTATGCATATTATTTAACTTACAAGAATATCAAGATCAATAACTGAAGTTTTGATCCTTGTCCATCGTTCTGACTAATTCACTCATTTAAACTGAAGTAACAATTCATTGTGATGAAGCAGTAATTCTACTAATTAGCAACGAACCAATAAAATTGTTATGACAATCAGAATGATTGTTAAAACACTGAATCTAACTGAGATACTTTAAGTGATAGTTTAACCATACAAACTATCCCTGTTGGGGTGATCCAGAAAATTGCTTGCAAAAGGCAAGCAAGCATCAGGAAACACTAAGACGTATTTCATCCAATCAGCGTTCACTTGAAGTTTTAGCCAAAAATACCAAGGAAGCGAAACGTCACATGCAGAGGCTCTGATTGATTGGCTGCTACCCTGCTACTATGTTTAGTAGCATTCCAGAATTTTCTAGCGACCCAAGGACATTTAAAATATTATAAAAACCCTGTGTTTTCTGTATTAAAATGAACCTTGGAGTAAACTACTTCTCGCATAATTTGAGTCTTCTCTATCGTGTTCAGATCGCTGTATAGTTCTAGCTTGGGGGTTACAGAATAGCTTAGGAGATGAATATAGCATTCAATTCGCACGACTTATCAATCCCTAAACAAACAAAAAAAATTACCAACCAGTTGACGTAGTGTGTGTTTATGTGTAAATAACTATTAGAAAATTATAGCTGTAATTTATTTTTGTATTATCCAACTAAAATAGTATAACTATGGGCTATTTGTCAGTTAAAATGAATAATCAAGGGTAGGTGTAAATAAAAGTCAAATAAATTTTTATTTATTTTTGGCCAAATCATTTAAACACCCGTTTTTTTCTCCTAGAAATAATAATGTGTAGATTTTGGCATGTTTCGCAAATAAAACAGGAAATATATTTTTCTTTTAAAAAAAATTTAAAAAAAGAAACATATTTTATGTTATTTAAGGAGGATAACTTAATATCATATTTGTTCAGTATCTAAGTAAATGTCTTTCAATTTATCCTTTAATACATTTTTATTGATCGAACATTTTCTAATGTATATAATATATATTGAATATTGAATTGAATTAATTGACTCAATGTCAAACAGGTGTGTTTAAAACCATGTGATCTTTAATAAAGTATCTTATAGTACTGATTTTATGAAGCCATTGATAAGTCTGATAAATATATGTAGGCAAAAAAATACGACATTGATTTTATTGATCAGATTATAGCATTACTCTGTATTTATCGATTTATTATGTAAATTACATAATTCAATTTCTATTGATTGACTACAATTTTTCCTTAATATATTGGTTTATTTATTCAATATTCGATATAATAAATTGATTTAAATTATTAGACATTTTAATGAAAAATAATTTAATAGTTTTTTTGTTTTATACTTTCACCTTAATACTTTCATCCATTTAAAACCAATAATCGTTTTAGTTTCATGTATATATATATGACAACAGTAAATAACCATGTATTAATCTGAATGTGATTGTAATATCCACTTGTTCATTGTCGTGTTTTATTGTTAGACTTTCAAACGAAATAAATCAACTTACTTACTTACGCCTGTAACTCCTCGTGAAGGAGCATAGGCCGCTCACCAGCATTCTCCATCGAACCCTGTCCTGGGCAGAAATAAATTTACTAATGACTAAATAAAAGGTGATGTAAATGTGAATATAATTCCATTATTATATTATTAATCCAGGTAATGACTTAACAAGAGAACCTTTTGATGCATTTGTTTTTTGTACTCAAAAACGAATTGAGCAACCCGAAAACTTATAATAAGAGAATATGGTATAGGATGAAGTCATAAGAAATGTAATATTTGTTTCTAATTATCTTTTAAATGTTTGAACTAATATTTGTTGTGTACATTTTATCTGAACAATCAATAAAGATTCACTTTTGTTCATTGATTTAGAACATTGTAGACTAGAGATATTTACAGAAAATTGAATACAATGTTCAAAAACATAAAATGGTTTCCCTAGAAGAATATTGAATTTTCTATAAAAAAGACATTTCACACTGAACGATTTTTCTTGTTGAGTTATTGATGTATATGATTGGATTAATTAGCCTCTGTGTGTTCTTTCAACTTTCTGATTTGATCTTTCAAAATGTTTCATTGGTTAAACTTTCTATGGTAAGAAGCAGTAATAATTCCCATTGATATCCTATTCTATTGGTAATTATTTGGCTAGGCTTATTGATTGGTTTGATTCTCTGTAGAATTATTAGGAAAATGGTTCATAAATTTCACCACTGGTCACAATCCGAAATATGGTTCGAAAGTTATTTTGTAATTTTTATAAGACGCTTTACAAATAAAAGAGAGGAAAGTTCTGTAGATTCACTACATTTACATGTGGATTGAGTTTTGTGATAAACAAATACAATCGTCATGTTTTATGATAATTCAATAAGAAAGTATTCACACAGAAACGGTTTCATTTCAACTTATTTAACCTTCGACAACTAAGAACCTTTTTGTTAAGAAGACAAGAAACTTGTCTAAACAAAAGTTATTCAATACTGTTTAATACAATCTGATATTTTAACGAACACTGTTTAAGCTGATTGCTTAAAATTTTTTTATAAATTAAAAAAAACAAGACGTCAATTCTGAAGAAGCGGAAATAACAAATTCCTCATGATTTCCATATTTTATTTCAAGAGTTTAGAATAGTTTTTCACAGCTTTCAATAAATAATTGTACATTATTTTCATTGTTTAGGATCGCTTAAAAATCTCTGCTTAATAAGATGATGTTTTGATCGCTTTAATATGAATTAGTCTCTGATAAGATTGTTGTGTTACAAATTAAAAGAAATCTTGAAGGATTACGCTTGGAGTAATCAGCTCAAATGACTGAAACTACTGTTATAAAATCAATATGAATTTTATAGTTAACAAAATGTAACTGTACTAATTTGTGTTACCCAAACTTTTAATTGATAAATATTTACTTCATAATTTCAGATATTGACCGATTAACTTAAAAATAATATTTTCCTTTGATTTCAATACTCAGTAATGTTAATTTGAATCGATAAACGATCGTCGATTTCTCAGCATTGTCCTGTCAAATCGTACTGTAGATTGTTATAGTTGAATATCAATAATAAGTGCAGTGTTTTCCATTTTTTTCAAAAAAAGAAAACAAATATATTCCTATAAGCAATGATGGATAGTGGCTAGCAGTGGAATCCAGGATGCGCGTTTCGTCCTATTTGTGGCTCGTCAGCTGGATATACCTGTATCTCAGAGTTAATGTTCACTCTGGGACTCGAACCCAGTACCATTTGCTTCAAACGCCATCGCGTTATTCACTCAGCTACTGAGTCCTGATAGCCACTTGCTTGTGCTTGTACTTGCTTACCAAATGCTTGTGAATTAAGGTAATATCGAGGCGTACTCACAGTATGCACATATGCTAATAACAGACTGATCAATTGCAGTCTTAAACCTCAATGGGAAGATACAAGCCAAACAATACCAAGTGAATTTAAATATATTCTTAGTTTGAAATTTGTTTCATAGTAAATAAAAGTTTGATTAGGTAGTAAGCTATTGATAAACATCAATTAAAATAATTTATCATGTTAATTTATACAATAAAATATTATGATGTTCAATGTGTATTCAAGTTTATCAGAACAAATGTTGAAATTACTTTAATAATAGATCTATTATCATTGATAGTTTTAAATCATGTATAATTTTCATTTCTCACTTTAAAATAAAATTTTCGTTCATTATTATTCAAATAGTTATTACATAAATAGAATTTTGAATATATTATATAACAGATCTCATTCAAGTTACCAAGTGTAAATGAACAGCATACTAATTAGTAAGATTTCATTTGGAATACATGTATATATGTTGTTGAGCCGGATCATTTTCCAAATGTTGTGTTAACCTTGAAATTAAGTTACATTAAAAACTTATTTAAACAGCAAACCATAGACAATTGACAAAACTTGGAGAATAGTTTTATTTTCAGCTAACACTTCTTTGTCGGTGACCATTCGATATCCAACACAAAACTGAAACTAGTGTTCTATAGTTCTCTAACGAGTATAATATACTCGGACTAGCAAAATAAGATTGGTTTAAATTTTGAGATATATATACACTTATTATAAAACAATCTATTCCCGATTGGTTCTGTATATGCACTTGCCATAATACTATACACTGAATATAAAAGATTTCTTACAGGTATCTTTAGGCTCTCTTATCGTATTGAAAAGAGCAAGAACAAAGATTCTAGCAGAATAACATGAATTCATTTTATTTCGTCGGTTCTCGTCAGCTGCTTACAACCTATAGTATTTAGAAGATAATAATTACATAATGGGTTTAAATTGATTACATGAGAGGGTTTATATTGAAGAAATATTCGTAAAGTATGACATGGGTGTAAATGAAATTAATAGGCTGAATATTGTAAATATATACCTAATGTGACAGAATATATCTTTTATCGTAATTGATCTAAAAGTTGACGGAAATGTATAACTTGTTTGATAATTATGTATCCCTAATGAACGGGGATTTTATTAATAATCAGACTTCTGTTCAATCTATAGGAACAAACATTTATGTCTATGACCGAAGTAAAAATATAATTGGTTATTTTTATGTACGCAACTTTGGTTTTAAATTGCAAAATGAGGGGTACATTCAGTAAAATTCGACTCAAATTTTCCATCGGATAAGATTTATAAGACTAAGTCATGCTTTTGCAAGAAAACTAGGCATAAGCTTACTTTAAATTCACAAAGCGTCACTTATTCACAATTTTAGACAAAAACTCAGCGTTGGTTAAATTACATTTTTTGGGGTTTTTAATTGCGATTCAGTTTTTAGGGTTACAATATTCCTGTTGTTGGTATTAAAATGAGTCTTTACACATGAGCATTCTAAGTGGATCATTTTGATATAGTCATCAGTCACATACATTTTTGAAGCAGATTTGAATGGTAACTGACAGTGGAAACTAGTACATGCTTCTCATATTTGAGACTCGTCAACTAGATATACGTGTATATCAGTACTGATGTTCGTTCCAGGACCATGGGACTCTAAATGACTTTAATTAACTTAAATTGTGTACAAACGTCTTTGCTTTCATAATCCATCGTCACAAAAGATTTTTATAATTTTGGATTTTCGAGTCTCATTGCTATGGCAGTCATGTAATAATTCTAGCTTTAGGTGGTAATTTATTACATACACAATTACTGTGATCACCATAATTACTAAGTGCTTCCTACATTTTATATTAGCCTATATACTTAGTTTACATACATTAATAATAATCCAAACCGGTGTAAACTTTACAATTAAAGTTAAATATGAGTGGTCCAAATCGGTCAATTATGTTATCTAGCAAATACAGCATGTTAATAGTTACCTAGGCGTAAATCAGTGTATTAGAACATCACTACTGACTACTAACATCGAAAATATTGATACAATAAAAACACTGTTACATTATGGGACAAGGGTATATTCATTCTCATTTTTACCCAACTGTTCATAAGATAATCACATTCCTATTATTTCTATTATGATCTTTCAACTAAGCAACAAAGTATAATAACGTAAATTATAGTGAATAATTTCAAATACTCATTTACATAATTTAAAATGTTAATATAATTTAAATTTACAAGCAATTGAATATTTTTTTTCAATTTTTAATATATTTATATTTGAGTATTTTTTTGTTATAACTCTGTTTAAACACTTAATGTTGACCGTTATCAACAGAACAATTAATTAGTTATTAATATATATGTTGAGGATGGCAGTATTATTTACATAGATCTGAATATTTCTAAAATGTTGAATATAATACTCATTAAGATTTGATTTTCATTGAAGAACTAACTAGGATTAATAGTAGTTTCACGAGTTAACAACCTTTGTAAAGAGCCCATCTACTTTAGAGCACATCTAAATCTATACATATTAATACGTTTATCCTTGAGAGTAAGAATGGTTAACAGTCGATTAGTCAAGTAATTGTTTCTTAGACAGTGTATTTTCGACACATGCTATTTTCAGTTAAACATCTTTTTCTAGGGTTTACATTACCAACATACTTTTAAATCAAATAATCAAATCAATTATTGAGATTGTAATATCTTTAAGTGATATTAGAAAAATACATGAAAATTTTGGAATTTTTACCGAATGAACTGAATGACAAGAACATATTTGACTTTATTTCAATTAACTTGAATTCATATGACAATGTATTACTGTCTAGGGATTGCTTGAAACTGCTATATATATATATAATGTTAAATTAACTGTATCTGCACATTTCATTTAAATGCAGTACATAAACAATGCCATAGATAAGTATACAATTCTGAGAAAACAATCTGCTGAAAATGGGCAAATGTAAAGTGATAATTTATTTCATTGAAACATATAAATATAACTATAAGAATATACATATATGATAGATATATGGATTAATATTGACACTGACAAAGTTTACATTGAAAGGAAATTTTATTTTTATAGGGTGTATTGTAATGGTTTCTTGTTAAATCAACAATATTTATCACATTGTTCATAATATCTATAAATAAGAAACAATTCATCGCTGGAATTAATAGAACTACAAAATTTATACAAGTTACTTTTGAATTAAATGCGTATTAACTAACTTTTGTCAAATGGTCATATATATGGTCATATATTCAACTAATCTGATGAGCGAAAAGCAATTTTCTAGATATTTTTGTCAATATGATGCTTTGTGAAAACTATCACTGGTTGATGCAGACAATTAGACAAATAGGAAAAAATAAAAAAGGTCGACTAATGTTGGACAATACACAAAAATGGTGTTTATTTTAAGACTGATATCAGTTAATTATCCAGTTATATAATGTTAAAAACTGATGTTTTTAGTATTATTGTAAGCTTCTGAAACCATAACGAAGCCTATATTTGCAATTATCGCATCCGATATCCTTCCTTGAATAAACTATGATATGTTTCCATCGACCTGATTGTCCAGACAATAAGGTTTTTAGAATGAAGGGAATCCACAAACCACACGTATGTAATGTTTTCGTCTAAGGGATATTCTTTTTAACAAAAATATTTTTTTGGAAAACGAAAAAATAAATTATTGAAACCTAGCAATCAAAAAGATCTGAACAGGTAGGAAATTTGATCCTGAAAATATTTTTGTCATGTGTTTCCAATTTGAAATACATTTTTACTAACAGTTGACGTTATTTAAACAGCTAATGATGTCAAACATATATCCACCTAAACAAATAATGGGTACATATAACTAATGAGTGCCAAGCTAAGACAAAATTCTAGTTCAGTTGTATCGCGTCCTGTAAGTTTTTTGACCACAGTGTAACTGTGATCATAAGTGATTAGCTTTGAAATTAGTCATGTCGATCATGTCGTATCATAAATAACATTATCTAACAGGCATGTTGTATTATGAAATGATTAGAACTCGAAATATAGACCAGTGAATTCTGACACAATGATCATTTACACATTATGTTAGTCTCAGAGCCTACGAGATTTGGATCCGAAAGTGTATAGTTGCAGCTTTGTATTGCTGAAGAATCTCAAATAAGTAATAAACACATGTACAGTTTTCCCAGATTTCCAGTGTTTTTTCTAATGATGTTGACTGACAATGAAAGGTTACTTTAAAGGATCAAATGTTTGTTTGTTTGTTTGAACACAGAAATGCCCTGATACGGCCGGGAGTGGGGAGGGTCCGCTCTTCCCCTCGAAACGCTCTCACACAGCCACGCGTTTACATCCTCTGTCAGGGAAGTCCTACCCACTACCTTCTCGTGACAGGGGTGTTGCTTACGAAAAGCGAATGCCTGGTTCTCTAACCGGGTTGGTGGACATGGACAGTCCACCTAGGGGAGTTGGAAGACCCTGATTCCAAACCAATGGTGCACATGGGCTCCAGTATCCTGAGGAAACAAGTGGCGTATGAACCAATCGTTGGTCACCGGCTACCATGGGACTGCATCTTTTCACGATGCTCCACTGCCTTGTGGGTTAGACCTTTAGGTCAAAGGCTCGCGGCGTGGCCCTCTAAGAAAACCACCTGTTTTGATCTGGGCACCCGGGCAGTATCACAGCTCACACACAAACAAAATGAAATGACAATATTTACTAGAAAAGACCAAATATTACTCAATTAATTCAACTTTCAAATTAGTAGTTTAATTATATTTACAGTTAATGATATACTGATTGACAATATTCTATCATGACAAACTGAATATAAATATAGAATATTTTAAAATTTATGGAAACGCAACCGACTTTAGAAGTTAATTAGAGTTTCATTGGCAAACTTTCGATAATTTTAAAATGACATTTGAAGTCTAAGTTTGTTTTTCTGCTCAAAATAACTCTAAAGTACTAATTTTTTTAAAAATATTACGTTACGTCCTTGATCTGTCTAACCACTTTTGGTGCTGAGGATAACGTATCTAATCTAGATTAAGACCTTGACGCGATAGGCTGACCGGCTTAACCATGAGGCTAGCACGCGTGAGTTCGAAGTATCGAAGAGAGAAGAAAACTATTCTATCACCTGATTAGCTGACATGCACGCGAGTGAGAGAAGACAAGTCAACTGGAACACTACTCGATTTATTCTCAATTCCTATCTGGTTCCCGATTTCAGATCAATGTAAAGAGATACATGAATAAATAGATCACTAACCCAACCACAACGTACAAAGTTACAGTTAATTTATGTATTGTAAAATTCGGTTTTCATTTGATAATAATTTTAGTCAAATAATACTTGAATAGTTTTAAGTCAAATGTACTTTTTTTTAAAAGGAATATTCTGCTAGGTTGAAAACTATTAACTGAAAATAGCATCAACGATTTTCGTAAAATATTCAATGGTAGACATCTTATTTCTGAAATATTTCTAAAATTTGAGTAAATATATCTTGCTGCGTTAAACGTTTTACATAAAGATCTCAGTATGACATTGAGTGACTTGAATTGAAGTCTCACTGAGAATATCAGTTCTGTTAAGATTTTAGATATATCATGTTAGACACCATAAAATCTAGGTTCATGTTTTTCAGTAAAATGCATTGAACCACATGAATTCATATTACATAACTACTTTTTAGCATATTTGCGATAGTTAAAGTAAATTTATGAGGTTTTTAATCATAGATACCAATTATTAGAATTAAATACTCCTTAAAATATGAGTAAGGAAAGGGATTTTTCAAAATGATGTAATTTGAAGTTGTTTTTTTTACATCGGAGATCGACATCAGACTGTAAACAAATAAAACCCTAGGAGACATTAAAAAAAGAAAACTTTTCTTTTAACAAATACATATAGGATTAAAACCTAGATACTTCTGATCTTTTAACTGGTTGGATTAAAATCCATTGATCAAGATTTTTGACCATTTTTATCATTTAATTCTATTGGTTCCTAAATAAATTTACTTTCAGTAAATAAACAGGGGTTATTTTAATTGATTAACTATAGGATTGAAAAAGGTACGTGTTTATATTATCAGCAAAAAGAACAGTTTTTGTTTTATTCTATTGACAATTTTTGAAAAACGAGATCTTGGAATTATGGTTGGTATGTAAATTGGTGGGTAAAATGTAGCGAACAAGAGATAATAATAAATAAGAAGACTTAAAAGAATTTATCAGATTACAACAGTTGGTCAACAAAATAAGTATCTGAATCCAGTGGCTAAGTGGATAGTACGATGGCATTTCAAGTGAACAGTACTGGTCTCAAGTCCCATAGTATTCACAAACTCTGGGATTCAGATACATCCACCTGACGAGCCCCGAATGGGACGAAACGCGTGTCTTAGATTCTACTGTTAGCCACCATCCATCTCTACTTGTAACTGGTCAATACTGTCTAGATATATTACCACAAAACTGTAAGGTGAACTTTTTTGTTGAATCTTATTATTGTTTCCAGAGATGTTATGCAATATTTAACACTTAGATAAGTATCAAAACAAAGTTCAGTTACTACCAAAACAACTAACAATTTGTTTCACGTGGACAGATACTTTTATTCTCATTAACCAAAATCCTTTCAGAAAACATAAAGAGAGGTTTGTGTTTCTATGAATTAACTTTTTGAAAAAATCATATTGTTATTCATTTCTGTTCTGAAAACAGAATGAATGAACATCAAAAAGAAACATATTATTGTAGAAATATATATTTACTGATTTATTTTACTTCTGAAAGCGATGTACACTTGATTTTATGTTGCAAAGATGTTAGGAAGGATCAATATGAAACTTGAGTAGTTATTTTCTAGTGATCTGGTTAGTACATTTGAAGGGTGTGTTTATTAAATGGTTATTTTATGACATTTGCAAACATTGATATAGAAGACAATTACATAAGAAGTTATATTATTTGATACTATGTTGTTCAATAAATCTTATATTATCTTCATTCTAGTTTAGTTTTCACTGTCAAAATACCTAGGATTATTTTGGTTTGATTCTATTTTTCTACTTTGGAATATAATCACTCCAACGGTTCATATTTGTGTAACTTAAGCTGATTACTGATTTCTAATCAACTCCTAAATATTTCACGATGATATTGTCCGGAGTCACGTAGATCTTGGTAACATAAACATTGTATTGTATTTGTTCAAGTGTTTTTGACGGCATCATAAAATTAAACAATCAATAAATTTGTTTGAAATTCAGAAAATGCAATAGTAGATCGACATCAGTTCATATTTACAAATGTAGCCATACTGCCACCACACCTTTTCTTATTGCTTGATCAGTCCTAACGACAAATATTGAAACCTTATGGTGATACTTACCAATCGTCTTTAGACCATTTGACCAAGATTCCTGCAATGTGATTACACCACAATACGTTACATGTTTGAACTTAGTAGAAGTTAAAGATAGACCACCTTGCCAATTAATGATCGGCAGTAAGAATTTAGCAGTTGGGAAATTGACAGCTGAATAATGTTCATTCTTTTCAATGCATATTGCCATCCGCCACGATATCTTTTTTTGTTATACTTTTCTGTACCTTATAAAGCTATAGGTCGTAAACTTTTCATATACGTACCTGAATAGGTTATGCGACCGATAGATCAATAGTGCGTTAAGACAAACTAAAGAAAATAACTTGTTGAAATATATAGACGGTAGGAACAAGTGGAACAAATATTAAAGCAGGCCGCCTCGGATGCTTACTCTCTCAAGATACCTACTATCTTCTTGAAAACATCTGCTTCCTGGTGAATTCTAAACAAGATTATCCAGTTTTGCTGTCGGAAATGTTATTGCTTAATAGTTTAGGTAATTACTGTCTTCCTATGAAAACTGATATATTTACATCAATTGCTGATTAGTGACCAATGTTATATTTTTCTGATTCAACCAAATACCTGCAACCAATTAACATTAAAATATAGTGTAATTGACGTAGAGTCATTTTAACTAATAACTACACCGGAACTTGATCGATAGAATCTGATCAGCACTCGAAAATACTAGAAAAACATGACAGTCACTAATCAGTAATCAGTCAAGAAAATAGATAATCTTATTGACTATTATTCAACTGATGAATATTCTTACGTTCCATACATACTGTTCACTTATGGTCTCAAAATGCCTTTTATTTATCAAATATTTCAACTTCAAAATACCAAGAAGCTAAAGAATCAACTTGCTTTCTTTAATTATTTAACACCGTTTTCTGTTCTTCGTTTTTAGTTAGATTTTTTCTCTCTTTGTTTTCTATCTCGTTCCATTCTGATATCGAATTCAAAGCGTAAATTTATAACTAGTTTGTGGTCTTTTCACTAGCTCATTGTCCCGGAAGTTATATGTTTGTATTCTCACATCTTAGTTATCATCAACAAAATTGAATATTATCATGTTTGATCTAATCGAAATAGTAATAGTAATAATAGTGGTATTAATACTGATGACTATCTCATCAGATAAACGATAATTATTTCATTGATATGTTGACACTTTATTTTCTCTTCAGTAAAACAAAGGACTAGAAGATAAATGTTTCTTGTTTTTTTCTTATTTTTTGCTAAGTTCTTGTCAGTGTTGTCATTGTATGTTATGTTGGTTTTGTTTTCGTTGTCAATGTCATTTCATTTTTGTTTGCTAGCTTGATTAATTGTTTGTTTATAACAAAAGTACACCTCTCCATTGCATTTTTTTCTGCTTGTTAGGCGTAGAATAAGTGAATAACAACGACAATAACAACAAAAGAGTTTTTTAATGCAAGTCATAACTCTTATTTTACAGAGTTAAAAGTATTCTGCGTTGAAAATGAGATACTTTTTTCATTTAGCTATATATCGATAAGTGACGTTAAAAGAAGTATAAACCGATTATCTGTTACATATGACATATATATATATATATAATAGACTGGAAGTTAGTTTAAACAATAAAATCAAAAAATCTATTGTGCTGCTAGTTGTTCTTTTATTTGTTTGTGAAAATTATATTTGAAATAAACTCAGGACTTCTTCAGGGTCCAAAGAAGTTTGCTGGACAAAACGCTGGAATTATTTAACTTTCTAATCGTTGAGTTTATTTCAAATATAATTTTCACAAACACCGTCTTCTCGATTATTTTTTGAGGTCTAGACTATTTTTACTGAAATCTTAAAATTATTATCAGTCAGGGGCTTATACTGACTGATCATCTCATAATACCATATGTCTTATTGTGTGATTCTTAGTAGTGATTGAAGTATATCGAACAAATTGTGGTGTATCCATTAATATTATTTGTATCCAGCATTTTGTATAGACAACTGTTTATAAATATCTGTACTTTTTTCATGATCGTTGTGGTAGTTTTCCAAGTCTCAACTCCGTAGAGTAGAAGTTTCTTGACGTTCGTATTGAAGATTCTGACATCGATATTGGTCGAAAGTTGTTTTGAGTTCCATATGTTCTTGTAGAAATGCTGTCGTTGCTTTGTCAATCCTCGCCTTTACATCTACGTCAGATGTCACTTGTTTATCGATGACGCCGTGCAGATATGTGGATGTTTCAAACTATTCCAGAGTTTATTCATCAAGTGTGATTAGGTGCGTGTTCTCCGTGTTGTATTTGAGAATGTTGTTTTTTCCCTTATGTATGTTGAGGCCAATTGATGCACAGGCTGCTGTTACACCAGTTGTATTCATTTGCATTTATTGGTCTGTATGGGATAGAAGAGCTAGGTTATCTGTGAAATCTACATTATCTAGTCATATTCAATCTATCCATTATATACCCTGCTTCCCGTCAGATATGGAGGTCTTCATAATCCAGTCAACCATCAGAAGAATTAGAAAGCGGGAGATTAAGCTATCGTGTCTGACTCCGTTCCTCACTTGGAATGCAACTGTCAGCTGTCTTCCATGCACAGCTTTGCAGCTTAGTCCGTTGTGTGAATTCCGGATGATTTTGACGATCTTCTCAGGTAAACCATAGTGTCGAAGAGGTTTTCATAAAGTCCTCCTATCCACATTATCAACTGCTTTCTCAAAGTCAAGGAAGTTGGTGTCTAGTGACGAATTCCATTCAATTGATTGTTCAACAGTGATCTGTAGTGTCGTGATTTGATTTGTGCACGACCGACTTTCATCCGGTTCAGCAGCGCTCTGTTGAAATCTTTTCCTGGTACTGACAGTGGTGTGATGGCTCTGTAGTTCTCACACTTGTTCAGATCTCATTTCTTCGGTATCTTGATGAAGTACTAACATGTGTTAGTTGACAACACTAAGTCACTTGTGTTATATATATATATGAATCGATCTTTGCCAGGCATATTGACGAAATCCCTTAAAAGCCAACGTTAATTGCACAATCTAATGCATAATAATTGATAATTCATTGTCAAGCACCGAGTAATTGTTTGCAAGAAGAAGCAACCAATAATCATGTAAAACAATAACACTGAATGGAACGAACAGTTTCAAACACAAATAGAACGTCTGATGTTACTGCCTACTATTAAAAACTACTCAATCATTACCATTATACTCATACACAACCAAAACATTTTAGAGTTAAAGTATTATCATGCACGTATTTCCTGAGGAAAATATTTCTATTGATTTACCAATATTTACTATAAACACAAATAAACTGGAACTAGTATCATCGATAAATTTTTGATTGAAACGACAACTATTACATTTCTATTCAGCTTCATTGATTCGTTTAACAAAATTAGAAAAATGATTGATAAAAAATTGATTAACAGTTGTTGGTTGGGACATAATTCTCATACTTGTTTGATAAACAATTCAACATAACCATGTTTTAAAATTATTTTCACTAAGGTAATAATTTTTTTGGGATCTGTAATCAACCTTAGACTTCATAGATTCATAATTTATGGGCGTTTAGTACATAATTAACATTAAATACTGATAACACTGGTACTATTCTCACTAGATGAAATTAGATTGTTTGAGTTATACCTTCAAAAAGATTAGATAAGATATATTATTTGAAAAAGTCATTATTAAAGCTGAAGTTCATATATCTCTGCAATTAATGTGTTGAACCACTGCAATTTCCACGATGCGAACTAAGAACACCAAGACTTGTACAATTGAAGATTTATTAACCCCAAAATATACTCATATATTGATTGCACACTCATTTCGATTAGTAATTAGAACAAAACCACATATATGAAAAATACTCAAAGTTGTTACAAGTCACATGCTGCAAATCATACTGAGCATAGTTCATGTTAATTTAATACAAGGAATATTGTATCTTGAACAAACACATCACACTCAAATAAGTTAATGTTTCAGTGAATAAAAGATCACACTGGTAAACAAAACAAATACTACACTGAATAAACACCATATTGAGATTTGTAAAAAAACGGAAGTAATGTTAAAAGGAAATCATAATGACTCTAAACTTTATTTGAACTTTTTATCTCGTCTTATCAATAAGGAATTATTTTCTTTCTTATTTTGATAACTTAATCTGATATATTTTGTTATGGCAGTGAGAAGAATTATTTTCGTCTTTAGATTAAAATTTGTAATCAGTTCTAGGTGTTGTTTTAAAATTCATAAAGACTTTGACATAGTATGTTCATAATCACCTACAGATTTGATAGTCTTTATGATACAGAAATTCTCAAAAGAACAACTGTTTCTTTCGTCATCTTCACTTCTGCCGTTATTTCATACTAATTTCTTTTATATACTGGTACCATTCATGTCTTTGTCTAATCACTTCATTCTTCTTTTATTCTATTTCCATAACAATAGGCATTTTCTGTTAGAATAAGAAATAGGTAAGCATGTATATTATATATTCCGATTAGTTAGGCCGATTAAGTTTGACTTGAATTATGTCACATAATTTAAAAAGTATTACTATTCATATATTTTATGAATTGATAAAACTACATTTTTGATCTAAAAGCCAGACCATTATCCTTTAAAATAACATGTTTAAATATATAAACCAAGATTTTTATAATTGTGGTCAGACGTCATTGGTAGTAATAGTATGTAGAAATATCTGTTTATGAGTACCCACAAAAAAAGGTTGTATTCTCTTCTGTCGGATTCTCAACTTTCAATTTGTATAAAAATCAATAAGTTTTCTAAAGTGTTACTTATTTATTCCATTTATTTAGCAATATATTTTGTCAATCATATAATTTTATGAATTTCTTTAATTGATTTCATTGATACCCACTGATTAGTAAATTTATTATTACCTGTATTCTTATTATTATTATTACTATTATTATTAGTCATTTACGTTGATTGTCATCGAAAAATTTAATGATAAACTGTTGTTGAAACTCCACTTTATGGAGTTTCTTTTCGTCATCATTATAACTATTTACACAGGTAATCAGCTCTAGTAGACCTGTATATTTATTCGTTTATATATATATGATATATTATTAAACCTAAAAAGTTTTATTACCCTAGAGAAAAATTATGTAAAAAACTTTGTACTAGAAATAGACTTTTTTTGAATTAATTATATTTTTCTCAGCAAACAAGCACAGACATCTTAAGTGTCCTGGAAATTTTTATATGGACTCTGGACTAATAATACTACTTAAAACTTTCGGAGTTATTCCTGTATTAAGAATCCAAATTGTTTATTAATTAATATAATTCGTATGAAAATATTCTATTAGATATGTGTGTTGGATTTATGATGTTAGTTCACAAAGGGCTTTGGATATAAACATTATTTTTTAATTATTTGTGTATTGAAACTAACAATATGAGTCACGTATAGACTGAACATTAATGCGATTTTTTGTTATGTCTAATGTTTTTACAAATTAGAAATTAGTAACTGTTAGTCTTCGGCACGTCAACGGTCAACACTCTTTTGAATGTAGACTCTACTGAAGTACTGTAAAAAATGCCAACAAAACTGTGATTTCTCTTCAAATTATAATTTTTCCATTGTTAACCAGACTGTAACTGAGGCACTTAGATCTAAGTTGTCTGGTAAGAAATTATGGAGGATTCATATTAATTGAATAAATAGAGGTGCACCTGTCAAGGCTGTCCGTTTAATACAACCTCACTATAGATATGACCCTAGAAATAAAACTGACAAGAATAAGGGCCCTACAGATTCCGTGAATAACAAATTAAGAATGTTCGGGGACGCGGTCCTCTTCCTTTAAATCCTAATCGTTGTTTCAATATTGCTGTTCATCAATGCACAGGTTAATCATGGGAAGAAAAGTTGTTGAACACATGGACAATCAAAATATTTCTTATGTCTCATCCACTCTTAAGCTTTGGTGTATACAACACAGTCGTAAACATAAAACTCTCGTTTGTGTACATCTTATATTCATTTTTGCTATTCTTGACATTACTATGTTCGCTAAATCCTGTTGCTTCGAACATTATTAATTTCATCTAACTATGAGGATATCATTCGGCAATTTTAGCAGATGTTTATTTGTGCCAAGTACTACGTGATTTATGAATGACTGTGACTACTTCGTTTCACGGTATCACCAAACAGTGTATAAGTTAGTATTTTCACTTCAGTATAATACTTACAAAGTTATATTTTGTTAGTCAACTTAAATGTATTAATCTAAGATAATGAAGTAACGTTTGTGCTATTATTATTTAGAGTGCATACAAATAGACCTATTATTTATTCCGATGTAATAATCCATGACGTATCAAACACTGCTCAGAATTCGAAGTGAACCGTATTCTATCTGATGATATACGTGAATAGACTGACTAACTACCATAAATCACTTAAGCTTTATTCTAGTGAATTTCATTTAAATTTAGGCATCAATATTACGGTTACTGTTTTGTTTCTGTATTCTAACCAGTACATCTTAATTTATAATAAGACTTTGTTCTATTTTTGTTTATACTATTTCCTGCTAGAAAGTACATCTAGTCTTAATAATCCAAGTAAAATTAGCTCACGAATACTTGAAGATGCTGCATTAAAATTATGGTCAAATTTAAATTTGGATAGAATAAATTTCAATAACGAGTTGATAAAATTAACTGCAAAGTTACAAGAAAATATTGCTATTAATTTAAATCATCAACATCAAAATCATCATCATTGTAACGATGACAGTGATAATGATAATAACAGTAATAAGTTAGCACAGATTTTATCTCTGTCTAACTTCAAAATAAATCCATCATTGTCATTATCATGTTCCCAGTCAACATCGTCATCTTCTATATTACATGATAATACGAACAATAATACCGATACTATTGCCACTACTATAAGTACCAATAATGACATTCCATTATCACTAACCAATTATTCAACTGTATCACAAATTGCTCGATTTGCATCGGCTGCTAACCTTTTCAATTCTACTGGAGTTGATCTACATTGTCCCACTAATTTTTATACAATTCAAAATGATAAATTGATCACTTCTAGTTATAATATTGATGCTCATACAAATATTGCTGAAACCTTAATTTCTAACAATATACCCACAACTATTACTTCCAATACAAACACTTTAGTATCTGTGAGCAGTACTACGTCTTTTACAAATTACACAACTGCTCACTTCATTGATAATTCTTTTCGAAACCAAGAAGAAAATTTCAATTTAAAGAGTGAAAATGAAATTTCATTTCATGTACCACAACAACAACTGAATCTGCCTGATTATTATCATCATCACCAAGAACAACAACAAACCACGAAACCAAACTTTTGTGCAGCACAAGATGAAGGAATAAACAGCTCAGTTGAATTGAAACAGACAAAACCTTCAACAGAATTAATCAAAACTAAACAGACATTATATTGTTGTTCTATATGCCGACAAAGATTTCATTCAAACACTGGACTAAGACGCCATAATTTAGCTTTACATGCAACCAAAGCTATGAAATGTGACCAGTGTGTGAAAGTTTTCAGGTAAATTTATTTACCTATACACATTTGTATTGTTGTAAAGTTTATTTGTTGATTTGAAAGGTTTGTAATGAAAATAAAATATTATTTTTTTATTTGTGTGAAGTTAACTATGATGAAATAAATATTATATATATACATATATGCGGCATTGGAAATAACATTCTCATCAACTGGATTTTCAAGAACTGATCTCCTTCCAGGAGGTTTACTTATTGACGTAGAATACGCAGATGATATAGACCTGTTTGTTGAAAACGCCGATAAAATGCAGAGTGTTTTGGTAGCACTGAGAAACAATGCCAGGATGTTTTTGATGAGTTTCCTCCCATCTAAACGCAAGTGGTTACGTCAACACCTGAACTAAGGATAGGGAGTGAAGTAGTCGAACGCGTTGACAACTTCACTTATCTAGGAAGTCTGATCATCCCTAATGGATTGGTGTCTGACGAAATCTCAGCACGGATTCAAAAAGCCCGTTTGGATGTTACCAACTTACGTAACCTGTGGAGAAGGCGAGATGTCCGCTTATCAATTAAGGGACTAGTATACTGTGCGGCATTTCGTTCTACCCTACTGTACGGCTGAGAAACTTGGCCATTAATGGTAAAGAATACTCGCAAGCTACCAGTTTTGATCACAGATGTCTTAGAAATACTGTTCGCATCTGCTGGGATCACCGGGTAAGTAATAGTGAGGTTAGATGCAGGGTATTAGGGAATGATAGTAAACCAGTTGACGAAGTTGTGAATCTTCATCGACTGAGATGGTTGGGTCACGTGTTACGTATGTTTGAACACCGTTTACCACGACGCACAATGCTGATTAGTGTTGGAGATGGTTGAAAGAAAGTTAGGAGCGGCCAAACCAAAACTTGGCATCAGTGCTTGAAGTCACTAACTTCTGGTCTTTGTCATGCTGGTAGATACAGACTACTTAGTTGCGGTGCGTGCAACTATCATAAACAGTGATTAGAGACTCTACATGACATGGCTCAGAATCGATTACAATGGCGTAGGAGTATATACCCTTTGTCTTCCCTTAAACTGTGAGATTAAAGTTATACCTTTCTACAAACTAATCCTAACTACCTGAACCATAAACTTATATGCAATCTTTGTTTACATATTGCTGCCATTGAATTAACTACCTCCATGAATTCTGTGTTCATCATTTTGTGTTAATGGGGTGTGGCACCGTGGACCGATGCATAAGTGTACCTTGTCCTACATTGTAGCTGACTGACTGATATATATATATACATATATATATATGTATATATATGTTACTTACGCCTGTTACTCCTAATGGAGTATAGGCCGCCGACCAGCATTCTCCATCCCACTCTGACTTCAGGATTCCATGTGAGGGCTTTTCTTGTGACGCAGTTGGGTGTTTTCCTAAATGTGTGTCCTATCCACTTCCAGCACTTCTTGCTAATTTCTTTCTCCGCTGGGATCTGGTTTGTTCTTTCCCATAGTTGGTTGTTGCTAATAGTGTCTGGCCAACGGATCCGAAGTAGTTTGCGTAGACAACTGTTAATAAACACATGTATCTTCTGGATGATGGTTTTCGTGGTTCTCCAGGTTTCCGCCCCATACAGTAGAACTGTCTTGACATTTGTATTGAAAATCCTGACCTTGGTGTTGGTTGATAGTTGCTTTGAGTTCCAGATGTTCTTCAGTTGTAGATATGCTGCTCTTACTTTGCCGATCCGCGCCTTCAAATCTGCATCAAACCCACCGTGTTCATCAATGATACTGCCCAGATATGAAAAGGTTTTTACATCTCCCATGTCTTCTCCGTCAATTGTGATTGGATTGATGCATGCTGTGTTGTATCGGAGAATCTTGCTTTTTTCTCTGTGTATGTTGAGACCTATTGCTGTTGAGACTGCTGCTACACTGGTCGTCTTCTCCTGCATTTGTTGTTGCACGTGCGATAGAAGAGTCAGATCATCTGCGAAGTCTAGATCGTCCAGCTGCATCCTATCTGTCCACTGTATCCCGTGCTTCCCCAAGATGTTCACGTCTTCATAATCCAGTAGAGTAGGTCGCCAGGAGAAAGAGAAAGGGTGAGAGTAAGCAACCTTGCCTGACATCAGTCTTTACTTCGAACGAGTTTGTCAACTGTCCTCCATACACGATTTTGCAGTTTAATCTATCATAGGAATTCTGCATGATATTGACTATCTTCTGAGGCACGCCGTAGTATCGAAGAAGCTTCCATAGTGTTGTTTCGTCCACGCTATCAAATGCTTTTTCGTAGTCCATGAAGTTGATGTAGAGTGATGAATTTCATTCAATTGATTGTTCCACAATGATTGGTAGGGTTACGATTCGGTCTGTACACGATCTATCCTTACGGAATCCTGCCTGTTGATCTCGAAGTTTGGCGTCTATGGAGTTTTTCATTTTGTTTAACAATACCCTGTTGAGAAGTTTTCCTAGTAATGAGAAAAGAGTGATGCCCCTGTAGTTATCACAGTTGCTGAGATCGCCTGTCTTTTATATTTTGATCAGAAGTCCTTCTTTCCAGTCTGTTGGTATATATATTTGATTAACAGATTGTCTCAGTAATGAAAATTCTGCTTATACCAATCGTCTATCATATATATCGGTCACTTATGTGTCGATGAATATTGGGTTGTCGTTGAGAGTGAGCAGTTGATCACAAACTAATGGAGTTACAAAATTCAGATTTACTCATGATATTCTAATAAAATCGACGATAACGCATCAAACAACTTGGTATTTAGCTGTCACTATAAATTATACGGTTTGTAGTGGTTTGGCTTAGTTTATAACTCCAAACGGTGTGTAAATCCATAAGGCAACAAGAGGTGCTGGTACAGTTTATTATTGGATAGCAAAGATCACAAAGTTATATGCGCATCGAGTGAATCGGAGCAGAGATGCTAATGTGTGTGTTAGCAAGAGAATACACAGCCGAATTTGTTGTCGAATCGAGGCTGAGCGAGGTGAAGAGAAGGCAATTAAAAAGATTCAAGCATGATAGTGATCATGATAATGCAAAGAAATAGACAAATTGTTATTGTTCAACTAACACTATCTGTAAGTTAAGTAACTGAAGTGTTTGATAAAAATTAATTGTGTAAGTAGGCGATCACAGTGAATGTTATCCTGTGATATTCACCCACCAATCATAGCAGTGGAGACGATAAAGATGAGTTTTATTTGAGGCTTCACTCAAACTTGGAGTAATACCCAGAAAACAATCTGGCTATCTCCATGGGAGACCTGAGCACCAAAGTTGGAATGGAAAACACTGAGTATGAAGATATTATGAGACGACAGGGACTGGGAGAAACGAGATTTTTAAATTTATGTGCCCTCAAAAAAATGGTTATAGGTGACACTAGGTTCCCACAAAAATGCATACATAAACCAAATTCGGTCTCACCGGATCACACCACGGAAAACCAAATAGGATCATATTTGCATCATTAAAAAATTCACAAGTTCAATGAAAGACGTGAGAACCAGGAGAAAAGCTGACATAGCTTCAGATCACCACCAACCTGTTGAGTTCAAGATAAAACAGAAGATAAAGAAACACTGGACAATTAGAAAAACAGCACTAAAAAGGTTCAATACAAATTTTCATAGACATACTGACAAACCCAACCAATTCAAGATAACTCTAAATAACAGGTTCCATGTCTTACAAGATGTACTAGGAGAAGAAGAAGAAGAAGAAACTGATATGGAGGACAACTGGAAAGGGATCAAAGAAGCATCAACTTCAACGCGTCAAGAAATGCTAGGCCGTAAGAAGCATCATCATAAGGAATGGATCTCTATCGACACCGTGGATGAGATTCAAGAAAGGAAGAACAATGAGTCATCAATTAACAACAATCGAACAAGAACAGAGCATGTCAAGACACGACCTGATTACACAGAATCAAGCAAGCAAGTGGAGAAGATCGTTAGAGCTGACAAGCATAAATACATGAAAGACCTAACAACGACACCGGAAAAAGCTACTAGAAAAAGAAATATAAGATAACACGCATTGACATACTAACAAAACAAATTCCAATTGAATCCAGTTACTAAAAGAGTAGCAGTAATTATGATAACGAATGAACAATATATATATATATATATATATAGTTGCAATTGTATGGTATACATGTTATTGTCTATATTTTAATGTTTAGACTATGAATCCTTATTTATTTATTAATATGAAATAAATTAATCTACAATGAAGTATTCAAATGTAATTGATAATAGTAAATAATTAAATTATTGATCTGCTGTATGTTTCATTATATCCATTGATACAATACCTATGACGTAATAAAACAATGAAAATTATTCAAAATGATACAATAAATGTAGATTCTAATTATTGTATATGTTCATTTTTATTAAATAAAGCCATGCATTAGAATTAAATACAACATAAGGGAACTAAACTAAGTAAAATGTAATACTTATCTAATATATATGAATTAAGTTTTGTCTATATAATAACTATAATGTTCTCAGTTTAGGGGTTGTGGATATTGTTAAGTTTTTCTTTGATTGAAATCATGAACCGATTGATGTTAGACCACCATTGAAAACCTGGAGGCACTGGACGGCCGTTTCGTCCTATTGTGGGACTCCTCAGGAGTGCGCATCCACGATCCCGTGGATTGTTCGAGGTTAGACATTAACACTATTGGATGCCGGCTTAGTAGTCTAGAGGTTAAACGTTCGCACGCGAGACTGAAGGCCCTGTGTTCGAATATTGCGATGTGGGATCGTGGATGCGCACTGCTGAGGAGTCCCACAATGTGACGAAACGGTCTTCCAGTGCTTCCAGGTTTTCAATGGTGGTCTAACATCAATCGGTTCATGATCTCAATAAAAAGAAACTATAATGTTGTTGTCGTCGTCGTGTTAGCTGTTCATATTTGTTTTTTCTTTCTTGTTTAGAGTACAACCGAATAATAAATGAAAGAAATAGAGATAATGAACTGATATTTCAGTATGAAGCTAGATTATTTTTTTCTAAAATTACTAATCAATTAACACCTATTTTATTCTGAATATTGAAGTACAAATATATTAGATGCCAAATAGTTATCATTGATAGCAATGGTTAATAATCATGTGGTGTCACAAAATGATTAAGTTTACAAACTTTAAACTATTGGCTAACAACCATATAATTTAAATAATAACCCTCTTACAGCAAAGATCCCACAATACTGGGTCCTACTCTTGTTGATATATATATTAGAAGAGCACACTGATCAGGAGTCCTTTACCGGGATGAAATAATTCCTTAAAGTATTCTAGTTTCTACTCTTTATTTAGCTAAAATTACTCCATGATGTAAAAATACAAAATGAACAATCTACATAAGTCTAATTTTATTAATATTTATTTTTGAGGTTGATAAATAGATATTAAGTCGATTTAAGATTTATTATGTAAGAAATATAAATAGTTCATGCATGATTACAGATATTCATCACTGAAGAATTTAAAAATGTTACAAAATAAAACCAATATCCAAAGAACTTTAAATTAACATGTACATTGAATTTAGTATAACTGTGTTCTTTGTACTTTTCTTAGTAAAGAATTCATATCGTAAAAAAGATTGTAATAAAACTTAATCCAGTGGAATTCCAAAATCAGAATTCAGCTATCGATTAACTAACGGATAGTAAAACGAATATGACTCATAATTAAACGTAGGTACATTTCGTATTTGTGTAATCAAAAAACCAATTAATAATTAGTAACCAGTAATGTACTTTTAACCATTCACTGTAATTAGAGTTTATGAGTGAATTTAATTAGTCGATTGAATAATTTCAAAAGTTGAGATCATGAGTCAATTGAAGCTAGACCACCATGTAAAACCTGGAAGCACTGGAGGGCCGTTTCGTCACATTGTGGGACTACTCAGCAGTGCGCATCCACGATCCCGCCCCGCGGATTCGAACCCAGTACCTATCGGTCTCGCGCGGGAACGCTTAGCCTCTAGACCATTTAGCCCCCATCCAATGGTGTTAATTTATAACTTCAACTAATCCACGAAATTGAGCGATACATTCACCATTGTCGCCAATGAGTTACTATCTCACAACAGACCTGACTGAACTCCACTGGTCACTGCTTCTCACTAGAACTCCAGGAAATACCTCTTGAAGCCAGTCACTAGTGAATATATGCGGAATCGTTAATGCGCACTGTTGAGGAGCCCCACAATAAAAACGAAACGGCCATCCAGTGCATTCAGACTTTCTATGATGGTCTAGCTTCAATTGACTCATGATCCCACCTACTGAAATTACTATGATATTCACAAAAACCCTTTCGATTAAATAACTTTATTTAAGTAAATAGAGATGATCAATTTGAACATTCTTCTGTTCAATTTTTATTTTACATAATTAGCATTAAAACTAAACAAAAAAAAATGAACAGATTTTAAACATTTTGTTAATTTAATTAACAATTTGTTATAACAGAAAACCTGATAAACATGATATATGAAGCTAATGTTTAGAATGTCTATTAAAAATATCATGGATTTGGTTCAATCATATGCTATTCATAACCTTCACGTCCATTAAGTAGTTTGATAACTGAGTTTTCAAACCGTTTTAGTATACCTTCTCATACTCTTTACAACTTTTGATGATTTTTTTTCAGTGTAATTAATTTTCATGTATAGCATTTAATTGAAAACAAACACTCAATCTGTTTTTATCTATTTTCCTTTCAAGGAAGATAAATTTTCAGGCATAAAAATGAGAGAGAAACAGAATCGAAATTGACAAGAGACGTTTTTCAGTATGTGACACCAAATATTGAATAAATGAATTAAGTCGAATGTTGTCAGTTTTTGTAAACGATCATTACAACATTCACAAAATAATTTTAGTCATTATAGCTTTTATTCACGTTAAATGACAAAGGAAATTAATTAAGTCATTAAATGAAGATAGGCGAAAGAAAATTTCTTTCTTTACTATGATCACATTCATACATACTTTGCACATTTTAATCTATTATGAAATAGAAAATTTAGTTGTCAGGGTTTTACAAAATTTGGTTTTAACTTGTAGGTTGTATTTCTCGCAGAGTGATCTCAGTTAACATACTTTTGAAAACCAGGGGGCACTAGAGAGCTATTTCGTCCTTGTATGGGACTGCTAGACATTGTGCACTCTTGAATTCACCAAATATTGAACCTAAAACCTCCAAACCTCATGACGAACTCTCAACCGTTAGAAACCTTGGGTTACCTCCTAGTGGTGAAATTTCAACCTTGGTAAGTTTGAGAAGAAGCGTGACGATAAGCAAGTGTCATTAGTAGCAATACTGTCTAAATCCAGCCAACCATGACCTCTCATTAGAACTTCATAAACATCTTGAAGTAATTCATTAGTGAGTTGACTATTATAGCTTAGTCGAACGAGTTTTGTGTAAATTAGTCATAGTTTGTAGTTTTTATTTATTATAGTTTTTACCATGGAATATGAAGATCGTGAATTTGATCTCCGTTGACCTCGTGGGTAAAAACTGATGAGAAGTGCCATACTAGGTAAAACAGCTGTACGGTGTTCCATAATCATTATTGGTACCTTAACTGAAATCATTCTGTGACGAATACACACTATAAAATAGAAAATTGTTACCTCATTAACGAAGATACCAAAATGTGATCAGAATTTCAAGTGTCGAATAAAGTTAGAAAATAGTCTGAAAGTAATAAAAATGATAATAAAATATGAAAGAGAGTTGTGAATATTAATTTTCAGCATTGAGGAATATAAGGAAGACAACGAAGAGATTAGCATGTGTAAAAATTAATTTATGAAATAAGAAGTGATTACTAACACCATGTAGAATAAACAATTAGACAAAACGCCTTTGTACACATCAGTTGATAAATTCCTAAATCCTCCGTTATGTACAAATTTCTTATGCAGCTTCCTCTAGAATCTGTTCATTTTTGCTGATAAATTTAAATGAGGACTCTGGTAGAGATCTATGTTCAGAATATATCAGATTTTTAACAAAAATACTGTTGTCTGACTTACATTCACCTTTAGATGGCCATGTTAGGTCATGTTTGAATATGTGTTTGGAAAGCGCACGCTTTTTATGCCTAGTTTGAAGTGATAATTTTAGTCTGTTCTTGTTTAAAATTAATTACTATTATTGTATAACTTGGATGATGATCTTTATCCCATACAAATAATATACAATTATCTATGAATAATGTGTGTATCTTTCATATTTAGCGAATTATTTTAGCAAAAATTTTACTTAATTTCCAGGATCAAAAATTAAATCAGACTTTATCAGATTTAAATCTAACATTATAAGTTTTAAAGTTTAACTACCAATGTTCACTTATTATACATTGGTCTTGTAGAGCATTTGTACGACTTATATGTCATTTTATCACACTTAGCAGTAGTTGAGAAACTATTAAAAACTAGGGAACGGTGATAATCAGGAGTATTTGAATTATAGTACGAACTAAGAACCCCAGAAATAACGCAATTGGATCAAGAAGTACTAGATAAGCACGAACGAATGTACTGTATTTGAAATTCGAAATCAAGCATCCAATATGTACATAGGAATCAGTAGTTCATCCAAACACCACAGTAACACTAGAGAGGTATTTTGTTTAGATCTGCGCTCTCCAGACAACCCAAAAACATATTTGACCTATAAACTTTAAGTCCTCCAAATAACTTAGTGAATTGATAGATAAAAAACGTGTATTAGTTATTGGATAGCCTTCAGGTGGCTTAGTGTCGTTTTTGGAAAGTCATGACCTACGTAGTTAACCAAGACAGGAATAGGACAGTAACGTTAGGTTAAAACCCTTCTGATGTTTGAAATTCAAATCATTCAATGAAAACTCACTGTCCTTTCTCTATCATGCATAATGTGAACCCTGAAGGTCACGGTTTATCGTATGTGAAGTTACAGGTGGAAACTTTTAGGGAATCATCAACTGAGATTACATACTTATCTATTGTTTTCTGGATATCAATGGTTAGCCAACTGGCTTTAGTTTACTCTTACAGCTAGTTTTAAAATATTAGTAGTTTGTTGCACGTAACGTGTAACTACTCATTTATTAATCCAAGATAATTTGAACTGCTATAGAACAAGAATCATATAATCTACCATCTTATATGTAATCATTTTTCGAATTGCATTTCGAATTAGGTAACTATCTTGAATAATGGAATAAAATAACTTTTTCAAATATTGTAAGATCTGGAACATACCCTAATAGTGCGTTTCAACGTTTATTCCTAGTCATGTATTTTGTTTTCAAAGTTTTAATATACTGGATCTTTATCTCAGTCAACCAAATAATTTTAAACAAATTATAAGTATAAAAATAACACTGAAAACCATTAGTGTCTAACTTTTGCGCTGATTATTAAAAGAATTTAATGAACATTTATAAACTGACTATTAATAAATCACTTAATAATGGCAAATTAAGTTATCATTTTGATTTATTTTGGATACCCAACAAATCCATATCGTCAGTCCTTGTGATTTCACTACAAGTTGTCGGGTTCCGGGTTTCATTAAGAAACGCAAGCCAGTCAGGGGTTTCTCCAGACATAACAATAGACAGGGATAACAGTGTAAACTTGTTTAGTGTACTGGGAATTAACAAAACGTTGTAATAGGCTTTTTGAAGTATCTTGTGAGGTTAACTATCTTTTAATGTTTAATAAAACTGCAGAATTTAGAATTTTTGAGCATTTCTGTCATTCATTTAGTGGGTGAGTGTTGTATATAAGAGCATGATTTTCAATGAAGTTTTCATTTCCATCATCTAAAGCTATCTGCGTGTCTTCTATGAACACCTCATTGTAGTGCATCTCAATTTGCAAGTTGAAAAAGCTGAATAGATTGAAAGTCACAGCCTAAAATGAAGTCGTCAGTGAAAGTAATGCTCTCGCATGCACCTTTTATTGATTAAGTCAAGGGGAAAATATCCAAAAATCCTTGATACCGCACACATACTGAATAGTGAAAATCTCTATGAATTAATGAACACTCAATCTATGTTATAGAATCTTGTCATTAAACCGAATGCAAATTCATTGCCTTTTAGTGTTTTAATAGCTTATTTACAAGAATATTGTTGTTGAGCATAGTAGTACGTAATGCATTATTCTTTCTGTATTTACGTTATAAAATAGATCATTTCTTATGAAATAATAATGAAACTGTATTTACTGGTTTATAATCTCATCTAGCTATTGAGTCATAAGACTAAATGAAATATCTCAGATTTCATTAACTGTCGTTATTCCAATTAGATGCACATTAACAGTTTTTTTCTCACTATTTCTGAATATATTTTCAAACTTTAAATGGGTACATGAAGTGTTATATGTCATTTTCTTCTATAGATATTATTGTTTTATTTCATCATATTCTAACAATGTTCGAAGTAGTTGCATAGTTTCATATTGTCTATTAATTTTTTTACAGTCTATAAGTCTTGAGTAATAATAATTTTTCATATTTCAACGTGAGCAGAGATTTAAGATGTGTCAAGTTTTTGACTGTATCAATAACTTTCCTATGAACATTAAATGAAATTTCTGTTCACTTTTTATTAATCATGATTATTTAGACATCAAGCAGCTTTATCTGATCATAAAAAACGTGTTCATGGTCCACGTGAATATATTTGTGGTATATGCTCAGCAGATTTTGCTACAGAAACTTATCTACGTTCTCATGTACGAATTCATGATGAAAAACGATTTGTTTGTTTAGAATGCAAACATGGTTTTTCAAATCCATCCGATTTAAAAAATCATATGAGAATACATAATGATGAAAAACCATTTGAATGTGAAGTAAGTAAATTGCTATTATTATTATTATTATTCATAGCGTTCATTGTGAGCCCTGAAGACCTTGAGTTTGATCTCCTTTTTCCTCTCGTGTGCAAGCTGATTAGAAGTACCGTACTAGGAAAAAACATCTGTACTGTTCCATAGTCACTAATAATACTTTCGTAGTGAACAAGAACACGAGTGGGGATAATCGAATGTATTCGACACGAAATTACAGAGCATCTCAATAAAATCTGAGAACCATATAGTAAATAATCAATTTGCAAAATATCAATCCATTGTCTCAGATTTCATTGTTCATGCATTTTCTTACCAACTGTGTTCCGTTTCCGTTCTTTCCTTATCGATCATCCTCTGAAATACATTCTATGCCTGATTACCGTTATATACTACTTGTATGGACATAAGTAACCCACATCACACCTTAATTGAAATCAATTTGTGATGAATACAAACTATAAAATAGAAAATTGTCACCTCATTAACGAAGATACAAAAATGTAATCAAAAATTTCAACTGTAGTGTTGTTTTGAATATCAATAATTTACGTATGATTGGTAGTTTCCTGCCTATTAATGACTTTGCAGAAATGAAAGTCTAATTTATGGTTAAGTAGCTGCCAGTAATAATGATCAATATCTCGAGGAATTTTATATTTTAAAACAGGAAGAAGTCGACATTGTCAACTAATGTATTTATAGAATTGGATAATTGACAAATTTGTGACCAAGTACATAAGTGAAACGAAGATTAGGACTTGAACGATAATACTCTCTCAAAATTTCAGAGATATCATCTTCATGTATAAAAAGTTATTACCAAGCTACTATAAAGCTATCTGTAGATATTGTTATACACCAAAATCTACTGAAATTAATAATAAACGTTTCACTAACACGTAAGAATACTACTCATTAATAAACACATCAAATGAAGTCTTCTGTCATTTTCGCAATAAAACTGGTTCAGCAGAAAGTTGGAATTAATCAGAAAAGTTAACGAAAAGATCACTGCAAAATAATGTAATTCAGCTGAGAAAATTTCGACAAATCACTTAAACCTCAAGCTTAATCAATATCCTAAGTCTAAGATTTAGGGCATTAGACTGAAAATCGTATAAAGTCCGAGTGTTTTCTGCATTATCATTCCATAGAGAACCACTCACATCATTAATAGTCTTTTGAATACATAACGGGAAGATGATTATTCAGTTTTAAAAATTGTTTTACAACTAGGTAGTTCAGCTTAACTATTCTTTTCAGGAACCCTGAGCCATCAATATAGAATTTCTTTATAATTAACACCAATTTATCAACACATAAGTTCTTTATTTAAGTACTATCCTTTTTAATGAAATTCCATTAAAGCCTTATATAATTTCACTTAGTATTATTAACTTATGAGAAAAAATCAACCTAGTTGTGAGATTTTTGTTTATTGTATGTTTTACTAAAATGGGTCAATTGTGATAGGGATATTATTTATTTAAAGAAGGGATCAAAGAAATGTTCATAAAAACGCGATTGGATTAAACTAAATATTACATGAAATTCACTAGATGTAACCAGTAGTTGGAGTAAATAGATTTCAATGAATTGGCATATAGTTAACTTGAAATAATGGCGTGAACCGGTGGATAAAAGCGTTTTTAAATATGATCGGTATACTTTCATAATTCTTTCGTTTTATTTTAATTTATAAAAATCAATGTTATATAATAAGGTTAAATGCATTTTGAATTTCAGTTTGCTGGATGCTACCAAATACTTTCAAAGTGTGCTTAAATCCACATATATAACAACAATTCTAGTAAATAATGACTTAATGTTTACGTATATGTATTGGAATCTACGCTTAAAATGTAGGGAAAAACATCACTTTGCTACAGTGGGCCAGTGAAAAGTCATCAAATAAAAAGACCACTTGTACCAGTCGATCTCTTAAACGACAAATGAATGATATCTGCCAAGAAATAGCTTCATTTTCCAAACAGTAGAGAATTATGTAAATGAATGAGTGTTTATACATGCAATTTGGTTTAAGTCAATAAATTATCTTCTTTAGTCCTGGTTCTCTCGCTCAGCAACCAGTTGAGAACTTGCATATATGAGGTTTATTTATCAGTGTCAGACGCGGACACCGCAGGTCTTAATATATTATTGAGATTAGCGTGAAACAAAATATGTTCAAGTAGTTAGAATTCATTTTATCTGCCAATCAACGTGGATTCAAAGTTAGTTGAATTTCACTAATCAGGCAAAGAAGAGGATTGTACCAGGATTACAACTTTTATTCACTATGGTAAAAAGGTGCTAATATACAAGCATTTACCTGAATGTTCATTTAATTCCAATACGCTTATAACATTACGAAACAGATCAAACCTGATAAACTTAGGATATTCTGACACTTTCATTCAGTTCAGTTGACGGTCACTTTTGTATGAGAAAAGATTTGTCAGTCTGCTCTTATTTGAAACTCCCTCAAAATGAACTTTTCTAAAAACCACAAATGCATAATATGGAATGATTATGACATGAACAACCCGAGAATTTTGTATTGCATTCATCTAAATAATTTCATCAAAAGATTGAGATAAACCATACATTTTTGTAAATTTTTTATTCTAATCTGCCAACATGATACAAGTAAACAAAAATACTGGTTTGAATGTTAACTACTAGTACACTAAAATATATTAGAATATTGGTCTTGGTTTCACTTTATTTCAAACAAGATTTTCTTTCAGTATCTGTCTAAAACAACAGATTTAACCAACTAATGTGTTCTTATTCCATTAGGTGTGTGGAAAAGCATTTCGCCATGTTAGTGGATTTTATGCTCATATACGAATTCATACAGGTGAAACACCATATCAATGTGAATTGTGTGCAAAGAAATTTAGTAATGCAAGCAATTTTCGCATGCACAGGAGGGTACATACAAAGGAAATGCAATTCCGGTAAACTTTCCAGTCTCAAAATTATTTAAATATTATAAATATGTCAATTGTTGACTGAAAAAATTGATACTGTTGGCATTATTTCATAATTAGGGGAAAAGGAAGTTAATAACTTGAACTAGTATGACATAACTCAAAAGGCGTTCTCAGTTGTATCAAATTTATTCCACAAGTTACGTTTCAAGAGATAGATCATGTGACCTGATTTTCAACTTTTCAGATATTTCTCTAGATTTATCCAAATATGACATTTAAGTGGAAACCGATGGTAGGTTTCTTATTTGCTGACACTTGTCTGGTGATTATACGTTTATTCTCAAGGAGCTAATGGTCTGGATATGATTCGAACCCGCTTTACGTGCCGTTGCAGTTTAAGGTGCTCCTATTAAAGTACCTCAAACTATATCGGTCTCCTATTGAAGATTATCGAAGTATTAACTAATGGCGAATTTGTCTAATCCGTAATGCCAATCGAGTCATATTGAACAAGCTGCGATTTATCCTAATAATCAAAACTTTGTTATACTCTATTTTATAGTTTATCATTAGCCCAGTACATTCATATAATTCAGATGAAAAATCAGTTTACTCGAAGCTAGGACATTTTAGTTATTGTGCAGTTTCTATTTCAAAAATTATCATAGACCTTTCTATTCAAATGATGTTAATTTCTTTCTCTTTTATTTAATGACGAGATAATCTATTTTTAAACAACAGCTCAAGATATAAATATACGTAAGTCACTTTCTTATACTTAGCAACATGGGATTTATTATTTGGACCCCTAGACAAATGACTACCACTGACATGATTGGTAAATATTATTCGAATAGTTGAAGGCATTATTATTTGTGATAGTAACCATTCAGTCTAAATCATTATATAATGGTACTTTGTCTAGTAAATTGAACAATCTACAGTATAATTCACGTTAAATGTTGCCTATATATTTTAATGAATAGTTTGACAACTGTACTTTTGCAGAAAATTCAACATATTTAAACCACTGGTTCAAAATGCAATTTTTCACATTCTCATCTTGAGTCAATTTCAATATAGTACGGTCCTCATTCAATACCTCCGTTTGTGTAAGACTATTTCATAGTTTACAGCTTCCTACTAAAACCCTCACTAGTCCATCACATCAACTATTATGTAATGAAATTGTAATCCGCCCCACTAAATTCAAGTTAGTATTCCCACTGAAACCCGAAGCTCTTAAGATCTATGCCATGTAGGATCTTGAGTAGCGCTCTTGAGACATCTTGGATAGAGATGAAACGGCCATCTAATGTCACGTAGTTCTCAACAGTTGTCTAAGTGGTGTCGGTTCGTAGGTTGTGGAAATGTTATCCTGTTAAACAAAATAATTTGAAACTTGAGCTCCACAGTTTAGTTCACGATTTTTTATTTATAGATTACTAAAGTTGAAAACAAAATCATCTTTATGGGTAATTATTATTTCTGTCTTGTTAGGATAATGTTTAGCTCCTGAAATACAAATATGAGTCATTTGGTATCATCATCCTAGTAATATTATGGGACGTAGTGTATGATTATGTGTGATTATTTATGCTCCACACGACGTCTTTCCATATAGCTACTCCGATAAGCATCAATTTCAGCCAATTTATGACTTTAATGTTGTACGGTATTTTTGGCTTATTTTTTTTCGATAACATTATATTTTGATAATCATTTCTTAATCATAATTATCTTTTTTTTAATATAGCTGTCAAACATGCGGTAAAGAATTTATCCAACCAAGTAACTACAGTCGACACTTAAGAATACATACAAAAGAAAAACCTTATTCATGTAACTTATGCTCAGCAAAATTTCTTTATTCAACTTCTTTAAAACGACATCAACAACGTCATCATGGTTTAGAATTATTAAGATGTCAATTATGTCAGAAAACATTTTTAAATGAATCATGTCTTATTCGACATCGTACTGGTTGTGAATTACGCGCTTGTGTTAAAACGGCAGATGAAGAATTATACACTCATTTATTATAAAACTAATAATATCAAGAAAATCTGTCTACATTTAACATAATACTTCTCTTTTTACAACTAGAAAATAATCATAATAATAGTAATAATGTATCAACTTATATTATGAATGAGTAGATTGTAAATCTTGTTTTGTTTAACTCTTCTTTTTATTCGCTAAAATAAATGTTCACTTATTTTTTTACACATTCAGAAGAAGATTATCAACATGGTAACTATGAGCATTATTTTTATTTGAACTATTTCACCATACTATTTTTTCTAAAGAAAAAATCTTTGATGATAAACATTTTACGTCATTTTTTTTTCTTTTTTTATATAAACCACTTTTTATTGGTTTATTTTTGCAGTTTGTTTTCCAATTTTTTAATATCAGATAATGTGCTTTATCATACCTTAACGTTTATTTTGTCAGATAATATTCGTAACAATGAGAATTAAAATAATAAATTTTATGTATATTTTTTCTTCATAAATAATGATCAATTTCTTGAAGCCATATATTGATATTGAATTTCTCATACATTTATCATTGGTGATATTATAACGCTAACTATCAAGTGAATGAATATAAGCTCATTTATCCAATTGTTGTAAACGAGAACTCAGGTGGAGATGAATAATTTATTATTTAATACAAAATTAAAGAATATCTTAGTAAAAATATGCGAACCATACAATGAATAATTTATTTGCAAAATTCCATCATTTGACCTTCACATTCTGTATGGTTCTTCCAAGTCATAATTCCTTACTATATCCGTTTCTGTTTTCTTTAAATTGACCTTCATAGCCTTTTTCTGCTATGCATTCCTCTTCTGGTTGGTGTTACATGCTACTTATGTCGACAGACATGAGTTCTGAACGACGTACATCTACATTTATCTCCGGTCACCAGCATGTGAGCCTAGCCGAGGATTTCATTTTCTAAATACCTAAATGTCCATCATAGTGATTTTCAAGGGCAGATTTACATAATGAAGGAGGAATAACAACACGACCATTAAAATACAAAATACCATCAGGAGTAGTGGATAACTCGTCCCGCTTTGAAAAATAGTCAGGAAATATACGTTTTGGACTAGCATTCCAACCTTTTCGTATGACACCGAGTATACATCAACAGTACCGACGAGTTTCTCTAGAGAGATCTGAATTTCTCACTGTTAAAAGGTTGTACTAACAAACAGTCGTCAGTATTAACAGGTTTATCGTGGAAAGATTTTCGAGACATGTAGTCGCTATGTTGAATTTGACACTTCTGTGCTGAATCGTATAGTCATAGGCACTCAAAGCAATACTCCATCGTTGAACCATAGCAGATGAGGAACGTGCTAAGGATTTTTCAGGATTATAAATGAACTTTAAATCTTCGTGATCTGAAACAACAGTGAATTTGTCACCAAATAAATATTTCTGAACTCGTTTGACAGCCGAAAACACAGATAATTCTTCTCGCTGAGTTTGTGAATAATCTTGTTCATTAACAGTAATTTGGTGTGAAACACAGATAACTGGTCTACCTTCCTGCTCTAAAACTGCGCCGATACCCACAGGTGATGCATCAGTAATAAGCATAGAATGTACACTAGAGGGGTAACTTTGAAGAACAGCATCACTTTGAAGGAACTTTAGCAGACTTCGTAAGCACGACACTTGTTCCTCACCAAATTTGAATGAATTCAATGTCAAAATATTAAATAGACAATTGGCAAAACAAGGTAAATTAGGAATAAAACGGAAATAGTACTGAAGAGCATCCACTAGTAAACGTAAATGTGTAAGAGTATTCAGAGTTAGTTTATTTGTCAGTGGAGCCAATCGCTTCACATCTGGTTTAAAACCAATACCGTCCACAGGCATCCAGGACATTCGAAAATAGATACACGAAACGAACACCCATTTGGATTCACCGTTATATTCTTTTCAATTAAACGATGCAATAAAGCAATAAGTCTCTGATCATGAGCTACTTTATCAGGACCATGAGTAATAAGGTCATCTTGATGAACTTCAACACCTTTAAGGTCACTGACTTCATAATTCATCACTTCCTGAAATATGGATGGCGAACAGTTTAGACCATATAGAAGGAAGTTGTATTTGAATACACCAAAGGCAATGTTAAATGTTGTCCAAATAGATGAAGGATGATCTAAAGGAATTCGAAGATAAGCACCTTTTAAGTCAACTTTTGAGAACACTTTAGAAACATGAGGCCGATTTAAAATATCTTCAGCTTCTACCGTCGTGCACGTTTGTTTCAACAAACGGTGGTTCAGTGTTAACCTGTAGTCACCAAATATTCTAGGGTTATTGTCATCATACTCCAATAGCATCACAGTAGGAGCATCTTATACCAACTCACGTGCAACTGAGTTTGTTCTCATTTAACTCGGTTAAGCCCTTTTGTTAACTTTTTAGCAGACAAAGTCATCCGTACTGTAACAACTTATTGTACATTTATTGTTGTTGTGCTTGTATGAAATATGTATGCTTGAACTTTGCCTACCGCCTACGCATCTATCCATCCTGCTAGCTTTATTATTAGCTGCTTAACTGATTCGATGATCTATTCATTTCCCTATATTTATAGACGTACATTTACACTCTACACTCTCAGTTCGCTGACTCATTCATTTGCCTCTCTGTTTTGTGGTCTGATTTATCTGCTAATAAAACTGTAGTTGCTGCTTCTCTTTGCCTTCTGATTTCAAACACCGTTGAGGATTATACGGTAAAGGTTACGAGGGTGATTGGTCAACGAAGCACAGCCACTGCAACCTCATACTAAAAACCGAATCGGTTCAATTACACGTTTAGCACACAAATTGTCCTATGTCTTATTTACTGTTTCTCAAGGACCATAAGGGATTATTCGTCTTTTAAGAAAAGTTGGATCACCCTGTACTTCAAGTTTTATGAGCCGAATTTTCTTACCTCCACTGCACTTATCACATTCAGCTATCAAATCTTTAGGCAAAGCACCAGACTTTTCTTTAGAAACTAATAAAGAAAACTCCATTTTAAGCCTTTTCAAATTTATTATACCCAGCATTCACAGACATTTTCACTAACTAAAAACACACAAGGCATCTATGAAGAGCAATCGTCTCTTATTAGCAACCCAAAGCATCTCATTAACAGATTTTGTGCAGTAATGCCCAATAATGAGACTTCAGTGGGTCGTACTACAACATTAAAATCTAAAGATTTAAATTTTCTAAAATGAAATAATGGACTCTAGACATCTTGTGTCAAAAATAAAGTCATGGATTAAACCAAGAGAGCTATATAATCACTTTCAAATATGGACATTACCTTTCAAAATCGTGGACAAAGATACACGGTCATTAGAAAAACCAAACCTAAAAAATTTGAACTACAGGGATTGTCATCACTAGTGGAAAACGAACAGTAACTCTACAAATCCCCTTAATGTACCCCATTTTACAACGGTTAAAGCATTTCAGATTAGGATTCAGACTTGTTAAGTAAGGATAGAAAGTCTACGGACTATGATATTTCACTTCTAGTATGCTTCTGTGAGTGTCTAGTCTTCTGTTGAATGAGTCAAGTGAAGGTGCGAATGCCACTACCTCTAGTAACATGTCCCAAAAATCGAGGACAACTTGTATGCCACGTGTATTTTGTTTGTTCTTGGCATTTCTACTTGCCTGCTATGTTCTCTATTTATCCCAATCTGGTAGGAAGAAAAAGAGAGGATATATTAGGTCCAAAATCGCTTCTTAGTACCCTACACATCAAAGCCAGGTCACCTCTTAATCTGTGAAAAGCCAGAGTAAAGAGGTCTAGCTTTCCAAGCCGCTCTTTGTATAGTAAACCCAGTAGGTCTGGGGTTCCACTGGTATATTTCAATGTACCTTTTCCAGGACATCCAAGTAGTCTGCATCTACCAACATGGCTCAGACTAGAGGTTAGTGTATTCAAGCACTGATGCCACGTTTTGGTTTGGCCGCCCCTTATTCTCTTCCAACCATCCCTAACACCCGTTAGCATTGTACGACGTGGTAATCGGTGTTCGGGCATACGTAACACGTGGCCCAACCATCTCAGTCGATGAAGATTCACAACCTCATCAACTGATTTACCATCCTTCCCTAATAACCTGCGTCTAACCTCACTATTAGTTACCCGGTGATCCCAACAGACGCCAGCAATATTTCTAAGGCGTCTGTGGTCAAATACTAGTAGCTTACGGGTGTCTTCTACTCTTAAAGGTAACACACCTTAACGAAGTGACATATTGAACATAGTAGTCAATGGAGCAGTAATATATTGTGCAATTTATTACGAGATTTCAGAATGTAGTTCATCCGGTTCTGTTGACATTTCCGTCTCTAAAGTGCCAATAGCCTTAAGTACATCGACTCTGTCGAAGTCCACAGTAAGCAGACGGTTTGTTGATTCTGTGTTTAAGTCTAGCTGTTCGTCTAAAAGACGTGTAGAAATACGGTTTACCTCATTATTAGTACTTCTCTAATAATAGGCCTAATCCTAAAATTGTAAATTTTTAACGACATAACTGTTTAATCTATAAGATCTTACGTGGAAGTCACATCATCGCCTCGTAGTGTGGCGGTTAGCACTCTGGACTCTGAATCCAGAGACCCCAGTTCGTGTCTCGGCGAGGCCTCCAGCCCCTGAATGCCCTGGTATGGCCGAGAGTGGGGAGAGTCCGCTCTCCCTCTCGAAATGCTCTCACATGGCCACGCGTATACAGCCTCTGCCAGGGAAGTCCTACTCATTGCCTTCTCGTGGCGGGGGTGTTGTTTACGAAAATGAGAGGACGAAAAGCGAATGTCCGGCGCTTTAACCGGATTCCAAAACAATGGTGCACGTGGGCTGGCTCCAGTATCCTGCGGGAACAAATGGCGTATGAACCAATCGTTGGTCACCGGCTACCATGGGATTACATCTTACGATGCTCCACTGCCTTGTGGATCAGACCTTTAGGTCAAAGGCTCGGGAGTGGCCCCTAAGATAACCACCTGCTTCGGTCTGGGCACCCGGGCAGTATCACAGCCCACACGCAAATGATGAACTCTCTATATCTATGGAAACTACTTTTCTCGCTTCGAAAAACAATCAAATAGTTAAAATTATTATCATTACTATTATTGTCATTATTATTATTATTATCATTATTAATACTATTATTATTATTACTACTATTATTGTAATTATTGTTATTATTATTATTATTATTATTATTTTCCACATTATTCACCCTCTTTTATACTTATACAGCGGCTCGTCTTTGATGGAAATTCGACTGTATCTAAACGTTCTCGAGTCACTGTCCGGTTGAAAATTGTATGTTTCCACTGAATATGAGTACTGAAGCGGTTTTTCTGAAACCACATGCAACATTCAAACTGGCTGCCTTCAACATTCGCACATTTATGCAGGTCGGACAACAGATAGGGCTGGCTATGTCTTTGGAAAGTCTTAATATTGATGTTTGTTGTCTATCCGAGACCCGTATTCAAGACTCTGGCGAAGTACTACAAATTCGATCTCCATCTGTCGCTTCGAAAAGCTTGTTTTACGTGCGCTTATCCGGGGACCCTGTGGCATCTTCGTCTGGTCTTGCTGGCGTTGGTGTCGCACTAAGCGCTAGAGCTGAGGCAGCACTAGTCGAGTGGATCCCCATTAACAGTCGGTTATGTGCTGTTAGATTAGAAAGTTCCATCAAAGTGAGAAGAAATCGGCGTGAGAAACGATGTCTTTTCGTCATCTCCGCCTATGCCCCGACAGATTGCAGCCCGGATGCAATCAAGGATGAGTTTTACCACCAGTTATCAGTTCTTCTCCAGAAAGTGCGTTCGACAGATATTGTAGTACTAGCCGGAGACTTGAATGCCCAGGTCGGGCGTCTAGGCACAGAAGAGAGTCGTTTAGGTGGCGATGGGGACTCGTTGGTCGCAGGTCAGATAACGGGGACCGTCTACTGCAACTGTGCACAGACCACAACCTGTTTCTGGCTAGCACTAACTTTCGGCACAGTCATCGCCGATGTGCCACCTGGCGTCCTCCCTCTGCATCTCAAGCCTGGACTCAGATTGATCACATCGCGATGAGCTACCGCTGGCGTGGTTGTGTACAAGACTGCCGCTCCTTTTGGAGCACCTATCTGGACTCTGACCATGCCTTGGTCTGCGCCGATCTTACCTTACTTTTCAGTGGCCAACGAAATGACCGCCACAAACGGATTGATGTTAGCAAGTCGGTTGCAACTCCTGTTGCTAGTAAGTATGGAACCGAGCTAGTTTCTAGGCTAGCTACCATTCCACCGAGAAGTATAGATGAGCATTGGTTGCAATTGCATGACGCCATGAAAATGGCGAGAACAGTCAGTTGTGGGTTTGCGAAACGTCCCGCTTTTAAGCACTGGGTTTCTCCAGGTTCCTTACAACTCATTGAAGCCCGTCGGTCTACTCCGGGTGACCGTGAGTTTGACAGCAGCGGCATCTGGTAACTTCCAACTCATCCGAGCCACTGGCAGCAAGAAGTCTGGTGTGAGCGAAACAATCTGCGAGGATGATGGGATGCCAATCACTAACATCCATCGACGTCTTGGACGATGGGCAGAATTTTTCGAAGGGTAGTTCAACTGGCCTGCTGCTCCGGCAACATCGGTCAGACTGTCCTGCCCTCCATGGCCGGTGGCGACTGATCCACCAAATGAGGCGGAAGCCCGCAAGGAACTCCAACTCTTGAAGCGTTACAAATCACCTGGCCCAGATGACCTACCTCCGGTTCCTTTTAAAGATGGTGGTGACTTTATGACTAAGGTTGTTCGAAACCCGAGAAAGATTGACTCGTGAAGAGCAGGCTGGGTTTCGTCCCGGTCGAGGATGTATTGATCATATCTTCAACCTCCGCCAAATGTTAGAACACCGCCATACTTTTCAAAGGCCAACAATTGTAGTGTTTCTTGACATCAGGGCTGCCTTCGATTCGTTGGACAGGACTGTTCTCTGGGATTGTCTATTGAAGAAGGGTGTGCCTGAGAAGTTTATTAACATCCTAAAAGCCCTATATAAAAACACCTCAGACAGAGTGAGGGCATACAACCACCTCTCTCCATTGTTCCATTCGAGCAGTGGGGTTAGGCAGGGTTGCCCAATCTCACCATTCCTCTTCAACTTTGCCATCGATGACATTCTGGAAACAGCTCTGATGGATGTAAGTAATGATGGTGTGGATCTGTTGCCTGGAGAAAGACTTCTTGACCTTGAGTATGCGGACGATATTGTCTTACTGTGCGATAATGCTCAAGGCATGCAATCCGCACTTAATCAGTTGGCAATCAGTGTCCGTAGGTATGGTATGTGCTTTGCACCTTCGAAGTGCAAAGTACTTTTACAAGACTGGCAGGATTCTAATCCTGTACTCACCCTGGATGGTGAGCAGATAGACGTAGTTGAGAAGTTCGTGTATCTGGGTAGCTGCATAAGTGCTGGTGGGGGTGTGAGTGATGAGATCAATGCACGTATAGTGAAAGCCAGAGCGGCTTATGCCAATCTGGGCCACCTTTGGCGCCTTCGTGATGTTAGTCTGGCTGTAAAAGGTCGGATCTACAACGCGTCGGTGAGAGCAGTTTTGCACTACGTTTGTGAAACCTAGCCTCTCCGAGTTGAGGATGTTAGACGACTCTGTGTTCGATCATCGCTGTCTCCGAAGGATTGCTGACATTCAGTGGCAACACCATGTTAGTAATGCAGAGGTTCGGCATCGTGTGCTCGGGCACAGAGATGATAATTCGATTGGTGTCACCATCTTGAAACACCGACTTCGGTGGCCTGGACATGTTCTCCGAATGTCGTCCCAGAGAATTCCACGTCGTGCATTATTTTCCGACTCTGGGACTGGTTGGAAAAAGCGGAGAGCTGGTCAGTGTATGACATAGTGTCGTGGTATGAAAGAAAGATGCAAAGGACTGACTTCTGTCGGTCCTTCACGACTCCCTGGTTGGGGTCTGAGAGATGGTGCTACACAGTGGCTAGAGACGTTATCAGATATGGCCCAGAATAGAAGCCAGTGGCGATCCTGCTGTAACCTTCTTTTACTTTCTTCATAAAAAGTGGTTGTGTCTTCCTTACCTGAAAGATTTCTTCCGATTGTACCTTTCCGTTCCCTCATTACTACCACACTATCTTACGCCAATCTCTTCGTTATTGTTCTCTTTTTTCTTGCGCTCCTTACCTTTTTTCTTTTTTCTCTTCGAATTCTCGTTGTTTTGTGTGGGGCATATATATTGGCGCTCTCTTGTTCCAATATTTATGTGTTCAAATAAACAAATAAATAATAATAATACATCGTCTACACCAACTCATCGCATCGTAACGATTACCAATACATGATGGAGAACAACCTTAAGCCAGAGATAGGACAATATATTTAACATGAATAAAAGATATAAGATAGCATTCAACAGGGACCACGTCTCCAAGGCCGAACAATGCCATCCGATCAACCCGAATTAATTCAACACATTGTTCCCGCCCTCTCCATCGTTGGGTTTTTCTTCGCGTTAAGTGTTAACTATCTATTTTTCCAGTTGTCTCGTGTTCAGCTTTGAGGATTGTGTGGTTAGTGCCCAATGCCACTATACTACTCTCCAACCAGAATAAACGTGATTCTGGTTCGATACCAAATTGAATGAGATTATCGCGCGCCGGTGGTTACTAAGATTAATATGAATCACCTAGGTATTGGTAAGCTAAAAAATAAATCAAAAATGGGGCGACAACTGATCGGGAAATACATGTAATAACTTTAAAACATGTTTTTATGCTTAACACGCTTAAAATGAAAACCCACATGAACATTACTTATACAGCAAGTATAGCGAGATTATAACAAGGAAGAACGATATTTTAACAAATCACATTAAAATGCATGGTAACAACATTTGGTTAATGGCTTCGCGTTAAATATTAAGTATCTGTTTTCCCAGTCATCTCGTGTTCAGCTTCGAGGATTGTGTGGTTAGGGTCCAATGCCACTACAGAGGCTCCTGAGTGAAAAATGTCCCGAAATAGTTTGCCATTGCCTACGCTTTTTCTTGATCACCCTCTATCATTTAAAATACACTCTTTTCAACAATTAGGTTGGGAATTCAATGCTGCGTCCTTGTTCTGTAATTCGGGTACGAGAACATTCCTTTAGGATGCCTGATTACAGATTGGGCTAACCATATTTCATATATTATCCGGGCTTCAAAGATCTTAACTGTAGATTTATTATTATTAAGGCTAGGAAAATTGTGGTTTCTAACAATTTACAATCAACTTGTGTTGTTGATGACTCTACTTCTAAGATCACTCAGTTTATATAAGATGCATTAAAGTCACCTACTATAAGGCTTTTACGTCTATTACACCAGGACTTATGTTAACTTAGGTTAAAATCATCTACTACACATTCTGGACTGCGGTATACTACACCTAATTCAATATCTCACCGTTTAAATTTCGGACTACGACTCACCAATTCACATATTATCTAATTATGTGCCACTGTCTCGACAGCTCATATGGTTAATGTACTTTTCGTGTGCAGGATTACCCCATCTCCCCTACCGTTTAATCTATCAATCCTACAGGGTAAAAATCCAACCGACTGAATTTCACTGTCATGTTTCTGAAACAGCAATGACATCAAGATCTTCTATGTCCGTCATTGGCTTGAGCTCCGCCATTTTATCTTGTAGGCTGCGAGCACTTGTATAGCACACCTTCAACTCTGTGAGTAACTGCCCCTTAACACCCAGAGTGGTTTGGGAATTGTTTTACTCCGAACATTTGCAATGTGAATAGACTTAAGTACAAGGTTTTGTCACTGTCTCGGTGGCGCTCATTCATTTCTACCTTTGCCGACCGTCTCTTAATACGACCAAGCAGGCTGGAATGCTCACAGACATATATTCCGATTCCGGTCAGCTTGCATGAGTTTCCCAGTATTACGTCTCTTTCTTCAGCAGAAGCATATGTAACATTTTGGTGGCATGTTTTCAGTATACCTTCTGAATCCACTTTTTGTCTCACTCTATAGAGCTTACCGACGCTAAATCCTGAAGCAGCTCCTGAGAGCAGCTTGCTTATTAATGACTTAATGTGGCTGGGGTCGTGTTCAAATCAAGAATTTAGCTCCTGTTCAGAAAATTCTCATAACGTATGAAAAATGACTGCTCTATCAGCGAGGTCCGTCTTAACACGCTGCGAAGTTTTACTTGCGATATAGTATCGGCCGCAGAGGTATCATTTTTCACTTACTTTTCTTTTTCTTAACGTAACTGCAAGGAAATCATTCACTTTACTATGTCGCTTGATTACATCATCTTTACCACTAAGGCTTTTCTCATCCATAGTCTGTTTAGTGTTGATATATGAATCCGGAATCGACACTATTAATTCACTTTTCACACATTAAAAACAATTTTTGATAACCATTTGTATGTATTAGTAGTAATACTAGTGTGGCAGTAAATAAATCCCCAAAATAAATAGCTCTGTAAGTCTTCGACATCGGATGTTGACCACATTAGTTTTAATGGACTCACCTAGCTGAAGGAACTCGGTCATTTATCCGCACCAAATCACGTGTGGGAACGCCGTGCTCAACAACCCCTGTAATCGCTATCCAGATTAAATCATTCGATCCTCGATATATTGGTAGCCTATCAAATATATCTTCGAACCTCCTCGCTTCTGTCTTTTGATTTCACTTGGTGGGTACGATTCATATTATAAGGTGTTACTGGTTAAAGCGTTTTCAAACTCCAAATACCTGTGGCATCTTCACTAGGTTCTGTCACGGTTAAGTAATAATGAGGTTGAGAAAATCTTCCCGTGACTAAATAACAGTATCAAACATAACGTGCTAACTGGAACACTGGTTGGAGTCCCTCTTTTCTACGGCTATACTTTTGTTCATTCAGTTAGTCTACTAATGCAGATGCGATCGGAAACAAACTCATAGGAACATCATGCCACCATAAATGTCGACGGACTTTTTAATTTGAACCTAAGGTAATACCAACACAACATTGTTTTTTATTTTTATAAACACAAAATACTTCTACTGCCTAAAAGTTATTAACCATCAGCTATTACTATGCATTTTACGACAACTTAAAATATATCTACACGAAATCATTCTCAATTATCATAATCCAACTTTGTTTAGCTCAAATAATCTTCAACTAAAATTTTATTTTGCGCGCGTTAAGAATCAAACCAAACATTTCGAAACAGAAACGTACATTTCCCAGCCAGTTGCTGTCGCCTTCTTTCTGATTTATCTATCAGCTTATCGATACCCGGAGGATTCTTATTATTCTTGGTAACCTCCAGTGCGCGACAGTCGCACTCAGTTTGGTATTTTACCAACGTCACGTTGATTCTGATGGGAGAGTAGTGTAGTGGTATTAAGCCCTAACCACACAATCCTCAAAGCTGAACACGAGACAACTGGAAAAACAGATGTTCAACATTTAACGCGGAGACAACCCAAAGATGGAAAGGGCGGGAATAATGAATTCAGTTCATCGGATGACATTGCTCCACCTTGCAGGCATGGTCATTCTTCAGCATTTTCTTATGTCTTTTATTCATATCAAATATATTTTTTCTATCTTTAGCCTAAGTGTGTTCTCCATCATATATTGGTGGTTGTTACGGTACGATTATTCAGTATAGATAATGGTGTGACTTCCACGTAAGATCTCATGGATTAGGCAGTTAAATCATGACAAATCTACCATTTTAGCATTAGGTCCATTATAAGAGCAGTAGTAATAACGAAGTAGACCATAATTCTATAGTCTTTCGACGCCTTGAAATTTGCTGTATATTGCTGTAATCTGTTCATTTCTAGCCAAGATAATGCATACGCCGTCTGGTTGACCTTACCTTAGACATGTCGGATAATAACGGTGGTTCCAGCCTGCAGGTATTGGTGATCCACTGCTTCTAGAAACGGAGGCTCGTTAAGCGAAAGCTTCTTCTATTCCATCCAAAACCATTTGAACCATTTAGACCTCTTACATGAAATCAAGGTTTCGGATCTCTCAAGGAGAGTATTTGTCTCTTTTGGCTTTGTGATTGTTTCCGTATGTCCAGAGAGAGTAGACCGGTGTATATATTTTGCCAGCAATCCATCAGTATATTAGAGATATTGCTCACATATCATAGGGCATTCGAGTAAACAACTATGAGATTAGACACAGATTCTGTTAGGGTGGGGATTTCACGTGTAAATCAACCGACTATAGTGACGCGCCATGATAGATGAGATAGGTTGTAAGAAGGTAAGTTTGCAACAATCCGTCTCGTTTGTTAATGTATGCTAAGGCTCGAGTCTGTAGGTACTTCAAGAAATGAAAAATGTGTGTCCTGTATTACTTCTAAGTGTCGCCCACTACATATGAACTAGATGCTAAGAGGCTTGTGTTTCATGGATTTCTTACGAATTTATCAACAGATAATTTCGTTAGCAATAGAATATTAAGCAAACGTTTGCACCACGATTTCATTTATAACTCTGACATTGACAATGCTGATCTGCATTCCCTGTCAATTTTTCTTATTAAACGGTAAAACAAGTAAATTATAAGCGGTGGAAGCGGTTGTTAGATTAAAGTGAACATCCAGTCTGTATTTTTAGAAAACTTCCAAAAGATGATGTTAGAGTGGCCTTTTGTGATTAGTTTCACATGACTACGATTCTGACTACAAAATTTTTGCAAGATATGTAAGAGTTCAATACTCTTACATTGTGAATAAACAAATAGTATTGGATTAAGTTAAATGCATAGAATAATCAGATGAACAAGTTACATGTCTTTGAGTAAAGATGAATTAACATGACCGTGATTTGCTAATATGTTCATGAATATTGGTCAAAGATAAGGCCATCTATTACAATTTGTGCAAAGCATAGTACGTGCTTAATACCGCATTATACACCTTTTATCCTTCGATTACTATTTATGTATTCTGATGTATTTGCGTCTCGTTTTACGAGATGTGCAAGCAGAGTTAGTGTATGGTAGACTAAATTTTCTAGTTGTTAAAAGATTTTTGATGTTTGTTCACAGCTGGCTGCATTTAAATAACGTAGAACACGCCTCCTCCAGGACTGTATACTGCTCTTTTCCAGGGAAGTAACAACACAGGCACTTGTTTATCCAGCCATCGATGTTATCGCCGAGGACATTGTTCAATGGCAGTGATCTTGAAATATAGTCAAAGTCAGACGCATAGTCTACAAATACACACCGATCATACCTATCACCTTCAGCCAAAATAAAAACCATTTTATGATATATGACTGCAGCAGCATCCGAGGTGCTTTTCCTATGCTTGTAAGAGAACTGTTGGCCAAGGTCACTACTATCTTACGTGTAATTTATTAATGAAATGAATTAGTGATGCATCAGGGCGATGAAGAATATAATAAATATGATGCACCACTGTCATATCCTACCGATTCCGCCTGTGATATGCAAGTTCTAAGTTCTCAAATCTAACTCCAAGGAGCTTGTTACACTTTAAAGTACACATAATTTCATACTGATCGTTTTCCAATTTCGAGCACACTAATGGAAGTGAAAAAATTGAGTAACTTTACTCATTTAAATGATGTGCTTCATTTTTTCCTTCAAGCACTATAACTATTTTGATAAAACTGAATTATATGACAGTCATGTATACTAAACTAAACAGGTGTCGTCATTATTGTTTCATTTGAACAGACATGCAACTTAAAGTAGATGGTTATAAATAACTAAGTCTTTAAACCACAAAAACAAACTATAAGCCAGCAAGACTTATCTAACACAGGCCGATGGCGACAGTCTTTTAGGCATCATAACAGTTTACAGAACAACAAAACTTTCTTCAGTGACATTAATCGTTTACGCTCTATTTCAAAACAACCACGGCTTTTAATGAGCTTTTTATGACTTAGGATACCATTCCAGCATGTAATGTACATCCGGCGTAATACAGTCCTATATAGTGAGTAAAAAGTACAGCCATGACTCAATACAATCTACTTTTTTAATAAAAATCACATTACGTTATGAGACAAACTCATTGATTACATGGCCGTTATTCTGACCCAGGATACACCAAGTTGGTGTGACAACGATGAGTATATTTCCATCCCAATAATCGATTGATCATGGAGCGGAATTCGCAACTGGACTCTGAAGTTACGTTTTGCGGCATATTTCTGTAGTTTAAGTATGGAAGCTCGAAAATTCTAATTATTATGTTCTACTATCTTATAGAACATTGATCCCTCAGTGTATCCGAAACTGGCACAGTTAACATAAATGAGTAATAAACCCTTGGGAGTCTCATATGATAATCAAACTGATCATTTAAAAAAAGCCAGATCTTAAGCGATTCATGAGTATTTTCACCGATAAATGTCAGTTTTATCACTTTCAATATCGTTTCTGGTCACATTTCAAAATTCAGATCGTTTCATGAAACTTTCAAAAGCTTTCTAATTCAATTAGTTTCTGTTCACTTTAATACTGACTCCATGAGAATGGTTGCATGATAACTTGAGGTAGTTAAACTTAGCAAGTTGACTAGTATTCCCTAGGATTTTCCATTTTTTACTTCGACAATCTCATATGGACCACCGTCCAAGTTAAAGAGTTCTCCGTCGGAAAATCTTAAGGAATTGCATTCTGAAGATGAGAGTGGAGTAAAATAAAAATTTCTTTTACACAGGAATTATCAATCAACACAAACACATCACCTCTGTTCGTGTTGTTTTCATTACCTTGATCATCCTCCTAGATACCTATGTTCTTGTTTTACGCGCACATTCTTATTATTTACTTCTTTTCACTCCAGTTTGTTCTTTTACTTACCATACCACGGCTATTACTGGAAACCAAACTAATGATCGTCAGTTTGGAAGGTGGTGGTTTCGCCAAGTTATTCAACTTAGGATAATCTCAAACTTCATCAGCCTCCAACAGCTCGAATTCCTCAGGGTTATTGGAATCTTGTGTCTAAGCTAAGCTTATTGTAGAATAATGAAGACCTGTAACTGTTTCCTTATAGCAGGATGATAGTAGAAATAAATCACTTTGTTCAAATGATCTCATCACGAAATTACCAAATTCTAAGATTCTTATTTTAGTACACCTAATATTCATGAGTAGTGAAGTACTGGGATTCGATATCAGCTGAGATAGTAGACGAAAAATCTCAGGAGTCCTTCAAGAGACTTCGTGTACTTTGAGAGATTTGTGTCGTTGGTGAGGAGCGAGGAAAATAGAAAACCTAAAACATTCTCGAGGACTTGTGACGTTATTTTATTGTTATTTGCTAACCTTCACGTCCCGCTTGTCAAACATACCCAGGTCCCCCAATTGAAGGAATCAGTGGTCCACTGTTACTAGACCCAGAACACTATTAAGCAAAAGCTTATATTGCGTGAATACTCATTTACACAATTATTATAAAGGATACTCCTCTCATCGAAGAAGAAGAGTCGATGAACGAACAACATAGTTCCATGAAAAACGACTCCCTTAACCATGCTTAAGATCGAAAGTATAAACAATACATGGTTTTGCTCAATAAATTTCGAAAGTTTGAACTCTTGGTGACCTTCTGGGGTTGACTACAAATTTGTTCTCGAAGGTCACGACTCAGAGAATCACGTTATGCAAACTGACCGTACTTTTTTGGATCTGTTCTGGGGATTATCAGCTAGAGATGAAAACCAAAGAATAGAAGCCTCCAACAAGCTGGTAGATTTGTTAAGTAGTAAAACGGGTGAAGTAGGTTAATCCAAACAAATTAAATAGACTAGGTGAAAACCACTTACTTCACCTATACAAGGCAAAGGCTCGTTAAAGGCCTAAAGTCGTTTGATGAGTCTACGAGTTCTAGCTATGAGCACTGTCTTATACGTTACCTCAAAGATTTTCCAACGGAAACCTCAACCAAAGAACTAGCGGAATCCATGAGTGTTCAAGTTTTTGCCTCAGAGCCGTCCACTCAAAATGTAGATAGCAAATATTTCGTTAATATAAAATCCAGGAACGTTCGTCTGTGAAATCGGCGTACTTATCATGCACAAGAGTGCTTTGTGCATCTGGCAGAATAAAGGAGGTACGTTGTGTTTGTCGCCACTAAGAACAGATTGATGAAGAGTTCGCTAAAGTATTGCTTCAACCTATTATCCTGTTAACAAAATCCATTCATCATAGAGCTGCCGCATATTTAGCAATATCGGAAATGAGTCTTCAAGTAATGTTTGAGTTGTTAATGCACATTTATTAGGCACCTAAACATTTAATCGCAAAATTGAGTTGTTTTTTGAAAGAAACATGGCAAAACCTCATGTCTTCAAACTCGGATATCACTGGAGAACTCCTGCTTGTCATTCTGTCATTTCAGCATCGCTTTCAGGTACTGAATCCATAAATATGACTGTACTTTCAGAAACGTCTTCAAAAGCTAGATATTCCAGCATTCAAATTATCTGAGAAACAGTATCGTAGGAAGCTCTTATTTGGAATTCTTGTAAGAACCTTTCGTGTTAACTTTATTTAGCAAGCATTCTCACGATGCCATTGTGATGCGGTTAATCGATGAAGTTTTAAAGCGCGATATCCTGAGTACTGTTTGGGATTCTGTCAAAGGTGAGCATTTTAACGTAACGGTTTTCTATGTATGTGGATAAGCTGACTAAGGTGATATCCAAAAATCCTTCAGCAATTTTTTAATACAGATTATTATGAAGATATATTGTTGATAGAACAGGTTTTCTTGTTAACATAGTGTTCATAAAAACTGTATAAACTGGTTAGTTAGTTTCTTCTTAAATATAGAGCTGTTATGTCTGCGGTGAGTCAGATTAGATTTTGTTAAATCTATTGGTCAATTACCCCTATTTCTGTGTTCCACTGCCATAAAATCTAACTTGGTTGATGTAGTGGATTGTCCAAGTTATCGTTTAAACCTCTAGAATAACCACGGTTCACTTCAGTTTTACATTCACCGTATCATTTGAGTCTCTGAACTGTGTTGTGGTCTTTTACTTTTTGAATATCAGTGCTCCATCTCAACTATCAGTATATACTCAGGTCTTTTGTAATTTTCTTAACAAACTATTCAGATAATTACTTCGTGACTTCTAACTTGACTATAGTTGGGCGTATTTCTTATTATTAAATTATGCTTGCATACGTAAACCAGCAGTAATTTCCCGTTGCATTATCAAGCATCAAAGGATCCAACTGTAAATCGTCACCAAGATAGGTCGATTATCACTCAACTCACGATTTAAAACTTGTGTTCGAATCTCTAAAATGTGACATGAGCATGTTATTTGTATATCACATTCTTGGTTTTTGAAATACACTATTCAGGTTGACACTAACTCCGGGTCTTGGGAGTTTCAACATGCTATTGAAAGCCTCATTTCACTAGGTCAGAGTTGTTACTTTTTAAACGCCATACGTTGGCTTAAGTCTAAGAAAAACATTCATCGCTACCACGATGAAAACTAAAAAAGAATTAATGGTAGTCAAAATAGAGTCTTATGCTACTAAGTGCGTCGGTCGTCTGTTCCTCCTGTTCACATATATGAACAACAAGACAAAGGCAAACAAAAGGGCGTCAGTTATAGTTACCACAGTCATTTGTCGTTCATATTATGGAGGTTTGTCACCTTGGAAAAGAAATTGTGTTTATGTGCTAACTTGTACTTGAATTAGTATTTTCTAAATTCTTGATAATCTATTGCAAAACTATAAGGGCTACATGAGATAGACCGTCTATGAATGTCTCCGATATCGAACAGTTTTTTAGATGTTTTAAAAAATAAGATCTTGGTTAAACGGTCGTGATGGCAGTCATCGTCATTAGTTATTTATTATGAAGTATTTGTTAGTTCCAATCAGCACTTGGACAACTGCCTCACTTTGTTTGGATTGGAAAGTTTCGACTAGCGTCTTTACAGTGCTGTGATTTGCTCGATTAATTTGTAGTACTTTAAAAGCTGACAAAAGTGGTCTTCTAGGGATTAATATTGTGTTGTCATTGTATTGATTAACTAACCCTTAATTGTTCCTTTTTATTATAGCTACCTTATGTTCTAAAGCCAATAAAGCCAAAAATACTTTCCGATTTCTGCAAATTGCCGCTCACATCGTTTGTAATGAGGAGGAGAAGTTTGATTTCGTCTTATCTAGTGAAGTCTTTGAGGGTTTCAGCAAGCAGTTATCAGATTGCAAGTACAGTTATTTCCCTCAAGTCTCCCATTTACTAAGAGTGATGATGGACAAGATTATTGGTTCCACAACTGTTGATGAAAATCTCCAGAAATCCGCGGTTTCTATGTCTCCAGACCGGCTATTGAAATCGATTGCTTTAAATTACCCACTATTTGACTTTTTTTGCGACTCTAGCTCCCCTAAGCCATGTCAGGTTAGCAAGTTTTGCATTATCTACATATTTTTACAGTAACATTTATATTATACATTATGGTTATTGATCAGATAGAGCTTTTTAGTTGCTGTAAACAACTTCAAGAAGGCACTTAAAGTTTCTCTATGTTTTTAAGTTATGAATCTTTCAAATAGATAACTAAGCGAATGGCTTCTATTTGAAATCAACATGTATGTATCGTCGCATTTCGTACATGCACAACTTGCTATCACTATGATCCGTTAATAAGGTGTGGCTACCACATTAACTTGTAAGCACTTTACCTCAAAAACTTTCGGTCATTTTACAACTCATTATGTACATCAAGATTATTGAACTCAAAGTAAAGGTCTCCGACCAACTAGCTGATTTTCAAGCTACAGAAATAGAAAAGTACTAGCTCATAGAGCAATGTAAACTCTAGTTGTTACAGTGATCCATAAAATTGAAATGACCAATGATGAGCTGCTTAATATCGTGAAATGTTTGCATGAAATGTAACTAGTAAGTGAACTATGCATCATGTAAGGTGTCTATATATAGTTTTTCCCTTTGGATACAGTTTAATTTTTGGGTGGTTTTATCTACAAATAGAGAGATATAGTGACACAGACTTTAAAAGGAGTTGATTTCGTGAATTATTAAAGTTATGAATGGAGCGGGGAAGTCGATCTGTGTATTTAACGCAATGAACTAGCAACTTCGACCTTTTGTATTCGCAGGCTACATTGATGAAAAGCGCTCTCAAAGTTTTCCTTTTCATAAATGTTTACAAGATCTAGGAGGCAACTTATCATCTGTAAATAAAACACAGTCTTATCTCATTGTGTGTAAACAATTTGGTTAATTCGTGTATCGTTCATAGATCATAATGCCTTTAACCTTATCCCAAAAGTCTTCTCTCAACGGGTAGTTACTCAACGATTTGTTTTTTTAGCCAACAGACAGTTTAATAGTAGTGTAAAATACTATATTAATATTGAACCTAACTAAATTAGAAAAAGTCTAATGGTCCGTGATTTCGACCTGCACTTATTTAGTGTACTAAATGATGTACCAATTCCGATATGACTTGTTTTGCTTCAAGTATGTTCTATAAGAAAATAGTACAATAGATGGTATACATGATTTTACTATAGATACCATGTATCATTTGTTTCACTGACGCTGAAAACTCATTGTTAAGGTTGTTGGATTACAAAATTGTATATTTTTGCTTGATATAATGATGTAATTTTTTAATTTGCAGATTATTTTTGATTCTGCACCATCGTCACTATCGTTAGATACTCTTCAGTTGTACGTTAAGCAGTTAACAAATGCTTTTATCAATGCTGAGGTTCAATATTCAAACAAAAATGTACGCAACATACGTGGCTTAAAGAATCCAAATCAAATCCAATCAGTTGACTTAAATTATGATGCTATTCAATGTTTCGTAATTAAGCACTTGCAGATAGTTGTAAACACAATCCTAAAATTCAGATACACGGAAGGAACTGAATTGCTCAGTCAGATTCTGGAGTTCCTACTAACTATTGGTATGACTTATTCATTGAAGGTTGATAACACCGCTTTAAAGACACCGATCTCAACAAATGTTGCCAAGATTTGCTGGGGTGTTTTATTTGGGATATTAGATTGTATGGTATTGCAAGCAGTTACGATCAACAAACACTCTGGTCAGGAGACTATCAAGAACATTACAAATATGGATATAATTAGACATTGTGTATCCCTACTTAAAAATGCCGTCCCACAATGTACTAGGGCTATGTCCACACATTCTTCTAACACAGATATTAGTCTTTGTCTGGATTCGTTGAAACGATGCCTTAAGCTTCTCCAAAGAGTAGATTCTGAGGATCAGTTGGATCAGTACATACTGATAATGTGCGGAGCTGTTTCTGTTTTTTCTCTCTCCATGCCAATCGAAGGTGAGATACATTGTCGCAGAATTCGGTATTTTAATGTTGACGTATGTGAATATGTAACAATTAACCACTCAGGAGAAACTTGCAGTTGTGGGAACTGAATTAGGCAGTAGATCATGAAACGTCTGGTGAGAACTGACACGTTTATGCGCCATGCTGAGGTATCGCAACTCCGACTACATTACAGTGAATAGAACCACCTCTGTACTCTTCTCCCCACCCCTCTAACTAGAAGAATAAGGCCAGTGTAGTAATGAACACTTTTTAATGACACTGGTATACCAATCAATGCATGTTAATCGACTATACATCAGTTAGGTTGTTTAGGATTTTTGAACTGGGTATTTGTCACTAAATACAAATCAAGGTAAAGATGAACTGAAAGTTCATAACCATAGTTCACAATGAATAACTTAATTTGACGGGAGCTCATCTTAATCGATATTGATTTCATTTCTCTTAGTTGTATTTGGGGATTGCACATCCTCAACAATATTGCAAGTGCTATAAATATCTACTGTAGATTGATTTATAAGTAATGTTGTAAGAAAGACTCTCATACTCCATTCATTATAGACAGAAAATATATATAATCAGTTCTTAGTTCTACCATTTATAAATATTAGATCAAACATGCTTTAAGTAAGTACTTTTCAAAATTAAATAGTCTTAATACGATTGGTATGATATTGGTTGATATAAACTGAAAATCCTTGATTTTGCAATTAAAATAATGGAGGAGCTGTTTTTAATGGAACTCCTGGATCGACAATAAATCTAATGCCAACGATGATCCAAGTTTAAAAACTAATCAAGCAAAATTTTTTTTACCCGTTTGCTAATAATTGAACAAACCAAACGAGACCCATCAACTCAAAGAAGAAGCAGAAAATTATACTTTATGGACACTGTGAGATTTGTGTGATGGTAAATATTAGTCAATTGCTTATGTCTATGATATGAATGCAATTATTTCTTCTGATGAGTTTGTACAGAAATTGTTGAGACGTCAGTTCAAAAAGACCAATGTATTGAACACATGAATAATTGACACAAAAATTGAGAAACAATGAATGATATATGGAAAGGTCAATGCGTGGTAATAATCTGTTTTGTGAGTAAATTAAAAATGAATGGAATTGCAGGAGATAAAAAATAACAAACTAACAGATACCTTTACAATAGGAGAATCGCCTTGTTTCATTAAATTTTCCACCTGAGTAAGATTATCTAAGCGCTGTTGAGTTGATTCAAACTTTAAATGTAAAAAGAATTATATATTACAAAGTTAGAATGTTGTTGAGTGAAACAATACTGAATTTATGAAAAAACGTAAAGATGTAAATTATCTGTCCTGAGAATTCGATTTAGGTTGAAATGATAATCGCAGAGGTGAGGACTTTAACATTTGAATAGTGGTGAGCAGTAGAATCTTAGCTACTGAGTCCTGATAGCCTTGTGAATCAAGACAATGCGCACAGGATGCACATATGCCAATAAGAGACTGATCAATTTCAATTCTCAATACCGATGGGAAGATTCAAACAAACAATACCAATTCTAGGAGTATTTCTTGAAGACAGGCTCGTATCGTAAAAGGAGCATACTTTCGTTGTACTGTAAATGCTTGTATCGCATTGGTAAACTACACTTTAAGGGTTGTATTATGTGAACAAATAAACTCAATAAAGTATATATTTATTTCATAGTATGGTCTATAAAAACAGGATTTTTGGGAGGTTCTGTTAGCCGTCACTTTTCCGTAGCTGTTACACATAAAAGTTAAGGTATGATATGATTCTTTGATTTGTTTTCATTTCCTCGTTTCCTTTTTTGTTTGTAGACACGTTTGAAATCTTAAACGATTTGGTTGAATGCAGAAAAAGGCGTCTAGAGAATATATTTGAAGGTCCCCACTGGTCGGAAGTGCTTACTGATGTGGTTCTAAGTGCCCTTTCCTTTCCTGTCCACATGTTGCGCTCTGTCACCCGTCTAACATTTAAGAAAATGGTTTTGGAAAAGGCATTTATAAGTACGATTAATTCAGGTGAAGAATATCCTTCTTGCCTAAAACTAATTGGTGATATACTTAAGACACGGTCATCAAAACAAGCTGACCGTGCAAAGCATGATGAAGACGAAGATGACGACTCAGAAAAAGAAGATTTAGTTCATTTTTCGTTGTTCAGTTCGACAAAATTAATACAGTCTAAGGAGTTGTCTATGCAAATTGATGATTTTGAGGACGAAACCGTCTCAGTTGAAGATGAAGAAAAAATTGCTAATCAAGAGAGAAACTCACAAGATAGTTAGTTTTATATGATTGATCTTTTTAATTTTGGTCCAAGATATTTCTGTTTATGACCTTTTATTTCCAACATTTCATGGAAGTCTATTTAGCCAAGTTATCCATGACAGTTTTGAACTTAAACGCGCTTGAGTTATCCAGGGATTCGGTTAGTAGTCATTACTATTTTAGGTTTATTTACCTGACTTTTTATCTATGGGGTTATATGGTGCAACTTAGTAAGTTATTGTGATTTCATTAAAAGTATCTTGGATAAACAACCGTACTTATATGATTTACTGTGCATCAGATTGCCTTACTTGTTTTGAAGACTAAGTGCTGTTCTTCAATATTTATCTAAGGTCAGTCTCCAATTTGAAACTAATTATTTCACTAGTACTAATGACGTTTGCAATTTCCGCTTCACAATCAAAGAAATAACTTGATTGTATGGGGAGTCTTAATTCCCATGAGAAACTATTGGTGGTTATAGGAGGACTTGTTTTGAATTTGTTGGTATGGACCGCGCAACATACTTTAGTACTGTTTTGATTCTTAGAGAAAATCATATAAATAACTTATATCGGAAATGAGCTAGTTTTACGTAGCTTGTATGGTAAATCTTTCTGAAAATACTTAGTATCAAGATGGTTATTGGTTTTATTCTTTAGTGTTTGCTGATGTCCAATACAAATATTGAAATTAGCAACACCGAACAACTAAATGCATTATTATGTAAATGCAAATTGAACACTCCCAGTAGTCATACTGTGTAAATGTGTTAACTAATGCATCACTAAAAATAGATCCGTCCCCGATAGCTTACAGGAAGAACTTAGAGTGAGAAATTATCTTTCAGTAACACGTCAGGGTGGTCTGTGAAATATACACGAATGTTTATCATAGTACCGGTATCCAATGCACCACTGATCTGTTTGTGACTATTTACAGTCTACATCATGAGAGGGTTACATATATTTTATGATGATGATATTTGACCTTTACAAGCTTACAATGCGATGTGCACTACTTATGCAGACAGACATTATGTGGCAGGCATTGGAAGGAGAATACTTGTCAGCAGAAGAGTGAAGTAAAGAGACGAGGAAGCAAAGCGAAGAGCAATTGAAATAATAACAGGATCAGACGAATGATGAAGTATTTTGAGGACAGCTGAAGGAAGATATGTTGTAAATAATGTATTCAATGTATGATTTTCATATTTTACAAAGCTACTGTTTGATTTTGCATAAAACAGTAAATTGGTTTGCCGTACCTGAATTCACGTTCACTATAACAATAATAGTTGAACGATATGTATATCGGTTGATTATTTTTCTCCATAATTCTGTTGAGAACACATAAAAACCAGATGATTATTTTTTGAGGAAATTCGCTATTTAAAATGACTAAGGTTTACGTTATACTTCTTACATCTGAACATAAGATGTTGGTTGCAGTAAGAATAATTTAAAATAAGTATGATTATAATAAAAAGTAAACTATTAAAATAATTGTGTATCTGAGTTCTAAAAGAACCAACTAAGACTTTTGGTTAAGTTTTTGAAATTGAAAAAAGTCATTTTCTTATTATGTCATAAGGTTGTACTTTTTATAAATGATGATCAGGTTAGCGTAGTTTATATTTCTTATTGTTAATAATGTTGTCAATATTTTAGCCTCAGATGATTCAGACTCTGATGCAGTTGAAGAAGAGATTGATATTGATGAAGATGAACTTAATCAAATTAAAAATAGTGTACGTGATGCACTTGGTCCAGCTGCATTAGATAGTGAAAATAATGATAACGATTGCCGGGACTTCACAGATGCTGAGATGTTTGAACGTGATGAAGCTTTGGCAGCTGCATTTCGTATTCATATGCGTAAACCTCAACGAATAGTCGCTGATCAAGCTCGTTCAGTTGGTGAATTGAAAATGAAGTAATCAAATGATTATTTCTTTTTACTTGCAAATCACCAACTATTTGTTTGATAATTACGTTTTCTACATTAAATTCGGCAGTGTTATGTGGAGAAATTTTTACTGAAGTCGCCCAGTTACCAGCCATTAGATAACATGTTTGATTCCCACTCCATCTGCTCTGATGCTGTTGTAAATCAGTCTTTTATCATTTGTAGTGAGAAAGGTGTTAAGTGATTATAAAACTAATGGATGAAGTGTTCTAGTCGTTTAGTGATATGCAGTGATGCAATTTGACCAGGTGTTTGATATTTAAGAGACCGAAGTATCGACGTAAGCACCGAATTAAACTGATATTAGAAAACGAGATGTCTGATCAGTAAAATAATTTCTTAACAAAACACATATACGAAGTGCTAAGCACAAGAATATACACGGTCCAATGTATTAAGTGAACAAACAATTGTAAGTTGCAGGAACTATAGTTCATTCACTTTCCACTAGAATTAACGCCCAACTAGGTGTAATACTTATCCCATCATATCAAGTACTAACAGTCGGATAATATCACCAGTCCTCACACCAAACATCGTGTTTAAATCTAATTATATAAATCAGCGTGTTTAATGGGTTGCATTGGAAAACCAGTGTCAAACGGATTAGATATTCGCTTCAGTTGTTACTAGATATTTATTTTTTTCGTAAATTGTTTACTTTTTATGTGTACTTAAAATGACTTATTGATAACTATATCCTTTTATGTATTTTAGATGTTTCGATTTGATTGAATGTATTCTGCAGTATAGTTCTGAACCTCAACTTGTCTTGGTAGGTCTTAATGGATAAATTGTTCATTGTTCTAAACTTTTTTATTTTGCTAAATTCTTTATTGTTTTGTTGACTTATTCAAACGTAATGTTTCAGGAAAAACCAGCGATCAAACCCTAATCGTTTTAATAAGGTTGAAGGTGAATATTTCTTTTCTCTGTGTTTATAGATAGACAGACAATGTCAATGTACTTATGCGTTGGCCCAATCCGCTGTACGTGATTAGCACGATGAGATGAAAACAACCAAAGAGATCGAAATAGTGTAGTAAGAAGTAATAAAAAGAAAAACTAAACCTTGAGAATATGGTTTGGAAAAACAGGGTTGAGAGGCATGGATGAAGGGACACTGCAATTCAAGAACGAGAGGAAGATACATAGTAGATGGATCTGAACTATATCACCCAAAGTCTTGAACCATTGGTCGCGGTTACTACGCAGACCTTAACCAGGTAGTTTGCATCTGTTAACATGGATCAGACCAACTGTCAATGGCTTCATGAACGGACGCCACGTTTTGGTTTGGCCACCTCCAGCTTTTACGTGCATGATATTTTACTTACCCCAAGAAAAAGTTTTGTCCTTTAATCGTGTTTTTTTCTGGTCACTATAAATGTAACTTCATTGTGCAACAATTTCTTATGATAAAAACGAGAACTTTTCTGTTTTTATTTTGCAGCCTGCTCTTGATCTTGTGCTTGATATTGGCAAAGGATCCATTGAATATGAAACAGCCAAATCACGAAATGATTTAAGCTCAAATAGAAAAATCAACCAGAAACAAAAGAGAAAAACTAGTTTTATTGCTAAATATGGTGACATACCTCCACTGTCAAGTATAATACTTGTTGTGAGAAAATGGCGTTTCAGGTCGCAAAAAACTCAATCCGAGTTTATAGAATCTCTCAAGAACCTTGATCAACATGTTTATTTGAAAAAAATTATGCAATCTCTTATAGATGCGGCCAAAACAAGTAAGCATTTTAATAATGTGCATATTGTTTTTTGATGCTCAATTGCATCCAATTCGGTGTGTATTAAATGAAAGACGTAAAGAGCCAATTTTCTAATTATTTATTCTTCTATTTTCTCTTCTTTTTTTCAGCGGATAGAACTCAACTGTTTACAGAATTGTTATCCAACATTATAGAATTTATTGTAAGTTTCTACAATCGTCTTTAGGAAATAGCTCATTTTCACGTCAACGATTGACTATGTAATTGACAAATATTTCTTAAAATTTGTTTTTGTATCTTTCCTGTACAGTATCGAAGTATGAAACCGTTGAAAGCAGAATTTCCCGATTTGGAATCACCATTGTCTGATTATTTATTAGAACAACTTCATGAAGTTTTAAGTAATACTAACCATCAAGCTACACTATTCCTTAATCTTCTAAGTCACTGCCAAGTGAGTTCATATTGAAGAAGAGTTTTCATTTCTTGTTGATAATTTCATTTCGTATTATGGAAACTAAGCCAATAAATGTATTTGTTATCCTTTGATTGTAGACAAATTAAAATAGTCAAGTGAACTAGAATTGGTAAACCTTATATTGACTTACTGTCTGTTTAGATAAACAAGGAATGAACATCCACACTCATGCTTCTATGCACTTTATACAGATAATATAGAGGAGAAAACCAAAGCAGTTTGTAAAGAAGTATATCTAGAAAAAAATAACAGTCCAGCGATATAACTCGTTTATTATTAATCTATGAGAAACATTTATTTGATGAGCACCTGGTACACATTTTATTAGGTTAATCAAAAAGAAATCCTTTCACTTATTTTAGCCGAAAGTGAATGTCTAAACATGAGTCACAGTGTTGGAAATTGATCTTAAACCTTATATTGCAGAATTACGAGCCTTCTTTCTTGAATGCTGAATCCATATTTCCGCCTTAATGTTATGCCTTTTAATATATGAACCTTAAATTCAATCTGCTGGAAAACCGCTCTGGCATCTAGAGTAATATATATATATATATATATATATATATATATATATATATATATATATATATATATATATATGCACATTTCGATATGCACTTGATAAATCATTAGAATTCATTCCGCGGGTTTGGATATTCGATACTTAGCTCTTTTGTGTGAAAGCAACCTTATGCTTCAAGGCAGAACACCTACTTCACTAAATACCAGTTTTATCGTTGCCGATACGTTGTTTGACTGAATGGTTCTACAGAATATCAGAAAAATCTGGACTCATGACGATGTCTGTGTAATCTCTCTGAGAGCACTTACCGATTGCGATTCACTTGGGATTATGTGATTTTTTTAGACCTATTTTATTTATATTTGAACACATATATATTGGTACAGGAGTGCGCCAAACATATATGCGCCACACAATTTCAGTTCATTAATTGCGTGTGGGCTGCGTTACTGCCCGGGTGCCCAGACCGAAGCAGGTGGTTTTCTTAGGGGGCCACTCCCCGAGCCTTTGACCTAAAGGTCTAACCCACAAGGCAGTGGAGCATCGTAAGGAGATGCAGTCCCATGGTAGCCGGTGACCAACAATTGGTTCATACGCCATTTGTTCCCGCAGGATACTGGAGCCAGCCCATGTGCACCATTGGTTTGGAATCCGGTTAAAGCGCCGGACATTCGCTTTTCGTCCTCTCATTTTCGTAAACAACACCCCCGCCACGAGAAGGCAGTGAGTAGGACTTCCCTGGCAGAGGCTGTATACGCGCGGCCGTGTGAGAGTATTTCGAGAGGGAGGGCGAACCCACCCCGCTCTCGGCCATACCAGGGCGTTTTTAGACCTAAACTTGTCAAGTATTTTTTGAAAGGTCGAATGTTATTGTTTAGTAGTAATTTCAACACACTGATAAAGTATATTGGGAGTAACTTTGAAACATTTTGTTTATGAGATGAACTCGACGTATGGAAGTACACCAGATTTGGTTGTTAAGACATCAGCTCATTGAGCGAGCCGATCGCTAGCTTACCGGCCTTAAATCAGCATATTAGATGAACATCGAATTGCGCTAAAATAGTCAAATCCATTATTTGCGCGACTTTCTTTCCGGATTTGTAAATAATTTAAATAGAGTTTAACATTCATATCCTATTCTTAATTGCTTAGTCGAACAGGTTTGTTTGGAGTCACGCAAATAACCCAAAATACAACGCAAAGAAATTAAAACGATTAGTCCCTTTTGTAAATTTCGATAGAGCAATGAGAAGACGGAGTTGATCTGAAACTAGTTATTACACTGAGTTGTAAGTCAACTGCATATTTCATGCTGCCTTTAAGTGAATAAAGCCACTTGGTTAGCATATATACTTCATTTCAACTTGTATTTTTTCGAAACCCGTACATTCCTTAGATCAGTTGCATCAATAAAGAGCCTTAGAATTACCATCAATAGAAATAATAAACTTCAATATTTTTTGTACAGCCAGATCAAGTTGCTCTGATCTTCATCAACATAAGTTTGCTTATTTTAAGAATGTTTATTCATACTTTTATGTACTGTACGATTTCACTGGATTATTCTTATTCATTTAATATACAATTTTATTTCGAAATTTATTAGACATTTGCACACAAGGCCTCAAAATTGCTTGTCGAAACTACTGTGAAAGCATGCGAAAAAATAATCGATAGTTTAGATGATATTCGCGAAGTTAAAATTAATGGTTTCGAAAGTTGTAATCTCGTTAATTTGTTCCAAATAGTTACTCATATGTTCAAGTCAAATAAAAATGAGTTAAAAGCTAAGAAAATGTCAAGGAAACTCAGTGTCAAACTAGCTGAAGTGTTGCAAACAGCAGAGAAAGCTAGCCAATGTTCAGTGAACAACAACGTCTGGTACAATCGTCTCAAATTATCGTTAGCCTTGTTCGAACTACTTATGTGTACTGTAAAACTCGATGAGAATGCTTCGTCTACGGTAGGCTGATATAGTTTATTATTATTATTATTATTACTATTATTATTATTATTATTATTATTATTATTATTATTATTATTATTATTATTATTGTCATTAAGGGTTTTTTACGTACATTCTATCCATGCACCTGCTCTTATAACTAGATACCTAGTGCTGTGCTACCTATTCTCATATCCATTAATATACATACAGTGACGGTATATGTTCCCGTTTTTCGTTTGTACTAAATGTAAATTCCTTCTTACTCTATACCTCTAACTTGATAGTATTACTATCCCTCACACCGAAAGTATGACTCGAAATCTAGTGCAAAAAGCGTACTTGGTAGTTGAGTTACACAGTTATTACTATTTAATTAAACACCTACTGTTTTCAAGGTCTATTCCTAGTTCATTTTCTTTGATGATGATTGTAACTTCAAAATGACACTAGCAACAAAAGTATAGTGGTGGTTGGACATTGAACAATTTCGTCCTCGAATCTCCAAGCATCATTTTACTTGGTTGAACGAAGTGCAATTAAAGTTGATCCAGATCTCTGCCTGGTTGATAGAGGATGTCAAATAGACATAAATATAACCATCAATATATGATTATGGAGATTGTTGAGTTTTTATTGAGATCACGAACCGATCAACGTTAGACCACAATTGAGAACCTGAAGGCACTGAACGGCCGTTTCATCCTAGCACGGGACTCCTCAACAACGCGCATCCACTACTCAGCACGCAGGACTCGGCCATCCAGTGCTTCCAGGTTTTCAAGGGTGGTCTAACATTGATCGGTTCACAATCTTAATAAAAGCAAATATAACCTTCCGAGTATTCCATTATATTCCACTGAATTTCCTGTATGGTTTGAGCATACAAACTGGATTTTTTATACCTAGAAGCAATTTGTACATCTCTTTACCTCGGCCATCAACACAACGAGTACTAGACTTGGTTACAAACAATTCGCTAATGTCCATTTCAAGTTTCCTTTTGCTTCATTCTCTTGCACAGCCGCAACATTGCTATCTCAACTCTTATGCAACTGTCCCTAGTATTTTCTTATCAGAACCCGGTCAGTTCTCTCGCTAGACATTATGTAATATGTCAACTCCATAACTGCATATTTCCAATTATTTTACTAATCAATGCATTTGAATATTACTTACTTCATCCATCTTATCTTTTAATTACTTCTTCATTCATTCATGATTATTTTCATAAACTCTTGAATTTCCTTATTGTCTTATCCACAACTACTTGACCGTCACCAATTTTATTTTCATTGTAAAACACATAACCGTCAGTGTATAGCCTTAATGAAAAACTGGCTGGAAAAAAATATTTCTTCTCTCTATCAATGTTTTTCCGAGTGGGTATTTTAGTTTTAGTGAGACCACAAAAGTGTCCGCTGAATTTTTGGATACTTAACTTAATTCTTATCGTTAATTATAATATTCATAGTTACACTGCCAAAGTTTGTATTTGCTGTAATGGTTCTTAATATAGCCAAATTTAAATGCAAATAAGGTACGAGAAATTTGACAAGCAACAACACCAATGCAATATGACATCAAGAGAACTGGGAAAACTTTTATACGGCTTGACCTACGTTTGTTTCCATCCTCGATAACCAGTTAGACTCGTCTATCTAAGCTTTTTTAACTATACAGCTGAATTAAGTATTTAACGCTGATAGAAATAGATATTCATAAGAGCATAATTTATGTATCAGCATTTTATGACGTGTAGCTTGCGCAGTATGCATTCCGTAAGTCTGTTTGATTATTTTCTTACTGTATTCTGCTTTAATAAGGAATATCGTATTTTCCTTATCTCTCGATATTTGACTTTGTTTCTTTTCTCAAAAGTTGTTTTGATATAGTTCGATCTCATCCGCCTATAACTGCTATAGATTTTGTTGAAATTGCGTTCTCTGAGCACGGTGGTTTAAGGATAAAAAATTAAACGATATAATTCTCTTGAGCGACTCCTTTAGTTATTAGTCATGATTATACATTTGATAAAGTGAAAACAGGAAAGTTGTATATTGAAAAAAATCCATTTGTTTGGTTTTTGTTATCTAGTTTCTTCAAGATCATATTGTTAAACTTCTAGAGAAATTTCCATCAACACAAAAACCTATCAGATCTGCAGCACGACGCTTTTTAAACTTGTTGAAAGAGAACAATCGTAAATCTGGGTGAGTTGAATAATTTCGCACATACTATTATGATTTGATATAAATTGGTCACTTGCGATTTTATAATTAAATAAATTCTAAATATTGACTGACAACTACTAGGCTAGAGATTGTCTTCATTAAAACTTCATCCATTTTCTCAATGTAACCAGTAATCTCCATCAATTTTATGTAATTTGTAGGTTGTAACTTATTTTAGAAAAACACCTGCCTAAGACTCCTGATTTACAAAGGTCACTGTTAATACTGCCGTTTAGCTAGCAAGTCCCACTTTGATTGTATCGGCGTCTATTTATCTTATTTGTATCCCAAAAATTGACTGTACCAACTGTCGGGACGGCTTCAAGAAGCACGACGAAGCCTCCAGAAACTCTAAAGAAGCCGAAGAGATTCCATTCAATTGGAACCTGATAGAGTCTCGTAGAACACCAACGTGGCATGCTATAATTGGACAACACAACTACTTCTAGATTGGCTGAATTATAATGTCACAGTCCATACTAATAGCTATAAATACTCATTTTTGTTTGTACATTTTGGATTCTTACCCAATAATCACTTCCCCTACTTCATCCATCTTCTGATTTGCGACGGTGGTGTTCTACACGTTCAAGTGAGTGCCGTTAGTTGTATATCGTATTCTGTCGTAACCAAGCAGAGGACATCAATGCTGTTTCATTTTTCGCAGTTCTTTTTTTTGCCTTATTCTGAATCCCGAAGTATATGATATCCATCATTCTTTTCTGATTCTTTGTTAAAGCATATTTAATGAATCTGAAAGTCGACAAGAAAAATTACGTCTTAAAATGGAACGCAAGAAACAACGTCAACAAAAGCGTAAAGAAAAAGCCTTAATGAAAAGGAAGCCGGCGAATAAAGCAACTGAACCAAAACGAAATGAAGTCAACGCAAAAAAGAAATCTCTTAAGAATAACGCTAATAAATCTAAGTCAACGATTAAAACAGTGCCTTCACCAAAGGACAGCCAAAAAGTGCGTGTTCTGAAACGAAAACATCAACCAGATATCAAAAATGGCAATAAAAAGAGAAAAGTTACTGAGGATTAAATATTATGAGATTGAGAAAAAATTGTAAATATATATTTTTCAGTGTATGCTTCCACATTTTTCATTTGAAGCAGTATGATCATCATAAACAGATACAACAATAGACAGGTGAATTTGCAAAGATTCCGTAGAATTACCATTATGTAACGGTATCGGCCGGTCGATTACCATTTCTAATAGTGAAATATAGGTCAACCATTCATGTAGAGTCTAGATTCCGACGATATACATACCACTAATGGATGTCACTAAACGAAGTCAATCTCCATCAAGATTGTCAGGTGTGTACTTAGGAATTTTGTGCTTAAAAATTCGAACCTATTAAGTGGGAATAAATTTGTAAATGTGATGAACTTCAGAAAACTATGGGTAGGACAACTACGTTACTATTATACATGTATCTGACTGACGTTTATGTTAGTTGTCTATGCTAAATTTGGGGTAATAATCCTTGCTATCCTGTCATGACACAAGCGGGAGAGAAAATGTCAATGAAAATAATACGCTTATAAGGAACCTAGGGATGTATTGCCTGCGAGTTTTCTATTTAATCGATGAGACGATTATTTAGTGACTTGTCTAGAAACCTTATTAACGCCTATGTGAATTTTTCCTAATGTTTGAACAGACTAATACGCTGACTACGTATTCCGTGAACTACTATACATAACTTGTTCGTTCTTGTAAATTATTTACTGTTAACAGACATTATCATAAGTGTATGTGTGCATGTCTGTTCCCCTTATCTGTAATTTGTGCGTTGTCTATTTGATTCGTATTTAAACATTTTAAATAGGCTCTTACTATGTGCGTCTATTCAACTACCATATTTACATGCTTAGCCTGCTCAAATGAATGTTTGAAATATACGCGTCCTCACTACAGTTCGTGTTCCACTTAATACTTTATTCACCAGGCACAGATGACTCATCTCCATCCCTTTTTAAGGATAGTAGCGACCTGGCCATGAGTCTGACTGAGCTGTATGCAAAAGTTTAGAAAGCCGTCTTTCCAAACCCTGGAATGCGTCGATAGTCGTCTCTATATTTAAAAGGGGATTATTTGACTTGCGCAAAGTTTATTGAGGAATAAGATTACTTCCGATTGCGTCCAAATTATTGACTTCCGTCATATTTCATATATTGTTCAAAACTTGGGAAACACCGACTCGCGAGATGCAAGCTAGATTTTGTTCCAGTTGAGGATATATTGGTTATATTTCCACTATTTGTAAAATGTTAGAACAACGCCATACCTATCACAGGTCAACAATCGTAGTGTTTTTTGACATCAGGACTGTTCCCTGGGATTGTGTATTGAAGAAAGATGTGCTCTATAAAGAAACACCTTAGAGTATGGGCATAATACCAACTCTCCCCGCTGTTTCATTCAAGTAGTGAGGTTAGGCATGGTTGCCCAATCTCATCATTCCTCTTCAACTTGGTCATTGATGACATGATGAACACACCTATGATGGATGTAAATAACGGTGGTGCGGATCTGTCGTCTAGAGAAAAACCTGTCGACCTTGAATATGCAGATGACATCGTCTTACGGTACGACGATATCCAAGTCATGAAATACGTACTTATTTAGTTGGCAATCAGAGTCCGTAAGTATGGCATGTTCTTTCTACCTTCTAAGTGCAGAGTACTTTTACACGACTAGCAAGACCCTGTACATGCACTTACCACTGCTAGTAAGCAGATAGACTTATGCCAACCTGGGCAATCTCTGGCTCCTTCCTGATGTCAGGTTGCCTGTTGAAGGTCAGATCCATAATGTGTCGGTGAGAGCAGTTTTGCTCTATGCTTGTGAAACCTGGTCTCTTCGAGTTGAGGATGTTAAACGACTCTCTCTGATTCATCATCGTTGTCTCCGAAGGATTGTTGACATCTAGTGGCAACACCACGTTGATAACGCAGGGGTTCGACAACTCATGTTCGGGGCACAGCGGTGAAAATTCAATTGGTCACCATTTTGAAACACTGACTTCGATGACTTGGACATGTTCTACGAATGTCATCCCAGAGAATTCCACGTCGTGCATTATTTGCCGACGCTGGGACTGGTTGGAAAAAGCGGAGGTGGTCAGTGCATGACATGGTGTCGTGGTATGAAAGAAAGCTGCACAAGACTGGTTTCTGTTGATCCCGTACGAATTCCTCCGTAGTTAAGGTGCAGCACAGTGGCTTTAGACGTTTCCATGAATGGCTTAGAATAGAAACCAGTGGAGACCCTGTTGTAAATTTATATTACTTTTTATATAAATATGAACGTAACTTCTTTAACTGAATGAATTTTTCTGGTTACATTTTTTCTAACTGAACTGTTTCTCCTACCATTATTATTATTTCACTCTCATACACTTATTTCTATCCATTGGTGTTTCTTTATTATGCTTTCCTTTATTTCTTTACAATCTCACTTTCTTTGTGTGGCGCATGTATATTTGGTTCCCTCTTGTACCGGTGTTTATGTGTTCAAATAATAATAATAACAATATTCGACTTCAACGTTGTGTTAATTTAATTAGTTGACAGGAGATATACGAAGTTAGATAGGACGCATATATTTCATTCACTGTCATCGTTATTAATGGAATCAACTTGAGGGCTAACGTATGCCTCGGAGTAATTTACTCAGGGACGACTATAGAAGTAAATTCTTCATTCTAATTTCAGATATCAGTGACTGTCGAACATGTACTAATAAATACCAAGAAATATGTTATCACTTTTTCTGTTAAAAGTAACATTCTTGCAACGAATTTTAACATTAATAATCAATGAATTATTGCGTTATCCCGTTGGTTTAACTACCAGATTATATTTATAATAATAAATCCACTTCAGGCTAGTGATTTCAAAAGCAAGATTAGTGACTAAGACTATTGTTCTGACTTCAGTGAGACTATACGTTCATTTCGGAGACAGTTCTTAATCACATTTTATCATCAACTACCCTTCAGAACGCTGAGTAACTGCTATTGCCGTTTAATGTGGGACTAGACTACTGGTCGATTCAATGGACTTAAAACATCTGGATGTTTCGTACGATACATAATATTCTCTTGAATTCTACTGTTTGTACTCTGATTTCCAAAAGATTAAAATACTCCATCATACTACGAATCCTTGGTACTTGTCAACGATATATAATTGTGCTGATTTTATTCTGTGCAGAATTTATGGACAGGTTCAATTGATAATCTGGTTTTTATATCAGTTTGTCTTAAGATCTCCATTGAATTAATACAATAGTCAACGACTAACTGGTCGGTTGTTGTAAAAATTTCTTATTTTAAAGAATTGATATGTGAATCATATCACTAGAAGTTAAGAATCACAACATTTAAGAAAACCAACCAACAAAAAAGAAAAATATGTTTGCATATATCGTTTACATTCTTTACATTATCAATTAGTTAGCCAGGTTCAAGAGCCACCGCAGCCTCAGATTTTACAACACCCCATAATCCTTCCTTTATATAAAGCTGTATTAGTTTCAACTGTTGTCTATCAATCAAATTTTGGAATGATTTACATTCACTACAACTCCATACTTTGTATGTCTTCAGCATATTGTTCATAATGTCTAATTTGGCTTGCACAAGTTGTATTTTATCTGGAAATCCGAGTTCCGTTTGACGATTAAGCAAATATTCGAAAAATCCGGGTTGTCGTGTTATTTGTCGAACTCCCCAGGGCTGTTTTACACAAAGAAAAAGGTGATAGGTATGCAAAGCATTACAAGATGAGTAATTTAAGTTTGTATCCGTATTTATAACTTAAAGAGCGAATGCTATGAAAGTATTGCCCACTCCACGTTTTTTTTCCCGATATATGTATCTTTGACATGTCCCATCATTTCTGCGAGAGATACTTAGACCTACGGTGTGGAACATATATTCTCTTATGTTCCAATGTAAATCAGACACTGGAATGGACTTAGTTGTAAGTTTCAAGTATTTGGCTTACATGATTTATGCCGTTGAACAACACGAAAGTATCATCAACGCACTTTACATAAAGTACAATCTCGCTGATAGAGGACATTAACTTTGGACCTTATACATTTAAAATGAATATATGAGCTACGACTGGTCCTGAAGGGATTCCCATAGCCAAACCGTCTGCTTGACAGTATAACTTACCATTAAATTGGAACTGAACATTTTCTGTGCATATAGTAGATGTCTAAATTGTATCCGCGGTATGGATATGTGTTGTGAGTGTTGGCTGATAATATCAATTGTTTCTTCCAAAGCGATAATGGCAAACAGTGAAGATATTTTGTATGAAACCATAAGTTTATTTGATATATTTATTTTTTCAATTATTGCAAACTCAAACGTATCCCTTAAACTGTATACAGCCAACTTCTTATAAGTTGGTTCAAGTTTGCTAGCTAACCATCGGGTCAATTTATGACAAAGAATTAATTATAGAAACAGGTGGTACACCATATTCATGCAATTTGGCTTGACTATACCTGCATGTTAAGCGTGAGTCACGTGATCATGACTAAAATCAAAGACTTAAGATAGCTTTGAAGGACATATTTTCTGCTGCTAAATTGTTTCTGTTGCATAGAATGCGATGTCCAACAACACAAACTTAGGTAGATAGATAGCTAGCACGTATCACCTTTAACTGGTTATATCAATTCACATGTACTTGTAAAAAACAGGAAGAAAGACAGGCATCTACACGTTGAATTGAATATGCTCCAAAGAACCTTTAGCTCAAAGGAAAATATTTGCTTCGTAGTTCTATAGTACTACATCTAATGAAAACGGGATATGAAGTGGATGCAATGAGAGCATTCGAAATAATCATTAGGTTCTCTAATTCTATATAATCAAAATTTGAGGGAGCCATAGCAACTAAAAGGCTTAAATCTAGCCTATGTGCTCAAATAGAGTAACTGAATAAACTAAGTAGCCAAAGAATTTCGACCTCTCTTTTTAATCTTATCCAATTTATTATAATGATAAACTAGTGAGTTCAGGCTTTTCTCAGCTTAGTTTATTTCTTTCTAAACCTTTTAGATACGTTATTACATTATGAAAATTATTTTAGAATATTCTAGAACTGTCACATTTAGCATTAGAAAAATCCTGTTAAAACTTTATTCCTAACCATATTAACATTCATATCCTATGCATCTTGTTACTTACTGTTGGACAATTCATTTTCAAACCTAAAATTATGTTAATAGTTTAAAGTAATCAAACTTGATAACTTGTATTTAGTTAAAGAGAAAACAACGAAATACAATGGATTCACCCAATTCTTCAGTCAGTTTCGTTATTTTATTTAAACACGATAAATTTAAATAGAGCAAGAACAACGAACGTAACATAATTACCTGAATTCTTTTTATTTCATGGTTTCCCAACAGTTGCCTATAATCTAAACACAATAGTATTATTCATTAAAAATTAGTCTACATACTTAAAATCACAATATTGGAAATGTTCTTATGGATAAGGATTAATAAAACGGTAATAAATATGAAGGAATTATAAAATTCATTCAAATGGTAGGATATTTATATCAAATGACATAAACCAAACTTATTCAAAAAGATACTGTTGTCATCTTTGTTTTGTTCCGGTGATCTTTTCTCCTAGTTAAAAATTAATTCAAATAACACATAGTGTCAATGAATTAAATTAAAGAGGATTCAACGAAGAAAATTTCCTTCCCAATGAAATACTTTTATAGGCATATATTTACCACATAACTATAAATACGAATGTATAGCTTAAGTACATGATTTTGTCAAAAAGAAAATTTTCTTCGCTAAATTCTGTTTGTTTTTGTTTAGTTTTGTCTTTCTTTCTTTTCATACTTTAAGTTTTATCTGAGATTCAAACATTTTTATCTTATAGTCAACCCATTCTTTGTTGTTGTGATTACGCAACTTTGAGTGTCAATCTTTTCTTCTACAATTTTCATATTATTTGCCGTACAAATATTCTACCATTTGAATAAATTTTATAATTCCTTCATATTTATTACCGTTTTATTAATCCTTATCCATAAGAACATTTCAAATATTGTGATTTTAAGTATGTAGACTGATTTTTAATGATTAATACTATTGTATCATAGGGGATTTTGTGGAGATTGTAGTAATTTCAACAGTTGAGATCATGAGTCAATTGAGGAGTCCCACAATAGGACGAAACGGCCGTCCAGTGCTTCCAGATTTTTCATGGTGGTCTAGCTTCAATCGACTCATGATCTCAACTGTTGAAATTAATGCTATTGTGTTTATCATTTCTATATACTATTCGTATTCTGTTCTGTTTACTGTATTTTTGTTTTTCGGATGTGGACACCCTGATTTGTATTTATGTTCTCAGGGGTAGATCTTTATAATAGTCTTACCCTCAAAAAAGCTAATGTATATATTCATATTAACTAAGCCCTTGAACTGACCTATTTGGCAGAATTATTCTAGTTCGAAATAGTTCGACTATATATTCATAAATATCATCATGTTTGCATAAATTGCCATATATGATTGATTGAATGTGGCAGCCTATGTATTTCTCTAACACTCTTAAACGCTTGATGACTCATCTGCATACGCATACATATTTGCTTGTTAAACTATTTTCACTAAATCACGTTTTTTACTTTGTGCTTTGTCGCTTAATTTGAACTGAGTTTAGAATAACCTGTTCCGATCACTTCGTTTTGGCTTCTGGAAACTATACACTGTTGGGAGTGATAGTAATAACAGTTCTCCAGTCGATTGATATACGAAATATAGGAGTACCGATATGTAGGTACAATAAGAGCATTTACTATCTTGTTTTTATTATTTGTATTTGTTATAGACTGAATTAGATGGTCGGTGATAAAAAATGACAATACCCTGAATTTAGGCTTTTATACTCTCCGTAAACTCTAAACTTCAGGGATAAAAGTTCACTCAAAGATGCAAGTGACTGGTGTGGAATAGTAACATACTGGCTGAGGCAGTAAGTAACAGATTCCAACTTCATTTATTCTACTTTGGTGGTTCATGACTGAATGCAAAAACACGTACATGATCACAATTAATTAAATCAATACATAGAAATGAATACGCAGAAAAATGAAGTAAACAATAAATTGCAAAACCTACCTGCGTTACAATCGCATCGATAGCTTTGAATACTGCTACACGCACCTCAAAAAATGGTTGAGTTGCAAGAGAATAAAGGCGTTTCAGTAGTGGAGCAATTAATAATTCTTTATCTTCAACTGAATTGGAATTTGTTGTATCAATGCTTTTTTGACAAGAAATTATTGCCCAGTTAAGAGAAAGTACGGCATCGGCAAATAAGCCTTCTGAATCTATCCCATCAGGTCGACGTAGAAGAAAACTATAGCATTCGACAGCTCTAGTGCATATCTCAGTTGGTGAATTGGAAATAAATACAAAAAGCTTGTTCAAAACACTATCAAATGAGCCACCTTTAGCTAAAATCAAAATTGGACGAATCTTAAAGGTTTGATCAATAAACAGATGAGCATAGTAAATGCACTGTGTCTACAAATAGATAATTTATTGTCACACCCCTAGTTCACGTACTAATGATCAAATTATCACTTAACTTATCTACGATATGGTGTAAAAATGTTTTAATTTTTTCTCAGACAAAAACGATGGTAGTGAGTAATTGTTTTTTAGAAATGACGTTTCTAGCTCAAACGTTTTGACTAGAATAACCTGAGAAGAATTTACCATATGGTCCATTGATTTCTAAAGTTTAAATACTTAGACGATTGACACGAAATCAGTCATCATGAATGATACTTACGATTGTATAATAATAGAAATTAGTATTCAAGTTGGAAAGGAACCCCAGTGGGTAATGGTATTCTCAATGTGACATTAACCCTGTATTTATCTCTCTCGGTATTAAAGTGAAAATATTTCGGATGGATTTGATTCGAATTATTAAAAATGTTTGTAATTTAAATATGTGATACAAAGGGGGTATTTATTAAAAAATTTACTTACAGTAACGAAAGACTACTATCATAACTGACACGAAAACAAATAGTACTGTACAGTAAAACTAACAGTTAACGTCGAGGAATGAAGTGAGACAAAATAACTTTAATCATACTCACCAAATAACTTATCTAAGGTAATCCGACCTGTTGGTGTAGTCGCTATACAGCTAATAGATTCAAATGCCACCATAGAAATACTGATAGCATTATTATCGACCGCATCTGATAATACATTCTTAAACCTTCCATCGCTTTTTGACCCTAACCAATGGTCAGGGTCTCGCTTAGCAAGACTACCAAAAATCCAATATATCCTTTTAAGAAAAATGAAATTGATAGACTATTACTTTCAAAAAAAAAGCGAATAATCACAAATTACATGAGACCAAAAACGATAATACATAGTACAGGTTGCATAAAAGACGGTGATAGGGATTCGTATAAAACATTTACGTCTGATATAAAACAAGGATTATATTATGTAGAAGTTTAAATATGGTTCGTGTTGCCTGGATGATGTTTTGTTAAGACTGCATCTTACAGCCACAAAAAGGCAGATCAAATTACTGCACAGCATACTCGCCTTTTTGTTGGGATACAAATATTCCGCCTGAGCCACAAGCGGAACATGTTGAAAACCAAGCTAGTCTCTGAATTTATGCATACATTTTGTCAGACACCAACCCACTAGAAGTGATAAGACTTCCAAAATAATAATAAATGACAATTTTATACCCTATGATCAATCTAGGAGATGACATAAACCAGTCCTGAAGCAATATTTTGAACTAAGAGGAAGAGAAACGCGCTCCGAACATGTTCGGATTATGTCTCAGGACAATCAGAAGGCTACAGTTTATCAGTAACCTTACCAAATACGAATATCCTATTTACGTATTCTAAGCCGATTAAGGATGAATCCGTGGAAAGTTAGACGAAGAAAGTGTTATCCCCGAAGGATTGCTTATGAAGAAGTTAAATAAAAATTCTGATAGTGAATTATCCTATCGAACACCACTTAAAGTTACAATTCTAAAGATATCTCTAAATCGACCAATGGTCTTAGTATATATATACAATCTCTATTTTATGTATGTCTTCATAAATCAGTTGGTGAAGACATGAACCTTTCTCTTATGGATGCAGCGAAACAAAACGCCAAAAGGTGTTACTAACAGTAGGACAGAAGTAGGTTGAAAATGCGTTAGTGGTTCCTATAACAAGCCATTGCATCAAAACATGATGTCATCAACTGTTGATATAGGTCTCATCGAGAGGTTTAGATTCCAAGTGAAGTAATCAAAACCTAAGGTTGGTGGCTTTTAGTCAAACGACCGTAAATCAGCCAGCTACAGTTATTATTCTATATATCCTGAACATAATATTATTAGACAAGTTTTGACCATAATTTTATTCGTCTCTTCTAACGTTTGTTCTTGTTGTTCTTCATTTTACTGTTTGTTAGCAGTAAGATTTTCATTTTTTTTGTTTGTTTATTTATATTGAACTGATTTAAGGTGTGATAACTCACACTGATACATATTTTCTCTACGTTTAACGTCTCACATGTGTATGCTTGTCTGTAGGATCTCTTACTATCTTTTTCTTACACTATTCGTCTTTCCACAACTTATGTAGGCGGATTAGATAGGTTATAATCGCACTAATAAATTTTGGGCAGTGTGGTCACGATAAGAGAACTATTTGCGTTCTTGCAAAATCTAGAGGTAAATGAATAGGATTCTGTATCGCAAATGCGTTGATTTTAATACTGATGAAGCAATTAATTATTTTAATAGTTGCGTTGATTATGTAGAAATTAGATATACTCTCTAAGTCCTTGGATTTTCCGAAAAAACCATATATTCAAACTCACCTGGAAGTAGTAAATCACCTAATGGATCCGAAGCAGAAGAATACAAATCGTCCAATAATCTAGAGAACACACCTTGCCTATTCAGAAAGTGATAACCCGTCTCTGAAACAGTCAACAATTTCCCTAATTCTAACCAGTTCAAGCGGACTAGAGGATCTCTTGAATTTAAACCATCCAAAATAGGTTGAAACAAACCAGAATTTTCAACGTCTTTGAACACTCCAGGTTGTTTGGAAACTAGATGTACAGCAAACTTAATTCACAAAATAAAGTTTTTGACAACTTACTTCAGAAACTCTTATTAAATGCTCAGATTTAGAACACAGTGGATTTAATGTACCGACTACATTGGGCCCTAAAACGCTTTTTAAACCAAGAGGACATTTTGTAGCTAAAGTATACGATTAGAATGTTTCATTTTTTGTTGTTACCCAAAGTTATCAGGAAATTTTGGGCTTCCATAGATAAAGAAAGTTTTTCATGAAGAACTAATCTAGTTATTGACTTTAAAATGCATTCCGGTAGATTGTCTACTGAACAACTAGGTTCAACTACACCAGCTCTTAGCTTCATGCATAACTGAAATGTAAGGATGTGATTACCCTTTTCAAAATAAACTCAATCAAATCGAGTTTCGTCGATTCAAGTATTAAAAGCAGCTCTTCTTGGTGAGATTGAACAAAGTCAAATAAAGGTATGAGGGAGAATACAATGGAAGCTAATTTAATCGCAATTTGAGCAGACTGTCTAAAAGCAAAACGATTATTGCGTAGAAGATTAAACAAACTTGTCATGTAAATCAATCGACATCAATGCTTTTAAAATATCACATTTTTGAAAAACAGAACTCAGTTCTGTAGTTGTCAGATTAGATAGAATCAAACAAATGCGTTCATAATCCTCCATATTTCCATTTCCATTCGAAACTTTTGAAACAAGATCAAATACTTCATCAGGAATTGCCATTATGGAAGCAACTGTCTTCTCTGAAATGAGAGAGCACAGTATACAATGACTTTTCTTTATGTCAAACGTAATAAAAAGTAAAGGATTCGAAAAATACACCCTACGCTACAAACTGCCAATCAACATCAAGATGTACATGAATAAAACTATTATACATACTTCATACTTTATTGTGACTTGGTTTTTATATTTTTATTTCCTTATTTTCAACTTACTTTTATTGATAGTCACTTCTTTGTTTATTTTCCCTTAATTTGCTGAAGGAAATTGTAGTAATTCGTACCAGTATACTACTGAATCAGGTCACAAGTCATTATTAATCAGACAAGCATGAATCACAAAAATTTATGACTGATCAAGAACACTTCATGTGGATTAGAGTAACATTACTTGAGCTGAACGGGTACAATTCAAGTGATCAAAAAATCGTTTGACACATTAAAAGTCAGTAAGGTATGACATAGGATTATATTAAAGAAACGTCAGACAGTTGATTATTGCATAGAATTTGATATAAATTGTGACATATTTGGGATATGAAGAAGATGAATATCAAATGTATCATGATTCTTTCCCATATAGCAAACCTTTTTTGGTAACAACGACGGCACTGAAGTTGCACAATATTAAATGGCGATTAGTAATCATATGTAATGTTGTTTGAACCATATACATGCAGTTTCCTCACAAAAAAGATAGAAAATAGTATATACAGTCATTCTTGACGGAGATTGTCAAAAAGTTTGAGCACTTCTGTAATAGCTGCTTTAATAATATGCTCAAATTCGCTACGTACTGAAGGAGTATAACAAGTAAGGTAGAAAATTACTGTAATCTACACACTTATTAAATTATCCGAACAGAGGATAAAGGAGAGGAATTGAGAATTCTCAACTGGAATACCCAAAAGAATGTAAGCGAAAACACAAATAAATAAAAACATAATCGCGATATCGAACTACAAACAGCGTCGGGTCATACGAAAATAGGAAAAGATATACAAAAAGTGTGAATGGGTTGATCAAACACTAAACCAGAAAATATCTTTAGATGTTAGTACGTTAAGCTCTAAAAAAGCTGAATCTGCAGGATGTGAGTACGCTAGTTAGTTAGTGAACACATACATATTTGTGTACTCAGTTGAATCAACTGTGGTACATGGCACTTACCTCCAAATGCCCTGATACGACCGAGGGTGAAGAGAGTCTACTCTCCTTCTCGAAATGTACTCACATAGCCACGTGCATACAGCAACTGTCAGGGACGTCCTACTCATTGCCTTCTCGAGGCGAGGTTGTTGTTTACAAAATCAAGAGAACGAAAAGCGAATGTCCGGCATTTTCACCAGATTAGTGGACACGCAGGATCCACCTAGCGGAGTTGGAAAACCCTAATTCCAAACCAATGGTGCACATGGGCTCCGGGATCATAAGGAAACAAACGGCGTATGAGACTATTGTTGGTCACTGGCCACCATGGGACTGCATCGCCTAACGTTGCTCCACTGCCTTGTGGATTAAACCTTTAGGTCAAAGGCTCGGGAAGTGGTTCCCTGAAATACCCACTGCTTCAGTTTTGGGGCCCGGGCAGTATCACAGTCGTCACACAAATCAATGATAACTACGATTGGAAAATTTCCTATTGCTTCAACGCTCGCTCTGACAAATCCTATTCACGATCATATGATAACGTTCGTATTTATTTCTTTTATACTAAGGCATTTATGTATTCCCCTTTATTTTCGTTTTGCAAATTTTATTTTTAACCGATACAGCAGCTCGCCCATGGTGGAAACCCTGTCCTAACTAAACAATCTCAAGTCACTGACCAGTCGGAAGTTGAATGCTACCAACGAATACGAATACTGAAACCACGTGCAACATTCAAACTGGCTGCCTTCAACGTTCGCACATTTATGCAGGTCGGACAACAGATAGAGCTGCCTATGTCTTCAGAAAGTCTTAATATCGACGTCTGCCCTCTATCCGAGACCCGTATTCAAGACTCTGGTGAAGTACTACAAATTCGCTCTTCATCTGTCGCTTCGAAAAGCTTGTTTTACGTGCGCTTATCCGGGGACCCTGTAGCATCTTCGTCTGGTCTTGCTGGCGTTGGTGTCGTGCTAAGCGCTGGAGCTGAGGCAGCACTAATCGATTGGATACCCATTAACAGTCGGTACTAATGAGGTGGAAGCAGCAGTCGCATCTGCTAACAACAGGAAGCTCTTCCAGCTCATCCGAGCCACTGGCAGCAAGAAGTCTGGTGTGAGTGAAACAATTTGCGAGGATGATGGGATGCCAATCACTAACATCCATCGACGTCTTGGACGATGGGCAGAATTTTTCGAAGGGCAGTTCAACTGGCCTGCTGCTCCGGCAACATCGGTCAGACTGGCCTGCCCTCCCTGGCCGGTGACGACTGATCCACCAAATGAGGAGGAAGTCCGCAAGGAACTCCAACTCTTGAAACGTTACAAATCACCTGGCCCAGATGACCTACCTCCGGCTCTTTTTAAAGATGGTGGTGACTTTTGACTAAGGAATTGACGACGTTGTTTACAAAGGTTGGGGAACTAGAGAGTGTACCAACTTCATGGAATGAGTCGATAGTTGTCCCTATCTTTAAAAAGGGTTCACGTCGTTCCTGTAACAACTATCGGGGGACAAGTCTACCTCCGATCGTGTCAAAATATTGACTTCCATCCTGCTTCGTAGGTTTTTCAAAACCCGAGAAAGATTGATTCGCGAGGAGCAGGCTGGGTTTCGTCCCGGTCGAGGATGTATTGATCATATCTTCGACCTCCGCCAAATGTTAGAACACCGCCATACTTTTCAAAGGCCAACAATTGTAGTGTTTCTTGACATCAGGGCTGCCTTCGATTCGTTGGACAGGACTGTTCTCTGGGATTGTCTATTGAAGAAGGGTGTGCCTGAGAAGTTTATTAACATCCTAAAAGCCCTATATAAAAACACCTCAGACAGAGTGAGGGCATACAACCACCTCTCTCCATTGTTCCATTCGAGCAGTGGGGTTAGGCAGGGTTGCCCAATCTCACCATTCCTCTTCAACTTTGCCATCGATGACATTCTGGAAACAGCTCTGATGGATGTAAGTAATGATGGTGTGGATCTGTTGCCTGGAGAAAGACTTCTCGACCTTGAGTATGCGGACGATATTGTCTTACTGTGCGATAATGCTCAAGGCATGCAATCCGCACTTAATCAGTTGGCAATCAGTGTCCGTAGGTATGGTATGTGCTTTGCACCTTCGAAGTGCAAAGTACTTTTACAAGACTGGCAGGATTCTAATCCTGTACTCACCCTGGATGGTGAGCAGATAGACATAGTCGAGAAGTTCGTGTATCTGGGTAGCTGCATAAGTGCTGGTGGGATGTGAGTGATGAGATCAATGCACGTATAGTGAAAGCCAGAGCGGCTTATGCCAATCTCAATCAGTTAGTAGAAACATAGAACTTCGTAGGTACGCACATCAGTTCAAGTTGCCATACCACATTAGTACAGAGATGCAGTTGTCGATTCAAATCCCATAGTGGTAGAGGTAATAAGAGTATAAGCAGTAATCGGGAAGACTAGGGTTTGGAGATGTTATTTAAAGAGTATAATCCAGTGAAATAAATTTAAGAAGAGAAAAAAGAGACAAGGAGGAATCAGGGGATTAGAATTTGGGAGAACACAAGGAGTGGATGCACCTGCGCCATTGCAAATGATTTTGAGCCATGTCATTCAGGGTCTCTAACCATCGGTTGCTATCATCTCACGGTCCCCAACAAGGTAGTCTACACCTACCAACATGACTCAGTCCACTTGTCAGTGACTTCATGGACTTTTGCCATGTTTTGGTCTGGCCGCCCCTAGCTTTCTTCCAACCTACTCCGATACCACTGAACATCGCACATCGAGGCAGTCGGTGGTTGGGCATACGTAACACGTGTCCCAGCCATCTCAACTGATGAAGTTTCACTACATCATCAATTGATTTGCCATCCTTACCTAGTATCCGTTTCCTAACAACTGCGTTACTTACTCGATAGTCCCAGGATATACGAGCAATATTTCGAAGACACCTATGATCAAATACTAGTAACCTATGAATATCCTCTACTCTTGCCGGCCATGTTTCACTGCCATAAAGTAGGACGGGACGAACTGCTGCGCAGTAAACACATCCTTTGGTTTATAGACGGATATTTCGCCTACGCCATAAATGACGCAAGTTTTATGCCAATCTGGGCCACCTTTGGCGCCTTCGTGATGTTAGTCTGGCTGTAAAAGGTCGGATCTACAACGCGTCGGTGAGAGCAGTTTTGCTCTATGCTTGTGAAACCTGGTCTCTCCGAATTGAGGATGTTAGACGACTCTGTGTTCGATCATCGCTGTCTCCGAAGGATTGCTGACATTCAGTGGCAACACCATGTTAGTAATGCAGAGGTTCGGCATCGTGTGTTCGGGCGCAGATACGATAATGCAATTAGTGTCGCCATCTTGAAATATCGACTTCAGTGGCTTGGACATGTTCTATGAATGTCTGGGTTAGTTGGCTTCTGTTGGTCCTTCACGACTTCCTGGCTGGGATCCGAGAGATGGTACAACACAGTGGCTAGAGACGCTATCAGATATGGCCCAGAATAGAAGCCAGTGGCGATCCTGCTGTAACCTCCTTTTACTTCATAAAAAACGGTTTTTTCTTCCTTAACTGAAAGATTTCTTCCGGTCGTATGTTTAGGTTTCCCCCATCATTACTATTATTATTATTATTATTATTATTATTATTATTATTATTATTATTATTACACAACCTTACACTAATCTGTTCGTTATTGTTCTTTTTTTTACGCTACTTACCTTCTTTTTATCTCCTCGGATTCTCATTCTTTTGTGTGTCGCATATATATTTGGTGTCCTCTTGTAAAAATATTTATGTGTTCAAATAAATAATAAATAAAATCCCTTGGATTGTGTATTGAAGAAAGATGTGCTCTATAAAGAAACACCTTAGAGTATGGGCATAATACCAACTCTCCCCACTGTTTCATTCAAGTAGTGAGGTTAGGCATGGTTGCCCAATCTCATCATTCCTCTTCAACTTGGTCATCGATGACGTGATGAATACACCTATGATGGATGTAAATAACGGTGGTGTGGATCTGTCGTCTAGAGAAAAACCTGTCGACCTTGAATATGCAGATGACATCGTCTTACGGTACGACGATATCCAAGTCATGAAATACGTACTTATTTAGTTGGCAATCAGAGTCCGTAAGTATGGCATGTTCTTTCTACCTTCTAAGTGCAGAGTACTTTTACACGACTAGCAAGACCCTGTACATGCACTTACCACTGCTAGTAAGCAGATAGATTTATGCCAACCTGGGCAATCTCTGGCTCCTTCCTGATGTCAGGTTGCCTGTTGAAGGTCAGATCCATAATGTGTCGGTGAGAGCAGTTTTGCTCTATGCTTGTGAAACCTGGTCTCTTCGAGTTGAGGATGTTAAACGACTCTCTCTGATTCATCATCGTTGTCTCCGAAGGATTGTTGACATCTAGTGGCAACACCACGTTGATAACGCAGGGGTTCGACAACTCATGTTCGGGGCACAGCGGTGAAAATTCAATTGGTCACCATTTTGAAACACTGACTTCGATGACTTGGACATGTTCTACGAATGTCATCCCAGAGAATTCCACGTCGTGCATTATTTGCCGACGCTGGGACTGGTTGGAAAAAGCGGAGGTGGTCAGTGCATGACATGGTGTCGTGGTATGAAAGAAAGCTGCACAAGACTGGTTTCTGTTGATCCCGTACGAATTCCTCCGTAGTTAAGGTGCAGCACAGTGGCTTTAGACGTTTCCATGAATGGCTTAGAATAGAAACCAGTGGAGACCCTGTTGTAAATTTATATTACTTTTTATATAAATATGAACGTAACTTCTTTAACTGAATGAATTTTTCTGGTTACATTTTTCTAACTGAACTGTTTCTCCTACCATTATTATTATTTCACTCTCATACACTTATTTCTATCCATTGGTGTTTCTTTATTATGCTTTCCTTTATTTCTTTACAATCTCACTTTCTTTGTGTGGCGCATGTATATTTGGTTCCCTCTTGTACCGGTGTTTATGTGTTCAAATAATAATAATAACAATATTCGACTTCAACGTTGTGTTAATTTAATTAGTTGACAGGAGATAGGTTCTACCATGCCAGGCAGGTCGATTGGTGAACGGTAAGACTAAAAGCAGCAACTCAAGGTCTGAGGGCGAAGTCGTAATGCTGACTGTAGAGGGGTGTGACAGCAGTAAAGTGTTTCCCTCAGACAACCAGCATCTGCAGCGATGCTGCCTTCCCACAAGGAGGGGTGGGGTTAGAAAAGGTCGACCCTAAAAATGTCACACCTCACCTTACCTCACGGATTTCCGTCTCCGGCGGTAAGAGAGCGCCAATATATATGCGCCACACAAAACAATGAGAATTCGAAGAGAAGTAGAAAAAAAACTAAGGAGCGCAAAGGAAAAAGAGAACAATGACGAAGAGATTGGAGTAAGGTAGTGTGGTAGTAACGACGGAACGAAAAGGTACAATCAGAAGAAATCTTTCAGGTAAAGGAGACACAACCACTTTTTTATGAAGAAAGTAAAAGAAGGTTACAGCATGATCGACACTGGCTTCTATTCTGAGCCATATCTGATAACGTCTCTAGCCACTGTGTAGCACCATCTCTCAGACCCCAACCAGGGAGTCGTGAAGGACCAACAGAAGCCAGTCCTTTGCAGCTTTCTTTCATACCACGACACCATGTCATGCACTGACCACCTCTCCGTTTCTTCCAACCAGTTCCAGAGTCGGAAAATAATGCACGACGTGGAATTCTCTGGGACGACATTCGGAGAACATGTCCAGGCCACCGAAGTCGGTGTTTCAAGATGGTGACACCAATCGAATTATCATCTCTGTGCCCGAGCACACGATGCCGAACCTCTGCATTACTAACATGGTGTTGCCACTGAATGTCAGCAATCCTTCGGAGACAGCGATGATCGAACACAGAGTCGTCTAACATCCTCAATTCGGAGAGACCAGGTTTCACAAGCATAGAGCAAAACTGCTCTCACCGACGCGTTGTAGATCCGACCTTTTACAGCCAGACTAACATCACGAAGGCGCCAAAGGTGGCCCAGATTGGCATAAGCCGCTCTGGCTTTCACTATTCGTGCATTGATCTCATCACTCACACCCCCACCAGCACTTATGCAGCTACCCAGATACACGAACTTCTCAACTACGTCTATCTGCTCACCATCCAGGGTGAGTACAGGATTAGAATCCTGCCAGTCTTGTAAAAGCCTAGAGGCTAGCTCGGTTCGATACTTACTTGCAACAGAAGTTGCAACCAGCTTGCTAACATCAATCTTTTGGTGGTGGTCACTTCGTTGGCCACTGAAAAGTAAGGCAAGATCGGCGCAGACCAAGGCATGGTCAGAGTCCAGATAGGTACTCCAAAAGGAGCGGCAGTCTTGTACACAACCACGCCAGCGGTAGCTCATCGCGATGTGATCAATCTGAGTCCAGGCTTGAGATGCAGAGGGAGGACGCCAGGTGGCACATCGGCGATGACTGTGCCGAAAGTTAGTGCTAGCCAGAAACAGGTTGTGGTCTGTGCACAGTTGCAGTAGACGGTCCCCGTTATCTGACCTGCGACCAACGAGTCCCCATCGGCCACCTAAACGACTCTCTTCTGTGCCTAGACGCCCGACCTGAGCATTCAAGTCTCCGGCTAGTACTACAATATCTGTCGAACGCACTTTCTGGAGAAGAACTGATAACTGGTGGTAAAACTCATCCTTGATTGCATCCGGGCTGCAATCTGTCGGGGCATAGGCGGAGATGACGAAAAGACATCGTTTCTCACGCCGATTTCTTCTCACTTTGATGGAACTTTCTAATCTAACAGCACATAACCGACTGTTAATGGGGATCCACTCGACTAGTGCTGCCTCAGCTCTAGCGCTTAGTGCGACACCAACGCCAGCAAGACCAGACGAAGATGCCACAGGGTCCCCGGATAAGCGCACGTAAAACAAGCTTTTCGAAGCGACATATGGAAATCGAATTTGTAGTACTTCGCCAGAGTCTTGAATACGGGTCTCGGATAGACAACAAACATCAATATTAAGACTTTCCAAAGACATAGCCAGCCCTATCTGTTGTCCGACCTGCATAAATGTGCGAACGTTGAAGGCAGCCAGTTTGAATGGTGCACGTGGTTTCAGAAAAACCGCTTCAGTCCTCGTATTCGGTGGTAACATACAATTTTCAACAGGACAGTGACTCGAGAACGTTTAGATACAGTCGAATTTCCATCAAAGACGAGCCGCTGTATAAGTATAAAAGAGGGTGAATAATGTGGAAAATAATAATAATAATAATAATAATAATAATAATAATAATAATAATAATAATAATAACAATAATTACAATAATAGTAGTAATAATAATAATAGTATTAATAATGACAATAATTGTAATGATAATAATCTGAATCAATTGTTTGTTTTTCAAAGCGAGAAAGGTAATTTCCATAGGCATAAAGAGTTCATCAATTTGTGTGTGGGCTGTGATACTGCCCGGGTGCCCAAACCGAAGCAGGTGGTTTTCTTAGGGGGCCACTCCCCGAGCCTTTGACCTAAAGGTCTAACCCACAAGGCAGTGGAGCATCGTAAGGAGATGCAGTCCCATGGAAGCCGGTGACCAACGATTGGTTCATACGCCATTTGTTCCCGCAGGATACTGGAGCCAGCCCACGTGCACCATTGTTTTGGAATCCGGTTAAAGCGCCGGACATTCGCTTTTCGTCCTCTCATTTTCGTAAACAACACCCCCGCCACGAGAAGGCAATGAGTAGGACTTCCCTGGCAGAGGCTGTATACGCGTGGCCATGTGAGAGCATTTCGAGAGGGAGAGCGGACTCTCCCCACTCTCGGCCATACCAGGGCATTCAGGGGCTGGAGGCCTCGCCGAGACACGAACTGGGGTCTCTGGATTCAGAGTCCAGAGTGCTAACCGCCACACTACGAGGCGATGATGTGACTTCCACGTAAGATCTTATAGATTAAACAGTTATGTCGTTAAAAATTTACAATTTTAGGATTAGGCCTATTATTAGAGAAGTACTAATAACGAGGTAAACCGTATTTCTACACGTCTTTTAGACGAACAGCTAGACTTAAACACAGAATCAACAAACCGTCTGCTTACTGTGGACTTCGACAGAGTCGATGTACTTAAGGCTATTGGCACTTTAGAGACGGAAATGTCAACAGAACCGGATGAACTACATTCTGAAATCTCGTAATAAATTGCACAATATATTACTGCTCCATTGACTACTATGTTCAATATGTCACTTCGTTAAGGTGTGTTACCTTTAAGAGTAGAAGACACCCGTAAGCTACTAGTATTTGACCACAGACGCCTTAGAAATATTGCTGGCGTCTGTTGGGATCACCGGGTAACTAATAGTGAGGTTAGACGCAGGTTATTAGGGAAGGATGGTAAATCAGTTGATGAGGTTGTGAATCTTCATCGACTGAGATGGTTGGGCCACGTGTTACGTATGCCCGAACACCGATTACCACGTCGTACAATGCTAACGGGTGTTAGGGATGGTTGGAAGAGAATAAGGGGCGGCCAAACCAAAACGTGGCATCAGTGCTTGAATACACTAACCTCTAGTCTGAGCCATGTTGGTAGATGCAGACTACTTGGATGTCCTGGAAAAGGTACATTGGAAATATACCAGTGGAACCCCAGACCTACTGGGTTTACTATACAAAGAGCGGCTTGGAAAGCTAGACCTCTTTACTCTGGCTTTTCACAGATTAAGAGGTGACCTGGCTTTGATGTGTAGGGTACTAAGAAGCGATTTTGGACCTAATATATCCTCTCTTTTTCTTCCTACCAGATTGGGATAAATAGAGAACATAGCAGGCAAGTAGAAATGCCAAGAACAAACAAAATACACGTGGCATACAAGTTGTCCTCGATTTTTGGGACATGTTACTAGAGGTAGTGGCATTCGCACCTTCATTTGACTCATTCAACAGAAGACTAGACACTCACAGAAGCATACTAGAAGTGAAATATCATAGTCCGTAGACTTTCTATCCTTACTTAACAAGTCTGAATCCTAATCTGAAATGCTTTAACCGTTGTAAAATGGGGTACATTAAGGGGATTTGTAGAGTTACTGTTCGTTTTCCACTAGTGATGACAATCCCTGTAGTTCAAATTTTTTAGGTTTGGTTTTTCTAATGACCGTGTATCTTTGTCCACGATTTTGAAAGGTAATGTCCATATTTGAAAGTGATTATATAGCTCTCTTGGTTTAATCCATGACTTTATTTTTGACACAAGATGTCTAGAGTCCATTATTTCATTTTAGAAAATTTAAATCTTTAGATTTTAATGTTGTAGTACGACCCACTGAAGTCTCATTATTGGGCATTACTGCACAAAATCTGTTAATGAGATGCTTTGGGTTGCTAATAAGAGACGATTGCTCTTCATAGATGCCTTGTGTGTTTTTAGTTAGTGAAAATGTCTGTGAATGCTGGGTATAATAAATTTGAAAAGGCTTAAAATGGAGTTTTCTTTATTAGTTTCTAAAGAAAAGTCTGGTGCTTTGCCTAAAGATTTGATAGCTGAATGTGATAAGTGCAGTGGAGGTAAGAAAATTCGGCTCATAAAACTTGAAGTACAGGGTGATCCAACTTTTCTTAAAAGACGAATAATCCCTTATGGTCCTTGAGAAACAGTAAATAAGACATAGGACAATTTGTGTGCTAAACGTGTAATTGAACCGATTCGGTTTTTAGTATGAGGTTGCAGTGGCTGTGCTTCGTTGACCAATCACCCTCGTAACCTTTACCGTATAATCCTCAACGGTGTTTGAAGTCAGAAGGCAAAGAGAAGCAGCAACTACAGTTTTATTAGCAGATAAATCAGACCACAAAACAGAGAGGCAAATGAATGAGTCAGCGAACTGAGAGTGTAGAGTGTAAATGTACGTCTATAAATATAGGGAAATGAATAGATCATCGAATCAGTTAAGCAGCTAATAATAAAGCTAGCAGGATGGATAGATGCGTAGGCGGTAAGCAAAGTTCAAGCATACATATTTCATACAAGCACAACAACAATAAATGTACAATAAGTTGTTACAGTACGGATGACTTTGTCTGCTAAAAAAGTTAACAAAAGGGCTTAACCGAGTTAAATGAGAACAAACTCAGTTGCACGTGAGTTGGTATAAGATGCTCCTACTGTGATGCTATTGGAGTATGATGACAATAACCCTAGAATATTTGGTGACTACAGGTTAACACTGAACCACCGTTTGTTGAAACAAACGTGCACGACGGTAGAAGCTGAAGATATTTTAAATCGGCCTCATGTTTCTAAAGTGTTCTCAAAAGTTGACTTAAAAGGTGCTTATCTTCGAATTCCTTTAGATCATCCTTCATCTATTTGGACAACATTTAACATTGCCTTTGGTGTATTCAAATACAACTTCCTTCTATATGGTCTAAACTGTTCGCCATCCATATTTCAGGAAGTGATGAATTATGAAGTCAGTGACCTTAAAGGTGTTGAAGTTCATCAAGATGACCTTATTACTCATGGTCCTGATAAAGTAGCTCATGATCAGAGACTTATTGCTTTATTGCATCGTTTAATTGAAAAGAATATAACGGTGAATCCAAATGGGTGTTCGTTTCGTGTATCTATTTTCGAATGTCCTGGATGCCTGTGGACGGTATTGGTTTTAAACCAGATGTGAAGCGATTGGCTCCACTGACAAATAAACTAACTCTGAATACTCTTACACATTTACGTTTACTAGTGGATGCTCTTCAGTACTATTTCCGTTTTATTCCTAATTTACCTTGTTTTGCCAATTGTCTATTTAATATTTTGACATTGAATTCATTCAAATTTGGTGAGGAACAAGTGTCGTGCTTACGAAGTCTGCTAAAGTCCCTTCAAAGTGATGCTGTTCATCAATTTGTGTGTGGGCTGTGATACTGCCCGGGTGCCCAAACCGAAGCAGGTGGTTTTCTTAGGGGGCCACTCCCCGAGCCTTTGACCTAAAGGTCTAACCCACAAGGCAGTGGAGCATCGTAAGGAGATGCAGTCCCATGGAAGCCGGTGACCAACGATTGGTTCATACGCCATTTGTTCCCGCAGGATACTGGAGCCAGCCCATGTGCACCATTGTTTTGGAATCCGGTTAAAGCGCCGGACATTCGCTTTTCGTCCTCTCATTTTCGTAAACAACACCCCCGCCACGAGAAGGCAATGAGTAGGACTTCCCTGGCAGAGGCTGTATACGCGTGGCCATGTGAGAGCATTTCGAGAGGGAGAGCGGACTCTCCCCACTCTCGGCCGTACCAGGGCATTCAGGGGGCCCTTTAAAGAACGGAACTAACACGTCAAAAACCTTCCACAAAAAGGCCGTGCGCGACCGGCCTCAAGCAGTTGTCCCTTGGGCTCTGCGGTCACGCTCCCAGGTCGTCAAGACCAACACTAATCCAATTTCCTTTTCAGGTTCCTCAAGAAATACCCTTCCACGGTGTGGGCAGCCGGGAAGTGACATCAGCCCTCATACCCGTAACAGCACAAGAGACCAAGGTGGTCACATTCAAATCCCTCCTACACCTCCTAATACCTCTCTTATCTCCCCGACTAACCCTCCTCACGTCTCTTTATCACCTCGCACCGCTAGGGCAAACGATTCGAGTACGTGGAACGCCATTCCTGGTCTCCTGAAACCACGCTCTAAACTATACGTAGGAGCTTTTAACGTACGAACACTTTGCCAAATAGGACAGCAGGCTTCCTTAGCTAAAACTTTAGAATCTCGCGCCATCGATGTGTGCTGCGTCTCCGAAACGCGCATACAGGATCCAAGTAGCGTCATTCATTTGACCTCACCATGCCAAAATAAAGAACCGACTCGATTTACGCTTCGTGTATCTGGAAGCCCTGATTCTGCTTCCCGTGGCCTCGCCGGCGTAGGTATAGCATTGAGTCCTAGGGCAGAACTAGCTCTCTTAGAGTGGATCCCAGTAGACAGTCGTTTGTGCGCTGTCCGACTGAACGGAACAGTAAGAATCCGGAAAGATAGGGACACTCGTCGTTGCCTCTTCGTCGTCTCTGCCTATTCTCCCACTGACTGCAGCTCAGATGATGTAAAAGATGAGTTTTACAGAAAGCTTTCGGACCTTCTCCGAAAAGCTAGGCGCTCTGATGTAGTAATAGTGGCCGGTGACTTTAATGCTCAAGTAGGTAAACGAAGCGATAGGGAAAGACACCTAGGTGGATCTTATGGTGTCGTGGCTCAAAGAACAGATAATGGCGACCGTCTGTTGCAGCTATGCTCAGATAACCGCCTGTTCCTTGCAAATACTAACTTTAAGCATAAGGAAAAACATCTTTTAACATGGCAACCCCCTAATTCGTCCCAACGTTGAACCCAAATAGATCACATCGCTATCAGCCACCGCTGGAGGGGCTCGATAGAAGACTGTCGCTCATTCTGGAGCACATGCTTAGATTCAGATCATGCTCTAGTGCGAGCGCGTATTTGCTTGCGTCTTACTGGACGTAGGAAAGACGCTGCAAGGAAACCTCTTAGGGGCCTACTTAATGATAGTCAAGTTAAGAGTATATTTCAGGAACAACTAGGAAAACAGTTAGGCAGCCATGTATGTGATGCCCACCCCGAGGCAACATGGAATGATATCCGGAAAGCTGTGGAAACAGCAGTGATATCTGCTAGTAAGGTAAACCGTAAAGTTAAGGAGAAACACTGGATCTCAGCAGCAACTATCGCACTGATAGATGCTCGGAAACTCATTCCACCTGACTCTGAACATAATGAAGAGCGGAGTCAGCTTAAGCACAAGCTGACAAGAAGTCTACGCAATGATCGTGAACAGTGGTGGGTAGCGAAAGCAAGAGAGATGGAAAAGGCAGCGGCAATAGGTAATAGCAGACAATTGTTCAGACTTGTTAAGGAAACCGGTATTAAGAAACCGACTGTTAGCGAAACACTCTCAGAGAAAGATGGACATATTATACATTCTCAATCCAGGAGATTGGATCGATGGGCAGAACACTTTAAGGATCAGTTCAACTGGCCTTCAGCCACACTTCCGTTTCCCACGATCTCTAGTCAACCTGAATGGCAAGTTAATGTAGGTCCTCCGTCTCCTTACGAAGTTGAAAAAGCCATAGGAAATCTGAAGCGAGGGAGAGCAGCAGGCCCTGACAGGTTTACTCCTGAGATTTTTAAGAATGGTGGTCCAGTATTAGCAGTGAGATTAATTGAGGTCTTAGGTAGAATTTGGGAACTGGACGTAATCCCATCTGACTGGTCTCAATCACTGATTGTGCCAGTCTGCAAAAAAAGACAAAAGTCCTCTTGTGACAATCACAGAGGAATCAGTTTGACTAATATAGTGTCTAAAATATTAGCTTCAATAATACTTCGACGCCTAACTAAAGCTCGTGGAGAGCAGACTAGAGAAAATCAGGCTGGTTTTCGACCTGGACGTGGTTGTATAGACCACATATTCACACTACGTCAGGTCCTAGAACACAGACACACATTCAGATGCCCCACAATGATAGTATTTCTCGACCTTAAGGCGGCATTCGACTCTGTTGATCGTGAGGTTCTATGGCAGTGTTTATCACTGAAAGGAGTACCAAAGAAGTACATTAACCTTATAAAGGCTCTCTACTCGAACACAACTGGTAGAGTGAGAGCTTACGGCGAACTGTCATCAGAATTAACTACCTCAAGTGGTGTTCGTCAGGGCTGTCCACTCTCTCCATTTTTGTTCAACTTTGTCGTTGACGTACTTTTAGTAATAACACTTTCCTCGTCTAAATTTCCAGGGGTTGAACTTCTACCGGGAGGTTCACTTGTTGACTTAGAATATGCTGATGACATAGTTTTATTTGGTGAAGACGCTGACAAAATGCAGTCTTCTGACCACTCTAAGCAACAATGCAAGCATGTTCGGGATCCGATTCTCTCCCTCGAAATGCAAAATGTTGCTTCAGGATTGGGTTACATCGACACCCGAACTAGTGATAGGGAGTGAAGTAGTTGAGTGTGTCGACTGCTTCACTTATCTTGGAAGTCTCATCAGCCCTTGTGGTTTAGTGTGTGACGAAATCTCAGCACGGATACAGAAGGCTCGACTAGCTTTTGCCAACTTGCGTCATTTATGGCGTAGGCGAGATATCCGTCTATAAACCAAAGGACGGGTTTACTGCACAGCAGTTCGTTCCGTCCTACTTTATGGCAGTGAAACATGGCCGGTAAGAGTAGAGGATATTCATAGGTTCCTAGTATTTGATCATAGACTGTAAATAACATCGTCTTTTGACATTTAAGTGGCTAAAAGATCCAAATATTGATCAACCAGTCCCAAAATACCTAATAGCTACTCCGTGGTAATTTGCAGTGATCTTCAAGCCTAACTGATAACCACCGAATATCACTGCCTTTGAAAGAGTGACTCATCGTTATCCACCGAGTATCTATCTATGCCTTGGTGGCCAATATGGAACAAAATTTACTTAAAGGCTTTTACATGAAGTTATAAAGTGCCGGAACATTCTGCTGGTTTTTAAAGACCTTTCTGAAACCAGTACTCCTTGCACTTCGCATTTATCTGCATATCCTGATATTGTGAGAATATAACCGATGATCGCAGGAAACTAGACAGATTATCTGCATATAATGTAATGATGGTCCTAATATTATCCTGAAAAACTCCCTCAAAAACCCTACAGTCAGATAGCTGGGAACTAATTCTTCATTGTCTGTTTACGTCTAGCTGAAAGACCATTTACCCAAAGAAGTAGATTCATATATGATATGTTCAAAAATCTTAATTTAATGGATGGTTGGAAAAGGAATTTCGGTGCGACTATAATTTACGGACGACCTTTGAGCGACGCTAAAGAGACCCTGAGAATTTTTACCTACATACTACAACTAAATGAGGGTTATAAAACAGAGTGAGGAGTTAGGATTAATATTAACAGTTGATGGTTAGGTTTAGGAATCAGATATAGAGTTTCCATCACGAACTGACATCAGCTATAATGCCAAAACTCTATTTAGCCAAATGGGTGAGTGAATTTTGCGCCAAAATTAAAGATCTGTTATCGTTAATCTGATTGGCCCGTCCATAAATTATAGTCTCGCCGGAATTTCTCGTCATGATTCTTGACGACCTGAACAATATACAACAATATTTCCACAGAAGGATGAGATTGAATCAACCAGACATAAGCCCAGAACTAGCTCTTGCGTTATTGCTGGCGTCAGTTCGTGAGAACCCCGATAATTCATATACATAACTTCGTGTTGTAACTGTCGATTTATCATAATAGTAATATTTTCCGGAAATCGTTCCGTAACTAAATACTAGTAAATCGTCCCAATATCCCGATTTCAGTGTAAGTTTTATCGGATTAAGGGAAGTTTCTGGTAAGCTGAATTGGAAAATTTCGGAGAAATGCGACAAAAACATAATAATTTCATCCAGCCTAGAGGCTTTGCCCAAAATTTCTAGTTATTTCGGATAAATCCCCACACCTTCAGTGAAAATTTTGAGTTCGCAAGATTACAAAGCTTAAAAATACAGTAAATTGATAAACAAATATACAAACTCTACAAAGTAAATAATAACATAAATGGAAAATGCATTAAAAAAGACTGGAAAATGTAGTGGTAATAATAGATGTTGTGTAAATGCGATTTTATAAAGTGGAACACCGAACAATTTTAAGCATACATATCAAAAACGAAACTCATTAAAAACTGTTAGGTAGGATTATAGTACAACACATCTTTTTAACAATTTGTAATACACACAACTACTGATTATTCATTCGAAATCTTCTATTTGAAGTGGCTGTTTTATACTATGAGCCTCAGGAAGCGTAAACAATATTTATTATCCCGTAAGAACTTTACAGTCAACAAACGACCTATGAAGAAAGAAAGAATGACAACAACAAATGAGAACGTGCACATTAATTCATTGTTGCAGTGCCTAAATTTATATAAGCAGAATGAAATGTGGACATAAATATACACATACCTTTTTAGCTTAAATGGATGTATGAGGTTACGGAAACAAGAACCCCAAACAAATAAATTACAAAATATAACCAGTAATTAGGTAATTCAGAAGAATACACTGGATGCTTTTAGTAAACAAGCATAGTCTGATCTTAATAAGCAAGCTTTATAATATTACCCTTTTAATCAAAACGAAAGTAAAATCTCCAGTCCTGCTATTAAACCGAATAAAACAATGAAAGAAAATAAGAAAAGTGGATAACCAAGAATTAATATGACTAACAAAGAAAACATTGCATTTTGTTGACAATAATGACCTAACATTGATTTAGATCGCTGTGCACACAGTTAGGTTAATCAGTTACATAATACGCTTAGATTTTTATAGCCATAATCTAGTATTAACTGAGATGAATAATTATACTTAACAAATAAGTAGACATCATTGTTTCGTAAAACTGAAAAATTCTGATATCGATATAGAAGCACAATTTTAGGATCGTCGCCACCCATCACTATTCACGATCATTGCGTAGGCTTCTTGTCAGTTTGCGCTTAAGCTGACTCCGCTCTTCGTTATGTTCAGAGCCAGATGGAATGAGTTTCCGAGCATCTATCAGTGCGGTAGATGCTGTTAAGATTCAGTGTTTCTCCCTAACCTTGTGGTTTACCGTACTCGCAGATATCACTGCTGTTTCCACAGCTTTTCGGATGTCATTCCACACTGCTCGGGGTGGGCATCACATACATGGCTGCCTAACAGTTTTCCTAGTTGTTCCTGAAATATGGCCGACCTATTTATTAATATTGTTTATCTTTGTTTTTGTATATAACCTAATGGACACCTCATATGATACTCGGTTTTAACTAAATTATCACCAGCAACTTTACCATCTAACAATATTCTGTCAAGCTAAAGAATTCATTTTTACACAATAGAAATAAATTCATTCAGTGTCTTATTACTTTATTCAATAGTGTGTTTATTTTTCACATCTTATAGTATCCTTAGCACGTATACGAACAAACGTAAATCATTGCTATTTCACAACCACTCTGTCGCTACCTACCCTGAAGATATGTTAGACTGTCTAAGAGCGAGTTGAAACAAATCTAGGGGCGATAATATGTTTGTGCTCAAAGCTAGTATTTCGCAACTCCGATTTCGATACAGTCAATGAGCCTATCTTCTTTTCCCTTACAGTTTCGTAATAGAAACTTTATTGATAAGGTCATTAGTAGAATTATGTATATATATTAGAGTGATTAGCAATTACGAGCTAAGTAATTGTCACCAAATGCCCTGGTACAGCCGAGAGTGGGGAGAGTCAGCTTTCCCTCTCGAAATGCTTTCACATGACCACGTAGATACAACCACTGCCAGGAAAGTTTTGCTCATTGCCTTCTCGCGACGGGGGTGTTGTTTACGAAATTCAGAGGACGAAAATCCAATGTCCGGTGCTTTAACCGAATTAGTGGGTATGGAGAATCCACCTAGAGAAGTGGAAAACCCTGATTCCAAACCAATGGTGTACATGGGCTCCAGGATCCTGAGTGAACAAATGACGTATGGACCAATTATTGGTCACCGGCTACCATGGGACTACATCTCTTGACGTTGCTCCACTACCTTGTGGATCAGACCTTTAGGTCGAAGGCTCCGTGTGTATACATCTTCTATTTTCCTTTAAACTATAAGATTAAAATCGCTTCATATATTTCTACGTACTAATTCTTTCTTCCTGTACTATGTCCTTATACGCAATCTTTCTTTTATATATTACTGCCACGGAATAAACTAGTTCTTTGAATCCGGTGTTTATCTTGCTGTGCTAATGAGGTATGGCAACTCGGACCGATGCATATATGTCTGGTCCAACGTTGTAGCTAACTGACTGACTTTGTATCAACATTTATGTTCAAATAAATAAACAATAAATATATGAAATTTAGTACTATAGTAAAAAACTTGAGTTGCGGAAACTAATGCAAGACCATGCAGTGACAAAACGTGAATAGACATACAGATACTTCAAAAAAAAACTGAGCAATTCAAAAGAAACACACCAAAGATAATGCTTTCATAAGCTAAACAAGAAACCCGAAACGAGTTGATAAAATAACTATATCTCACATAACTTACCATCAAAATAATTAGCATGTATCGAGTGGAAAACGCGACCTGCAGTTTCCGGATCTGCACACTTTACATACACCAATCCCTGAGATGAAAAAATCGAGAAAGCCGAAAATTCACAACAGATATCTATTTATGACTAAAAATATCGTTTGAACAAATTAAAGATATATTCAGGTTGGTTTCATGCCTTCAGATAAAACTGATGCTACGTTTAGAAGTGTAACACAGCTAGCTAAGTATTTATAGGTTAAACATAGATTGAATTATTTCTCAACTGAAACACATGTTTAGACTATCAGATATCATATTATTATCGTCAGTAAGTTCACAGTTTGGCTCCTTTCTTAACATCAATCGGGTAACGCAAAATATTATTTCACTACGATTCATGTAATGATATTTTATAATGTATATTTACAGAGGTCCTTTAACATGAACCACATTTTGTAACAGGCTTCACCGTGAGACTACGGTTTGTTTGGATGAATGATTGACAAAAACGGTCGAACCAATTTAAATATCTACAAGTTAAATGCACGATGAATCATAAAAGGATATAAACTACAAATCATTCATTAATTCGAAATTTAGGTGGGATTAATCTCCCACATATCTGCACATTCAATCATTGAGATGAAATGCTCCACTTGAGACAACTGTGCAACAACAACTGGTTCCTTAGGTGGTTATTACAGCTATTTCACAAATAGCTTTTAGTTCGTCATATAATGGTAGTGGTCAATATTCTACATATTAACTGGATCTATTTGTATTCAGTAAATATTACTGTCCCACAGACGAGATCTGAAAATAACATCGGATAACTGGGACGGAACTTTGTATTTTCTTAACCAACCCCATTTAATTTCACATCCACAGATAGACTGTAGCGCTAACCTTCATATATCAATGAAACTAAAAATATGAGTTTTTACGGGTCTTCTAGAACTAATAAGTAAAACTAACACGCTATCTTTCGAAAAATTATCACAGAATACTCGTAGCAAATCTCAGAAAATTCGATTTTAGAACGCTGGTTCCTCACATACGTTAAATTACTCAAGTATCAATTGAAGTGTAACTTTGTCTCTAGACAAAAGAAAAAACTTCGCGTAGAAACTTCCGCGTCTATTTTACCGGTAGGAACGCCAATAACAATGCTACCTTGTTCACTAGTAGTAAACTATTCAACAACACTAGTCAATAACAAAATAGTTATAAGTGTACTAGAATACCGCCTTATCCCAGTTAAAAATAGCCAATGTTATGTTATCAAAATAAGTTTTGAAAACTTCAAAAACGATTATATCGTTCAATTCTAAATGATTATTTGTTCTTTCCGAAACTAGAATCTAGACCCAATAGAACTGTAATCTCAAGTCAGTAGATCCTACCAGAAAATTCCAGGCGTTATGTTCTGAGCTAAATGGTTTATTAGTGAAGCCTTTACTGTCATTAGACACATCACTACTAATCAAAGTTCATCTATGCGTAGGCAGAGAGGGAGTTCACTATGTTCAATAGTAACACTTTTCACAACTGGTGCAATTTATTTTGTAGATGATGTTGCATTTATCGCTTTTTGTCGCTATGTCTTTAGGTCTCAATAAAATAGAATTAAGTGATTATATCAATTTATGAGGGCTGAGGTTTTCTGGATTGTTTCCTGTGAAATAATTAAAACGCCAACTTCTATATAAAGTAGGTGCTAATTATGTGGTTTAGAACGACAGTGAAAGCTCATGAATTCAAATTTTAAATTACTGCAATCTCCATAAAACCCATTTCTGACAAACTTAACTAAACCATATGCCTTTGAGAGCAAAACATCCACTAAAGCTGAAAATTAGCATGATTATTTTAAAGAACGACTAGAGGATGAATGAAAACATTTCGTAAACACACATGGAAAATAAATTAGGGATTTTTAAGATGGATAATTGTTTGGAAATCAGATGCTGTTAGGTATTTAGCTTTTGGTTCAATTTCCAATTATTCCAACCAAAAAACATGTACAAATCTGTGCATCAGTGGCCAAACAACATTTATTTTAAAAACTAATACAACAACCAGGATATCCAAATTTATGTAATTGGAGTTAGCTGAAAACTAGGATTTAAAAATAAGTAATATGAAGAACCCTTGTTTGACGGCATTGCTCCAACAATTTTAGCAAATCACTTACATTTATTCCAACACTATCTAAACCTATGTGTAAAATGGACCCACAAGGCATTAATTTTTTAAGAGTTCGCGTTTGATTCTTTTACGTCCACGTTCATCGATACTTCTATAATATAGTGAAAGAAAACGAGACATATAATTAGTACAAAGTTATGGCCTCAAAACCACATAAACCTTAAACAATTTTTACTTTATAATAAGCACTAACACATATGTGACTGTATCTAAAGAAAACATTATTCACATGAGGGACACTTACTCAGTAGAAAACATATTCCTTATTTTCAAGCACTTTGGGGAACAATAAAACTTGGCTTCTGTGACGTGTCCATAAGTGCTGTAACATGAAAGAGAGGTATTAGATAAGCCATTGTAACTATATAATAGGGTGACTTTTGTAAAACTTGCACACTTCACAACTAAACACCAAACATACGTTTACAGAGAAGGAAGATAGTCAATTAATTTAAGTTTGGTCGATTCAAATGCTTTTACCTGATAGAGATTTCTGCACTTAGCTTTGAGGTACACTAATTATGATAGAAAGTAACACGACCCGGTTTGTCAAACCGAAGTATATGTAGCGACGTCCAAAATGCGCCCTCGTGGTTGACAGTCAAACTCTTAAACCACTGAGCTAGTGCCTATAGTCGTTAGTCAGTCATATTCAACGTAGAACCTGGAATATTCGTGCGCCGGTTCAAGCTATTAAATCATATTAAAATAGCAAGATGAAATTATCATGAAAAATGTTACAGTAGAAGCAGTAACAGTACTACTGGTAGTAAGTGACACGAGGCCTAAACAATACTATTCTAGAAAAAATTAAGTCCGCGAAATAAAAAAGTGTGTGATAATTTTAAAGCTCAAGATCTAAGGAAAGACAAAGATTAAAAGGAATGCATCTCCGGTACTGTGACTGATGATGAATCATATCATTCAACATCTTCAACTATCGATTGAGTTTTTATGCGAATCCTAACCGGATAGTCTGGACCTAACATAACTCAGACCAGCAGTCAATGATTTCATGGGCTGATGCCGTGTCTTGGTTCGGTCGCCTGGTGGAGATGTGGAACCCTCAAATACATCTTATGAGGAAGGAAATCAATATTCATTTAAGGTGAATGTAGATCAACTTTTAACAGTTTATATTAAATATACAAACTTCCAAAGCCTTTTAACGATGATTTATGTTTGGTGTTTATTTACTCATTTATTTGAAAATAAATGTTGGTATAAAGAGGAACCGAATAAATATGCGCCACACAAATCACTTGATTTGTGTGTGGGCTGTGATACTACCCCAGTGCCCAGACCGAAGCAGGTGATTTTCTTCGGAGACCACACACGGAGCCTTCGACCTAAAGGTCTGATCCACAAGGTAGTGGAGCAACGTCAAGAGATGTAGTCCCATGGTAGCCGGTGACCAATAATTGGTCCATACGTCATTTGTTCACTCAGGATCCTGGAGCCCATGTACACCATTGGTTTGGAATCAGGGTTTTCCAACTTCTCTAGGTGGATTCTCCATACCCACTAATTCGGTTAAAGCACCGGACATTGGATTTTCGTCCTCTGAATTTCGTAAACAACACCCCCGTCGCGAGAAGGCAATGAGCAAAACTTTCCTGGCAGTGGTTGTATCTACGTGGTCATGTGAAAGCATTTCGAGAGGGAAAGCTGACTCTCCCCACTCTCGGCTGTACCAGGGCATTTGGTGACAATTACTTAGCTCGTAATTGCTAATCACTCTAATATATATACATAATTCTACTAATGACCTTATCAATAAAGTTTCTATTACGAAACTGTAAGGGAAAAGAAGATAGGCTCATTGACTGTATCGAAATCGGAGTTGCGAAATACTAGCTTTGAGCACAAACATATTATCGCCCCTAGATTTGTTTCAACTCGCTCTTAGACAGTCTAACATATCTTCAGGGTAGGTAGCGACAGAGTGGTTGTGAAATAGCAATGATTTACGTTTGTTCGTATACGTGCTAAGGATACTATAAGATGTGAAAAATAAACACACTATTGAATAAAGTAATAAGACACTGAATGAATTTATTTCTATTGTGTAAAAATGAATTCTTTAGCTTGACAGAATATTGTTAGATGGTAAAGTTGCTGGTGATAATTTAGTTAAAACCGAGTATCATATGAGGTGTCCATTAGGTTATATACAAAAACAAAGATAAACAATATTAATAAATAGGTCGGCCATATTTCAGGAACAACTAGGAAAACTGTTAGGCAGCCATGTATGTGATGCCCACCCCGAGGCAGTGTGGAATGACATCCAGCTGTGGAAACAGCAGTGATATCTGCGAGTACGGTAAACCACAAGGTTAGGGAGAAACACTGAATCTTAACAGCATCTACCGCACTGATAGATGCTCGGAAACTCATTCCATCTGGCTCTGAACATAACGAAGAGCGGAGTCAGCTTAAGCGCAAACTGACAAGAAGCCTACGCAATGATCGTGAATAGTGATGGGTAGCGAAAGCAAGAGAGATGGAAAAGGCAGCGGCAATAGGTAATAGCAGACAATTGTTCAGACTCGTTAAGGAAACCAGTATTAGGAAACCGACTGTTAGCGAAACAATCTCAGAGAAAGATGGACATATTATTCATTCTCAATCCAGGAGATTGGATCGATGGGCAGAACACTTTAAGGATCAGTTCAACTGGCCTTCAGCCACACTTCGGTTTCCCACGATCTCCAGTCAACCTGAATGGCAAGTTAATTTAGGTCCTCCGACTCCTTATGAAGTTGAAAAAGCTATAAGAAATCTGAAACGAGGGAGAGCAGCAGGCCCTGACAGGTTCACTCCTGAGATTTTTAAGGATGGCGGTCCAGTATTAGCACTGAGATTAATTGAGGTCTTGGGTAGAATTCGGGAACTGGACGTAATCCCATCTGACTGGTCTCAATCACTGATTGTGCCAGTCTATAAGAAAGGACAAAAGTCCTCTTGTGACAATCACAGAGGAATCAGTTTGACTAATATAGTGTATAAAATATTAGCTTCAATAATACTTCGACGTCATTGAAAGGAGTACCAAAGAAGTACATTAACCTTGTAAAGGCTCTCTACTCGAACACAACTGGTAGAGTGAGAGCTTATGGCGAACTGTCATCAGAATTGATTACCTCAAGTGGAGTTCGTCATGGCTGTCCACTCTCCACATTGTTTAACTCTGTCATTGACGTGCTTTTAGAGATGACATTTTCCTCATCTAAATTTCCAGGGGTTGAACGTCTACCGGGAGGTTCACTTTTTGACCTAGAATATGCTGATGACATAGTTCCTATTTGGTGAAGACGCTGAAAAAATGCAGTCTTCTGACCACTCTAAGCAACAATGCAAGCATGTTCAGGATGCGATTCTCTCCCTCGAAATGCAAAATGTTGCTTCAGGATTGGGTTACATCGACACCCGAACTAGTGATAGGGAGTGAAGTAGTTGAGTGTGTCGACCGCTTCACTTACCTTGGAAGTCTCATCAGCCCTTGTGGTCTGGTGTGTGACGAAATCTCAGCACGGATACAGAAGGCTCGACTAGCTTTTGCTAACTTGCGTCATTTATGGCGTAGGCGAGATATCCGTCTATCAATCAAAGGACGTGTTCACTGCGCAGCAGTTCGTCCCGTCCTACTTTATGGCAGTGAAACATGGCCGGCAAGAGTGGAGGATATTCGTAGGTTACTAGTATTCGATCATAGGTGTCTTCGAAACATTGCTCGTATATCATGGGACCATCGAGTAAGTAACACAGTTGTTAGGAAACGGGTACTAGATAAGGATGGCAAATCAATTGATGAAGTAGTAAAACTTCATCAGTTGAGATGGCTGTGACACGTGTTACGTATGCCCAACTGCCGACTGCCTCGACGTGCGATGTTCAGTGGTATAGGAGTAGGTTGGGAGAAAGTTAGGGGCGGCCAGATCAAAACATGCCACAAATCCATGAAGTCGCTGACAAGTGGACCGAGCCATGTTGGTAGGTGTAGGCTACCTGGTTGGGGACCACGAGATGATAGCAACCGATGGTTAGAGACCCTGAATGACATGGCTCAAAATCGTTTGCAATGGCGCAGGTGCATCCACTCTTTGTGTTCTCCCAAATTCTAATCTTCTGAATTCTTTATGTCCGTTTTTTTCTCCTAACATCTTCAAACCCTAATCTTTCCGATTTCTGCTTATACTCTTGCTACCTTTACCACTACGGGATTTGAATCGACAACTGCATCTCTATGCTGATGTGGTATGACAACCCGAGCCAATGTACATACGTACGAAGTTCTACATTGTTACTGACTGACTGACGACTATAAGGAAATACGCCTTAACTTATTAAGACAGAAAGTTCATGAAAACTTTTCTGCCACCGTTTTCTTCAACAAAATAAACAGACCAAAAATACCGTTATTTGGAATAAAATTACATTAGGATGTGCTATATAAATTGTATACCATTAGAGATATATGTATACAAAGGAAGGAACGATTTGTTGTCCAGAAGACAGTATTATGTTATTACATCTACAATATTATACGACTTATTTACTTACAAACGATTAAATACTAGAAAGTTTATTTGAAAAGCTAAGCATTTACAACAGTCAATTTATTTCACACAAATGATACATTATAAATAGATGTTTAGTATGCATGTGTGTGAAACGTTAGTCACAAATGACAGGGACAAAATTGGAAATATTGTTTTGTCTTACATACCAACGAATATTACGATCAATAATATGATAGTCACTGTAAATAGACAAAAGTAAACCGAAATAACGCCAGTAGTGAAGACAATATGTGGATAGCATACCGAAATATGAAAAGTTGAAATTGAAAAATAATAATAATGACCTTAAAAACCTAACACCAAAAATTATACACGGTAAACAATGGTTTCAAGAGGATAACCTTTTTGATAATACTGTACACTTATTTTGTGGTTATATACAATCAATAATCACTTACCAGAACCTTGCCAACCTGTGCCGCTTTGCCACTGCCATGTTTCACCTACACCTCTCCATTCTTGTACACCGATACAAGTTTCTACTTCATAAACATAACGCGTAACTTCAGGCCACAACCGATCTAAGCTAAAAACAGAAAGAAATTTAAATTTCGCGGAAAGAAATTGTATGTTACCGTATGAATGTAATCAAGAACTTAACCTCGAGTCCGCTGTTATTGTACACCATGCTTAACATGTACATTGTTTTCTACAATCTCCCTTATTCTCTAATACTGTTGTTTCTAAAATTGCAAGTCTTATCAACAAATTGCTTATTCATTAGTGATTTTTCAATATTAAGACATATCTGTATATAAACGTATTCATCATCTGATTGTATGTTAAAGTGATTTCTACATCCAAGCTGAATTGAACAAAAGTAATTTTACTTTGATTCCAATTTCATTATTATTTAAATAACAAAAATAAACCATCCTGGATAGATAGTTGTATACAAGAAAGTGCAATAGAAAAGTTTAGTGTATTTAACGGCTTAGATTAAAAAGTAGGCAATCAAAACAAGTTGGAAATGTTTTTCATCATTTTCATTTTGAAAACCCCTGATTCTTGAAGTGTCAAAGTCGTCGTTTACAACATGAACAATGAAATGATAGGTTTACTTACTAAATGTAATAAAGGATTGAAGGACACAACGCGAATAGACTAAACAAACTTAATGAAATATCCCACACATACCGAAATAATTTCTCAAGAACAGTTATGACACGGTAAACTACTCCGCTTATGGATGTTAAATAAGCGATCAGTGACTTACAAGTTGATAAAAGGTATAAATTATTAGTTGGCGTTGAATGTTTACCTTGTTTAGTGATATAATTCACAACTATTTTACAAACATTTAATATATATATATATATATATATATATATATATATATATATATATATATATATATACTGTACTAAAAGCGTAGTAACACATTGTCAAAAATATCAAGTTTCACATCATCAGCAAAGTGTAATAAATCTGACGATACATGTTGTGAAAGATCGTTTATATAAGTCAATGAAAGGTGTATAGTATTGAATCCTGGGACACGCCACTAACATATTTGATGGCCCTGGAGAAAGTAAAGTTAACACTTCAAAATGTAGGTTTTCTAGATACGGAATGAGTCAATTAATTAAAGGTGATTTGATGCCTAATCGTGTGAGCTTCTTGAGAAGACACATATGGTTGGCCCTATCGAGAGTTCTTGAGAAGTCAAAGTCAAAGACATCAACCTTCTCCTTGCGATCGAGGATGGTTGTCCATCTGTCCAATGCACTCAACAGGTTGATTATACATGAGTGGCCTCTTCTGAAACCGTGCTGCTGGTATGTAAAGGAGTTTTTGGATCATAAATACTAGTGTATACCGTGGCATATCAGAGATTCTATAATTTTGAGGCTGTAGAAAGAACAGTCACCGGTCGGTAGCTTGAAGTTTCGCTACGTCGACCTCCGTTGAAAATTGGTGTGATGTGAGCCAGCTTCCAAATTTCCGAAAATGTGCCTCAGCTTAGCAGATGTAAGAACATCGCACTAATTGATGTTGCCAAGACTGAAGCTTCTTCCCTGAGTATAGGAGAATGAACCATATCCGGACCGGGAAAAGTCTTTTTTTAGGCAATCTACTTTCAGGTACACCAAATCAGAGCTCAGGCTCACTTCTGAAAGTCCTGTAGAGTTGCAGGTGAAGCTTTCAGCAATATGTTAAGTGTGGGTCGGTTAACATTTTTGAGAGAACTACTCAACAAGAAGGTTAGCGGCGTCACTGTCATTGTTGTTCGGACTATTAGGACCCATCATCTGGGAAATCTAAGTTTTGTTTTGTTGAGGAGAGACCGAATAACAGAATAAGCTTTTCTGATTGGTGACAAGTTTGTCGATAAGCTTTGTCTGGTGCTGAAGCCTTTTATTTATTTGCATTGCCTCTATGCGCCGTTGTTACCAGTTCGTTTGTATTCTGTGCGACAGTACCTTTTGCAACTTTGCAAACGTAGAGTGCGGTTCATGATGACTGTACGTTGCTTGTAGTTTTTGCGGATCATTTGGAAAACAGACTGAGAATATATCCATGTTTCATACATACCTATCAGCATTATTAGCATTACTGAGTCCACTCAGTTAATCCATTTTATTTGGTAAGCCCGTGACGTTCACATATAAGCGGTTCATGCTTTCAATTTGAAACCCGTGAGCTTCTCCGTCCTGTTTTTCTGTAAAAGCCTTGTGTAAATGGACAAATAACCTACCTACACAGAGTTTTCCTAGCTGGTAGCCTCTGTGCTTTCTACGTTTTTTTATTATCTTGACAGTTCACAAGTGAAACAGTCAGTTTCAACTTTCCTTAAGAATGTTCCTGGTGAGATTGCGCTCAGAATACTGTATATTAGGCAGTATTCTTATATTCTTACCTGATTTCAGTAAGCGACTAGCCAGTAGGACATTCGCTATATCGACTGTGTTAGTCAGCGCTACACGAAGTACTCCTGGGTGATGTTGATGCTTCGAGTCCTTTCCGCGAGTGAGCCGTGTGACCGTCAAAGGCTGTATTCTGTGAAGTTTGTGCTTCTTGTTTAGCTCTTCCTAGAGCATACTGCCATTTTTGTCCTGCAGGCTGAAGGGGAGGTTTGGGCTGTCTTCAGGTTTTATGGTTTTGGGAGAATCATCGCCAACCGTGATCGTTTTCCTAGGTTTTCGGGTACGTTCAGGTCGAAGACCTTGTTGTTTAGTGGTTGAATCGCATTTTAGGTTCTTGCAGTCTTCGCTGTCCGGTTGAGCATTTTGGGGGGTAGACTGTACGACCAAATCACCAGTTGAATTCATTACAATATCTGCGATGTTCGTCTTCTTAGAAGGTGACACGCGGTCGTTTTTAACTTTGTTAACGGGAGTCCAATCGCCCGAGGAACTTTCGATGACCACCGCTGCATTTAGGGACTCTGAGCTGAGAGACCCAAGTCTGCTGAGGGGGCCCAGTACCGTCGATGTCATGATAGTGCTAAGCCCCGGAACATCCTCACTAGTGTCATTACATACCATGTGGTAGCAGCGCTGTCGAGGTCCCCTCTTTTATCTACACTGGGCGTCTTTGTTTGTTTACCTGTTTTGGGACAGTCTTTTTTAAAGTTTGCTGACATTTTTCGTAGACCTGTCAAGAGACGATGATGTTGCTCAGAAAAAACTTAGCATCCATGTTGCATCGGCAACATACCCTCGTGCGATTCTACTTGCCGAGTCTGTTGTAACCGGTTACTGTAAGATCTGTGCATTCTTCGTAGAACCAGCCCTCGCCAGTGTAACATTGCATGCCAGAGGTAACAGCAGAAGGGCATCTGCGGTGTTGCACGAATTCTTCGTGACTATTTTGATGTAGATTGTTCGGTAGATTCTAGCAAAAATCTGCGACCGTAAAAAAAAAAGCAACACACTAAAACCGGATAAAATGAATAAACTGGGTGGTACAAAAGGTTAAAATAAACTAAAACCAGTCTTGAAGTGAAAAACGGAAAAGCATAATAGTGAGCTGAGGAAAAACCACAGTCAACTATTGAGTTGTATGGGCCTCAAAAAGCAAAGTAAATTACCAAAAGTAAATCTCAGGACAGATTCTTTGGATTAAAAGTGTCAGTTTTGTTGCCAAAGTACGCAGCAAAATTTTGAGAAGTGCATATTACGTTAGGACTAAACTTCCCATCCGTAAACGCGCGAAACTTACTCAGGTTGATGCTTCACATGACACAGTGGTCATAGAAATTGGGGGATAAATGTGTGTACATTAGGACATGAATCAAGTTTGTGAAACTTAATCTTTCAGTGTAGAAGTTGGAGAGCTTTGTGAAAGCTGCATTGATTCCTCCACGAATTAACTTGTCTTGCATCAGAGCTCTTACCTTGAGCTAATATTTGAAACCGCGAGAATGAAAATTTGCGATAATGTCATTTCCAAGTGTGTACTGATATGGAGTAGCTTTGCTTTGTGAATATGCATAGCAGATGGATTAGATACGCTTGTTTAATTTCTTGATGAAGCCATGGTATGTGCTGGATTAATAGTACATGCAAACACATCTACTTCGTACTCAGATATCTCAGGCTCCTTACAAGTCTCAACCAAACCAAATTCCGTGTCTTTAACGCTTGAATTTGTATTAGTTCCCTCTGAGAAGGTGCACAACTCACTTTAACTTGGAGTAGAAGGGATACTTGCCGGATCCATTGACGCTGCTTGATTATAGCCGGACACAAGAAACTGATATTGTCCTGAAATATAATAAGTGTTCCAATGACTCGTCGGGTGAACCTCATACTATGTTGCTCAAGTTCGTGTTTTTGTATTTGTTTTCCCGGAAAACCAACAGCCGGTCGGATTACCCGAAACATTATCAACACTAAGTTCATGTTAGTTACTTCTTGTTTACTTCACATCAGTTTGCTGTTTTTACACACATTTTATTAAATATACACTGATCTTATGCAGTTATTTACCACCTTATTTGTAAACATTACGTTCCCGCACTTTTCTAACTACTTTGATAAACATATGCTTGCCTTTAAACCATCTTTCTTGCTCAAACTTCGTCTGGAAACTCCTACTTTCAACCACTGCAATACAAAGCACTGCATCAGTGTAGAACGTGCAGTTTAAAAGTTTTCATCTTGTTACCTTATGGCTAGAGGCTTGGAATTTTAAGAAAATGACTGACAAACAAAAAGTGACGACGAAGACGGTCTTTTAGTGTTTCCGCACATTTTACGCTCTTTCTTTACACTCTCATGTCTTGTAAACAATCCTTCGGCTTTGTACTTGACTTCTGCCTCTATTACTTGCTGCTATTTCACTTTGTTACACATCACAGTAGAGTGTATAATATTACCATAGTGTGTCTGCGGATATTTTAAATGTAACTTTAATAGCTGCAACCAGTACAAGCTTTATTTGCTGAATGAACACACCGCGTTAGTTGCATTTCAGCATTCAGATATTATTTGGGAGTCATATTAAGTAACTCTTCTATCTGTCCTTTTTTAACCAATAACATGTTTATAACACTCAGTCATGCAACATTTACCCACGCTCAAGTCAAATACCTTAAATGCGCGTTTGTAAACTCGCAATTCATACCAAGCCATGACTGTCTGCTGTTTTGTAACAATAATGGGTGTAATCCTAAGATGAAGTCACAATACTTAGCAACTTCATGTGCTTACCCCCTGACTTTGTAGTCAGACCGCTCTACCTCTTTAGAATTTTCGAAAAACAGAAACTTAAGGGTAGAATGAACTATTCAATAAAAAGTGACTAACAAGGAATGATGTACGCCATCTAAAAGAGGGGAAGAAACCATCGTTTACAAAGTCTGCGCCTCATATGATGGGACCTAATAAAAAATTGATCGCATTAAACTATAAAAGTAACACTTTTAGCTTACACATATAATCCTAAATCAGACCCTATTTTCTGTCGTAGCACTCTCGACCGGGCAAAATTAGATTTCTAAACTTCTGACTACGATATTAGGCAAAGGAAGAACATATATAGACGAGCAGAATTTTTTTCGACTAAATGCTCACTGGGCTTCACTTTAACATATAGTAATATGTTCAGATATGAAATTGCCCAACCAATAAATCACTCGATGAATTTACTCGATTTGAGACTACGTTGATTGACATATGGGACAATGCGGAAATGGCAAATGTACCACGAAATCCACACTTACCACACAGCATCAAAGTCCTTTATACAAGCTTAGAAAATACAAATCTCTGACCAAAAGCAAGCGAGAAAAAGGGAGAAAGGTAGTTCTAGTGAACAAAACTAATTACATCAATAAAATGAACTCAATTCCGAGTGATCCTACTGAATTTCAAAAACTTAGCAACGCTAATGCTATGAATATGAGAGCAGAGAAAACACTGACTAATTTGCCTAACGAATTAAAAAGTAAAAAAATTGCTCCATCCAGCCACGATTCACCTAAACCTATTGGGTTGGACACGCCATGTTTCTATGCTCTGCCCAAAGTCTACGAGTCAGGACTTCCCCTTCGTCCAGACATGTATAAATCGCCACTAAAGAAGAGTTTAAGACATTTTGTATTGTATCTTCAAGGTGGAATATATGAGCCAAGATGTAAGACGGATGATACCTCTTGTTCACCAGTGTGCCACTAACTGGGGCAGTTGAATTTCTGTGTCAACAACTACTTGAAAAAAGGATGAATATCAAAATTTACGAGGCTGGTCTCAAAGAATCACCTTTCAACTGCACAGTAAACTTCCATTTTGTCCTTAATAACACATTATGAGCGAACAGATGGAGTAACAATAGGTTTACCTTTAAGTCTTATCTATGTTGATTTTTTCCTCGCATGACCCAAAAATAGACTTCTCAAATACTGAATTGATAGGCTTGTTTTTTGTTGTCGTAGAATTGACGATACTCCATTATCACTGACCAAAACATTGGAAAAGGAGAACTCTGGGAACTCTTCAACAATAAACACTTGACGTATCAGGAAGAACTCGATAACGAATTGCATTTCCTCGACATCTTGTTAATCAGAGAGGAAACTGGTTCTATATGTAGAAGTGTGAATAAAAAAGGTCTTCAGCAAACCATCACACACAGTTCCTGAGTTTTGTAACCACTCAATATTATGGAAACCTAATTAGATGGTTTGTAAATAGAGCTAGAAAGATAGGCTCAGACAATGTCATCAACAAGGAACTAGAGCTTACAATGATAGTTTGATTGAAATGAGTTATCCACAAAGTTATCTGCGGAAACATTTGCAGGTAATAAATCAAAGAACAGATGGTAAGAAACCTTTCTTCCTAAGGCTACAATTCAGTAGAGATATAGCTGGTGTTATACTGCGAGATAAGCTGTGTAGAGAAATAACTTGAATGTTTGGCGCGACCAACCTCTGTCTATCGTTCTTGACCCAACCCATAGTGACTCCTCAACTAAAGTATAAGTTACTTCACTCTTCCACATCTATGTATTTCTATGAATTCAGCTACTCCAGCGAAGAAAGCCATACCGGGCGCACAGTCAGACAACTTATCCAACGAACTACCGAACACCTTTCGTTAGAATATCGTCGGAACAATACGCATCTCTTTTTCATCACACTTGATCGATAGCGGTCGAACAGTAGATAGAAATAGGTCATTTACAGTGATATACCTTATTCCTACTAGTCTTCTTTTTGAGGTTCTATCTCAACTCTCACACATAGCAAAAGCTATAGGAATTCAAGCAAACGATCGAAGTCTTTGTACTCATAGGGAATGTGTTACACCCTAATCTCTCCCTTACTTGAAATAGCCTTAAAGAAATATTTACTTAGTTATTTTTTATACTCTCTGTTCTTTTTTCGCATTCATCCCACTTTTTTTCCTTTTTCCAAAAATATGCTTCATTGTCTAATCATCTAGACATATCATATTACGTAGTCTTATAGTATTTATGAATGTTATTTCAGCAACTATAGTTTTAAAATTATTGATATATTCCTCCTTACGAGACATGGAGATGAGCCTTTGTTACTCTTATCACAACCAGAACACCTGTCATCACGCTATCAATTTGTACCTTTCACTGATTATGTTTGTTTATGCAATCTATTCCACAGTTATAATTGACTCATCAACTGCCTTGATTAGTTAAATCATTTCGTATCTGAATATCAATATTATTATATCTTCGGATGCAGCTTGACAAGGATCTAAACGAAAACAATATTATTCGCTTATATACATGTCCCAAGTCACAATATAAACACTTTTAAAACATAGGGAGGTGACTTAAAATTTTGAAATGGAGGTCAGCACACAGATGAATTCGAAGCTTTCAATATTGTAGTTGGTACTAATCGCGTTGTAACGGAGGGGGTAATCAGAAACTTCCTCTGAAGTGTTTGCAAAAATATTACGTTTTATTCTGTCACCTAATTTTCTACTTCAGACTTTTTCAGAACTTTTGCAACGAAACTATATATTTCTCGGGCTCCATTGTTTACGTCACTTCTTGTCGTGAATACTCATATTAACTATCAGCTATTGAATATTTACTTATTAACCATCACTTTTTCTATGTAGTAGATTGTTTTGTGCTGGAAAAATCTGCGACTGCGTGGCAGTAGCTGTGATGTTCAGGACAGTGAGTAATTTTAGTTTAATTTGTTTTCTATACTACATTGGAGCAGAGCAAAAATATCTCAGAGTCTGCATTTTGATATGATTCAGTGTGAATGATTCAAGGTGTTGTACAACACGCGTAAGTATGTGTTGCGGTGTAGTCAAGTGTACCTTGATTCGTCTTTCCCCTGCATTTTGACAAAATATAGAAATTCCGGTCATTACAATCAATCGAATTTAATACTTGCTTATGCTTCTAGGGCGATAGAATGTCGTTTGTGACCTAATTATCCTAATGGTAAAGCTTAAACTGTAATATTGGGTGATGCATTTTGATTTCCGCGGACAACAACAGGTCCCTCAAGATTTTCTGTATTTTTTCCGCATAATGCCAACGAATACAAAACTGAAGTCAATAGTTTCCTATATTTATAATCCAGCCACTTAGCACCCATAACTAATTCCAAATGGGTTTAAAAAGAATCAAAAACTAAAATGTGTTAGTCGGATCGACTAGATCTTCACTACTGTTGAACAGAGTCATTGGAATTATAACACTATATGACCGTGGTATTTGTAATAACCAATTATTCTATTTTATTCGATGATCCATCGATCACGTATTCCAAATGCACACGTTCATTTGTGCTCATCTAATTCTACTCACTGTAAATCGCATCATTTCAGAACTTTCCACTCGAATACTTCTAATCATCGTATTGGCGTCGCGACGGACTCAAATCCTGAATAGTGAGATATTGATTCATGTGAAGACGACATCAGATGCCACATGGGGCTATTCATAACCGGGTGCATGACCAGAAAAATATTGAAAATGGTAAATTCGCAGCTTGTTTCCTGACGTTCATCGGAAACGTAGGTTTTAACTTGCCAAAGTATCTGGCTTAACAGGCGAAGCCAATTTCATTGTAAAATGAATCTCTGAATGACTTGTGACTTAGTCATATGAGACGTGATTGTTTGGAATACAAAAACCGAAGTTTCATAGGATGATGCGACAAAATGATAGGAAAATTAAAGACTTTGTACTTGAACTACAGAAACATTCCGCGATATGCAATTTGGGAGACCAATTGGAAACTCGACTTGGTGAATGGTTGGTTACTGGTATAAATATTACGAATTCAGGAGGAAAATTAATTCAGGAACAAAAAGGCTCATCCCAAAGTATAAAAACAGCATGTATTAACAATGGGACAGTGGATGAGCTTGATTTCTAGTCAGTGAAAATTTTTATTACTTTGCTCATTCATCGTGATGGGCGACACTCTCAGGGTTGCTCAAGCTCTCATTTGTTTTTTAATGAATCATATTCCCATAAAAATCAGAAAAGCGGTTCAACGAAGAATTGCAAAACAGGTTGCAGAGGTGATCACAGGTTTGTTAAGTGATTTACTTTTGGTAAATTTCACTAGCGTAATTCATGCGTCTTTTGGCATGTTAAATGCTTTAACCGACGTAAAATTGGGCACGTCCAATCAGTTCGTTAAGGTAATGTGCACTTTGCTACAAGTTTTACTAAACCTTGTTACTCACATACAATTAATTCCGTTGATTCTAATGATCATGTACTATCCTTTTTTGCAATTTCTCTCAATTCTCTTCATATTCAAAAACGATCAGATCTATCCAATGGAGCTTTTCATGATTTTGTGGTTGACAATAGTAATGTCGAGCCCATCATTTTTCAAAGTTTAGGTCATTAAACCTCGTGCCATAATCAAGCCTATCAGAGTCTTTATTTCGAGTATTATAGTCATGAACTTCATCTTCCTGAGTGTTGTAATGTGTTAATTAGAGACGATAAATCTTCTATCCTAAACTGTGAATTTCTCATTACTGATTGTTGGCCATCTATCTTTGGTTTAGGAAATTTAAGAATGCTTCAAGGAAAGCCTTCCTCACTGACCACTGAAGACGTTCCTAATGAAATGTATGTTAACTTGCCAACCACGGAATCAAAGTGTAGAGAATTACGTCCGACTCTAAAGCACCTCACTCTCATGTACAATCAATAAATTTTGAGATCTTTATTGAACGACAATTCGGATTCCAACTTAAAGTGTGGCGGATGTGATATTTCTACGGACTAACGATTCTTTTGTACTTGATGACCTGCCGAATACGAATTCCACATACATACGTCCATTTGTGCTCATCTAATTCTACTTACTGTAAATTGCACTATTTCGGAATTTCCTAGTTATCACACTGAGTTGTATATTCCCAATTATCAAAATGACCCCAGGTGTTCACAGTTGTGTTACAATAAATGGTCAAAATGCCTGTAACAGTTGATTACCAAATAATGAGGGAGCCGCTAGTATCACTTATTGTAACAGAATAATATATGCTATATTCAAACGTTGGAGTAGTAAGAGTCTTAAACGATCGATCACTAATCTATTTCTACACACTCGGGATTGATGTCGATAGTATTTTAGAATTATGGTCTGCTATGATATTAGTACTGCCCTAATAATAGGCCTAATCCTATAATTGTAGATTTGTCATGGTATAACTGCCTAATCTATAAGATCTTACGTGGATGTTACATCATCGTCCACACCAACTCATTGCATCGTAACAATTACCAATACATGGTGGAGAACAAGCTCAGGCCACAGATAGAACAATATATTTAATATGAATAAAAGATATAAGATAACATTCAACAAGGACCACGCCTGCATGGCCGAGCCATGCCATTCGACCAACTCCAGTTCATTCAATTCATTCTTCCCGCCTTCTCCATCGTTAGGTATTTCTCCGCGTTAAATATTGAATATCTATTTTCCGAGTAGTCTCGTGTTCAGCTTTGTAGATTGTGTAGTAACTGTCCAATGCCACTACAGTATCACTCGACACCGTTGCTGATACAGTCGTATTCAGACAATATGAGATGATAAAAGTCAAACAAGCATATCCTTATTCCACAAAAGTATGATAAATATAATCACATTGTCGACTCGTAGGTCGACAATATTACTAATGAAGTTAGCACCCACATAGAACATGTTGTTAGGTAGAATTTAAAGGGGACGAAGTTGCATTTAGAAAAGGGCAATTGCTAAATATGGAGATAAGTATTGTACATTTGTTGCCTATGGGGATGTTTCAAGAAGTTAAATTAGCCTTGGACATTTAGTAATGACTTTCGACCTATAGATAAAAGAGAGTTAGACTAAGTAGATAAACCGTAACTATTCCATCACAAGTAACTCAACTTCAATAGTCACGGACATTGTGTGCTCTGCCTCTAGTTCTTCCCTTTTCTTACCCCTTTTTTCAGCTTCCCTCGAAATACGCCGCAGAAAACATATATGGAGTGGGTAAGTTCGTCCTGAGCCATCATTGATTCCTCAGATGTTACGGAGGGATATAAGGTTGGGGTTTTTAGAAGCTCTCAACTTTAAGTGGACTTATTCCCAACCATTAGTTGCACGTTGCAAATCTACCTCTATAAAGCGCGTAAACGCTCATATTGACAATACGAGCCTTACTAACATCATTTACATCCATATGTGAGAAGTCTCATTCCCCATAATTCTATGACCAGTGTACCCTATAAAATATCAACATAACTTAGTAGCCCACTGCAGTGAGTACCTTATATTCTGTAACAGTATAGTCTCGCCTGTAGACTGGCATGCCTCATGTAACAGACGGTCGTTTGAGAACAAATTATTATTATACTGATCACTGTGTTAACACTTTTCAACCACTACCAACAGAATGATGGGGTCGAATATTCTGGATTTTATTCCACCTATTGCTGGTAACGAGCTGTTCTATCGATGTTAAGATAGCAAGCAGAAACTAGAACCGGCTTATACTATTTGGGTATAACGGAAAATCGCACTTTTCAGTTTGGTCAGCCGAAATCCAGACAAACAAATATTAATTGGAGGAACTGCAATGAATTGACGGTAAATGCATTATTATAAACACACAGCATAGTCGCTTCTAGGAGAGAGCTAATGCAACATCCAAAAGTAAGAGATAACCAATGACCTACTTACATGCCGACCTACGCCTGGTACCGCTCGTGAAGGAGCATACGCCATTCAGCAGAATTCCCCATCAAACTCTATCCTGCGCAATCCCTTTCAGTTCTTTTCAGTTGCTATTCACCTTATTTATGTCCGCTTCCAATCCTCGGTGTATTATGTTCTTTGGCCTTCCTCTTTTCCGTTTCCCTTCAGGATTCTAAGTTGGGGCTTGCCTAGTGATACAGTCTGATGATATACATAATGCATTGTAGGATCCAAACCACGTTTGGACTGCTGGACAGCTGCCTGGATAAGTTGGATACGCGCCCTCGCCCGTTTGAAACCACACAGCTATCCAACCAATAATTGTTTAATTGATCAAATCTAAACAATCACCACAAATAAATGTTATTCTATCCTGTCTGGATAGATCACGTACAGATTCGTTCAAAAGGTAATAATTGATCGCTCTATAACACAGAGTGTTTTCAATTCTGGAAGAGTGCTTCAATTCACAACCAAAATGCACAATTCCAGTCAACACAGGTCAAGCAATCAAAAGCAGGAACCAACCAAAATGGCTGCCGCTCAGACTTAGTATAAAGTAAAACAACATAAGTGCAGTTCGGGAAGAAACATGGGGAATTAGTGAAGGTGTGGTAAAAACAAAAACTATAATAAAATACAAAGATTAACAATTCAAATGTAGTCCAAAAGTTAACAATGTACAACTAAGAAGATCAATAGGAACAAAGTGCAAGTATATACATGGAGGGATTTTCACAAACACACAAGGCATTCAAAATGGATCTTACATGCATGTCCTATCCACTTTCAGAATTTTTTCTTTATTTCCTCTTCAGCTGAAAGTTGGTTTGTTTTCTCCAATATTGGGCTGTTGATTATGATATCTGATCAACGGATATTGAGTATCTTGTGTAGACAGTTGTCCATAAATACTTGTACGTTTTTAATTTTGTTTGTGGTAGTTCTATACATTTCATTTCTGTATAGTGGAGCTGTTTTGATGTTAGTATTAAAGATTCTGACTTTGACATTGGTTGGCATATGTTATCCAACTGTAGGCACTCCGTTGTTGCTTTGTCAATCATTGATTTTATGTCTGAATCAGATCCTCATTGTTCCCAACCAATAACCTGATGTTAGAACAAAAATATTCTAACAAGAACTTATGTACTTTCTTATTTCATATGAGTATTACGTTCCATATTTTCCTTTGATGAGTGGTAGAATGTTTGAGTATTTAAATAAAATGAGCCAAAACTCCACTTAGCAGCCGTGTTATGTAAAAAAAACCCCTAAAAGCATACTCTTAAACCGTTCTGATTTTAGTATTCAAAGAGGGATAAGGATTAGTCTAAAAATCTCTTTATCCGCCAGACTGACGAAATATTCTCATTAAGAAATTGAAAAGTCTATTCGATAGTGTGTACATATTTGTTTTTGAGGCCGTGTGAAGGAACAATAGGGCTGATTGAGATTAGCGAAATATAGTGAGACTTTGCAGATCATCCAGCAGGGGAAAACAAGAAGCACAATATCTGCATGAATTAACGAAGTAAATGACCCTAAACTGTTATTTGAAAGATGTGACACTAAAGGTGTTTTGTATTGGATAACTTTTTCATTTTGTGACACACAAGTGCTTGTTATAAAACTAAAATTGCGATCGTTATTTCTTTTAACTTGTTAATGAAACGAATTCGATGATAGGACATCATAAGCATCTCTAATCATTTTTTGTAACTCTTGGAGAAACTCATTTGGACTCAGATCTAAAGGAAAAATACCTGTGTGTTGGGAGTTTAGTGTAGTCATCTTTGCTGCTGCTTAGGAATGATCAAGTCTTAGAAGACACTAACATCTGAGGTAAAAATCCATGTTTTCTACATAGTGCTTCACATTAACTCTCTGTATGTTGTTTTTTGATTGTCTGCGTATACCTGTAAGAGATGAGGGGGTTATTGACCATTACTTAGGGTATGATGATTGATAAATTGCGTTATTCTATCCTGTGATATATAAGAGAATATGAAGGACTGAATATTTTGTAGTGAGAAGTTGTAAACTATGGTCTACTTCTGGTTTATTGTAGACTTGTTGATAATAAGGAGACAGCTTTTGTTTTGATACTTGACAGAATGTAAATCTCAAAGCATTGGAGAGTAAAAAAGATTCATCAAAGAAAACACGTCAAAAGTATTCTCTCTCAATACCATCGGAACTGAAGTAAATACCTTCTGGATGAGCCATCAAACGCCATCGCTATCTCCCGTAGGAGTGAACTTGCAGCCCACAAAACATAAACAAGGCGGGTTTTGAACGTGTTTTTTTAGTGTTTTTACGTTTTTTGTTTTTAAACCTTTTAGATCGAATTACAATGGTTGGTGAGACTCACAAATGTGGGCAACCAAATTGTTTGTTCTCCGTTGAGGAGGGAATGCAGTGTGACGACTGTAAAAAGTGGTATCACAAAATGTGTACACGACTAAGTCCGACGGCTTACAAAAGATGCTCGAAGCCTAACTCGCATTGGCTTTGTATGTTCTGCTGTACGGATAAAAAGGTACTAATACAGGAGGCTATGGGCCTAATGGCTTTGGCCTGCCAGAAAAACGATGGCGGAAGCACTGATAACAGGAGCACTGACGATGAACAATGTGTCAGTGTAGTAAGTGCTGCTACTGGACCCATTAAACACCTGACTGCGGTTGACGGGAGCGTGAAATCTCCGTTGACATTAACGAGAAATGAAGTGTCGCTTGATATTGACATCGGCAGTCATACACCTCTAGTCGAAATAGAAGATCCGGATAAAACTGTCACCGTTCCACATAGTCCAGGTGTGGCTGTTCTGAGTGGTGACAAATGGACTTCGGTAAGAAGAAAAAAAATAAGAAGAAAAAGGCTGTAGGCAAAACGCAGCTGGTCAGCAAGACATTGGAAGGGATGTTATCAGAACAAAAATCCTCACCGCGTGAAAAGACAGATCTCTCTGAGAGATCAGTCATTTTTCATAAGATAAGCGAATCTTCAGATACTGAACCAAAGGCAAGATTTGAACATGATCTCAATCATATTAAGACATCATTAAGTAAACTACTCCCAGATACAGTTTCAGGAGTTAGTATTTGTAAGCTTTATAGAATAGGAAAAAAAGTGGATTCCAAAAGTCCTCCGAAAAACCGCCTCCTAAAGGTTACATTCAACACGGTGGAAGAAAGGAACCTGGTTCTAAGTAATTCACGTAAACTGATTGGATCCGGAATATATGTCCGTGAGGACCTCAGCCTAGCTGATCGTATTAAGAGAAGAGCTGCAGAAGCGGAAATAAACGAGCGTCGCCGAAACGGTGAAAGAAACCTCGTTCTTAAGGGTTTTCAGATTGTAAAAGTTCGGAGCAAAACGATCCCCAAGCCACTCTGGGTGGCAAGGGAAAGCTCTCCACAGACTTAAAAGTGTGCTACACAAATGCTCGCAGCCTACTAAATAAAATGGCGGAGCTGAAGTCAGTGGTGGATAAAGAAAAACCGGACGTTATCGCTGTCTCGGAAACTTGGTTAACGTCAGAAGTATTAGATAGTGAAATCCAATTGACCGGTTTCATAACCAGTAGGGCTGATAGATTAAACCGAAGGGGAGGCGGGGTTATCCTGTACACGAAAAGTACCCTAACCATAAGATTAGCTGAGACAGTAGCACATGTTTCAGGGACATGTGAACTGGTGAGATGTAAGTTGAAATACCGAAGGCAAGATATTGAAGTAGTTGTAGTTTATCGCAGTCCAGAATGTGTAGCAGATGATTTTCTCCTTAGTAAACTTAAGTCCTGGTGTAACAACGGTAAAAGCCTTGTAGTAGGCGACTTTAATGCACCATATATAAACTGGGTTAACTTAGAAGTAGGGTCATCTATATCGTCGTTCGACTCCAAACTGTTAGAAACCTCGATTGGACTAGCATTATTCCAACACATTAGAGATCCCACAAGATACGACTTAAGAAACTCTTCTCTTTTAGATTTAGTCTTCACACACGGTGATGATGTTGGTCATACGGATTTTTCTCCCACCACTTGGGAGAAGTGACCATGCAGTCATCTTATTCAAATTCATGGCTGAAATTGCTTCTCAAACAATTGCGCCGGCCCGTCCTAACATATGGAAGGCAGATATGCAGGCAATTAACTCCGCAGCATCGGCTGAGAACTGGGAAATTGACTCAAAGGCATCAGTACAAGAGGCATGGACTCTATTCAGGCAGTTATACAATCGGGTAACTCAACCATATATACCCTGGACTGTCCCAAAGAAAAAGAAGCACGGACATCCCTGGTTAGGGCGGGATATTCGACGCTTACTAAGACAAAAGAAGAAATGCTGGGATGTTGCCATCCGCCTTGGCACAGCAGGTACGATGGAACGCTACAGATCGATAAGAAACGAGTGTATAACTAAAATTCGGGAAGCGCAAAGAAAATATGAAATGCAGCTGGCAGAATCTGCACTCAAGAAGCCCAAGAGAATATTCTCGTACATAAACTACAGAACAAGGATTCATCATTGGATTCCCAACCTAATTAAAGTAGGAAGTGAATCTGAAATGATAGAGGAAGATCAGGAAAAAGCTGAGGTTATGGCTGACTACTTTGGGGCAGTTTTCACTCAGGAACCTCCTCTAGAGAAAGAACCAGACCCAATTACAGAGTCAACAAACCAGCTGCTCACCGTGGACTTCGACCAAAACGATGTGCTTAAGGCTCTTAGCACCCTAAACAAGGAGAAGTCAACAGGACCAGATGAACTACACCCTAAAATCTTGAGACATATTGCCGAATATATCGCAGCCCCACTGACTGTGATATTCAAAATGTCACTTGACCAAGGTGTGTTACCTATGGACTGGAAGGACGCAATCGTCACTCCCATACATAAAACTGGTCTACGACAAGTTCCATCAAATTACAGACCCGTAAGCCTCACCAGTGTTGTAATTAAAATACTGGAAAGGATAATCAAACGGACCATAACAGCATTTATGGAAACCAATAACTTGCTGAACATGGCACAACATGGTTTTAGAAAGGGTCTATTCTGTACAACGAACCTCCTTATAGCTAGAGAGCTCTGGATTAATGCGCTAGACAACGGAAACTCAGTGGATGTTGTCTACATAGACTTCAGTAAGGCTTTTGACAAGGTGCCAACTAATAGACTGCTATTGAAGTTGGCAAACCTTGGTATTGCCGGACCTCATTTAAAATGGATTAAGGATTTCCTAGTAGGTCGTAGGCAAAAAGTAAGAATAAATTCCAAGTGCTCCATCTGGAGACCAGTACTTAGTGGAGTACCCCAAGGTTCCGTCCTAGGTCCTTTACTTTTTATAATGTACGTTAATGATCTTACAAGTGTAGTACAGTCTCCAATGTTATTATACGCTGACGATGTAAAAATTTGGCGACTAATAACTGGAGACAAAGACGCATTTACTCTTCAGGCGGACTTAAATAATATGATAAACTGGTCTAAAGAGTGGCTAATGCCTATCAACTCGGAAAAGTGTGTCTACATGCACATGGGGGATTCAAAGGTTAATACGTACAACATAGGGGATGTGTCATTACCCGGTCTCATAAGGACCTAGGGGTGACAGTGAGCAATGATCTTAAGACGACGGCCCATTGCCGGGAGGTCGCAGTCAAGGGGTTTCGAACCCTCTAGGCTTTAAAAAGGACATTCACTAAGCTTGATACTACCATGTTCACCACATTATACACATCCTTAGTGAGAACTAAGTTAGAGAACTGTGATCAGGCTGCAAGCCCCTGTTTAAAAGGTGACTCAGACATACTAGAAAAGGTACAGAGGGCAGCTACGCGTGCAAGTCCGGACCTCCGGGGTTTATCATATAAAGAGCGGCTTGAAAAACTGAACCTCTTTACTCTGTCCTATCGCAGACTAAGGGGAGATCTAATATTGATGTACAGAATACTGAGAAATGATTTCGGACCTAACTTATTCTTTCTCCTTCTTCCCACTAGATCGGGACACCTCAGAGGACATAGCAGGCGAGTAGAAAAGCCAAGAACGAACAAAATACCCGTGGCATACAGGTTTTCACACCGAGCCATCAATACTTGGAACCTGCTGCCTGAAGCAGTGGTGTCCGCACCTTCAATTGACTCTTTCAAGAGAAGACTGGACACTCACAGAAGCATACTAGAAAACATAGGCCGTAGGCATTCTGTCCTTACTACACAAATCTGAATCTGAATCTTAAATGATACCCTCTTAGTTGTACCTTAACACTGAATTAAAGCTCTGTTCGAATAATCTGAATTATGAGAGTTGATATGAAGACAGAACATTATCTAATGAAACAAACGTCTACTCAATTATTATTGGACTACGAATCCTCTAATTGTTGTTAACGAACTTAGGAATTTTGCGAATTGAATCTAGTTCATTGTCTTTGTACCGCGACCAATCTTTAAAATATGACCTTCAGCTTGGGTAGCCTAACTCACGCCGAAATACTTTGATGGCGTTCCTTTTCTATGAACATTTGAATCGTGTTCCAGCCAAGAAAATCAAATTTTCGGGGACTTTCACAACTACTCCTATCATTATTGACAATGGTTAGTATCATAGCCATATTCTATTATAAAACGTATGTTTCCTACGTAGGAAATTATGAATGTCGTGCCGGTTATTCACACCTTGAAGAACCTCATATAACTTTCCCAAACGTAGTATACCGTCCACGAATGTCAAAAGTAACTTTCTATTTTGTTAGCAAACACTTAGGGTGTTCTTGTTGGGAATGACATTCAAGACCTGGAGTCTGTACGTCATAGCCTGAAGTCTCCGTTCATGGACAATCTTGTCGTTAATTTAGATGTACAAGAACAGGTAATGGGTCATGTCTTCGACAAGCTCAATGTCCAAGAGCCGCTTACTAATCCTGTTGTTATTAATGAAGTATTATGCAATCCCGGAGTATGTAGATCTCGCAAGTTATTGTTTATTTCTTAATTTATGCAGAGCTAACTGAGCTACTGTTTGAAACCTACAACGTCCCAAAGCTGATGTTCTACGTTGACTGTCTTGCCTCCTACTATAACTTTCAACGTTTTGAAAATACCGGTAAACTGAATGCAACTTTATCTGTTCCTCCTGTTTTACATTTAATATTTAGTGGTTTAAAAGATCTGAGAGTTTATACCTTCATTTTGAAGTCGTATTAATCATTTGGTGGTCCTTAGTTGGGCGAATTCAATATCTTTTTTGTTCGTGACATTACTATTTTCCATCGTTTCTTTTCTACAATTCGTTATAAGAATCTTTCCGAGATTTAGATATTGGATCAAGACCGAAAATTCTGTACTTCCGTACATAGTTCGAACAAGTTTCCTTTGACCTAATCCCACGATCGACTCTATCAATTGTAAAGTTTTCGCATTTTCTCTAGCAGTTAATACTCACTGGAGCAGTTTGTAACCCGAAATTTTTACCAAGTGGATTTGCCAATAATGTTCGTGCTGTTCCACAAATTTAGTTCTGTTTTATTAGCTGGATGAGTCCGTTACTCAAACGATTCTTTGCAAATATCTTTAATAAATTGCCTGTAATCTTTTTGTGCTTCCAATTGGTGTCCATTTCAGAACCTCAAAATCGAACTATATACTTGTCCTTTGGTAGAAACTTGATCATTTCACCTGGGCTTTCATTCGTAGCGGTCTAGTGTTGAACAAGGTCTTTGCACTCACACTGAGTTTTCCGGGTCATCAGCCGATTAGTTTTGATGCAATTCGTATATGCTAGGTGACAGACATTTGTAAGTCTTACCTATATTGAGCAAGATGACTTGTTTGGTGGACTGGGGAGTTATTTCCTAGTGTTCACTAGTCAGATGTATGTTTCTCATCACTAGTTAATTACTTGAGATTCATAAATAATCTTTTCTTCATTTATTTAGATCCAAATGCTAACTGTCTCCTTATATCTTTTGGGTATCAGAGAACTCATATCGTCCCTATTATCTCATTCCGTAATACAGATACACCATTAGTTTTTAAACCTTTGATACGAGCCGCTCGTCGTCTCCACACAGGAGGTGCTCATGCAAGCTGGATGATCCAGCGTTTGCTCCAGTTAAAATATCCTTCTCATTCAGAACGTATTACTACGGGACTAGCTGAGGTATGTGGTATTTTAAGCTGTCTGAAGTAAGTATTGGTCATTTTTTATTGTGCTGGCTTTTGTAACTCGTTTCTTAGTACATAAAGTCGTATAAAGAGGGACCCAATTTACACAGCTAGATCTCAATTTATCCCAATTTGGTCCCCTTATGATCTAGGTTGGCGCTTTATCGTGTTGGTTTAGCTGTATTACAGTACGCTTACCCAAGCTGTAATGACGAATGTTCGTTAAGACCATTCGATAGTAAAACTACGAAAGAATTATTCTATACTAAGAAAATTCACCCCTATGATCTCTGGGTTGAAGGCTATGTGATAGTTGTCAAACATGTCAATGTGTAACAGTAGTTTTTTCACAAATTACCAAGTTCCTTATGGTATTACTTGTTTATTATCGAAATGAAATGTCGAAAGTAAACCTAAATACAGACAAATATTTCCCAGTCCAGAATCGCAGGTAAACGGTCTCCATTTTCCCTTTGTATGACTGGGAGTCCGAAGATGGGTTCAACAAGCAATTTTGATTAGGAAAACCTCTTTAGGCGTGTTTTTTTAACCACCAGATCTTTGTGTTTTTGGGATTTTGCTGTTACTGCGATAGGTTTCAGGTAAACTTATTCCTATTCGGACGTCGGTCAGAGAATAAAACAATAATTAGATTAAAAATGGCTTAGGGGTATACTTTATTATCTACTTTTTAATATGACTTCAGCACATTAGGCTTCAGGTAGATTTTCACTGGTCTTCGCATAACTGGTATGCTTTTTTAACATAGCTATTCAATTATTTAATATTTCTTAACCATTATCCTTGTCATGTATTTGTCTCATCTATAGCGATTGGCTCATTCGTACTGTTGGCTAGCTTCCAATTATAGACAAGAAATGGTTGAATGGAAGTCTGATGAATTTCGTCGAAGTCATACTGTCAAAGTGCAACTTCCATTTACTAAGGTGTAGATCTTATATGTTTACCATTAATTATTGTCAAACTTTGATGACCCACATAATTTGGTTTAGGTATATTTATATTCAGAAAAAGCTTCGTGTTTATAACTTGATCATCAGGTGTACTAGTTGAAATGAAGTGATCCAAACCATATAGAGAGTTGAAACTAGTATTTTGTAGTTTTTCCCTCAGTAAACGTGCATTTTTCCCTTTAATTCCAATTTCCGGAAGTGTTTTTGTAGCTGCCTCCGAAAACTACGTAATTTGACAAACTTGTGTTTTACTTTGAACTGTATTGCTGTAATTGATGTGGTGCAATCACTTTGTATCATTTTCGAAATTTCACGAATTAGGTTGAAACATACAAATAAAGCTAGAATGGGGTGAATTTCCGTTCATCTTTAGTTTTGATAGGACTCGAATCTCCACTAATGGTTTCAGATAGGTCGGCAACATAGTTCGACCAACACAAGCAGACTCCAATTCCATTAGGGTGTTCGGATCCTATATGCGGTGGTTTGTATTTTCAAAATAATAAATTATTATTATTATCATCATCATCAGCTTTATTCAATATTATATTTTTGGTACAATATAGAATTCTCAGCGTAAAGTATTTCAACAAGTTTCCGTTTCTTTCTTCTTGGTCGGTCCTTGCGATAAATATTGAGTGATCGCCAGTTAGATGTTAGCAGTTCAGTAAATGAACATCTGAATAATGTGCATTCTTTTCGCTATATATTTCCAGCAACCACATTGTCTCTTATTGAGTTTTTTGTAACTTTGACAACGAAAGGGTGTACACTTTTCAGAAACGCAGCAGAATAGGTCATGCAATTAATAAGCATAATGATATATTAAAACAAACAAAAATAGATAACTTGTTGAAATATCTAGATGGCAGGAACAGGTAGCCCAGAAGCTCAAGTAGGCCGCCCTTGACGTAATGGAAAGCACTTAATGCTTAAACTTGGTGTTTATCCGTTTGACATACTCCGGAAAACTAAGTATATTTCTCATCAAGGAAATCAAAAACGTTTATTTCGTTAATAGTTGGTACTGTATGTGGTAAACAAGGGGACTTATTCTTCGTCAAGGTGTTGTTTATGCATACTTCATGACGGCATTGTATGAACCCAAATTTTAAACACCTTTTCACCACTTGACCTTGATACGATCTTCTGTTATGTGCGTTAGGTTTCACGTTTCTTATGTTATAAAACGTTTGCTTTTCAATATAGAAAATACAGTTGATATTGGTAAAAAGCCTGGATCACATCATGATTTCGGAACCTCATGAATACTAGTTTACAATCCTGATGAAACTATAAGACATATCTGGTAATAAAGTCTCAATTTTGTGTCTATCATTAGGTGTTGTTGCCGTTTGGAGTGTAAATAACAGACATACAACTCTTGTTACTTAAATTACCTGACCAAGCACGTCACCACATTTTTGTCTTGCAAATTATTGATGTGTAAGACAGATGAATATAATTCGTTATCATAATTTTATTTTAAATTGTCATAATGTCTTACATTAGCCATCAACCGAAGACTTGAAAGCACTGGCTGATCGCAAACGTGCTCAAACTGAACGCTTATTGAATGTACATCGAAAACGTCAACAAAAACAAGTGAGCTAGACAACTTCATTTCCTTAGTAACATATTAAGATTTTAGAATACTTGTTTGATTAATTTTCTTCTCTCGAAACTTTTCATGTGGTTTCTAAAAAAAACTTACAGTTATATATTAAAAAGCAATTACCATTAAAGACTACAAGTAGTTAAATTTTTAAACCATGATGATTACATATTTCGTAACTTCGCTTAAGAAAAAGACATTTTGTGTAGGACGTTTACCACTGAATGAGTTTCGTTATTTATTTTTATTTATTCTTTGTGGTAATTTTTGTTTAGGATACAAGGTAAAATGAAAGTTCCCTGTACAATAAGGGTGAAAGACATGGGTATTTTATTTAGTAAAACTGACATTTCAACTACCGTAATGCCTTTTTAGCACATGGTTTTCAAACATACAGTTCACACGACTTCGTAACTCGTAAATATACCGTAAACTGTTAACTACAAATTCCTCTTCTTTCACCATTGTATTTCTACCAGTTGTATATACCGTGGAAATTCTCACTTTAATTATCTAGTTGGTTCAACAAAAAAATTATTAGTTATTTAAAGTATTTCTTTATTACTCTAATTCACAACTCATGTAATTGTCCAAGTAAAACACAAGACTTCAAAGTATCACAGTTTATAAATTTCAGTATTTATGGAAGTAATATATTGTCATTATGAAACTTTCTAATTGATTTTCAGTTTATGAATATGAAAATATATGACATAAATGATGTGTCAAAAGAAAACTAAATAAAAAAGCTATACGACAACTTTAATTATTACTCTCTAAACGTGTGCAGACCAGATACATAAGAAGTTCCTATACTTGGTCTCAGATATTTTTGTTTTCCTCATCATCCCAGCATACGTAAAGGTTTGTATTTCTTTGTTGTCGATGTTAAGTATTGCGAATGGTCAATTTATATTGGGATATGACCATTTTGAGCGAATCGCTTTGATATAACCATTTAGTCACAAGTACTTTCAGTAAAGTTGGTTAGTAGCTTCAGTGGAAACTATGACGCGCGTTTCTTCCGATTAAGGACTCGGCAGTTGGTTGTGCCTGCATCCCAATGTTGGTGCTCATACAAGGACTCGAACCCAGTACTTTTGATTTCAAACGTCCAACACGTACACTGAGCTACTGAGTCCATATGGCTACCAGCTTGTGCGAAAGACATTTAGTTAAACACAAACATTGATACAAGGAGACCCCGAATAGATATGTGTCACATAAATCATTCGATATGTGCGAGGGATGGAATACTGCCCGGGTGCCCAAACCGAAGTAGGTGGCTTTCTTAGGGGGCCACACCCCGAGCCTTTGACCTAAAGGTCTAATTCACCAGGCGGTGGAGCAACGTAAGGAGATGCAGTCCCATGGTAGCCGGTGAACAACAATAGGTTCAAACGCCATTTGTTTCCTTATGATCCCGGAGCCCATGTACACCAGTGGTTTGGAATCAAGGTTTTATAACTTCTCTAGATGGATCCTTTGTATCCACCAACCCGGTTAAAGCGCCGGACATTAGCTTTTCGTTTTCTTGATTTTGTAAACAACACCCCCGTCTCGAGACGGCGATGAGTAGGACTTCTCTGACATTTGCTGTATGCACGTGGCTTTGTGAGTACATTTCGAGAGGGAGAGATGACTCTCTTCACTCTCAGCCGTGCCACGGCATTAGGGGGTGTGCAAAAGGTACGGGTTTAGTTTTTAAGGATTTGCATTTTCCCGTTGTTTATGTTTAAATCTGAAACCCTTACAAACAAAATCCGTACCTTTTGCACAAGCTAGTAGTTGTTTGAGCTATTAGATCGGTGGGTAACGTGTTGGGTGTTTTAAGCGAAAGGTACTGAGTTCAAGTCTCAGTGTGCATTTCAACACTGAATGCAGATATACTCAGCTGACGAGTCCCAAATAGGAAGGTATAAACGTTCTTGCTTCTACTCTTCACCACTATTCAAATGTTAAAATCCTCACCTCTGCGATTATCATTTCAACCTAAATCAAATTCTCAGGACAGATAATTTACATCTTTACGTTTTTTCATAAATTCAGTATTGCTTCACTCAACAACATTCTAACTTTGTAATATATAATTCTTTTTACATTTAAAAGTTTGAATCAACTCGACAGCGCTTAGATAATCTTACTCAGGTGGAAAATTTAATGAAACAAGGCGATTCTCCTATTGTAAAGGTATCTGTTAGTTTGTTATTTTTTATTTCCTGCAATTCCATTCATTTTTAATTTACTCACAAAACAGATTATTACCACGCATTGACCTTTCCATATATCATTCATTGTTTCTCAATTTTTGTGTCAATTATTCATGTGTTCAATACATTGGTCTTTTTGAACTGACGTCTCAACAATTTCTGTACAAACTCATCAGAAGAAATAATTGCATTCATATCATAGACATAAGCAATTGACTAATATTTACCATCACACAAATCTCACAGTGTCCATAAAGTATAATTTTCTGCTTCTTCTTTGAGTTGATGGGTCTCGTTTGGTTTGTTCAATTATTAGCAAACGGGTAAAAAAAATTTTGCTTGATTAGTTTTTAAACTTGGATCATCGTTGGCATTAGATTTATTATCGATCCAGGAGTTGCCTTTGTTGTAACGGGTGGACTGCAGGTTAGATGCGCAGCGTATTTATCGATCGGATCAGTGACACGTAAAACACGTAAGGACGACCTAGAGTTTCGATTGGACCTGCTCCGCTGTCTATCCCAGCCGGTTGAGTCCAGAACGCAAGTCACGGCCTCTGAGATATGAATCATTATATTTCAGACATACTCTATTTATATACCAACCAACCAGACCACATCTTACCATAAAATAGAAAACAACATTTGTACGATATTTGACAGGTAAAATGAATATCGACCAACGGAAATGTTCATTTAACGTCCAAAGACACCATTAGACTTAACACGATAATTATTGGTATATTTCTCTGCATCCCTAACAGCTTCTCCATTATTTTAATTGCAAAATCAAGGATTTTCAGCTTATATCAATCAATATCATACCAATCGTATTAAGACTATTTAATTTTGAAAAGTACTTACTTAAAGCATGTTTGATCTAATATTTATAAATGGTAGAACTAAGAACTGATTATATATATTTTCTGTCTATAATGAATGGAGTATGAGAGTCTTTCTTACAACATTACTTATAAATCAATCTACAGTAGATATTTATAGCACTTGCAATATTGTTGAGGATGTGCAATCCCCAAATACAACTAAGAGAAATGAAATCAATATCGATTAAGATGAGCTCCCGTCAAATTAAGTTGTTCATTGTGAACTATAGTTATGAACTTTCAGTTCATCTTTACCTTGATTTGTATTTAGTGACAAATACCCAGTTCAAAAATCCTAAACAACCTAACTGATGTATAATCGATTAACATGCATAGATTTTCAATGATTGGTATACCAATGTCATTAAAAAGTGTTCATTACTACACTGGCCTTATTCTTCTAGTTAGAGGGGTGGGGAGAAGAGTACAGAGGTGGTTCTATTCACTGTAATGTAGTCGGAGTTGCGATACCTCCTCATGGCACACAAACGTATTAAATATTAAGACCATAAAAGCATACCTGCTATTCTTAGTGATAAGTCCGTTTCGATTAAAGTTTGTAAACCTATGTTGTCTACCGGTCCCAAATTTCTGACGTTTACGGTGCTGGTGACCAGTTAAGAAAGTGATATAGAGAAGTTCCTAGGTACTATATGAGACTGAAGGCGATTTTGTGGCGACGTGGGCAGATTGCTTTAAGTAACTTATCGAGACGGCGTAAATATCTGTATGAATTAGTAACAATGGCTGAGTTGTCTTTTTTATAAGAAAAAATATGCAGTCGTCCTATTAAAGTTTATCTTCTAGAGATTTTCATAAGCTATTCATTTTCCTCTTAAGAAAACAGTACAATTTGTGGTTAGGGAGGAGTGTAATTGTGTATCGATTCTTAGCAGATTAAGAATCTTTACTTTTAAAAATCATTCATGAAAGTGGTATGATATATATGGCCGTTTGAGTAGTGTAAAATGTAAGAAATTTCCAAATTAGGTGTAAGAAATGCAAGTCATTAGATCCTTACTTAGTGGCTTAGCGGCATCGTGCTTGGTCGACATTTCTTCATTAAGTATGAGGCTTTGGAGTAATATGAAACAACCCTTCAGTAGTTCTTAGTTTTCCATTGTTCTGCAAGCGAGTCAATTTGCCATAGAAGTTATCTTCACATCTAATACAATCCTGTAAACCACTCAGCTTTTTCGTTTAGTCGTTACCTACAATTAATAAGTCTCTCAAACTATAAGCATAAATTTACTCTTCCTGACAAATGAGTAAACGGATTTCAGTTAAATGAGTCCTGAGTAGTTTGTCTCATCATAATTTTGCAGAACATACAGTTGGCAGTTTTGTGTAATTCAGATTTACAGTACTTTATTTTACCTTATTTTTTCTACTGTCTGTTAATTGTGTAGTGGAATATTCTTTTATTTGCTTATACTTCCACAAAAGTTCAGACATAGTACTCGTAGCAGGTGACTTTAATGCCCAGATAGGTAGTTTAAACCAAACAGAAAGGCATCTGGGTGGGTATTTTAGTATACCGGCACAGCGAACAGATAATGGTGATCGTCTGCTGCAACTGTGCTCAGACAATCATTTATTTTTAGCAAACACAAATTTTAAGCATAAGAAGAAACATCGTCTAACATGGAGACCCCCTACACCAAACCAACGATGGACTCAAATAGACTATATTGCCATCAGTCATCGTTGGAGAGGGTCGGTAAAAGATTGTCGCTCATTCTGGAGTATCTGCTTGAACTCCGACCACTCCCTAATACGGGCACGCATCTGCTTGCGCCTCACTGGACGCAAAAAAGCCACAGTAAAAAGACCCATTAGAACTGATTTGAGTAACGAGAAAACCAAAAGTAGGTTCCAGGAATAACTGAGGTCACACTTAGGTAGTTCTGAAGACGAGGCTGACCCAGATGTTGCTTGGAAAGATATACAGACAGCAATGAAATCTATTAGTGACTTAAACTGCAGAGTTACAAAGAACCAGTGGATTTCTTCAAAGTCTATCACACTGATGGATTCTCACAAACTCGTCCCATCAGGTTCCGAACATGATGAAGAGTGACAACAAATCAGATCTAGGTTAAGAAAAAGTCTAAGAAACGACTGTGAGCAGTGGTGGGCAACGGAAGCAAAAGAGATGGAAAAGGCGGCGGCCATAGGGAACACAAGACAGCTTTACAGACTAATAAAAGAAACTGGGATTAATAAGTCAAGTGTAAGTCAGACTATTTCGGAAAAAGACGACACCCTCATCTGCTCTCAGTCCAGACGTTTAGAACGATTGTCGGAACATTTCAGAGAACAGTTCAGCTGGCCTTCAGCTACTCTACAACTACCCTCCATTCCCAGACAGTGTGAATGGAACATTGAAGTAGGTCCCCCAACTCTAGCAGAAGTTCAAAAGGCTATAGTTAATCTGAAACGAGGAAGGGCAGCTGGTCCAGATGGATTGGCTCCAGAAGTCTTTAAGGATGGTGGTCCAATTTTAGCGATTAGGTTGACTAATATTTTAGCTAAGATCTGGGAGTTAGACGTTATTCCATCTAACTGGTCACAATCACTTATCGTCCCAATATATAAGAAAGGGTCAAAATCATCCTGTGAAAACTACAGAGGGATTAGTTTAACTAATATAGTATCTAAAATACTAGCCTCGATAAATATCAGACGCCTAACTAAGACTCGTGAACTGCAAACACGAGAGAACCAAGCTGGCTTCAGACCTGGTCGTGGCTGCATCGACCACATATTCACCATTCGTCAGGTTCTAGAACACAGGCATACTTATCGGCGTCCGACAATGGTGGTCTTTCTCGACTTAAAAGCAGCATTTGACTCGGTAGACCGCGAGATTCTGTGGCAGTGTCTGTCATTGAAAGGCGTACCCCAGAAGTACATAAACCTTGTGAAGGCTCTTTACTCGAACACTACTAGTCGAGTCAGAGCTTATGGCGAACTGTCATCTGCTTTTGCAACCTCAAGTGATGTCTGTCAAGGCTGTCCACTTTCTCCATTTCTGTTTAACTTCATCATAGACCTACTGATGGGAATAACATTCTCGTCTACTGAATTCTCGGGTATTGATCTCCTTCCAGGAGGTCCACTTATCGACTCAGAATACGCAGATGATATAGTCCTGTTTAGTGAAGACGCTGACAAAATGCAGAGTCTTTTGTTAGCACTAAGCAACAATGCCAGAATGTTTGGAATGCGCTTCTCACCCTCTAAATGCAAGTTGTTTCTTCAGGACTGGCCTGCGTTAACACCTGAACTAAGGATAGGGAGTGAAGTAATTGAGCGTGTCGACCGCTTCACTTATCTTGGAAGTCTGATCAGCCCTAATGGGTTGATATCGGACGAAATGTCATCACGGATTCGAAAAGCTCGATTGGCTTTTGCCAACTTGCGTCACCTATGGCGAAGGCGAGATATCCGTCTATCAATAAAAGGACGAGTATACTGCGCGGTAGTCCGTTCTGTTTTATTTTACGGCAGCGAAACATGGCCTTTAAGAGTAGAAGACACCCGTAAGCTACTAGTATTTGACTACAGACGCCTTAGAAATATTGCTGGTGTCTGTTGGGATCACCGGGTAACTAATAGTGAGGTTAGACGCAGAGTGTTTGGTAATGATGGTAAATCAGTTGATGAGGTTGTTGACCTTTATCGACTGAGATGGTTGGGCCACGTGTTACGTATGCCTGAACACCGATTACCACGACGTGCAATGCTAACGGGTGTTGGAGATGGTTGGAAGAGAATTAGGGGCGGCCAAACCAAAACGTGGCATCAGTGCTTGAAGACACTAACCTCTAGTCTGAGCCATGTTGGTAGATACAGACTACTTGGTTGGGGTCCGCGTGACTTTCGTAACCGATGGTTGGGGACTCTTGGTGACATGGCTCAGAATCGATCACAATGGCGTCGGTGTATACATTCCCTGTCTTCCCTTAAACTATGAGATTAAAATCACTTCATATCTTTCTTTCCACGAACTAATTCTTTCTTCCTGTACTATATCCTTATATGCAATCTTTCTCCTATATATTACCATTATTGACTTAACTACTATGAATCCGGTGTTCATCTTGTTGTGTTAATGAGGTATGGCAACTTGGACCGATGCATATATGTGCCTGGTCCTACGTTGTAGCTGACTGACTGACTTCCACAAAAAAAACATGAGATATGTTCATTAGTTTATGTTTATTAATCGTTTTTGTTCGTGATGATTTCAGCGAATTAACGTACAATTTTTAGTCTGCACAAATGTTAAATCTACTTATTATTTATAGCTTAATTCATATTTTTCTTCCTTTTTGTATCGTACACCACAGTATCTGTTAATAACAGATAATGTGAATATATTTAATCGTTTTCTGAAGATTGATGTAACAAATGTCCTTTTATGTCAATCAGTATTCCTATCCGTTTGTACTCCGATCTCGATGTCTTTGTTTTATTCTGTCGTTCGTATTAATTTGAATGCTTCCTCTGAATCCTTAAATTTGTGCGAATTTTTTAGAAAATTGTTTGAATATTTTCGACACTTAGTGCCTCATTTATCATCATTTATTGTTAAATCTCGCGATTGACATATATATTTTCTGCATTCTCATCCAAAATAGTTGCTGTGATTAAACACGATTCACTTATTTAAAGTGTAAATTTTCTCTGCGAGTGTCTATTTAGTGGCTTAATTGAAATTGAGACTACTTCACGTTACATGATTTGTAGGTTTTCAGCGAATACTTTATTTTCCATGAGAGTACCATATTATCAGAAAAATTCCGTATTTCGATTTCGAGATTTTTATATATATGGTGCACTTAGACAGAATCCTCGTGCGAACCCAATGAAATTTTTATTCGAAATTCATTTCTTACTGACACACTATTATTCAGATAACATAATATTATCCTTTCGTGATAATGTTTACTCCATATTTTAGTCAGTAGTATAATTTCCAAAACGTTTATATTTATCAGTTGTTATTATACATAAATAAGTATTTCTTTTAAAAAATGTAATGTTAAGTTTATTTTCATTGATTTCCAATTTTTCCATGTCAATACTTTTACTTCCCTACAGCAAATTCTTTCCAACTTAGGTTTGTCAAATGCGACGGATTTAAGTCATGAAATTAACGCATGTCATAAAATTATGGAAAAGCTAAAAGCCCAACTGAATCCTAGTAAAATCGAGTCTACGTCATCTATCAAAAAGATTGAAACGAATAGCTATGTTAATGATAATCAAAATGATAATGACGGTAATGATGAAAAAGAATCGATGGATTTCGATTCTGTTGATGCAAGTCAACAAGATGGGGAATTTAAATCGTCTTATTCATATTTACTGGAAACGATAAATACTGTTTACACAAATTCATTTAACACGGTAACTAACGAATTAACTGGTCGATACAAACGTGCTGCTGAATTATTAATCTCGCAATCATTACCATCTGCTGTACAATCACAAATGTCTCTGAATACAAGTTCAAGTGATTGGAAGTTCACTGAGGCTAAACTTCGTCATGTAAGTTGTTTATTTGTTGAACTTGTTATATTCCGATAAGAATAATGAGTGGTAATTTTTGGGATCCATTTGTGGACCAATACTATGCGTATATTTTTATCGTATAATTGTTAATTAACTAAACTATTCGTATTCATGTCTCTCTTATCATAAGATTTATTTTAACCTATGAACTGTTATTATACGATTTTCCATTCTTGAATTATTCCCTGTCTATTGATTACTACCTCCCACATTCACAACCACATTTGGCCAAATCTTGTATAAATGTTGTTTCCTATTTTATTGGTACGATGTGGTCTGTCTGTCTGTTATATAAACCCAGTATGCTTGAAATAAACGATTCATATCGCAGAGGCTCGGATTGGTGTTCTGGACTTAACTGGCTGGGCTTGGCAGGAAGCAGAACCAATCAGGACTCTAGGATGCTCATACGAGTTTACGCGTCATTGATCCGATCGATACGTCACTGCTCCCTAATTGGCGGTATCATTACGTTATACATTAACAGGGCACTCAGGTCACAAGTTATAACAAACTAACTAATTTTAAGTAATGCATTTCATGATTCCTACTGTTATTTTCCTTCAAATGAATAATCCAAGTCCGTTATCACTTCATTCATCTTGTACGGGAAGTGTGCCCATGAATAATGATTTCTGACTCCCTTGTTTAATATAAATTTAAAGTACTTAAAATCACTGAAGAACAACTGTCACTCGATTTGTTGCATATGTCTGAATTTAATATCTAATCCGTACTTAGTCATCAGTTGATTTCAGTATATGATTGGAGAAATATAACTAAGTGAAAACCAAAGCTAATCATACTTTTATCTCTGTATTTCGCCTTACCAAATTGAAGGATTAACGAATTATGCGTATATATATGCGCAATAGGTGCCGATCTCAACTCAGTTATATTTGGATTATGACTAATGGATAGTTTTATCGACTTCTGATGTTTATAAATCAGTCAGTCAGCTACAACGTAGGACCAGGCACATATATGCATCGGTCCAAGTTGCCATACCTCATTAACACAACAAGATGAACACCGGATTCATAGTAGTTAAGTCAATGGTGGTAATATATAGGAGAAAGATTGCATATAAGGATATAGTACAGGAAGAAAGAATTAGTTCGTGGAAAGAAAGATATGAAGTGATTTTAATCTCATAGTTTAAGGGAAGACAGGGAATGTATACACTGACGCCATTGTGATCGATTCTGAGCCATGTCACCAAGAGTCCCCAACCATCGGTTACGAAAGTCACGCGGACCCCAACCAAGTAGTCTGTATCTACCAACATGGCTCAGACTAGAGGTTAGTGTCTTCAAGCACTGATGCCACGTTTTGGTTTGGCCGCCCCTAATTCTCTTCCAACCATCTCCAACACCCGTTAGCATTGCACGTCGTGGTAATCGGTGTTCAGGCATACGTAACACGTGGCCCAACCATCTCAGTCGATAAAGGTCAACAACCTCATCAACTGATTTACCATCATTACCAAACACTCTGCGTCTAACCTCACTATTAGTTACCCGGTGATCCCAACAGACACCAGCAATATTTCTAAGGCGTCTGTAGTCAAATACTAGTAGCTTACGGGTGTCTTCTACTCTTAAAGGCCATGTTTCGCTGCCGTAAAATAAAACAGAACGGACTACCGCGCAGTATACGTCTATAAATGCACACTAATCATTAGTTTGTAATTTGTTGTAACTTTTTTTAGCGCATTGAAATGGCACGAGAAATCGAATTTATAAATGGTGAAGATTTTTGTGTAAGTATTCTTTGAAACGTCAACTTTTGCTTACTGTCTTGACATTTTATGTCCCATTTTATATAGCTCTGTTCAGTAGAACTAAAATATTAAGCACTGTCTTTTATTCTTATCGTCTTTATAAGGTTAATTTTTGGTCGAAACTTTCAGTTTCCTCTATGCAGATAATATTTTATTTATTGTTTCTTACGTAGAAAACCTGACATCTAAATACAGTGTCATCCAATCTTTTATCTGTTACTGATCAGTTAACCAGTCTAATGATTTCATTTCAAAAAGAGTTTTATATATATTTGTAGATTTGGTACGACAGTGATGAGTTACATGAACTAAAAGGTTGTTTTAAAAAATCAGATATAATATATCTGTGTTACAGTCTGATCATATATCATGAGATCATAATCTACATTTGTCTAGTCCGTTGTGAAGTCCAATTTATTTAATCTTAAGTTTACGACAAAAAGAAACTGATTTAGGCCATACAATGCACAAGATTAGTCATTCAGTACATCCTATTTGTGTCCATTTAATAGTATGTACAGTTGCACTAGGTTAACGACTAACTGATGAGGTAAAATATTCATCTTATCAGTTCATGACGATCAGCTCGGTCTAATATGCACTAATTCATAGTCGTAATAGTTAAATTTAGTTGCAGTGTATTAAATTTGTGTTGATTGTTTTGACATGGCAACACGTAGACTTTTCTTGTATTATTGAATGTCAGACTATGTTCAGAATGTTAATATTTCAGAAAAGTCAAAACGCAGTCTTTAGTAGGTATCTCTTCTTTTGAGGTCAATTATAAATGATAGATCCACTACACGTTGACGACTAGAAATGATGAGATTACACTATTGTGAAACCACTACCCCTTTTTCACAATAGAAAATAGTCTTCTTAAATAAAACATACATTACACAATCATTATGCTGAAGTTAACATTCAAAGCACTTATTAAGAGAAAAGATGAAGACTCCTGGAAGTAATAACTAAATATATTGGTAAGGCATCCTAATTTTACTTTCCTTCGATAGTTTTACTTCATATTTTTCAAACTGATTAATTCAATCATCTGTTAGATTATCATTTTCTTTAGATTTGAAGATATTCATTCTTACTCAATTTGCACTTTTGTTTAGGAGGATATAGTTTTGAGGATTTGTAACAGTGAGCATGCTTCGTGCGGCTAAATGAATGAATAAATTACGTGCAGAGATTAAAAGTGACCAACTGTGATTTGTTGACAAAACTGAATCATTGAAGCAAACCCCGTGAATCAATTGATTTCAAAAGATAACCCAAATAGTCAGCGAAATTTGTTTTTCTGTTACTAAAATAGCACATCTGTGTGCAAGCTAATAAACAGAATGATAAGTGTAATTCGATACTTTTTGAAACAAGAGATCGAAAGTTACGAGTTACTTAGGTTACTCGATTGCCAATAAGATTAAGACGCAGTTTAATTCCTACTTATAGTGTCAACATAGCTTCGGTTTAGCGTAACGTAGACATCTTTTTATATTGTTAGAATCCTTTTTAATACTTGCGAATAAGTGAATTTATATTAGTAATCTTGTATAGAGTTACGTAATTTAGCTTATGCCATACATTTTTGTTTGATGCCATTCGGTTACCAAACCTTAAGTTGGCAGAGTGGGTGGTCGGTAGTCACGTGCTTTAAGTCCTCTAGGTAGAAAACACATTTCATTACTTAAATATTTTCGTTCTACATATGTATAGTCATTTACAAAAACAAATCCGGATTCTCATTTTCCTATATGATCTATGTAGAGTATTAAGCAACATTAACACCCCATTGATCAAAACTTTTTTAATTTATTACACCTTTCTGATTAATAGCTGTGGTTAAATTCACTAAGAGATCGTCGATTGTATGTATCGAAGAAACGAGCTCAACGTCAAAGTCGCGTAGACTTAGCAACACAAATAGGCCTTCATACAAATGATCAGTTTGATATTGGATCTGACCAAGATAATTTTACTAATCAGTCTAGATCTACACTTGGTACACAGCCAAGTATTTCCGCTAATAATTCTGGACGTAATGGATTGAGTAGTGATTCTACAAATTCTGGGTAATTAAGTTACCGTTTTTTTGCTTTTATCCACGTCCTTATGATTGAAGTGCCTCGATTCTGTTTTTTTTTTCGAGAGAACATGAACCAGCAAGATTGTTTTTTGTATTGTTGTGTTATTTAAGCTGTAATTATTGTCGTTCTAGACATCATAATTAACACAAGTTTGTCTAGTTGGACTTGATTATGCTCAGTTAGTTGACTTTCTTTTCAGTATATTTCCTTATTGGATTTATTTTTTAGCTTGTTGTTTGTATTAAATCACGGTTATCAAAAACCTCATTAATCTAGTTTTTAGCTTTTAAGATATATATCATATTTGATAAGATAATACGTTCATATTGCCTCTATATTTAAGTTGAACAGTAGTGACTAGGTACAACGTAGTCGAATACACTTCAATGGTTAAATATCAATGACAGATTCGTGTACTTAATTTTAAACCTCACTCGTAGTGTGCGGGATGGTGAAGATGTTCAGTTGCTTAAACTGTGACATTTTGTGAAACATTGATTTGCTACTGTTAGAGATTCGAATCACTATCACGTACCATATTACCAATCGGACCAGTAACCTATTTAATTAATTTACATATTGACCAAAGAACAACAATTAAGGGTTTGACGCTTATTGATCCCCGAGCTCCTAACCTAGTAGCTTACTAAAAGATGCAGAAAGAAAGCAGACTAATTTTCTCTTTTACTAAATTCAGTTATGACTCAAAACACATGCAATAGTGTATTTGAAATATCTGACCACACAGCACACCAAATAAGAATTCATACTAAGAATAAATCATAAACCGCTGAGGAAACTACATAGTTAATTAGCAATAATTATGGAATAACAATACATAACGATAGTCAATAGGTCCACTGAAAGCTTACAATAAGATAGACATGGAAATGCAACAACGAAGTTACCTACAAACTATACAATAAATATACAAATAATAGTAATCGAAAAATAGCGTGGAAATTTTAAACATTTCTTAGTTTTTGAGGTATCCTTGTGCATTGTTCAAATTTGTTTCTTAGGTATTGTAGCCCGTTTATTTATTAACTTTAATTAACATTCGTATATTTTGTATGTCCTGTTACACTCCATTTACTTTGTGAGTGATTTTTTACCCTTATTGTTCTTAGAATATATAGGCCTGATGAAGATAAATATGATGATTCCAAAAAAGTTTTAACAGAACGTCGTCGTATGCAGTTGGAAAAAATACGTGCTATGGCAGCTGAATTAAAACCATCAAGAGGCCGTTCTCGAGGAAATGGACGTGGTATTCGGTCGGGTGCCGTATCTCGTGGATCTTTAAAACCACGTGGCCGTTGTCGAATTTTACGTACTGAGGTTTGTTACTTCTACCACTTGTGTAGTGTGACGTTTTTTTGTCTATTTGACACCAATAATAGTAACTCTAGCCCAACACACTACATATTTTTACATAGCCAATGTCCCATGGAGATTCTTATGTAACCAAATCTTCAGAAGACCATATAATTTGTGTTGGATATTTTGATCATTTTAATTCCTAGTTCATGTGATAATTTCAGTAAAATACAAGGTTACTACAATGTACTAAACTTTGTAGATCGCAGTGGGTGTATACTAAATTGAGCAACACATTTATGGGGAACTAATATTCATTTTTGTTTGGTAAAAGACTTAATAATTATTGGCGAGTCCAAAGCGAGTTTACAACTATATGAAGAAAAATTATCACAAAAACAACGGACCAATGCACAATCCATAAAAAGTAACCAACTAATTTCATTTGAAGATTAAGTACTCAAGTGCCATTTTTTTCTTTCTAATAAATAAGTGTTATTCATAACTTATCGTACATTTGAAGTTTTGAGGAAAAAATCCTCCCAATGCTTAGTGGTTAAGCCGTTTGATTTTGAAACAAAAAATCTCTAGTTCAAACGCCGCCCCACCTAATTCGGTTTGGGCAACCGGGTAGTATCACTAGTCGTCAAACTTAAAGTATGGCTTCTACCCGAGTACCTGGTGAATGAGCTAATTTGTCTATTATTTATTTACAATTACAATCACTTAGTATTTATCCATTATAAAACTAATTTTATAATTTTTATCATTGAACTGTCAATACATACATTAATGTGATTTCTTCAACACCTTTTCAAACGAAAAATTTCAACTTTCATTAGAATGACAGTCGTGTTCCTCCTCTGGAAATAAATCCTGTTACTGATGAAAACGACACATTAGGCGAGGAAAATTCTGATTTACTGGGTTTCGACGATTCAATTGAAATGGAACAGATTAACTCTTCGAATAGTTTGAATCGTCTATGGGACCCTGATGCTGATGAAAATACAAACGAAGATTCCAGTCTCTCCATTGTCACAAAAAAGACTAACACCATATCTGATTATCGTACTGATAATACAGGTGATGAAAGTGAAAATGAACGAGATCAGTTGGCAGTTATTGACAGTCTCTTGTCACTTTACGATCCAGAAGCTTCAAAGTAAGTTCCACTAATTTTATGTGTATGTTCTCGTACTACTTTTTGAGACTTTACACACATGTGTCCTTGAAGATGCTGAATACTATGCAATTCCGTTTATACTAACGGAATTTGGGGAGCTTCCTAATTTAAGAACTACTGAAGACCAGGGGACACAGGTCAACTTTTGTGTCGTAGTATGGTTCTCATCTACAACTTGAGGTGATATGAAAAAAATTAAAGATAAATTCATTACATGTGTGGTGTGTGTTGCTTATGTTGATAGATATAAGTAGTATGTAACACTAATCAGAAGTGGAATGCCTACCATAGATGATTGAAAAAATTGAACTGAAGAGAACAGGAATGCAAACAGAGAGCAATTGTAATAAGAACAGAATTAAAAGAGTCATAAAGCATGTAAAGGATAACAGAATGAAGATGTGCAAATAATGTATTCAATGTAAGGTTACCGTATTTTATGAAAGCACTCAGTAATTTTGCATTAAACAATAAGTTGGTTTCCCCCACCTGAGTTTTCGTTCACACCGCATGTACGAAATACACATTTCTGTGTACTTGTGGCATGTAGTATGTCATACGCAAATGGGTTATTTATTTGGACAGGTAAACATTTGAACAAGGAGGTACCAAATACATATGCACCACACAATAAAAATGAGGTTGTGAAGAGATAGAGAAAGGAAAGTGAGCATAATAAAAAACAATGAATAGAAATCAGAGAGTGAAATAATGATCATAATGGTAGGAGCAGTGTAGTTAGGGTAAATACAACTAGAAAGAATTCTTTATTTCGAGGATTTAATATCTGTTTTATGAAAAAATTAATATAAATTTACAGCAGGGTCTCCACTGGTTTCTATTCTAAGCCATTCATGGAAACGTCTGAAGCCACTGTGCTGCACCTTAACCACGGAGGAATTCGTACGGGATCAACAGAAACCAGTCTTGTGCAGCTTTCTTTCATACCACGACACCATGTCATGCACTGACCACCTCCGCTTTTTCCAACCAGTCCCAGCGTCGGCAAATAATGCACGACGTGGAATTCTCTGGGACGACATTCGTAGAACATGTCCAAGTCATCGAAGTCAGTGTTTCAAAATGGTGACCAATTGAATTTCCACCGCTATGCCCCGAACATGCGTTGTCGAACCCCTGCGTTATCAACGTGGTGTTGCCACTAGATGTCAACAATCCTTCGGAGACAACGATGATGAATCAGAGAGAGTCGTCTAACATCCTCAACTCGAAGAGACCAGGTTTCACAAGCACAGAGCAAAACTGCTCTCACCGACACATTATGGATCTGACCTTCAACAGGCAACCTGACATCGGGAAGGAGCCAGAGATTGCCCAGGTTGGCATAAATCTATCTGCTTACTAGCAGTGGTAAGTGCATGTACAGGGTCTTGCTAGTCGTGTAAAAGTACTCTGCACTTAGAAGGTAGAAAGAACATGCCATACTTACGGACTCTGATTGCCAACTAAATAAGTACGTATTTCATGACTTGGATATCGTCGTACCGTAAGACGATGTCATCTGCATATTCAAGGTCGACAGGTTTTTCTCTAGACGACAGATCCGCACCACCGTTATTTACATCCATCGTAGGTGTATTCATCACGTCATCGATGACCAAGTTGAAGAGGAATGGTGAGATTGGGCAAACATGCCTAACCTCACTGCTTGAATTAAACAATCGAGAGAGATGGTTTTATCCGCTGTGTCTGAAGTGTTTTTATGCAGTGCTTTCAAGATATTAATAAACTTCTCACACACTCCTTCAATACACAATCCCAGGGTACAGTGCTGTACAACGAACCGAATCGGAGTCACATTTTGACCTTTCTAGCACAAGTGGGGACAATCGAATGTAATGGAACACAAAATTACAGAACGTCTTAGTAAAATCTGAGAACGATGCAGGAAATAATTCATTTGCAAAATGTCTATTATTTGTCTCAGACTTCATTGTTCCTGCATTTTCATACCAATCGCTTTTTGTTCTCATTCTTTCCTTCTCGACCTTCTGCTGCCAGCCTTTCTATTCCTGACTAGCGTTATATACTACTTATGTTGACATAAGTAACACACTTACCATGACTTTATTTGGGCATATGTGTGTAATTGTACATATGCGTATATGCTTACTTGTATCTTTCATTCCCACAAATATTGAGTCAAGCTTCAACTAAATGGAATTACATACTCATAGTACTCTTTATTATCAGAAACAAGATAGGTAGAGGGGTATTCGAAATTGTAATCAGTTGGTTAGGATATGTATTTCAACCATCAATAGTGTATATACACCTAGAAGTCACGTATATGCGGGAAACAATTATTTGGTTCACTCCGGTTTTCTAGCTGTTTCACGTTCCTGATAAGAATTACCTTTGACGAAGTAGACGAAAAATCATTTTTATGTTGCACTTTAAAGGGAGTACATATTAAACAATTGTTCGTTTATTAAGTATAAAATCATCTCTGATATTTGGAAAACGTGTAACAATCCAGAGTTTTGAAAGATAAGATGTTTTATCTAATTGAATCTATGAGTCGATCTAAACGATTTTATACTGAAACAATCAGTTTGGTAAGATAATACTAAGACAAATGACGGTCAGCGAATTGATTATTTGCTTACAAAAAACCCATCTACTAAATAGATTTCAAAAGACAAAATCACTGTTCAAGTGACTGAAGATATATGCATTATAGAATTAAAGCTATTAATTATATACTACCGTTAGGATAGTCTGAAAATGATACCAAAGTGACAAGTAAGGTTTTTTCTCTATCCTCCATTTTTAAAGAGAAATGACGAACGAGCTCTTTTTTAAACTTATTTTTGTGAATGTCTTTAATATAGTGAATTATATTTACACATTTGATTCCTTCGTAAAACCCTAATTAATTGTTAAGCGAGTGTAAATTGGTTTGTAGTATTCATATTTTTTATTATTGAAATATTTTAGGGACTTGGGAGTTACAGATTTAAGAGTTGATTTAGATCAATTTTATCAAATCCATGTTGATACAGAACTAATGCGGTAAGTCAGTTATTTTTAATTAAAATAAGATGAATAATCTATTGCCTTTGTATTGTGATGAAAATAAAAATGAATTCGTTTTTATAAAATGTGAGATGGTTTAGTATTTCAATACAGATCGGTTGTTTGTTTTTTCAGAAGTAAATCAGAAGTTGATAATTGAAAACAACAGACTAAAATAGGAATAAGTATGTACCACACTTCATTTATTCACTATCCTATGTGATTGGTTATTCGCGTATGAACTGAGACAAGCGACCAGTCTACTTAAATCACATAGGAATTACAATAATAAGTAGTAATAATAACAAGGTAAAACGATAGCGGTCCTTAAAAAACGTTTTATCCAAAAAAGTGGATGGGATAAGTTTCGAATCTTCTGTTTGCTAGTTGGCATAAATATAGACAAGTAAGGTAGTTTAAAGAGAACCAGCCTAAAACATGCTACGAAGACTAATACAGTCTTGTTTCCTCCTTTTTATTTCTTTATTACTGTTCGTGTCATTTATCATTATTTGATCTTGGTGTATGAAAATAAAACAATAGATGGTCTGCTATCCATAAGATCATTGTGTCCTAGTGACAGAATCTTAGAAGCTACAACCATATGACAAGTTCCATGAGATGTCAATAAATGTTGTCTCAACATTCAATAATACTGTTAAAGGCGCACTACCACTGCACAGAATTTTAGGCAGTATATCACATTGGAAACATAGTAGACATCTAAGAAAGGCCGGTTTTCGGTAGATTGATATAAACCAGTTAAATAACTCCTATCTCATTTGACTGAAATACTGCCAAACCCTCTTTTAGTAAATGGTATTTTTTTACGTTGTCTTCTTTTCCTGTTTCATATTAGATCTCATGAAGTTTTATTTCAGCCAAGTTTTATGGGTAGTTCAGAAGCTGGTCTCTCCGATTGTTTAGAGTTTGTACTGCGAGATACATCACGTTTACTTGATAATTCATCTGAGCCAAGCTTTCCTCAAAGAATATATCTAACCGGTGGCGCTGCTGCTCTACCTGGTCTTGTCGACCGAATTCGATACGATATCAGGCCTTTATTACCTGTTGGATCAAAATGGGATAACATTGAAGTTATCGTAGCTGGTAAGTTGAAATAAGGTTGAGTTTCTTTCAACAAAATACAGGATACATCTTCCGATCCGTTATTTTTTATTACAATTAGTTCAAATATGAATACTCTTAGTTTAAAAGGTTTTAACAAATCAACCAAAAATTCCCTAATACAGAAAGTTAAATAAGAACACAATCGGGAATAGGTTAATTATCATACACAAATGTATGAGTTTTATGTGATAAACGAGTTAGGACATTTGCTTACGAGGCTAACAAACCACAAAACAGCTGGCAAGCTAGTTGGGGAATTATAGTCATTATGTATGTATAGGTATGATGAGATTTCCTCTCCTTTATTCATTTTCTAAATACTGAAGTAGTGGTATTATCATCGCACTTGAGCGTGGTGTGATTTATATACCATAACAGGTTTGATATTTTTCAGGGTCTCTTGAAATATTTGTGAAATGTCTATAAATTGCATACTATATATATTTCCTTGGAAAGTAGTCAATGTCTTGAAATGTATAAAATCCTTGCGGAGTAATGTAGTTTAGTACCATATGGCCTTCTTTTAATTCTTGTATCGAGAATTGTTAGAGTAGATTCGTGACTGCACTGTTAATTAGATCGATGTGTTAGCCTGAAACATTTAAGGTACTTTTTTGATGTTTCTAGATATTTGTAAGGTGTGATCGATAAACGAACTCAGCAATGACAAAGTGAAACGGCCACCACCACATTAACTTTTTTTGACCTTGCATGACTACGTCTTGTTTATTCACCAATCACAATTTTATGTTCACTATAAAACAATATTTGCCTTGTTGACTCATTTTTCCTATCCTCTAGCTACTGTTCGGTATGTTATTTATGTCTCTGTTTTTCCCCGTGTTGATAGACTGTACTGTTTATTTTGTATACTAACGGTGTTAATTTATGTTTCAGAAATAGATAAAGTTTGTCAAGCCAAACAGCTTACTTGTTCTGACTCTGACTAAACCAAGATTCTGTGCTCGACAGTCTAGAGAATAGCTTAGAGTTACACCTGTAGGAAATTGCTTCCTACAATATTTCCTTTTTTTTTTGATAATGTTAATAAATATACATTGATAATATATGTGATACTAATCAACAACGTAGATCCTATACAGGATCATACTGATTATGCTCAATTTACATGGCAGGCTGTATTACTATCCACATCTGAAAAGATTTATACATTTTGTAATATCAACATACTTTGATTCAAACGTTTTATTTAAACCTGTTTTCTTTGGTGAAATTTGAATTACGTGGATATTTCATACTGTTTTATAAATACAATTTACTAGCTAATCCTCATTTGGACGCATGGCATGGAGCGCGTCATTTCGCGAACTCATCGTATGCTGAAGAGTACTACACAACTAAGCAAATGTATGAAGAATACGGTTCATATTATTTTAAAGATCATCCTTTAGGTAATCGTTATTGGATCAATACAAACTGAATCATTTAACATAAAAAACCGATTGATTCCTTGTAGATAAGATACCAGTGTACCACTGACTGCATTCTTTGTTTTATGTGAAAAATCCGCTTCCATATATTATATGTAATTAGTTTTCAACAAACACAACTATTCCACTTGAATAATTTATGTATTCTATTATACAAATAGGTTTCATAAATGTAATTCGGATCGCATTTTTTCCATTTTTCAATTCCATGTTATTTTCACAATCTTATTTAATTAAGAAATAAAAACTTTCCTTCTATACTGTTCAACTGAATTGTCAAGTATTGCCTAGTTCCCGTTTCTGTCTATTCAATAAACATAAATCTGCAAAATGTGGACTGACTGGCCATAAGGAGGGATTTCGCAAACACAGCAAACCCTCATCGCATTATCGAATGCCAAGAAGGATTAATTGTATGCATATATTATCTGAATCTAACCCCCAATATTTACTCAAGTTGAATGCCAAAACAAGCATTCTCCCAGTTTCTGGAATGATTTCCAATACTTACTGACACTTGCTTTTGTATTGTATCGTACATGGAAGTTGTTCTCACCCAATCAAGTAGGAAATTTCTACATAACTAAAAAAGTTTTTAACTGACATCTGCTACTTTTTACACATGGACCAATCAAGTATTCTGACATACACTTAGTTATTTCACTGAGATTTTTCTTTGATAAATGGTTTAATGTAATCGTTCTAAATTTACTTTTTGGGATTTCTCATAGTTCTGCTGTGTACTCTCCATATTTTGATACCAGTTTTTCAGTCTTATTATCTTTTAATCGATAAGTAGGTTAACTTTAGGAAGGCGTCTCTTCACTGAAATCCTCTTGTACTATTGATAGGAAATATATTATTTAAAAAAGGCACAGTCTATCAGAACTACCACCTGTTAGATGAAACACGCTATCACACATTAGATGTCCCATTTAGTAAAGAAACATCCTATTTCATACGGGCTCATGTAATTTATTGTGGTTTGAAACCCGGTGATTACTTGCTGATAATATTCCTTGAATTTGCCTAAGTACTAGTGTAGTGAACGAGAACACCAGTGGGGGCAACCAAACGTATTTGAATAGAAAATTACAGAATCTCTCAGTAAAATCTGTGAAACCATACAGTAAATACTTCATTTGCAAAATTTCAGTTGTCTCAGATATATATTAATGTATATTGAGTAGCAGATATTCCCTGTCCAATTGATACTATCAATCGCTATGACTAGACGTAAGGTTTCTTTATGACTTAGCAAGCGCGAAACCAGTAAGCTATCGATTCTGTTGAGTTAACTTCTACCAGCATCGTAATTTCGTAAGACAATAGTAACGTGCTGTTCAGGAAAATAAAATTCACAATCTCTCACCTACGAGAACGGATTATTGGTGGTGATCATCACTGGGAAATACCCTACACCTTAAAATGGTCAGTAGTACGACTAACCTGAGGTTTTTACATCTCTGGTATGCTAGGAAGTTATGGTACACGTGATCCTGTCAATAAACCTCAACTCTGTCGTCATGGTAGGCAACCTCAACCACTTTATCAAAGTAGTAGCAAACTTCTACCAAGCTGATAAAATGTTAGATTTATTGCCATAAGCAAATATTAAAATATGTATATTATGTACAGGTACTCAAGAAATTATGAAGCATTTAGTTATTAGTATCAAGTGACTCGACTAACGTACGACAATAAGAACTTTTGTAAACATTTTCATCTCGAATAATATTGCGCCAATTTGGACCAGCAGATTTTTCATCACGTCTATCTGTACTTGAGTTTTCAATATCATTAATTCGTTGGATTAATTCATTAGATATTTGATTCCATAATTTTGGTAAAACATTTGTTTGCCAACGTTTAGCCAATTGATTGTTATCATCAAGGCAAGCTTGAAGAAAGACTATTTTATGGTGAGCAACATTTGCTTTTAATCGTAATTTTTCATTTGAATTTACAGCCCGTAGAGTTTTCCTGAAATTCACTATTAATTTATTCACGTCTTTCAGTGCTTTATTACAAAATCCAATATTATCTAATAAATGACTAAGATCTTCAAGCAATAGTATCATAATTGAAGGATGACAAGGTAAATTTAGCTCCATAAGTTTATATTGAATTGCGGCAAGAATTTCATTTATACAGTTATATATTTGATGAGTTGGATTATTTCCACTCTGTCTTCTAATTATTCTTGTTTTCTTTAAATAATCTGGTGAATTATTATTATTAGTAGTAGTATTCAGTGATGAGACTGAAGTAGTCTGAGAGTTTGTGAATGATAAAACTATATTACACAGAAGAGTTCCTGCATCATCGATTAAGTCCATGTAGTCACCATTATAAAATCTTTAATAAATAGAAAAAATGATTTATACACAGAGAGTAGATGGACACAAAATTCCTTTTAAAAAACTATTTCTTGATAAACGAGCCAGGAGTAGAACGATTTTTTTCTTGTTTGAGATTTTTTGCCTGAATATATTTGGATCCCAGTATTAATCTTTACACTGAACTCAAACCTAGAATAAACCGCTTAAAATGCCAGCTCATTATCCACTAGATCAATGAGTCACAATAATCACTAACTTTGATCAAAGTGTATATATATTGTTAATTGTAAGTACAGGTACAATAACTAGAATAGTTTCTGAAACGTCAGAAATACCTGTTACGGAGAGATTTCTTTGTTTTACTACAGTTATAGTTAGCCAAGGACAATAATATGAAAATAACTGTTTCTAGCCTAGACAAGCATTAATGCAACCGGCTTTTTGTCTTACTCTATTTAATTCTGAAATGTCATTCCATTGCATAAACATTTGAGAATGCTTGATTGACATTCATTTGGACAGTACTATGGGATCATACAGTAACTATGGTTTCAAGTCTAGAGTTTATTCAGTTAATTAACAGACATACACAAATCCAATAAAATACAAGGAAACATTAATTTTGACAACAAAATCAGTGGAAACTTAAAGCTAAATAAAACTTTATTGGATTACTCGATGTTACTAGCTTACCTCATAACAAAAGCATATCCCAATAATACATCTGCTAAAATATACCCAACTGAAGGGTGAGGTGATATTCCGGATGGTAAAAGTTGACTTAACGATTGAATACTAGGTAAGGTTCGCGATTTGTCCACTGAAACATTCTGTTGATTTACTTCTTCAATAATTGGTTTTTGCTCTAACCACCAAGGAGTCCATGTTGGTATGAAATGAACGATAGCATTTGACTGAATAAGTCTACTGAAATCTCGTTTTTCTTTCAGGGTCAAACATGACCAGATGACATCAACATCTTCGGTTTCCAAATTTAAATCACCTAAACTGAAGCAAAAACATTCCGAAGTTTTTATTCCGATTAACAACTTTAGTTTCAAAGCATAAGAATTAACCTACTATTAAGAAAACGTTGAATGACAATAATGCTATTACGTAATATATGTACGCAATAAATGAAATTAAGAGGAATGTAACTTTGATCCCTCCATTAAATTCAAGCATTAGACTTGTTGAAAATTTTTCAAATAATCTAAAGAGATTTAGAATTGAAAAGCCTATACTTATTATTACGTGAAGCTGGATAAGTCTTGAAGGTTTTACCAGCCTAGGAGGATATAGCTGTACGGAACAAGCGGCGATTGCTGTGTAGTTTGTCCTGTACTTCATAAATGTTATTGCAATTCGTAAGGAGACTTAAGTCATTGTTTTACCCGTATGATAGAACAACTGCGCTTTATTTATTTACGGTGCATGTAAACTGTGGTTTAATAGAGAATATACAAGATGTACTACACAAATGAAGCTATAATATTGTGAAGAAATAGGAGGAAAGAGTAATATAACAAATAAATAACTAAAAATTTAGTTGAGAGAAGCACATTTTAGTTAAGAGAATTCATCGCACCGACCGTTGTTGCTACCTTGACGTGGTGGTCGGGCTTGCCTATCATGATCAAGCAACCGAGCTATACTGGCTGGAACAACCGTTCCTCAAGGTCCTACCATGTCAGACAGGTCGGTTGAAGAGCGGTAAGACTAAAAGCAACAAACCCAAGGTCCGAAGGCGAAGTCGTACTGCTGACTGTTTAGAGGTGTGACAGCAGTAAGGTGTTTCCCTCGGACAACCAGCATCTGCAGCGATGCTGCCTTCCCACAAGGAGGGGTGGGGTTAGAAAAGGTCGACCCTAAAAATGCGCACCTCACCTTACCTCACGGATTTCCGTCTCCGGCGGTAAGGCCCTTTGAAGAACGGAGCTAACACGTCAAAAACCTTCCACAAAAAGGCCGTGCGCGACCGGCCTCAAGCAGTTGTCCCTTGGGCACTGCGGTCACGCTCTCAGGTCACTGAGACCGCCTCTAATCCAATTTCCTTTTCAGGTACCTCCAGAAGAACCCTTCCACGGTGTGGGCAACCGGGAAGTGATAACCGCCCTCATACCTCTAACAGCATCCAAGACCACTGTATTCATAATCAACCTTCCTCTTCAATTCCTATTATTCCTCCTACATCGACTTTCAACCCTAAACTTCCTCCTTCGGCTTCCTCAAGTGTCACCATAGCCAACGATTCTAGTGCTCAAAACTCTGTCCCAGGTCTACTGAAACCTCGCTCCGAACTACACATTGGAGCTTTCAACGTACGCACTCTATGTCAAATCGGTCAGCAGGCTTCCTTGGCTAAAACCCTAGAGTCTCTTTCCATTGATGTATGCTGTGTCTCCGAAACACGCATACAGGATTCCAGTGTGGTCATTCACTTGACCTCACCTCGGCAAAACGGAGAGCCAACGAGATACACCCTACGTGTATCTGGTGGCCCGATGGCCAGTTCTCGTGGACTGGCAGGTGTAGGCATAGCACTAAGCATGAGGGCGGAACAAGCACTGCTAGAGTGGATCCCCGTCAACAGTCGTCTATGTGCTGTTCGGCTAAACGGCTCCGTAAAAACTCGGAAGGATAGGGACACACGTCGTTGCCTTTTCGTCGTTTCTGCCTACGCTCCCACTGACTGCAACTCAGATGATGTGAAAGATGAATTTTACAGAAAGCTGTCCGAACTTCTTCAGAAAGCTAAACGCTCAGACATAGTACTCGTAGGGGGTGACTTTAATGCTCAGATAGGTAGCTTAAATCAAACAGAAAGGCATTTAGGTGGATATTTTAGTATTCCGACACAGCGAACAGATAATGGTGACCGTCTGCTGCAACTGTGCTCAGACAATCGCTTATTTTTAGCAAACACAAATTTTAAGCATAAGGAGAGACATCGTCTAACATGGAGACCCCCTACACCAAACCAACGATGGACTCAAATAGACTATATTGCCATCAGTCATCGTTGGAGAGGGTCGGTAAAAGATTGTCGCTCATTGTGGAGTACCTTCTTGGACTCCGACCACGCCCTAATACGGGCACGCATCTGCTTGCGCCTCACTGGACGCAAAAAAGCCACAGTAAAAAGACCCATTAGAACCGAACTGAGTAGCGAGGAAACCAAAAGTAGGTTCCAGGAATAACTGAGGTCACGATTAGGTAGTTCTGAAGACGAGGCTGACCCAGATGTTGCTTGGAATGAAATACAAGCAGCTGTGGAAGCAGCAGTGACATCTATTAGCGACTTAAACCACAGAGTTTCAAAGAACCAGTGGATTTCTTCAAAGTCTATCACACTGATGGATTCTCGCAAACTCGTCCCATCAGGTTCCGAACATGATGAAGAGTGACAACAAATCAGATCTAGGTTAAGAAAAAGTCTAAGAAACGACTGTGAGCAGTGGTGGGCAACGGAAGCAAAAGAGATGGAAAAGGCGGCGGCCATAGGGAACACAAGACAGCTTTACAGACTAATAAAAGAAACTGGGATTAATAAGTCAAGTGTAAGTCAGACTATTTCGGAAAAAGACGACACCCTCATCTGCTCTCAGTCCAGACGTTTAGAACGATTGTCGGAACATTTCAGAGAACAGTTCAGCTGGCCTTCAGCTACTCTACAACTACCCTCCATTCCCAGACAGTGTGAATGGAACATTGAAGTAGGTCCCCCAACTCTAGCAGAAGTTCAAAAGGCTATAGTTAATCTGAAACGAGGAAGGGCAGCTGGTCCAGATGGATTGGCTCCAGAAGTCTTTAAGGATGGTGGTCCAATTTTAGCGATTAGGTTGACTAATATTTTAGCTAAGATCTGGGAGTTAGACGTTATTCCATCTAACTGGTCACAATCACTTATCGTCCCAATATATAAGAAAGGGTCAAAATCATCCTGTGAAAACTACAGAGGGATTAGTTTAACTAATATAGTATCTAAAATACTAGCCTCGATAAATATCAGACGCCTAACTAAGACTCGTGAACTGCAAACACGAGAGAACCAAGCTGGCTTCAGACCTGGTCGTGGCTGCATCGACCACATATTCACCATTCGTCAGGTTCTAGAACACAGGCATACTTATCGGCGTCCGACAATGGTGGTCTTTCTCGACTTAAAAGCAGCATTTGACTCGGTAGACCGCGAGATTCTGTGGCAGTGTCTGTCATTGAAAGGCGTACCCCAGAAGTACATAAACCTTGTGAAGGCTCTTTACTCGAACACTACTAGTCGAGTCAGAGCTTATGGCGAACTGTCATCTGCTTTTGCAACCTCAAGTGATGTCTGTCAAGGCTGTCCACTTTCTCCATTTCTGTTTAACTTCATCATAGACCTACTGATGGGAATAACATTCTCGTCTACTGAATTCTCGGGTATTGATCTCCTTCCAGGAGGTCCACTTATCGACTCAGAATACGCAGATGATATAGTCCTGTTTAGTGAAGACGCTGACAAAATGCAGAGTCTTTTGTTAGCACTAAGCAACAATGCCAGAATGTTTGGAATGCGCTTCTCACCCTCTAAATGCAAGTTGTTTCTTCAGGACTGGCCTGCGTTAACACCTGAACTAAGGATAGGGAGTGAAGTAATTGAGCGTGTCGACCGCTTCACTTATCTTGGAAGTCTGATCAGCCCTAATGGGTTGATATCGGACGAAATGTCATCACGGATTCGAAAAGCTCGATTGGCTTTTGCCAACTTGCGTCACCTATGGCGAAGGCGAGATATCCGTCTATCAATAAAAAGACGAGTATACTGCGCGGCAGTCCGTTCTGTTTTAATTTACGGCAGCGAAACATGGCCTTTAAGAGTAGAAGACACCCGTAAGCTACTAGTATTTGACTACAGACGCCTTAGAAATATTGCTGGCATCTGCTGGGATCACCGGGTAACTAATAGTGAGGTTAGACGCAGGGTATTAGGGAATGATGGTAAATCAGTTGATGAGGTTGTTGACCTTTATCGACTGAGATGGTTGGGCCACGTGTTACGTATGCCTGAACACCGATTACCACGACGTGCAATGCTAACGGGTGTTGGAGATGGTTGGAAGAGAATTAGGGGCGGCCAAACCAAAACGTGGCATCAGTGCTTGAAGACACTAACCTCTAGTCTGAGCCATGTTGGTAGATGCAGACTACTTGGTTGGGGTCCGCGTGACTTTCGTAACCAATGGTTGGAGACTCTTGGTGACATGACTCAGAATCGATCACAATGGCGTCGGTGTATACATTCCCTGTCTTCCCTTAAACTAAGAGATTAAAGTCACTTCATATCTTTCTTTCCACGAACTAATTCTTTCTTCTTGTACTATATCTCTATATGCAAACTTTCTCTTATATATTACCACCTTTGACCTAACCACTTCTATGAATCCAGTGTGCATCTTGTTGCGCTGATGCGGTATGGCAACCTGGACCGATGCACATATGTGCCTGGTCCTACGTTGTAGCTGACTGACTGATGAATAACACAATAGGAAAATACACCAGGATACCTAATGGCTTCTATTCTGAAGTATACATGGTAACATTTCAAGCCACTGAGTCGTGCTACATCTAAGACCCTAATCATTAAGTCGTGACGAACTGACAGATTCCAGTCTTATTATACATCCATCTCATCACAACGGCATATCTTACAGGGATTACCTCTCTGTTTTTTTTTCAACCGACCTAAGAGTCGACACAAAGTGTATTTTGAGGTAACCTGGGATGACACTCATAACATGGCCAAACTACCGAAGTTGTTATTTCAAGATAACACCAACGGAATAGACGTCACTGCAATCGAACATACATTCCAGGACCTTAACATATCTAACATGGTGTTGCGATTGGATATCAGCACTCCTCTGGAGACAACGTTGATCGAGCATAGTCTTCGAATATCCTCAACTCGGAAAAGACATGAAGTGAACCGCTCCCACTGATAGTTTTTAGACGTTGCTGATATCATGACGGTTCGAAAGATGGCCTAGGTTGGCAAAAATTCAACTGGTTTGTTATTACTGGATTGATCTCATCTACTAAGGCACCAACATCATCCATATAACTACCCAGATACGCAAACGTTTTGGTTAGTTCTAATTAATGAGTAAACAATACTGATATCGGGTATAGTGAAATGGAGAGCCAACCAGAATTAGCCTAATTAGAAGGTCAACCGATGGCCATTAGAAGTGGTATGTATGTGGATTTCGTTCGGTAATCCAATACCCTTACTTGCCCAAGTAGTCAGTTGGAGGGGTTAATGCGTAGAACACCGCGTATCAGTATCAGATTACGGACACCGCCGGAAACAACATTTTCTGGCGACATATTTCTGTCAAACCCACGTAAAAATAAACAAATTCCAGAATGTCGACCTAATATGATCAGCTTAAATCTACATTGCAGCATCATCAAAAAGAATTTCAAGCATCACATTTGAAAATGGTCGAAATGATGGTACAGAAGTTGTCAATTCAAGAAAATTCAGTACGTGTGTCCGAATTAAGGGGCTCGACTACCGAATCACTGACCAACATAATGAGCGAGTTTCATTTTGATCCTGGTGTTGGTGTCACATTTGAATCATGGTTCAAGAGGTATGAAGACACCTTCCAAGTTAAGTTTTCCCATCATGATCACTTCTCTGTGAGAATTCTAATTCGTAAGCTTAGAGAAGCTGAACATGAAGTGTTCGAACCTTACCTTGGCAAAGAAACCCAACGATCTTTCTTTTCATTCTACTGTACGAAAACTAACAAAAATGTTTACTGGTCAGACTCCCTTATTCAATTTGCGATGTAATTGTCTTTAAACTGTTAAGAGACCTGAAAAGGATTTCGTTTCGTATGCAGCATTTGTTAATAAGCAATGCGGAGTTTCAAGTTGCGTTCACTTTCTGATGAACAAGTTAAATATTTTACCTTTGTACACGGAGTGCAATCGTCACACATAGATATTTGTACCAGAATTTTAAGCAGAATCGAGTCAGATCCCAATCTTACGTTGAAAGATAACACAACTGAATGTTGCCATATTATTAATTTTAAGAATGATACTAAAATGATCGAACAACCAAATCCCTATTGATGAAAATCTCTCATTCAGACCGCACTATTGCTGTTATGAAGCTTAATCCGCGAAAATTTCCTAGCCCAAATCGAACGTGTGATGTCCACGACTCTAATTCACGTCGCTTTACAAGGACTTCCACTAGTTGATGGAACTATGGGGCATGGTATTTCTCTCGTTTCTGTCCACTCAATAAAAATAAATATGCACAAAATGTGGACTGACTGACCATAAGTAGGAATTTCGCAAACGCAGCAAACCCTCATCCCATTATCGAATGCCAAGAAGGATCAATTGTATGCATGTATTTTCCAAATCTAAACCCAAATGTGTACGCAAGTATCTATCGTATTATCACATTGCAGGTGAATACTGCATCCGATGTTACTTTGATTTCTCGCAAAACTTGGTACGAACTTGGTCGTTTAAGCATTCATCCTACTAACGATTGCATAAAAACGCATCGGGCATCCCAATCAAAATTTCTAGAATTACTAAATGTTCAGTCAAATTTAATGATCTAATAATCAAATCCAAATGCTATGTTACTGATAAATCCTTCAATCTATTGGGTTTTGATTGGATCACCCATTTAATCTAATTTATAATCCCGATTCAAAAACGCTTGGTCCGTGATCTAATCTTTGTTTGCAATCAGGTATGTTCATATTCTTATATGATGCACAAATGGAGGCAGAAATTTTCTAGTGATCTTGAGGACAACCTGTCAACATGACAGAAGTCATATAATTTTAATATAATTAAATCCAAGAAATGTTAAGTTTTTTTCCTATTTATACAAAAAAAAAATATTTTCATGTAACAAATCATGTTTAAAATTAACTAAACTATTGATGAAAAAGAACAAGAAACGCTTACCGAGTTTGCAAATCATCTTCAATACTCTCATTCTTATCATCTGTATAATCATTGTCTACCTGAAATTTCACATTTGCTAACTGGAAGTCATCCGATAAAGCACATGATTCACGCCTTAACACTTCTTTCATGTGTGATCTTTCTGACTTCTTAGAAAAGGTACAGCGCAGTGATTCAATACAACAATCTCGGTAAAATGATTCAGAGCAGTCCTTATGCGCTTCATTTCGATAGCAGGTCAGTGAACAATAATTAATACTACATCGAGGACAGATATATGAAGACGTTTTCCTGCATAAACCACAAATCATAGGTTTGATAATCCCATTAGCTAAGGATTCGTTCATTTGTTTCCCAGAAGGAAGACAAAAACGCAATTTTCTGCAAAGAAAAGGAGTTTTAACAAGCATGAAGTTACGTTTTAAACGTGAAGTAGTATTTGATGGAGGTAGAAAAAGCTGATAAATCACCGAACTGAAATACTACATGTGCAAGCATTGCAAATAAATGTAATCCATAATTCACAAAAATAATAATAGAGCCAGACATCGAGCAAGAAGGTTAGGAATCTTAAAGCGAAAGCCACTAATGACATAATAATGGACCTGTTAGATTTTCTACAGCTGTCTCGATAAAGCTTAGAGCAGCTTATGCTTTTACTTTATTACCACTACTATTGACAAAAAATGTGTTCTCGGGTCCAAACCACGCTTTGAATGTGAAGAGCAGTTATCCTATCCGGTAGCCCAGAAGGAGTTAGTAAATCGGAGTCCGAACCTGAGACTAAATGCATGGAAGTTACACGCCCTAACCAATGAGCTACCATTTCATACTTCCAATCACTTGCGAATTAATATTGTTGTTATCCAGCTACTCCTAATTGTTTACCCTCCAATCCTAATTTGGTAAGAAAGTATCAAGTCCACAATCCAGCGAACAATATAACGGTCTAATAGTACAGGCTGGTACAATACTACCAAGTTCACACAAATTTTGAAGCGTTTCTCAATCAACAAGATGTAAAGACGAGGGCATTGATAACTACAGAACACAATTAGACGGTCATCAGAAACTGTGTGACAAACTTAGCTTGATTTCAAATAGTACAGTGGCTTTTATTTTTCATAAACATATTGAGTCTCTCAAGTTACGACTTTTGACTTTCGGTTATTAACAGCAAGAATGATGGGACCAAGAGATACCATATGGAAAGACTAGCATTTCTTGTTTCTTAGTCTATATGTGATATGATCCTCAATAGTGTGCATTGGCATTAAATATATAATTTTCTGGAAGGTTAGGTGCATTAAGTTTATCAAAACGGTGAAGATCGCTTCGTGAAACGCGTTTTAATTTAATAATTTTAATATTTTGTCCGATTCTAACCTCAATGAGTAGTACTTTTTGCAGACTTCGTTTTGACTGGATAGGCATTTCCCAAGACAATTTTTTTCTTAGTCGAAGTATAGAGCAATGCACACTTTTGTTATGGCAGGTCCCTCGGTATATGAGTAATCGACACGGAAAAAAGGATTGCTATCCTAGAAAATGAAGGATGTCGGCAAAATATAGGATCTACCAGGGATTCTAAACTTTCCAGCAAATTAGTAAACAAGTACAGGTGGACGAACTTGACGTTAATTCGCGGACTTTGTGATTTGGAGTTCCCCCGGTTTATGCAACTGGGATTGAGACCAGTGACTTCCAAGAAATAAAATACATAAATTACTAGGCCCATATTTTAAAAAAACCGTTAGGACATCTTGTACTGTGAGCTCTCGTAAGTTGCTATTGTTTTTGTTACAATCAAGATAAGAAACTTATAGAATACCAGTGAGACAAAACCTAGAAAAGCAGTGAAATTACTGTTGAGTTACGTTCTATCAACGCAAATGAGCAATTTAATAAGCACTGCACGGGACTAAAACCAAAACCAGCTTAAATAATTACCGTTTTTACCGAGCGATTCAGTGTCAGCATTGCGGGAAATTTGATCGATCAGGTGTTATGTTACTAATTCAAAACCAAGTGACTCCATGGGAAAGACTTTAAGAATAAAACTGTTTTCGCATACTGAGCTTACATGCACGATACAAAATAATAAATACGTAAGCACTGTAAGAAAGTGTACGTGAAAAAGTGGTGTTCTGCATGCATATAGTCATATGTTCCGTTAGGATATTCTTAAACTAACGATCAAAAATTATTTCCACTTTTTATCGGTTTGGTTATATGCTCATTAATGTTGCACTAACCTATTCGTTCCAAACTGGTGCGGGTAAGTCATTACAGTTTGTTAATTTTGGTATGTTGTAGATTGTACTTTTAAAATGACACCTCGATGTGTCAGTTCAGTTTACTGATCGGTAAAATTCGGGAAGAAAATCCAATGTTGGGAAAAATCTGATCATGTTTTGAAAAAAATTCTGGACCTGAAAAACTCGCGAATCTTTAGTGGCCTTAATACCAAAATGTTGTGAGTTTGTGATTTCGCAGAATCATCACAGACAGGTCTAGTAATATAACTTAAGATAGCTTTAACGAAGGTTATACCAAACGGAAGATGTACTATGACGCAATAAAGCTGAATTCCACCAGCTGACGGTTCTTGTAAAGGTCAGAACCGCACCCCACTAGCCACTCTTTGATTACCTACACCGTGACCTCCAGAAGCCGGATTACGTGCGTTGTCCTTGAGAGTCCAAATGGTTTCATACTTCCCTCTCAGTAGCTACGATAAAACAAATTAATCAGTTGGCTGCAATTATCACACGCTCCAGTGAATACTAATAATCAACGGAATAATAATTGATATTTGCGTCATCTTTGCCAGTCAAGATAGGTGCTGACTAAGAGAATCTTCCGCTAAACGGGCTTCTGTATATGGTAGTTAGTGAGCATCGATATCTCAAGGTAGGAGCCTAGGTATAGTTAACGACGAAGTGTAGTATTGTAGTAAAATGCAGTATTCTTATTCCTTGAGAATATGTCAGGTTTTCGCTTAAGGGACTTCTAAGAAGTCACTCGTACTACCTTAACCGACAGCGAATCCCAGGATTTGACTACTCATAAGGTGCGAAAAATATGCCTGCAGTCTATTACGCTATGTTGCGCCTCTGACTTTGGAGAGTTGCGTATATAGTTTGTGTTGGAACTGAACTTATATAAGAACTAAAGTGGTGCCCAGTGGTGTTTGTGATGCCATAAGTTCGAAGACGCCACAGAAATTCGGAGTTTGACAATATCTTTATGCATAACACATTTTTAGTAAAAGGATGCCAATCCAAACAAATCGGTAGTCAGAAATGAAAGAGTTCGAAGACATATTTGGTGGGTTATCAATATGTCGGAAAGCTTTTGGTCTTGCCTGGCTATTAGTTGCACAGGCTGCGTAGCACGGCGTATGCATTCGTGACATGGTGCGGATGTGTGGAAAAATGCATTCAGCTAGGTGCGTCCAGTAAGACCAGTATCAGTGTCAAAGACTCACAGAACTATTTATTTTGGGGATTCATTTACCGTTGCACTGGGTAACGAGGAAAGTGGTCGGTCATTTTCACTAAATATGAATAAACTGACATTTTTGACTAAAACACTATCGTTTTACGAACCGACTATGAAAGAGTTGTGAGTTATCCAATGCGTCTGGAAAACACAATTGTCAAAAAAACGGAGTTGTTACTCAGATAGGGTTCGGACACGTCTTTTTCACTTGGGAATTACGGGGTTATGGAAAGCGAAACCACGTTTCGATGAAGTGAGAAATGATTGGCTTATCTTTACGCTCAGAAAAAGAAAAGTAAGTGAAGAGTTATAACTCTGCGGCCGACACTATATCGTAAGTAAAACTCCTCGCTGACAGATCAGTTACTTTTCGTACGTTATCAGAATTCTCCGAACAGGAGCAAAATTTTCGATTTGAACACTACCCCATCCACATTGAGTCTTTAATAAGCAAGCTACTCTCAGGAGCTGTTTCAGGAGTTAGCGTCTGTAAGCTCTATAGAATGGGACAAAAAGTGGATTCAGAAAGTATACTGAAAACATGCCACCAAAATGTTACATTCGCTTCTGCTGAACGGTGACAAAACATTATGCTCAAGTATATTCTCACTGCAAATGTTCGGAGCAAAACGATCCCCAAACCACTCTAGGTGTTAGGGGACAGCTTCTCACAGAAATGAAGATGTGCTATACAAATACTCACAGCCTACGAAACAAAACTGTGGAGCTCAAGATAATGGTGGACATTGATTTCTCCTCCAGCAGGGCTGACAGATTAAACCCAGGGGGGGCGTGGTTTTCCTGTGCACGAAATTTACCTTAGCTATATGAGCTGTCGAGACAGTGACACATGATTTAATGATATGTGAACTGATGTGTTGTAATCTGAATTGTAAACGGTGAGATATTGAATCACATGTAGTATACCGCAGTCCAGAATGTGTAGTAGATGGCTTCCTCTGGTGTAGTAGAGGCAAAAGCATTATGGTAGTCGACTTTAATGCACTATGCGTAAACTGCGTATACTTAGAAGTAGGGTCATCAACAACATTATGCAGTTGCAGATTGTTAGAAACCACAATTGTCCTAACTTTATGCCAGCATATTAGCGATCCCAGTAGATAGGACCTACAAAGCTCCCCGTTTCTCTTGGATCTAATCTTTCACACACGGTGATAGTACCAACCAGATGACTTTACTCCCACCCTTCGGGAGAAGTGATCATGAGATAATCTTATTCAAGTTCATGGCTGAGATAGCCTGTCAAACAATTGCACTGGCCCATTCTAATATATGGAAGACAGACATGAAAGTGATCAACTCAGCAGCCACGGTTGAAAACTGTATAATCGACTTAGGAGCATCAGCTTGGACTCATTTTCGGCGGTTATACAATCAAGTGACCCAACATTTTATACTCTGGATAGTTGTAAAGAAAATGGGGAAGCGTGGTAATCCCTGGATAGACTGGGATATAAGACGTTTATTAAAACAAAAGAATATGTGTTGGAACATTGCCATTAGCCTTAAAACAACAAGTACGATGGAACGCTACAGGTCGGTAAGTAATAAGCGTGCAATTGAATTCCAGGAAGCCCAGAAAATACATGAAATGTGGTTAGCTCAATCTATAGTCAAGCATCCTAAGAGAATATTCTCGCACCTGAATTACGGAACAAAAACGCAGCACTGAATTTCCAACTTATTTGTCGAAGAGAGTGAATCTTAAGTGATAGAGGATTATCAAGAAAAAGCGTAGGCAATGGAAAACTATTTCGGGACATTTTTCACTCAGGAGCCTCTGTAGTGGCATTGGGCCCTAACCACACGATCCTCGAAGCTGAACACGAGATGACTGCGAAAATAGATATTTAACATTTAACGCGAAGCCATTCACCAAATGTTATTACCATGTATTTTAATGTGATTTGTTAAAATATCGTTCTTCCTTGTTATAATCTCGCTATACTTGCTGTATAAGTAATGTTCATGTGGGTTTTCATTTTAAGCGTGTTAAGCATAAAAACATGTTTTAAAGTTATTACATGTATTTCCCGATCAGTTGTCACCCCATTTTTGATTTATTTTTCAGCTTATCAATGCCTGGGTGATTCATGTTAATCTTAGTAACCACCGGCGCGCGATAATCTCATTCAATTTAGTATCGAACCAAAATCACAATGTTCTGGTGGGAGAGTAGTGTAGTGGCATTGGGCACTAACCACGCAATCCTCAAAGCCGAAAACGAGACAACTGTGAAAATAGATAGTTAACACTTAACGCGAAGAAAAACCCAACGATGGAGATGGCGGGAACAATGTGTTGAATTAATTCGGGTTGATTGGATGGCATTGTTCGACCTTGCAGGCGTGGTCCCTGTTGAATGCTATCTTATATCTCTTATTCATATTAAATATATTGTCCTATCTCTGGCTTAAGGTTGTTCTCCATCATGTATTGGTAATCGTAAAGATGCGATGAGTTAGTGTAGACGAAGATGTGACTTCTACGTAAGATCTTATAGACTAAACAGTTATGTCATTACAAATCTACAATTTTAGGATTAGGCATATTATTAGAGAAGTACTAATAACGAGGTAGACCGTATTTATACACGTCTTTTAGACGAACAGCTAGACTTAAACACAGAATCAACAAACCGTCTGCTTACTGTGGACTTCGACGGAGTCGATGTACTTAAGGCTATTGACACTTTAGAGACAGAAATGTCAACAGAACTGGATGAACTACATTCTGAAATCTCGTAATAAATTGCACAATATATTACTGCTCCATTGACTGCTATGTTCAATACGTCACTTCGTTAAAGTGTGTTACCTACAGAATAAAAGAATTTAGTCGTCACTCCAGTACATAAAACAGAACTAAGACAACTTTAATCGAACCACAGAGATATCAGCCTTACCAGTGTCGTAGTTAAGATACTGGGAAGAATCGTCAAAAAGTCGATAATAACATGGGTGGGAACCAGTAACTTTTTAAACAGCAAAATATGCGGTTGAAGAAAAGGTTTATCTTATGCAACGAATCTCCTTATAACAAGAGAGGGATAGATAGAGGTTCTGAACAATTGATAAGCAGTGAATGTTGTTAACATAGACTTCAGCAAATCATTTGATAAGGTGCCAACAAATAGACTGTTTTCGAAACTGGAAAATCTTAGCATTGCCGGACTTCTCCTAAAATGTCTCAAGTATTTCATGGTAGGTCGTAAGGGGAAAGTAAGAGTGAATTCAAAGTGCTTCACCAGGAGACGAGTACTTATTAGAGTATCGCAAGGTTCTGTCCTAAGTCCTTTACTTTCTACACTGTGTGTAAATGGACCTCAACGTTTAGTTGAGTCCTTAATGCCATTACACGCTGATGATGTAAAAGCCTGGAGAGAAATAATATAATATGCTGATGCATGCGTACTTGAGGCGGTTTCGAATATTGTGATTAGCTGGTCTAAAGAGTGTCTGATGCCTATCAATGCGGCAAAGTTTGTCTACATGCATTCTAAGGATACAAAGGTAAATAGATGCAGCACAGAGGAAGCGCTTGTACTTGTGCTTCGGTCCCACATGTGTCATGGGGTGACAGTGGGTCGTGCTCCTAAGACTACGGCTTGGTGAGGACTGAGCTTGGTAACTGCACTCAGGCTTCAAGCCCCTGCTTGAAATGTGACTTGGACATCCTGAAAAACTATACTGAGCAGCTACCCATGCAATTCCAGAACTCTGGAGTTAACCATACAAAGAGCGGCTTGAAAAGCTAGATCTTTTTACTCTGTCTTATCGCAGATCAAGAGGTTATCTGGCTTCAATGTATGGGATACTAAGAAGCGATTCTGGACTTAATATATCCTCTCTTTTTCTTCCTATTAGATTGGGACAAATAGAGAACATAGCAGGCGAGTAGGGAGGCCAGGAACAAACAAAATACACGTGGCATACAGGTTTTCACACAGAGTCATCGATCCCTGGAACCTGTTACTGGAGGTAGTGGTATCCTCAGGTTCACTTGACTCATTCAAGAAAACACGGGATACTCACAGAAGCGTACTAGAAAAGAAATAACATCGGCCGTTAGCCCTCTGTTTTTACTTTACAAATCTGAATTCATACAGTGAAGCAAGATGGTGGTTTCTTCCGAAGACGCAGTAATAATAAAGCAGATTCAACGTTCGAAACCTTCAAGCTTTTGTCCTATTTAGAGCTGAGATCGACGTGGTATGCTTCACTTCTAGTCATCATTACTATAATCCTTTTATTGGAAAAATTTTGTAGAACTTAAGGCACAATATAGACAAAATCACACTTAATAGCACTGAAATGGTAGAAGCATTGGTTTGCTTGCAGTTTTTTCACTCATTTGCATTCGTCTATTTGCAATATTTGATATGACAATGCGTAAGATTAACCAGTAACATGTTAACTATCAATCTCCTTGAACGAACATACTTATTTCCAAGGTATTTCAAGTTTTAAGTATCTGTTGAACGTATGCGACTAGATTAACATCACCAGAGGCTGCTGAAATTTCGGATGCTTCTTCCTTACAATAAATCACGAAATCTGAATAAATCAATGCTGGTGTGACACACAAATAGTGTATATTGAATGACCACCTTTTTAAAGGTCTAAATACTCGGCTTAAATCTTGTCGATCCTTTTAGTATCTCACTTTTTTGTTCGATGACCTTGCATCTTTGGCTACTTTTCGTATATCATGAAAAAGCCGTGTCGTTCTGACGATCTTCGCGAGAAGTATTTGGAGAGAAATAACAAACAAAACAGCATCCAAAGTACTTTTATGCATTCAGGACACTATCAAACTGCATATAACTGGGAGGATGAAAAGAACAGGACGAAAGACTTTTACGATGATGGAACATCCACGTTTTTCTGGTATTTCATTTATGTGTTTCTTGTTTCTTATAACTAAGGAATACTCATACTGTGTTGTGCTTGTTCATATTTGCATGTATTCTCATCTACGTTGCCTTGCTAGAAAATGGCAATTATTCTTCCGAATACAATATGAAGCGGTAAGTTGATTCGAAAGAAGTGATTTCTGTCAAAGTGGTATTAGTGCGGTTATCATGGTATTTGTCTTGTTTGGAGTTTTGCATACACCAGATGGCCCGTTTCTCCGACCACATCCTGGTGAGTTAACTTTTTAACTTTTTTCATTTGTAGACATTCCTTTCAGATTACTTGTCAAACCTGTCTGAATCCAAACTAAAGTATGCTGTGTTATATTTCCTTCAAAATATGTAGTATTTAATTGAACTTCATGGTGTGTTTGAGTGGATGTAGTCATTGAGTGTTGATCGTCTTTGTGTCTAAAATCGACTAGTGTAATCTTGTTAATGCAGACATCCCACTTTAAGAGTTGAATATCCTTAACCAACTCGAACATCTCATAAATCTACGATAAAACTTAATTAGCGAGTTAGTGCTTGTTCTTTAGAATAAGTGTCTCATTAATAACCTTTTTTTGATTCGGTCCACTTGGAACAAAAGGGAAATTTACTAGTCCTGATTATTGTACATCTCGTATATCATTTTTATGAAAACAAGTAGGGATTACGTATGTTCTGGTCATTCATATTGCGTCACTCCTGTATTATGTAGCAATAGATTCTTATGGATCATAAGCATTCCAAACATTTCATGAAGTATCACTTGCAAGGTTACCCATAGTTATGATTAATGTCATCGCTTCTTGAGAGGCGTAATCAAAATCACCCTCGATTCCGATTCAGTAGTGTATCAGCCTGATCGGGGAATAGCATCTCTGTAACATGACTATCCGGTCTGGGTGTACATGTAGCTGTCATCTTCATTTCCCTCATATACGTGAAATTAACCTGCTAACAAAATGTCTTGCTAAGACGGGTGTTATTATAAGATTGCATTTTTACAAGGCAATCATTTCATCATAACACGTTCCGGATCCGACCTCAAAATGACAGAGCTACAAAGTTTGTCAATAAGTTTATAGACTGCGAGTGTTGACTATGTTAATGAAACGCTCTGCATAGACTACTCATCGATATGAGGCTTAGCATGAATGTGTGTCTTCACAGATTACCACTTCTTGTATCAACAGATCGGTTGAAATATTTACAAAATAAAAAGAGGCAAGTAATGAACATACAGTTGTTTGTTGACCAGTTATATGTAACTTTGGTACACAGGATCTTGTCTAATTTCATAAATATATCCTGCACTGGTGTAGTATCTAGATAGTGTAAAGTCTACTAATGATGATTTGATATACAAATGAGAAGCTTGCACATCATTCTATGGGTTATGCCTCAAAATATTTTAGAAGCACCTGGTACGCTTTTCAAATAATTTTAAATAAAATTAAAAAAACGGAAGTACAGTGGTAAGCTAGTTTAAAATTACACAACCATATTAAGTAAGTTTTCTGTCACGATTTGAACTCATTTTAAGCCATGACTACTCAGGTTGCTCGGTAATGCTTTACATCTATAACACGAGCAAGCATCAAACAATTTTGTACATAACATCAAGAAATGATCAAATGACATAAACATACACTCTATCTCACCCTTATCGATCCCAACCCTTTCCCAGTCTTTTGTATCAGTCAGCTTTAAAAGCTGTGAAAGGTGGTCAGTAAAAATGAACTTCACGACTTGTGGACCTCTCTTTGTGGGTTCAAAGCTTTGTAAACTAATTATAATTGAGTTAATCTTACTCAACCCGGTAGTCCTAACACATAAATATTTCGTAAAATTTGTGCTTAAATATCTGTGACTTGACATTAACTTTCGTTGTCGTCTTTTCACTAGCGGCAAGCGCTAGAAAGACGTTATCACTATCACAGACAACTGTTATTTGGTTGACAATTAACCAAAGCTTAAACAAGTATAAATTTGGCCTTTCAGAGTGTTATTTTCACTTTCAAATATTTTGTCCTGTTTTCTAATTATTATTATCGGCGATAAACCTGCCTATCGTCCTTTGCACTTTCCGTAATTTAGTGGGCACATGGATGGCGTTTTCAAATAGATATTCGAGTGTATCACAAAGCCAATGAAATTTAGAAGAGTTTTGATGATGGGGAATAATATCTTTGGAACCGGATAGTGTCACCGTCCCCCACACAAAGTGTAGCTAAAAGCCGAGCACATAATTCTGCACTTAGTATATAACCTATAGCTGAAGTAACTGCTTTTGATATTTTCGGATTCTTTCAGATGAGTCTTAGTAAATACTAATTTGACGTTTTACGAACGATAATAAAGCACTGACCCTTCTGCTAACAGACACTTATAATTCAAAACTCTCTAAGTTTCGACACTTTTGTTAAACAGCCTTCGGTGTCTGAAATGACCTAGACACAAGGGTTTCCGACAGCTTAATAATTGTTGCTTGTTCACTAGTGAGTCCTAGTTCATATAATTATCAAAGTCGGATATAAGATCCTTGTGGGGATTCTGCGTTCTTTAAGACGTGTCTAAATTTATTCCAAATTCTGAAATTAAGACATACATGCTTTATAACTCTCCTTTGCTCAGCCTCTAAAATTTGTAAAACATTAGTCACATTACCAATGTTACTGGAAATATTTTAGTAGTGCCTTGATTGGTGCCTATGTGTAATTTGTGTATGAAATATATTCACCACACATAATTTACATGTTATATCGTTTCATCAGTTATAATTTTACCTTTTTTTCAGCATTTTGGCGCTTTATACTCTGTCTTAGCATTTTATATGAGCTTATACTAGTTTTCCTGTTATTTCAAGTAAGTAGTATGAAGTGGATTCCAATTTTACTAGTTTTGAACGATATTTAAATGCGAACCATTTACTAACAAATATCAATTGCCCAGTGCTTGTATTGAGTTGCTTATACTCAATTCGGTGCGCAGCTACTGCTCTAAAGATTTATAAACTTGTTTTCCCAAGCACCAGGTCACTTTTGTTTATCGTGTTTGGGGAAGAAAAGCCTTAATCGATCAACATTTTACCTTCTAAACTTGTGCACGAATTTCAATATTTATGCGGATTCCTATTTCTTTTCATCACTAGGTTGATTAACTGAGGAATTTTATTTCGAAGTCAGTTTATTACTGTGTGCTACTTAAAAAATGCTGATTTATATTCCTCCGGCTTCATATAACTGAAATGATAAAATGTCCGTCTAAGAGTTGCACTCTTGTCATGAAAAATACACTAAAACTATCATTGGTCGTTTGGATGGCTAAGGCGATAATTAATTACATGTGTCATTTGAGATATGATGTTATTCAAAATACAGAGGAATATATGTCAACAGATAATGATTTACCACTAACTAATCCTTTCTAAATGGATTCTAAGCTTACAAAATGTTAAAAAGTCGTATAATAACTCTTTTAAGTGCAAGGTTTCCCACTGATCACTTTATTTAAGCACAAAATATTTGATCAAATTTGGAGCCGTCATATGAAAGGGATGTTTTTTGTCAAGAAGATAAGTTTTACACTGAAAAATCAAAACTTATTTATTAACAACAAGCTATGAACAACGGAAAGTAACTTTTGGGGTAAAAATGACCAGTAAGACAAAAGGCGACACAACCCAATTTTTATTACTACACATCTGGAACTGTTTAATCATACCAGTCTTTGAAGGATTCCTCACGTTTGGTTGGAACATCAAATGAGTAATGGTAAGGTTTATGCTTAGGATATTTGATGAAAAGAAGAGGAGAGTTGTTATGGCTATCAATCTTCACCAACCGTGGAAATGCATCCGCGTGACTGATCTGTGCTTTCGATTTGTCCACCCTTTAGGAAATAAAGAAGTGGTATTACCCTTTGCTTGCACAAAGATTAGCCTGTCTGGTTCAGGGGTTTCGATTTCAAAGGTATCCAACAGAACATCAGGAGGTATTCTGTGTTGAGTCTCGTTGCTGGAGGTCGAAGTTGCTTTCAGTTGAATAGCATGACGCACCCAAACTTTTGAGCCAACTGACACTTCTTTTGCACGATTCGACCAGTTATTCATGTAGAGTGTTTGCCACGATAGTCCATAACAAATACACTTTAATCCAGGGTGAACAATCTTCTTTGCACTTCATGATGTCGATTGAATTGCTTTCCCATCAATCTGTTTCGTCGAGGCTCAAAAGCTGGCGTCGGATGAATGGCGTCAAAGTGTGGTCGTATTATTCTGCCAAGTAAAGCTTCTGATGGAGAGACCCTATAAATTGTCTGAGGATTTGACACAGAACGATAGATAAGTAGGGACCTCTCTCTCTCTCTCCGGTTGTCCCCTTCTCTTCTGATTTCTTCAGAGCATTTATAAGTGTACCAACAAGGCGTTCTACTTGGCCATTGAATTGAAGATGGAATGGAGGTGTTCGGCATAATTGATCCTGTTTCACCAACGAAATTCTAAGAAGATAGCAGACGTAAACTGTGTTCCATTGTCTCTAGCTATTAATACTGGGACCTCGAAACGACTTATTAGTTGACGTAATTTTTTTTATTGTGGAGCTTGCAGTTCGATGTTCCATGAGAAGAGTTTCTGGCCACTTGCTGTATGTACCAACTACCAAAAGGTAAATATGTCCATGAAGTAAGCCAGTGAAGTCTAAGTTCATACGTTGCCACAGTGACTGTAGTATTGGCCATGGTTGCAGCTATGTTTTCCTTGGTACTTTTGTTGCTAATGTGTATGTGGTACACGAACGGAATAGCTGCTTCAGTCGAGTGTGTAAGTGCGACCAGTAAACATAACTTCGTGCTAGTGCTTTCATGAAATTTGTTCCAGTTTGTTCTGTGTGCAACTGTTCAAGCACTGCTGGTTTCATCTTCTTTGGGATTATGACACGTTCGACAAACAGAAGCCAGTCATCGATGATTGAAATGGTCTGCGCCCGTAAAACTGCTGAAGTTCTGTGGGCTGATCTTCAATTGCCATCCTTATATGTGGAACTATTTAACTTCTTATAAGACTGGGTCAACATTATGGAAGCTTCTTCGACACTACGGCATACCTGAAAGGATAGTCAATATCATAAGGAATTCCTATGATGGATTAAACTGAAAGATCGTGCATGGAGGACAGCTCACAGACTCGTTCGAAGTAAAGACCGGTGTCCGGCAAGATTGCTTACTCTCACCCTTTCTCTTTCTCCTGCTGATCTACTCTACTGGATTATGAAGACGTGAACATCTGGGGGGAAGCACGGGATACAATGTATGTCTAGGATGCAGTCGGACGATCTAGACTTCGCAGATGATCTGGCCCTCCTATCGCAATCGCAACAACAAATGCAGGAGAAAACGAACAATGTAGCAGCAGTCTCAGCAGCAGTAGGTCTCAACAAACACAGAGAAAAAAGCAAGATTCTCCGATACAACACAGCATGCATCAATCCAATCACAATTGACGGAGAAGATTGAGAGATGTAAAAACCTTTTCTTATCTGGGCATCGTCATTGATGAACACGGTGGGTTTGATGCAGATTTGAAGGCGGGGATCGGCAAAGTAAAAGCAGCATATCTACAACTGAAGAACATCTGGAACTCAAAACAATTGTCAACCAACACCAAGGTCAGGATTTTCAATACAAATGTCAAGACAGTTCTACTGTATGGGGCGGAAACCTGGAGAACCACGAAAGCCATCATCCAGAAGATACAGGTGTTTATTAACAGTTGTCTACACCAAATACTTCGGATCCGTTGGCCAGACACTATTAGCAACAACCTACTATGGTAGAAAACGAACCAGATCTCAGTTGAGGAAGGAATCAGGAAGAAGCGCTGGAAGTGGATAGGATACACATTGAGGAAGGCACCCAACTGCGTCACAAGACAAGCCCTCACATGGAATCCTGAAGGCCAAAGGAGGAGAGGAAGACCAAAGAACACATTACATCGAGAAATGGAGACAGACATGAGAAGAGTGAACAAAAATTGGATAAAACTGTAAAGAAAGGCCCAGGACATAGTGGGATGGAGAATGCTGGTCGGCGGCCTATGCCCAATTGGGAGTAACAGGCGTAAGTATGACTGGGTGTGGAGAAGCTTTTTTCTCTGACTTCATTTGATGACAATCAAGTGTTTTAAATGACCTCTGCTACTACACACCTTATTTCTGGATCTACTATTGAGGCAATGATCATGTCCTCCTGTCCAGGGTGTTGATCTCTAATTATTCGAGAGAGAGAGCGTCAGCTTGACTGAAGTATTTGTTGACTGACACTTGATATTGAGGTCATAACTCGGGAGGATTGTCGCTCAGAGCTGTAGTCTGTTAGCCGTATAAACAAGGATTCCTTTCTTAGAACAAAAAATGGCAATTGAAGATTTGTGGTCTGTCAGTAGGGTAAACGTACGGCCATAAAGCATCTTATTTAATCCTTTAACAACAAAATTGATTATAAGGGCTTCTTTTTCAATTTGACTGTAGCGATCTAGCAGCATGAGCAATTAGCTGCTCTGACTTGTTCGGAAACACGTGAGATATCACTGCTCCAACTCCATTACTAGGGGCAACAACAATTCCCAAACTGGGATCGAAGTGTGTTAAAAGAAGCTTTGAGCTGAGCATTGATTTGACTTTGTCGTAAGATGCTTGACATCATGCTAACCACTGCCAAGGTTTGTCTTTTGATCGTATTTCATTCAGGCGACATCTCATTTGGTGCATTTCAAGCAGAAATGTGCAGTAATGACTAAGTAATCCAAGGAAGGATCTTAATGAAGCAACATCAGTTGGTGCAGGCACCTTCTGAATGGCTTCTGTATTGGCGACCGTTCTTATCTAAGATGAAACCAAGGTATTTGATCGAATGGACGATAAAGACACAGTTTCCTTCACGTAGTTGGAAACCATACTCCATCACTCAGTTGAGAACTGGATGTAGTCGATCAAAAAGTTCACTGTCATAACTATGATATCATCTAGATAAGCTACTGTTCCAGGTATACCTGTTAACATCTTATCTATCAGTTGCTGAAAAATGGCAGGTGCGGTCTTGATACCGAATGATGGGCGGTTATATTGATATAACCCTCGACGAGTGTTGATAGTAAGAAGCTATCTACAATCATCATCTACTTCCACTTGCACATATATATCGGAGAAGTCTATTTTCTCGAAACGTGTCCCACCATTAAGCTTAGCAAACAGGTTTTCAGGAACTGGTAACGAATACTGATGTACATCCAATGCAGCGCTTAAACCGGTTGAGAAATTGGCACATATGCTTATAGTTCCATTGGCCTTCTTAATCACTATGATCAGTGCGGCACATACAGAGTAGTTAACTGGTTGGGTTACAACAGCTTGTTGTAAAACATTTAACTAGTTCAAGAACAGCATACGGTACAGGACGTCTCGAGTGAGAAACCTGTTTGGTATCTGATTTCATTGGTAAATGAGCTTTCATCTTGGTGCAGTGACCAAGGCTATTCCGAAAAAAAAACAGGCAAAATTTCTTTTCAGCTTTTCTAACAACCTTTACCTATCTTTTTGCAAGATGATGAGCACAACACGTTGTAGACACTGTTAGTGAGTATATCCATTCTTCCGAGTTTTTCTAGCATACCTAAATTAAGATCAAGGTTCGACCGTTCTGTTAGCATATTCATTTACAGTTAGCTCCATTGAAGGAAAATTCACACTGTGATTCGCCAACCAGTTTTAACACTCTTCATAGATGGTTTCATTAGCGGTTTTCCAAAGAGGTTATAAGTTTTTCTAGACACTAAGGTAATATCGGATGCTGTGTCAATTTGAAGAAGACTTCATATACCGTTAATTTGGATAGCAACATACTTTCTCCGAATTTCATGGTCTGTTTGGTAAACTGCTATCTGAGAAAGAGCTTTGTATTCGGCTGGTTTCACCACGTGTTGATGACGTTTATGTTTCTTGGGTTGGGCCGTACGATTCACTGAACAATGACCTTTATGTTCACGTCTGTTGCACACCTGACATTTAGACTTCTTAAATGGGCAGAATCGTACGTAATGCCAATCACTACATAACCAATAGGCAATCATTAATTTGTTAGAAGTTGTTATCGGTTTCTGAGCATTTAACCTAGTAATAGCGTTGACACTACTGCAGGTTAAACTCGGATTTACCTGTTCACTTAACTCATTGTCGTGTCTGATGTTTTGTAGCCGTTTACACTTATCTTTCAATGTACTGTGTGTGACGTTTACATCTTGATCCCGTCAAGTTCAAGGTCTATTCGTGATCTCAGCACCTTTGGTGACTGAAGAGCTTTAATGAATATTAGGCATTTAAATAGGTCTTCTGTCAATGAGCGTAACTTGAACCATTCGCACTCTCTGTTGACGACGTCTGCTAGAGCACCAAATTCATCAGCTTCGTGTTTCACCAAATTTGGACACTGATATCGAATACTAAACAGTGATGAGGATTCACCGAATGTGTCTGACAATTAAATTACCATTTCTTCGAAACTGACCTCTCGAGGTAGATTCGGCAATATATGGTCAGTATACCGTGCATGTTCATTGCTTTCCAATGTATGCATCAACAATCCAATCTTCCATGCGACATCTTGTTTTCAGAATCCTATTCTAAATGTATCTTCTTAACGCTTGAACCACGTGAGCAAGGTATTCCGACTTTGGGGATTATAGTTGAACTTTGGGATACTGCTGGCTACTGCATCAAAAGAAGTATTTGGAATGGCGTCTGAACTCGAGCAGTGGATGTTAAGCTATTTTGTCAGTCTCCAACAACCACATTGTGCTTACTGTTGTAATATTCGGTTGAGCTGGTTATCTGATATCGGTATCGTGAATGTGTTTTCCTTTTTTCCTCGTCGTTATGATTTCTGGTATTACGACCCGTTCACTCTTATTGCTTAGTATTCTTGGACACTACTTTACTCGAAAATTCCTCAAATCAAAACACGGTTTAACAGGAACGAAATTATATTCCAAATAACGAGGGTAGATGGAAGTAGTAATCACAATAAGATAAATATTAGTATATTTATAATTTCTACATAAGATTCTAGAGACTTCTCCAAATCTGCTAGCGCCGATTGGTTGGGAAATAGCTAATCAGGTTGCCCCAACGTATTTCTGCACGGAACATGCTTTAAACCCATATCTGAATTATTTCCCTCTGGCTACTACTCAATTTTAACTCACTCATTTGATTTGCCATCAATAAAAGTATACCAACCGGAAATTATTATTTCACGGTTACTTGGGATATTAGTAAAGCGCAGCTGAAACGTAATTATAATCGTTTTATATTTTATCGAATGAGATCATTCAAACGTATTTGAATAACTTGATGTCGGTGGGTAAAATCGCTCACAAATAAGTGCAAATAATACACTGATCTCCTTTTTGATATTTTCGATCGTTTAATACTGGTTTTAAGCTTTTTATTATGGTGATTTGGTTGTCGATTTTGAATCTTATCACTGGAGAAAAGATGTCAACTAGTATGAATTAAATTTGACTTGATGGATCGTTAGTGGTTACTTCTTTCTGGTTATCATTCCCAAAGTTCGTTTATATTACTTGTATATACATACCCTTGAAAATTGTTCCTTCATCCAATTGTTTGCTCTCTATTATAATTTTGACTGTTGTGTCTCATGTCATGGTTTTCGCTGTTGTATACTGTTTTTACATTATTCCATTATATAGAGTGTAGACGATGCTCGTCAGTGGTTACGTTACTTAGACTTAGAGCTTGGTAAACCTTTGGAAGAAAAGGATTATGGTGGGAATTGCCGAATATACGATTGGGATAGACCAGACAATCCATGGCACAATGTCATCGTCAGTATTTAACGTGTTACATTTATTGCCAATTTTTTATAACCTATGGGTTCGTCTTTTTGTATGCTCACGTATGTATATGTCATATATGTGTTAAGGCTAATCACATGCATCCTTCCAAGTTTTTTTGTATGATTTTTTATGCACAGAAATATATAAGTTAGTTTCAGATCAATATTACAATAGTGGGCCAGTATGCACTATAATAGGGTTTCAGGGCTTCGCTGATTGGAAAAAAACACTATTTAGTATACAGGGAAATGTATATGTGTATTAACGTATGTATAGTATGTATAGTCTATTAATTGTTGTTTGTGTCAGTCTGTCCAACACAATCTGTCGTTTGAACAGAATTACTTTGATTGATGATTAGGTGTTGCTTATCTTTGTGATATTTTTGTAGTATAATTTTTAGTTGTAGTAGTGTAATGAATGAGAACATAGATGGGGGAAACCAGGATATCTTGGTAAAATATAGAGGACGTACACTGAATACTTCGTTTGCAAATTTCCATCACTTGTCCTTCACATTCTGTATGATTCCTCAGTTCCTAATTCCTTTCTATCTTCCACACTATTCTCTCCAACTTGATTTTCTTAGCCTTCTGCTGCCAGGTTTTCCACTTCCGGTCGGTATTACATACTACTTATGTCTGTCGACATAAGTGGCATATACCACATTAGCAGTAATGGTGTTTGCTATTATTAATGAATAAGTACGTCATATTGTAAGCTGCAGACACTGGAAAAGTGCATAAACATTCAATTTATTAAACATACTTCTTGTTTGGAATAAATAATTAATATATAAGCTTTGATTTCTCGTTAGTTATTGTCGTTCACTTTAAAGCTTTGGACTCGATTCTGTGAGCTCTGGGGTTTTTACATTGTTAATGAATATCACATTGAGGGATCTATTCTAATATCCCCTAGTTTTCAATGGTCCTACTGTTGTCAGAGTAGAACAGAAACTACTTTTCCTTTCGAGCTATTAAAATCTCTTAACAAAACGCCCTATGAAATCCTTTTTTAATGCTAAAAATCTCATATATGAAAAGCTTCATCGTAAATAGGAATCTTACTTCAATTGAATCGATTTGTCCTTATACTATAACTTCACAGTCCTTGTCATAATTTGACTGACATCCAATTAATGTGGAGTATGGCCAATTTTGGTAACTATGCCAACTTTGTCATAACTAGGTGTAGACATTGCATGAAAATTAGGTATGCCTATATATATATATATATATATATATATATATATATATATATATCGGCTTTTCAATTCAATTTGTTTCATCACGTAAACAGACTTTTGTTCTTATCAATATTGGTATGCAAAGATACGTTTGAAGAAAATAATAAATGATTAGTGCTACTCTTGCAATAAAAATTGAAATGATGCTTTGTGTATTTCAAAAGTCCTGAAAAATTCTTTTCATTCATCAAACATTTATGAGCTTTATTATTTCCAATTTAACACTAAACTGAATCAATTGTCAATAGTTAATGCGTGTTAATTGATGAGAAAATCAGGTGATTTTTAGTTTATTTCAAAAAGTTAATTCCAACTACCTATTTATTCACATTTTTGTGTTATCTCTGTTGTACATACCAGTGTACTAGTAATATGTGCCTAAATCACTTACTGAGATCTGATTAATACAAACACACACTTTGTGTAAATAGCAGTAATAGTAATTGGTCGCTTAAGCATTTGTCTATTGGTTCTTTGAGACTTCTTGTTAATCCGTACCCATAACTTTAAAGTTAAACAGTTGTCCTGTAATTGTCCTTAGAAAAAGTCAATTCGTGTTTAAGATACATGACTAAAGATTAAGTAAATCTTTATTTTTGTTTTAGTGTTTAATTCCTGAACTGGTATAATCAAAATAGGTATTATGAATCTAAAAAAGTTGTTCAATACATCTAAATCATAAACTTTTTAAATTATTAAATCATAAAATTGTTCTTTTACATTGTAAATTATTTTTAGGAAACTATTAATAGTTTTTATAGTCTGAAAGTAAAGAGATGCTGATATTCCAAACATGTAGTCTTTAGTGATCTTTGATGTATTCCCCTCTGCTTTCTTTTTGTAGTAATTTGTTTTTTTGCTTTCATAGCTCTTATCGTTTTAATTTTCTCATCACGGTTTTGTACCGTTATACAGTTATGCCTATTCTATGTTATTATTTATGGGATTCCAATTAACATTTAGATTGCTCATATATTTGTAAATCTTTGTTGGTATCATAAATTTATTCACACACAAAAAAACACAATGAAATGGTCATATGCTCAAATGTAATGTATGCTACTTTTCACTTACCCCATGATTTGTGAAGAAGTAAACTTGCTGAGTAATTATGAGAAAAGATTGCTAAAAGACACGAACGTGTCTTTCCATGTATAGAATTACACTTACAAATTCAAACAAATAAAACTACAAATAATAAAATAGAAGTAAGAATCAAATAAACGTTTGATTAGTGTTACTTCTCATTCGACGCTAATAAACGATAGATATATACATCACAGTTTGTCAAAGCAGATATATCGGTTTATGGAATGTAAGTTGGAATCAGTAGCGTAGTATAGCATGATAGTGAATACATATTTAAATAAACTATATAGTCCCATAAATACAGTACTATACTTTTTTGTTGTGAACTGAAAACATTGAATTCATGATTGCTGGACGGTAAACGTTACTAAATAAAATTTATTCCTTTGTATCTTCATACTGTTGGCTAGACTTCTAAATTCATGCACTTAATCAACTTCTCCATCTGTCAGCTTCCAAGTATGATAATTGCGTTTGGTGTTCTCTTAGCTTCTACTTTTAATTGTTGATGTGTTATCTATAGATTTTTAGTTTAATCCTTGTCTTGGACTTGCAAATCTGTTTTATTATTGAAGCTTTCAGGTCAAGTATTTATTTGAAAAAAAAAATTATTATTTGTCTTTTCATGGTAAACGTGTAGGTTGGTCAATACATACCTTTTGAGTTGTTAAGAAATTGTTTGCAGTTTACTGGTGTTTCGATTCAATTCAGTTTGAATGAAACAGTTCTGCTGATTTTCTGATATGGTTGTATAGTCAATTTACGATCAATATTTTTTCTATAATGCAAATATTTCTACATTTTCTCTTAATTATATACGGTCTTACAAAAGTTATCCAATAATGTTTGATTAACATCATATAATTATTGTTATGTATTATATTTAACGGTAGAATCTATTTTTTTCTATTTATGACAAATGCAAAATCTTTACTTATTATTTTATGAAAAGTGATTACTGACTTACCAATATATACTATGCATAGCAATAATGATAATAATTCATCATTATGTAAGCCTTATTTATATATACTTATCCAACAACAATAAAAATGTATTTGCGTACGTGACTCTTCAAGTCAACATGATAATACTAGTAGTTTTTATTGTTTCAGGAAAAAATATATTTAATCTATTAGAATGATTAATAATTTTTTTATTGAAAATAAGAATTAATTTACTTGTATATATCAAGTGGGTTACTGACTGTTTATATCTAGTTTAAATTCTTTTAATTCTTAATGCTACTGTAAAGATTGTCTTGTGTAAATTTCATAATCAAGCTGTGTTCATTAGTTGTACACTTAGTTTGTGTTTAAATACGAAAACAATAAAATAAAGAAAACACGTCTAACCATTTGTCTAGATCTTATTTTTTACCAGATTACATACAGCATAAAACATTTAGCTTCATTTTTCACCATACCAACCGGATGAGTTTAATAGTAGAAAGAGAAAAGGCAGCCCAACTATTCCAGACAGTACTGCGGTATAATATTAGAAAGGTCTACCTCACAGAAAACTCATCTTCAAGGATACTACTTTCTACAGAGAGAGGAAAGGTTTAGAAAAGGTTAACCCTTAAAATACACGTGCTCCGTTTCTTCATGGATTTTCGGAGTAGGAGATTAAGTCCGAATATTTCGTAGTTGATGCAGCCAAATATATTTACAAAAGGGTTGTGTGTGATTAGCGTCAAACGTATGCGTTTTGGCCTCTTGTCACATTAATCACCATCGGAATAAGAAATGGCGCTTCACAACTAGTCTCCTTTTATGTTAGGTGTAGTCGTACGGGATAAATTATCGATATTATCATTAATTTTATTTCACTGTTCTAAATCACTAGTATACTAGCGACTGATGAACTCTTAAGATAATTACGGCTTTTATCAACTTATCCAGCTTGTAATACATTTTTGATCCAATATCTTTTACTCACTATATGAGTGTGTATTTTTACAATAACATGATGTGTAACAGATATTTATCGACTGTCTTGATAAAACACATTTTATCTCAAATAGTTTTTTTTTTTCTGGAATTCCAGTCAAAAATGGATGGTTTCGTGACAGTTCATTTTGTTGGCTGGTGGGCTAAAACATTAATCCTCCGAGATTATTGGATATGCAACGTCTTAAGTTTTGCTTTTGAAGTATTAGAATACTCATTAGAGCATCAGTTGCCAAATTTCTCAGAATGTTGGTGGGACCATGTAAGTTCGGATTTTGAATTATTACTCTTATTTTAAGCATCGATATATATATATACAACAAAAAGTCCGTGCTATTTCACAAAATATAATTTGGGTTTATTTTGTAATTAACTATAAATTAACATATTTAGATTCTACTCTAAATAGTTTTTTAGAACGACTGATCATTAAGGATATTTCATCTTCAATAGAAACAGCGCACTTATTAACTGCCATCGATTTTTTGATTTAGTCCTGCCTACTACTATTGTCATAAATTATTATGCCTATGATTCTGTGTTTTATTAGACTCTGTGTGTCATTGTTATTACCTGACAATTCGATTCGCTTCCTAGCACTTAACATGACCGGTTATTAAGTAGTATGGCGATTAAAAATCTTTCTTTAATGCCGAAATTAAACAGTAATCTTTGACGAGTTTCGTTCTCTGGGCTGGATGGTTCATTTGTGAGTGAAGGTCTGCCTTTATTTGCCTATCAGTTAGAAAAGATGCAAAAAACAAATGGCTTATGAATCATGGTATAAAATTCGCTGTTCATAATTTATTAAGGGATGTTACGAATTGTATAGTTCCTCGGTAATAATATTTCTCTCACATGTTGTTCAAGTACTTTGATCATTGAGTATTACAAAGCTGTGATGTGATTAGGGTTTTCCTCGATATTATTTTTGACAAATCAGACATCTGACTTTACAGGGAAGTGTATGCGAATCACCTTACCGAATCGAACTAATTTCTAAATGTAATTATCTAAATTAACTCAGTAGTCAAGTCCTTAAATGTTTTAAATACTAACAGTTTATATGAAAAGATGGATAGTAGTTATCAGTGGAATCTAGGATGCGCATTTCGTTTTGTTTGGGACTCGTCAGCTGGATGTACCTGCACATCAGAGTTGCACATATGCCAATAAGAGACTAATCAATTGCAATACTAAACATCAATCGGAAGATTCAAGCAACCAATACAAAAATGAAATAATAGCTTAGGTCAGCGAGCATCTTTAGGTGAAGTGACGGCAACAGTACTAATTCATATTGTGATCTCAAGATGTATTTCATATTTGTATCTATCAAGGTGCAGACTTTAGAAAATTACATTCACAAACATAATATTCTGTGATTGTATATACTACATTATAAGTAGTCTTACCGTGATATGAATTATTTCTATTTAACCTTGAAAAATGTTATCTATTTTCATGACGAATATGTTAAGGATACAAATAATATACTTGATTGTTTCGCGTCAATAAGATTTCAATATATGTAACTTTCGTTATGGTGAGTCTGCTTTTTATGTTTAACATACATAAGTCACCTTTTGCTAGAATGTGATCTAACGAAGGTAACTATTTTTCAGTTGCTCAATGGTGTATAAAGTTTTTTAAGTAGATTTCTTGAGAGATGTGTTTTGTCGAAATTTATTTATTTGTTGCATTGTAGGTTTAACTGATATATATATATATATATATATATATATATATATATATATATATATATATATATACTTCTCAGAATATAAATTTACGTCCAGTATGTTAGCCATCTTTAATTCACGTATATATACATGATTTGAGCATTTAACCTACAAGTTTTCCTGACGTAGGGTTTTGGATAATGTTCGCTTCATTTGTCTGTAATTACGTTTCGAACTTGATTTTCAGTCATTAAATCATAATTCCAGTCTTGGCAGTCTGATAACGTATGAAGTTATCAACAGTAAATATAATTCAACACGAGATACGCTATCTGAAAACGAGTGTTGAATTGATGTAGCGTTAGGACATATTTGCCAATAAATACGTATTTCATTCATTCAGTTCCTTGTCTAATTACCCACACAGAGTGTATGATTTCTTTTGCTCATACTACTACCTCGACCTGCCTTAATTAACACATTTCTTTTAAATCGTTTATCTCAATCCTTGACTACAAGTGTGTAATACATTTTTTAGTTTCAAACTTAATCCTCATCTATGAATGTTATCCAATTTGTGATTGTGAATGCTTGAAGCACTTCATAAAATGTTTTCTTGTTATTACAAGAACTATAAAACATTTCTTGATTTTTTCCAGTTACTAGTTTGCTTTTTTCACGTTATATTTATGTTCTCACTTTTCTTTTAACAATATAAAAAAATACAGTGGATCATGGATTTTCTAGGTTGCAACCTTCTCGGAATTTGGTTAGGCATGAAAACAATCAATTATTTAAGCATGAAGCCGTATCATTGGCGAGGCATGTGGAATATCCCCAGTTACAGGTCATTTTTATTTATTCTGATTTTATTATTGAACTACATCAAACCTGATTTATCGTCCCTTTCTCTCGAAGTTCACAACACTGCTAAATTTAACAATTAAAATTTGTTCGTTCTTTTGTGGGGAAGAGGCGATTCAGCGTGATCATCGCCTCGCACCAAAAACTAACTGAAGCTAGGAATATTAATATTCGGTCTCGGAGTACCACCAAGCTCTCGGGTTCGATCCCTGGCAAATTCGACTGTGAGAACTGTTTAAGAGTCCTAAAATAGGGTGAATTAGTTGTTAGTACATCTTGGTTTTCGATGATTCAGCATCTGAAATCCGTGTCAAAAACTGTCTGAACAGTCAAGATTATTGTTATTAATGGCTTTATTCAATATTATATTTTTGGTACAATATAGAATTCTCAGCTACCTTTGAAAAATCGGATTTTTAAACTTCAACTCGTGAAGTTTTTTTTTCGATCTTGTCATTGATTAGAATTGTTATTTTCCAATTTGACTATGTATTTGAAAGATTTATTTATGTGCACCGTCGTTTTCAGCAATTCTAACAACTACTTTGGCGTACTGGCCTATCACTTTGCATATCCCGTAGCTCTTACTGTTAACTAGCTCTTCCCTATCAAAACATCAGCATGTAATTTAGTGCAACTCAAGGTATAATAGTTCAAATGTGGGTCATTTGTGTGTGTGTTCAATATAAATCCCTGGTTATATTAGATATTTTTTCGCGTTTTATCAGTTCCATTCAATTAATCAGTCTCAGTTATACGCAACGTAGAATCTTACACATATGCATCAGTTCAAGTTGCCATACCACATTAGCACAGCAAGATGAAAACATTTCAAGACAAGGCCCAGAAAGGTCAGAGCAGTAACTGTATCAGTAGTAGTAGAAAAGATGAGGTACAAAAAAAAGAAACAAAGATATAACGAGATTCAGATTCTAAATGAAAAGTAGTAAATGTACCCACGGTATTGTGAATGATTCTGACCCAAGTCACCCCTAGCTTTTCTGCAACCACCGTCAAGGTATGCGGTGGATAAACATACGTAACACATGTTCTGACCAACTCAGTTGGTAAGCACTTACCACCTCATCAATTGATTTGGTATGTTTGCCTAGTGCCATATGCTTAACCTCAGGACCGGTCACTCGGTCGCAAAATACACGATCGATGCTTCGAAGACACTTTTGATCAAATAATAATAGCCTGCGAATATCCTCTGCTCTTTATGACCATGTTTCACGTCCATAAAGTAGAACAGAGCGAACTAATGTACAATAAACTCAGCCTTAGGTTAGGAAATGGATGTTCCGCTTAAACCAATAGCAAGGTATACCTATAATGTTCAGGAAACTGATGTTCCTGTTTATATCTACCTGGTTACATATACCCAGTTTTATAAGAAATAGTTTTCTTCAAGTTTGAAAATTTTCCTAGTCACTGGACTCATCTGGGTTCGTTATTTCCTTTCCCTAAAATTCATAAAGTGAGTGCTTGAAAGTACTTTGACACCTCGCTAACTTGATGTGAAATTTCGCACTAATTTTTCTCTATAACTATTGTTTCTTTCACAAAGTAATTAGGATGAAATAAAACAAAATATAATCTACTGATGATGTATCGAAAACCTACTGTTACCCAGATAAAATGATTAAGAAAATATTTTTAGATCATCTAGTGACGCGTCTTGGAAATGTGTTTTAGTCTGTTTTTTAAAAAAGAAATATAGGATCGAAGCAGACAACATTTTGGCTTAGTTGCTAGGACTCTAGAGTGAGAGCAGAATATTCCCCGAAGATTCATTTACAAAGTAATTCTGAATTAGTTTAATTGACTAGCGCCGAAAATTATTGTTATGCGATTCGGTAACTTAATGACTATAATTTCATTCATCTCTCTACATTACCTTATACAGAGGCAAACTTCGTAGAGTTATGTTGCAGTTTACCCCTCGTCGGTGGACTGATTTCGATTGGCGTCCGACTGGAAGTCTAAAGAGATGGTTAGGGACTTTGGTTCTTGCGATTGCAGTAAGTATTGTGGTTTTTTGAATGTTATTACTATAATCATTGTTGTTTTGCGTCAAATTATCATCGCTTATCCGTCTAAAGCCATAAATTTACGACTAAAACACGATCTCTTTAGTGGTCATCTATTCTTGTCGATTATATCAACATTATGAAAAGACAATTTTGATATACAGTCGCTTTTTTTTAACCAACTACTTTACTTTTTTACTAAAACAATATTACTTCTTATCCATGGAATAACTTGTTCTGAATATTGCTAAGCTTCATCAGTTAGGACAAAATACATTAAATCATCGAAACGATATGACTATTAGTTTAAATCTTGTCATGACCTCTGTCCAAACACAGAACCAGACTAAACCAAACAAAGTAGCCACAGCATGACAACTACCACAGTAAAGTAATGTAAAGTTCCCTGCAAACAGTTCATTCTAATCTTTTGAACTTAATTACGGTAGTCAGTCAGTCAGTAACAACGTAGAACTTCGTACGTACGTACATCAGTTCGAGTTGCCACACCACATTAGCACAGAGATGCAGTTGTCGATTCAAATCCCGTAGTGATAGAGGCGGTAAAGGTATAAGCAGTAATCGGAAAGATTGGGGTTTGAAGATGTTATTTAAAGAGTATAATACAGTGAAATAAATTTGGAAAGAGGAAGAAAGGGACATGAAGAATTCAGAAGATTAGAATTTGGGAGAACACAAAGAGTGTATGCACCTGCGCCATTGCAAACGATTTTGAGCCATGTCATTCAGGGTCTCTAACCATCGGTTGCTATCATCTCATGGTCCCCAACCACGTAGTCTACACCTACCAAAATGACTCAGTCCATTTGTCAGTGACTTCATGGACTTGTGTCATGTTTTGGTTTGGCCGCCTCTAGTTTTCTTCCAATCTGCTCTTATACCACTGAACATCGCACGTCGAGGCAGTCGGTCGTTGGACATACGTAACACGTGTCCCAGCCATCTCAACTGAAGAAGTTTCACTACATCATCAATTGATTTGCCATCCTTACCTAGTACCCGTTTCCTAACAACTGCGTTACTTACTCGATGGTCCCAGGATATACGAGCAATATTTCGAAGACACCTATGATCAAATACTAGTAACCTATGAATATCCTCTACTCTTACCGGCCATGTTTCACTGCCATAAAGTAGGACGGAACGAACTGCTGTGCAGTAAACCCGTCCTTTGGTTTATAGACGGATATCTCGCCTACGCCATAAATGACGCAAGTTGGCAAAAGCTAGTCGAGCCTTCTGTATCCGTGCTGAGATTTCGTCACGGTAGACCTATGCCTTATAAGTTTTTCCACAATTTTTAGATACTTACAGCAGAATTGAATACTTTTTACTTGAAATTCGTACTTTGGGTACCACCTCCTCACTTTTTGTGTCTTGGACGTCTAATCTTTCTGACCTTGATGGGAGCCACTGCTATTCGTGAATATTTTGAATACCTCGATGATCCGTAAGTGAATTCAGTAGAGTAAAATAATAGAATTTTTATGTTACTATTTTTGAAAAGATCAACACATGTTTACAGACTTTCAAAATATGCACTTTCTCATAATCAAGCCATAAGGACTAGGTAAGATTAATAAGGACGTATAAGGAGCGATTTCGAGTTATAATTGTATCGAATTTTAGGAGCATCTCAACCAATTAACTTGGCTCCTTAAAGAATGTAAATGAAGATTCGTTAGACTCCATGTAACCATTATTTGATGAGGTTTTACAACCACAGAACGTTTCCCATCAAAAAATCGCTTATCTGCAGTACTTGAATATAAAATTCTAGGTGATAATCAATGTCAGTTTGGTTGTTTATCATCACTGTTGCAGAGTTCCATACTAGGAGGGCAAAATAATAATTTAGTGCCTCTTAGTTTTAGTGATATCTGCGGTTAATTTTTCACGAATAACAACAACTAAAAATGAGACCAGTCTTGAAAAAACTATGACCGTGTCTTCACTAGTGAATCTATTTGAAATCTACACCTTGAGTTCCGCTGGAAAATTGTGACTGATGGAAGATATACATGCTGGAAATAAAACAGTTATCACTAGCAATAACACTAGGTGCTGTATCGTGAATGTAATATCACCGGGCTCGCAGACAACTCAATTGTCCAGTGCCTCCTGCTAACTCAACTGTACCCAACTATGATGTATACTACACACGAATTAAGCAAGTCTCCACAAACCAATTCAACTAAACTTCACACTGTTGCAGGAAGAGAAAAGCTCTTAAATCTTCTGATGATCAAATAAAACAAGTGGGATTTACTAAAGCTTGCGAATAGACGTATTCTTCATTAACCTTTTACATTCGTATAACTTCCAAACAGACAATGAATCTACTATTTTGTAAAAACAAATGGAGAACATCTACCTTATTGTCATTGTACTTTTTTAAATTAAGTGCCAATGTGCATGTATATGAAAACTGTTTGAACTCTATAAATTACTGATTCTCAGTACTTTTCCCCGTTCCTAGTAAATGCAAACGATTTGGGAGACAAGCATGGATGATTTCAAGCATTATTATAACTGAATTCTTGATAGTAATGAAGTTTGGTTGGGACATAATTACTAAACCATTCCCCAGACACATATCCATCTTCTGGTCGTTGGTTTTAATCGGTTTAGTATCATGGACTTTCTGGCACTTTTATATTGTACCTTGGTTGTTTCGATCGAGTCGCGTATCGAAAACTGAGAAACCAGTAGAAGAAACTATTCAAAATCATCGCCCACAGAAGGTTGAAAACCCTGTTGTTTATAGACGTAATGCTAGGTCATCAGTAAAGTTGTTAAATCATTCATAGTTTTTTTCCCTATCTATGAAGATGATTTTATCACATTTTTTAAATAGGGAATTTCAAAAAGAAATATTTGTGACAAACTTGTGTTTTTATTTAAGTTTATGGCTGTTAATATCATTCACGGGTTCGTAACGTTCAGAACCATAAACTGCGATAAGTTCATAAAAAAGAAATAATACGTGACATCATACTGTTAGTTGTTGACACTCTAAAAGTAAACATACATACTTTTGAAACTGACAATACACAATGAAATTTGGTATCCTGCTTTGAATAGTATGAAATCCATTTCTTATAACAACCACTGCTATATGCCACTAAAATATTTTAGGTCAAACAAGCTAGGAACTCATCCTTTCACACAGCTAAATTAGGTTACATTCGTGCTTTTGGTTCTCGTTTTAAAAATTTCTGAGTAGACAGTGGGAACTGTGCTGTATCAAAGTCTGGGTCATTCGTCAAACGTACTGCTAGTCGATCTGAGACAACTTCTCTCAAAGAGTTTACGAGTTCAATGTCTGCGGCAGGTAGTCTTCTGAGTCTCGACCTATATTTATCTTCTACATCACTATTCGAATATTCGTTCGTCTTCTCTTTATTAACGTGATCACTTGCAACAGCATCGGATAAGCATTCTATGAATAATTGATCAGGTGATTGAAACAAAGATGCTGAGTGTTCTTGCATAACCTATTTGAACAGTATAAAACATAACGAACATGAAGTGATTAGACACTGGGATGTATAATGCGAACAAAGTCATCGTGAAACAAATTTTGGCATAAATTAACTTCTCCAACCTCTAACAGCCATCAAGAAAGAGACTAGACATATCTCAGAATAAGAATCCCCAAAATGTGCCAACCAGAACGTAGAAGTAGGCATCATGCAAAAATAGAGAAGAGAATACATCTCAATGGAATTCTTTCTCGTTTCAGGAAATGCAAGTTAGAAAGCGACCTAATCAAATTACTTATTTATTTTATACAACAGTCGTAACTTCTATTTCTGAAACTATGGAGGAATTGTTTATTGACTCTGCCGTGTAACTGAGATTTCCCAGTTTGAGTGATTCGTACTTTGGTGCACTCGAGTAGAGATTTCATGGCATCTTTCGAGCCTACACAAAACGTTTTCAAATTTAACTTCCTTCTATTACCCCTCGCGGTGGAGCATAAGGCCGCCGATCAGGATTCTCTATTGAACTCGGTCCTGAATGATCCTTTCTAGTTGCTATTTATTCTTTTGATGTCTGCTTCTAGTTTACGACCTAGTGTCTTGATCTTTCTGTTCCCTTCAGATTTCCAAGTTGAGGTTGCAAATGATGTGTTTTTAGTAAAAAATGTTTAACCCTACATCGTAATGAAAATATGAGGCTTCATTAGTTCGCATTTCAAAATATTTGGCCTTCTTTAACCGATGTACTTACAAAAGATTAAACGCTGCTTAAATAACAGTATCGCCGTTGGATGTAAGCGATTTCTTGAGGACGAGTCTGTATATATCGTTGCCGTATAGTTTATGGGACACAGTGTTATATATATATATATATATATATATATATATATATATATATATATACATTAGGGAAAAATAAACAAAGTTTATTACCTTTCGTCTTTTCGCAGGCATGCCTGCTATATATCCATCACTGAATCGCCCGAATTGATTAGGATCATCAGTAGTTGGAAGGTTATGTGACATAGCAGATATATCGCTGGTGACTACATGAATCCAGGCAGGAGGTAAAACAGCGTGCCAACCTTCTGTTTCATTTGGAACTGATAGGTCATTATTTATAGGCAGAGTAGCATTCGGATTAGGGTCAAGTCCATTTATCCTACTGTCAGGCAATTCTCCTGGTTTCGGAGTCCAATCAGGTAAGGAGGATATTTTTGATTGTAATTTAAGCTGACCCGTAGGCACATCACTATTACTTTTTGAAACAGCTGACATAGGACGGTTCATTTCATCCGAAGGCAAATCAGAGTATGCGTCTACAAACGGTAAATCATCACCATGCAAATCTTCATCAAATACATTTCGTTGGATTTCACCATTTGACTAAAAGAAAATAATGAACACTCCTGTAAGGGAAAATTGATTTGTATGTAATATAAATAATTCACGTTTCATCATATTTACACATTCAACCCAGCTTATAAATTTACCAGACCACCGCTTTCATATGTTCGCATGATCATCTAATATTATGTGTGAAATGAAAAAGAGAGACTAACCGGATCAACCATCATAGGTGAAGGGATTTTGGATTTCCTGAACTCTATATATGAGGACTTTTGGTGTGTCACCTTGGCACGTAATGTGGTTTCATCCATATCACAGTACGATTTAATACAATTCTCAAAACCTGTTATAAAGTCTTGAGCAAAGTCAAAGTTTTCATCATCTATAGAAATTATAAATTGAGAAAAGAATGAACGACAATTTAATGAAATCAGAATAGGAATTTGTGGAAATTATAGTAATTTTAATAGCTGAATTCATGAGTCAATACAAGTACTTAATAAAATATCATACTCTTTACATCACTAAAGATTTTTGGGGAAATACCAACTTTTTGCAGGTGTCCGACAGGTCATGTCATGATAAAATACTTTGTTTGTCGTTTACCTCTATCAAAAAATGTCCTTCGAAATGGCGTTTCTGCAAAAACTTATAATTGGCTCAGGCAAGTCAATTATTTCTAGATTTTAAACAACCGTTGCCACTACCATGACCTGACTCGTTACTCACGTCGAATATTAAAGGAATGAGTGAATACACGGCGAAAATATCCGACCTAAATTGTGCTATACTTCGAGCAACCCAATCAAGTCCTTAAACTACTGGGTACAAAAAATCAAAGATCCTGGGTTTCAGCCGACGATAGTACATGAGAAAAAACATGGGTATTTATAAATCTTGGGATGTCCTTGAGAACCAACTATTCAGAACATGGCTTTGTAGAGTTTGATTTAACTGTCGATGCGGTTTTAAAAAAGTGCAAAATAGCCACCAATTTGAAAAACATTTTCCAGCTGATACAGACCAAATTTCCAAAGGATTACGGTATATTTCAGTGGTAGCGATGTACAGTTGTTTAACAACACTTAGTGACGCCTAGAATAACTTATGAACAGTTGAAAGGACTGGTGAATAATCAGCTCAGTTATCAGTTAGTGTAAAACAGCCTATACACTTACCCTCATTCGCTTGCAAAAATGAATTTAAATGATCCAACAACATATCAAAGCCTGTAGTGATGCCAAACATTTGGTTTCGAATTCCTTGAGAACTTTCAGAACTTGATTCAGTGTGTAGTTCAATACCCAAAGAAGAAGCAAGATGATTTGTAAGGATGTCTGTTAAGCACAGAAGATCTGTACAAGCAATCTTCAGAGTCATCAGTAGGGTATTACCGAATCCGGTATTCGTTGGACTGGCTCTCCACAAATCCAATTGCGAAGAAACAATATACTTAAAGAATTAAAATGTAAATGAAAATTTACAAACTATAGTATTTAATTAAAGGATACGAAATAATTGATAGATACATCAGTTATAAAATGACTTTAGAAGTGTAAACTATTAAATCTGTAGGTAATTATATTAAGGTTCCAAAAAAGGCTACACACGTTTAGACCATTGTGACAACTAACTAATTAAATCAACCAATATAACAATTTCTACAACATTAAAATCCAAAGTAAGACCATGTTAATATTGCTAAAGTTAGTTGCCAACACTGATAATGTCAAATGAATTCTCACTTCCTTATAATTATGGATGAAACACTTCATTGTGACAATTAGCAAGTAATTCAGTTGCATGCATCTGAAAAAAACAGTATCTGTGCTTGCCCTAAAAGTCACTAAAGTGTTAACACATTGATCTGGACTAAGCAAATGAGATCTAGTCAGTCATAAACAACAAACATCTGAGTCGGTTCACGTCGCCACATTGAAAATCAAGTGGGAATATAAATAAGAATTCATTCAAATTAAAGAATAAGAACTTATAGGTAGCTTTTATAACCAGCTGGGATTTTACTCTTAAACAAGAAAAAACGAATATGTAAATAAACAATACCAAAATTTATGAATACCTTACCCTACATAATTTGGCAAATGATGCTGTTGTATCAACCAAGTGTTCAGGGAGATTTTCACCAAAATTTCTTAACCATGTTGCGTATTCACTATGAGAAGCATCTGACAATCGATCTCTAAAAATAACACTAACTAAACAATTAACAAGTTCTGTTTGATTGTTCCCCAAAACTGACTCAGCCCAGAAAAGGTGATGTTGCAGATGTTCGCGTAAACCATCCAAAGAGGATGAAGTGATGTGGCCGCAGCTTTGAGTATCAGGATGCTCATTGACTTCATTATGAATAGCGGTAATAATATCACTTAATAACCCAACGGATACACTTCGACCACGTGATGCGCTATTCACGGAATAATTTTGATCATTTACATCTGAAGAATACATGAAATAACAGTGAGAATATTGAGAAAAACTACTTAACGGAAAAAGTATTTGGAGTTTTGTCAAAAATCGCTTTACAGAAAGTACCCAAACGTACAACCAATAATATCATTGTTGAATCGGCTTCCGAGAACTACAACGGAGCCTCCAGATGCCCTAAAGGAGCCGAAGAGTTTCAGCCAATCAGAGCATGAGGGAGCTTTCTAGAATATTAACGTGGCATGCTACTATTGGTCAGTAGCATAATATGTCTCTTCGCGGACTGGCCAAAATACAAATGTTGATTTGAAAAATGCTGATCATCTATAAATACCCGTGTTTTTTTGTACAAAAATGAACCTTCGGAGTAAAGTGCTTTTCACTTAATTTGCGCCTTTTCTCTCGTGTTCAGGTCGCTGTGCAGTTCTAGCTTGCGGGTTACCAGAATAGCTTAGGAACCGAATAAAGCGTTCAAATTAGCAAGACTTATCAATGATCAACTCACATTCGCAGGCAGCCAATAAATTCGATGATGACTGGGAAATCCTGGACCATACTGTTTTAATCAATCCATCTATGAGTACACTGAAGATTTGAAATACACCTCTAAGCTGTGATTGATCGATTTCATTAGATACCCAAGATGGCTTAGTTTGAGGAAAAACTCCTAAATGATACGACAGAGATTGAGAGAATACAATTAATGAAATAAATTCCCGAGGATCATAAATGCAAAAATAAAGACAATCGGCTTAGAAAGTAACAACGGTGCGAAATGACAAGCTGGTATCATTAATGTGTTAATACTTAGTAAACTCAAATTTAGAGTATATTGATTTCTTCGCTTTTTGAAGTATGATTAACATCCTAATACAGCGGCTAACCAACTTACCTATCTCAATAAACGATTGAAATTGGGATCCACTATCTACCATGTGATAAGAGAGAGAAGACAACATCTTATGACTGTAACAAGAACAATTACTTAGTTGGTCACAGACAATACAAAACCAAAGACAAGTGTGTATCAGTTCGGGTTTCTATACATCACATCAGTAAAGTGTGAGGGTAAATTAACACGATATGAAGCGGAGGTACAATAATTTTAACTATAACAGGAAACTAAAATGATAAATGTAGTTCAACAAAAACAAATAAGATTGAATATCGAAAAATGTGAAGTTATACTAAACTGAAAATTCAAAGTAAATAAATGAATGTAACTAAGTCATTATAACGGGTTTTGAAGAAATCCTATACAACTTTATGAAGGGTTTCAATGTGCATCGAAGAAAATATCATGAAACTTGTGAAAGTTAAGTTATCTATAACATCGGAAATTAACAGAATCAAACTAAATTCGGATATTCACCTTACAATCAGTTGATAACAATCATTTAATTAATTGTGTTGTTCTATGTTATTATTAATGATCGTAAGGTGTAAAAATCTTCACATTAGTAATTATAATACTTGGTGAAATGATTTTTTAATGAACTTTGATTCATTGATTTATTTATTTCTAAACTCAAAAAACCTATGATAAAGAATTTTCTGTCCAAAATGTTGAACAATCCGGATTTATTGGAATGCATCCAAAAAATATCCATTCAACACATGAAACTGAACTACTACAGTTTACAGATTAATCTTACTTGGAGTATTATGCGTTGTTGATCCACTAGTTGTAGTTGCTGTTGAAGTTGCACTTCCTGCTAAATTTGTCACAGGATGGGATGGATTCATTGAGAATTGCATGGGTGACGATGAAACATGCAGATTGAATGGTGAGTGACCGGGAGTGAAATTATCGGTACTCACAGCAGAAATTGCGGCATTGGTGGCGGCGGATACAAGAGATAAAAGGTGTTGCGGCAGACTGATTCCTGAACCAAAGGAAAATGATCCAGGAGGTCTAGTACCTGCAGATCCAGTGTTTACTGTAGGTGGATTACCAGGAGCACTAGGCTATAAAATTACAAAAGCGGATATTACGCCAGTGAAGACGTGGAAAAAAGGATCATACAAAATTGAAACAAAGCGTTTAGTTAGTTTGTACCAGGATTAGTTAAGTTTAACTATAAGAAACCATGATCGATAAACATAAGTGACATATTACAAATATATTATTTGATTTGATAATTTCGAATAAATTGAGCATTTTGTAGATTGTTATAAATAAATAGTATATTTGTAGCATCCCAATAAGTAGAAAAATTAGATTTTCTGACGTTTCGTGGCTTAGTGTGTCACTTCTTCAGAGAATAAATAACCAAATTAATATATATATATATATATATATATATATATATATATATATATATATATATATATATATATATATATATATATATATAGCATGTACGAAACATTCGTTCTGATACGCTGAAATGGTGCTTTCTTTAATTTTTTTGGTGCCACACTCAATAGAGACATAATTCAAACGTGTTTCTTGGTCTGAAGGAAAGTTATTTAAAACCCGGTAAGAAAACTTACGATAACAGTCTACTGATTTTCAGTCATTCGCTTTTGAAAAAATAATTGCTTTTGCCAAATAAAACGTAAATTATACATAAATACCAATAATAATCGGCTTACTGGTGCACATTCTGCAAACGAAAAAGAAACTTGCGACGGTAAACCTGATCTTGTTTGGTTGTTTAAACTGGCAGGATCTACACTTGCTTGTGAACGACCTAGACGACTAATATTAGCACCATGTGGGGTGATGACATCATTAATTGGTGTAAGTGGTGGTGGTTCTGGCAAATTGTATGACGTAGAAACTCTATGACTAACTTCACGTGAAAAGTGACGAGAATTGCATGCCAAAAAAGGGTCAACTGAGTCTATTACCGTGAGTGGAGGGAGCGATGGGCGAGGAACCATAGTTACGTTGGTATGAGTAGTTGGTAGTGAATCACTGGAAGTAGTTATAGTGCGCGTAGTAGATGGTATTGACACAACACTAGTAGGAGCACTTGTTGAAGTTACTGGAGATGAAAGTGATGCTAAAAATGGAGCAGCTGGGAGACTAAATGTGTTTACAGATATTATTGGAATGTCAAAACGATGGATAATAGCAGTGCGTCCGTTTCCCAAAGAGGTTGTCGTTGTAGTCATCGCAGGGTTAGGTGTACCGAATGAACTTGTTACAGCAGGAGCTACAAAAAACGAAATGACTTTCATTATTAAATGATGGTATAAATCTGTAATAAAAAGCGTAACGAAATAAAATTTAAAAATCAGAAGGAAACTAATTAATAATAGTGAAACTGAGAATTACTTAAAAAGATTTACCATTTTCCGTTTGAAGGTTACTAGCGCGGTTTCCATTAGACGCCGATCGACTTCGTATACTAAAACGGAAAAGTATAGATTGATAAAAATAAGACGTAATTTTAATGAACCAGAATACAACTTCGAAAGATGATTGTTATAACTATATCGATAACAAAATCGATGGTCTGATACTATTAATTAATTCGATCTGTGCTCATTTCAAGAAAGAATAAATGCGTATGGATAGCGTTAAATTAGCAGTTTTATATTTGAGATTATATTAATTGACAATGAACATAAAACTCTCGAAACACATTTAGTTCACTGGGTAATCGATCTTTTAGACCAAATACATAACATACTCTGATTTCTGAATATCCAAATGATAGTACCATGAAAGTAATTATCAAACGAAATCATAAAACTATTGTAATAATTACCGTGAAGTTGTGGAGCCAACATTAGAAACAGGATGTTCGGATCTAATAATCCGTGGTTCTTGTCCATCTCCAGTTGCCACGATCGTAAGATCAGGTGGTTCAACGCTAATCCGCGCACGTATCCGACGTCTCTCAGTATCCGAAACACTTAAAACCCGTTGAGTACATCGTTTGACTTGAGGAACTGGCTTTGGTTCTTTCACAGGATCACTTGTGAGGTCAATTAAAGTATTTGCGTCAGGATCCTGTCTTTGAGATTCATCACTTGTTGATGTTTTAGATTCCGAGTCACTAGTCTGAGAAACAGAAACGGTACTATTGACCTGTTGTGTCTCCCGTTCTGTCATAGTAATTACATTGAAATCAGATATCAAATGAAGCATATGGGCGTTTAAGTGTAGTAAACGGCTCACTTGAGAAAACAGCTATAGAAGAAATAAAACATGGATCAGATTGTATGCAGCCCAAAGTATAGTTAAGAAAAATGAACAATCAAATAACCCTAGCCTACTTGAAAAATTAGTACAAATCAAAAAAGTCTATAAATACAATTGCCCCAAAATGGCCTGGTATGGCCAAGAGTGGGGTGAGCCCGCCCTCCCTCTTGAAATACTCTCACACGGCCACGTGTATATAGCCTCTGCCATGGAAGTCTTGCTCACTGCCTTCTCGTGGCGGGGGTGTTGTTCACGAAAATGAGAGGACGAAGGGCGAATGTCCGGCGCTTTAACCGGATCCCAAACCAATGGTGCACATGGGCTCCAGTATCCTGAGGGAACAAATAGCATATGAACCAATTGTTGGTCACCGGCTAGCATCTGACTGCATCTCCTTACGTTGCTCCACTGCCTTGTGGGTCAAACCTTTAGGTCAAAGGATCGGGGTGTGGCCTCGTAAGAAAACCACCTGTTTCGGTCTGAGCACCCGGGCAGTATCACAGCCCACACACAAATATGATGAAATATTGATATCTATGAAAAATACTTGTCTTGCATCGATTAACAATCAACGATTAACATTATTATTCCTGTTATTGTTATTAATATTATTTTTTAAGTCATTTATTTACTCTTTTATTTCCACTCTGTATATCCTAATCTGGTCGTTATTGTTCTTATTTTTCTTTTACGCTCCTATTCTCATTGTTTTGTGTGACGCATATATATTTGGTGCCCTCTTGCAGCAATATTTAGGTGTTCGGATAAATAAGTAAAATAAATAAGAAATACAATCATAAAGTTGTTTTCTTGTCGGCAAATATAGTAGACGCTAAAAGTCTAAATACAATCACATTATTACAATGTAGTGGACGAGAACACAAGCAGAGACAACTAAATGTAATCGAACACAAAATTACAAAATGTCTTGGTAAAATCTGGGAACCATATAGTAAAATTGTTCATTTGCAAAATATCAATCAATTGTTTTAGATCTCATTGCTCTTTCGTTTCCACACCAATCATTCTCTGCTCTCGTTTTCTTTTCTTCGATTTACTTAACCTTCTGTCGCTAGGTATTTCAGTTTCGATTGATGATGCATACTACTTATATCAGTAGCACACACGACGGCACTATATTCACAGCACGAAAAAGTTAGTATTGGAATACAAGCATTATCAAAAGCAATTCAGTCAGCAGCAATTAATAAATAAAATACTTCACTTTTTACGAACTCAATGAAAGAACCACGCATCACGTCCTTCATATTTATTTTAGGAAACAGGAACCCTGTTAAAGTGGTAGTAGAATATAACTCCTAGAACTCCAAAAGGACTACGCAGACAAATTTTAGTACAACAAAATCTTAGTCACTCAACTTACACGTGGATGCCAGTTCGACACTTGAGATGTTCTCCTTTTAGTTTCGATATCTTGTGATGTGTGACCAACTTCTAATGTGGAAGAGTCTTCAATAGTGGAGCAGACTTCAGATGTTGTCCCAACGATCTTACTTTCATTATGCAACATTTCTCCCCACTGGTCTAACTGGGGTTCTATTGAGTGCCATAGTTGACGATATCTGCTAAGCATATCTGCTAACAAAGCCAAAGAAGGTTCTGGTGTGGAATTTATTGAATTATCTACAGTTTCTGTGTTATTTTCTTCCTCAGCTTTTGGTTGCTCATCATTATTAAGATTTTCGATTTCATCTGGGGAAATTTTATCATATTCATCCGTATCCACTAACATGGGTGATGATTCTCGTTTGGACGCTAAATAAGAAGAGCGATTCACTAAAGTACCCAAATAATGGGTATTATTACACAAAATAACATCCGAATTGAAAAACAATAATCAAAACCGGCATAACTGCGCTGGTATATATATATATATATATATATATATATATATATATATATATATGTATATATATACTGATTTATTTGGAATTCCTTGATCAGATATAAAGACAACTGTTTAGAATGTCTTATTTGAAAAAACTAAGAGAAAATTAGGCAAATGCAGACGTTTTTTCTGGGAAAGTGAAATTCCTAAATACAGCATATGAAGATCAATCTTAAAATTCGAATAATTGGTTTAAGGTGATTTTCACATGGCAAACTTTTAACACACAGTGAATTTTGTCTATTCGCTTTTCATGTGTTTCCATTTCTATCGATTATGCAGTATTCAGTAAGTTAATTTATTTCCAATGCATTATTCCTTGTGTTGATTAATTCACTGGGATTGTTTTATGACAACTGCTCAGTTTGATGAACTTCTGTAATTAATGATGATAGAATAATCAATGCATAAATGAATACACTTGGATGTAAATTGATCATGTGGTTTTTATTATGGAAGCTTCTGAACAAACCTGGACTTTTCACTCTAGTTAGTGGATAGGGAAGAAAATGAAAATAGTCTCGTTGATCGTATTGAAGTTGAGAACAATCAGCTTAGCGCACAGGTGTGTCAGTTTTATAATATTCTTGTGGCGAATAGTTTGGAGGCCGTGTGAAGAAAATCTTCTTCCCGATACTCTCACAAATCTACGAAATAAACTCAAGTAAGAATCATTTCAGGAAACACCTACGTTTGTACACCACCTATTATGATAGTCGATGGTAATACTTCGACAGTCGAACTACGATAACAGTGACTATAACTTACTGGTGAAATGTCAATCACATTGGGTGAGTGGGAAATTTTTATTTTAGTTAATACACCGAAGGATGAAACCCATCACATTATTAAAAAACCCTCACTAGTGAACCGAAATATGAGTATTGCTCAAGCTATGGATTCATGATACAGTGATGGATGAAAATCTCAGCCGTATAGTCGCTGAAAACAATGACACAAGTGTTGGTGGAGAATCTAGGAATTACTGGTATTTTGAGTTTATTCAAACCATGCCGACTAAAATTTCCACAGAATTCTTCGGTTCCCTAATATTTAACCGACTTTGTGTAAAAATATTTTGCAGGCCATGCGTAAGATCATTGGAAGACATGTCAGTTATTTCGCTAAATGAGGGGTTATTAATCAACCACACAGAATCATTCTATTTATGGTTCCGAAGATTGGAAGCGTGCATTAATATCTAAAACACTTCAATACAAAAAACACATACATATCGATTGGAAACTAAAATTTTAAACTCATGAGATAAGACAGACCACTTCGAGAAAAATAACTTCAATGAACATTTATCACTGACAAATCATAACCACTCACTATAATATTTAATTTCCAATATCTGCTGGATTTACTGACCTCTATGCATACAAAGATATTCTAGTCAGTTTACACATAATAAAGGTATGGAGCCTGTTGTACTGCCTTATATTTAAGTAATTATTCTCTGCAGGTGACTAAGTGATATGTTTGGCTATTGTAGACACATGAAATTTGGACTACAATATAATGAACAATTAAAAACTGATACTTTTTAGTAGCACTTAAAAATATACTTGGATATTACAGAATGTGCCAGATACTTAATATAAGACGATTATGTAACAGAGAAACTACCAACTCTACAGCCTTTTTCAGTATATATATAGGCCATTAAGTTGGACAAGAGTAATTTTGCTTTATAACCCCATAAAGTACTTAAAATTACTTATTTGTCAGTCGTTGTAAACACCATGATATCTAAAAAAACATATATCGCGGGTTATTTATGGTGAACTTTATTTCATAGTAATGATTAGTGAGGACTTTAAATGAATGAACAGTAACATTTAATTTGGCGTCCTAAGCATTCTAATACATTATCCCCTCCTTTATCTAAACGTAGAACAAGATATATCAGCAACCACACACACGATTTCAAGAATGCTTAAATCGAACATCCGGAATTAGTAAAACTAATCTCAGACTTACTTTCATTTACATTATCACAAGTGTTAATAATATCAACCTTCTGAATGTCACGTTGGTTTGTGGAATGAGATGTGGAAGGAGACGGATCAGTTTCTGATGGTTTTACCTTGTTATCATGAGAGTCTTTGTAAGACATTTGGGATATTTTCTGAGTAAGGCGAGTGGCTTGGCGATGCAATTTGTTGAAAGCATTTTTTCGTAAGGTTATTAAAGAATGATCATGAAGGGAATCGCCAGAAAGATCACCATCACGAGAGAGGGAGAGGCTAAAAAAGCGAATCAAGTGAACTGAAATGATGAACAAATCTTTGATATCAAATCATAAAATATTGTACAAACACAAAAAATTACACATTTGACTAAGAAAAGCTGGTATCATACTAGGATTAGAAACTTAGAGGTCAAGAAGTGAAAATTCAAGACAGTGCAAATTTATGATCACAGGTATAAGTTTCAACAGGTAGTGTATTATCAAAGAAATCCAGACCAAACAACGAGTGAACCAAGCTCTTCACACTTATAAAATATGAGAGCGGGAAACCGGTAACTTATCTCATTTAGTCCAAGAGATCCCGACTATTGTGAATAAGTTTGTATGCATAAGCGATTAATTGGATGACCTATACATAGCTTTATAGAATCCTTGTGAATAACAAAGGCTTATAAAATGTTTTTCAATTCTAACAAGAAATATTAGTTAAGTTCAGCTTTGTGGGCGAGACTATAATTTATGGATGAATCAATCAGATTTAGGATAACAAGTCTTGGATTTTGGCGAGAAATTCACTCATCTATTCGGCAAAATAGCGTCGTGGCATTTTAGCTGATGTCAGTTCGTGATAAAAACCATAAATCTAATTCCTAACCCTAACTACCAACTCTGAATCATAATCCTTATTCTTTAAACTGCTTTATAACCCATTTTGCCCTAATAAGTAGGCAGACACTCTTAAAATCAGTTTAACGTTGCTCAAAGGTCATACATAAATCATAGCTTCGCCCTATAGGGTATTGATAGTAACAATAGCATCTAAATAACTCATTAATAAACGCGCAAGGACAAGTAATGATTGAGTTGCACGCTCTACAGTGAGTGTTTCATACGTACACATTTCACCTATTGGGCTATCGTGCATCATATCTCATCAACGTATCGAAAGCTATTAATAATTGGAAAGGATAAATAAACTCTGTAAAGCTTCCACGATGTCACGACAGAAAACAGACACTAACCGATCTAAATAAATAATATTACAAAAGACTTTTCTATAAATATTTAATGGATAACTGGATTATAGATCGTTGGTTTATGGAACTAGAATATTAAATGAAAGCAGTTGCATATGTTTACTTATCAGAGGACTACTAAATAAGACCCGATACACCAATCTGTATAATTCCTCCCTAAGGGTTTTGACAGTTAATGGCTCAAAGACATGCAAAGTTCTTGACTTGAATGCTATCAAGGCACAATATATAAATATTGAGCTAAATGATACACTGATTTAAAAGATGATGATTACAAAACAGTAGGTCCTCAGATAAACGCATACTTAGTTGCTCTGCTCAGCTCGCTAACACCACTCAGTATCCCAGAGGTAATGTCTTGTATAGCTTGCTGCATGCTTATACCTCCAAACGTAAATCCGCCTAGACCAGAACCACCCATGTTAGCCGTTGAGTCAGTTGTTGCAGTTCCAGAAGATGATTGTTCTCTGGTAGTTGGAGGGGGCCTGACAACAAGATGTACCACTTTACCTTGAATACCTGAATATAAAGAAAACTGAATTAAGAGATATCCATATTTTCCTAGAATTTTAAACACCGGTTACGTGAACCACTCCATAAAACGTACGAAACGTGTCCCATAAGGAAATCAGTGTGGTTTTGACGGAGTAATAGCCCGTGAAAATGATGAGGTTTTGCAGTCTACAATTAAATACACCGAGGGCGCAGTAGACTGAGTCCCGATGAAACAATGTCATCATAAACAGCCGGACGACAGTAAGATCTGAAAGAGACATTAGGTCAACTTTACTTGACCGTGAGACATCCCTTTTATGTAATGATTATCCTTAGTGGTGCTGCCTTATCAAAACAGAAAGGGATTTTAAATGTCAATCTTAAAACAACAAGAACTGCCCACAAAGAGCTAGTACCCAACTGGGACTGTGCAGCTGTCGTTTGGGATCTGCAGACATGCTCATAGTTTGTCAAGACCACTCCTGACAGTCTACTTTCCGGGCTTCTGAAGAACATGAGTTACACTGTTGTCAACCATAAACCATGAAGTGGTCATTGATTCTTATTTTTACTAAAGACCTCTTTTATTTCCAGGCAACCACTAACCACAATTATCATGCGAACCTTACCCAGCTATTTTACACCATTCATGATGAATGAAGCCAACAATCACTTTGCGAATTAACGTCAAGTTTTAGTTTGATTACCCTGTTTTTTCTCTATTTAATACTTCAGTCAGCGCTCAGTGTCACAATAGGTGACTAGGATATTTAACATATGTTTAGGTCACCTTAGTGAACAAAGGTCTCCAGCTTTACCAACTGACTCACTATACCCACCTAATTCCCTACATCTAACCTTATCACTGTCAAAGATCACGGTTTACAACCATGAATTAAAGCTAAGCAGACTTGCTACCTTTAGAAATCTCACCTACGTTATGGATGACCCAGTGCGTTCAATAAATTTGTTCCAATATTGTCAGACGCCAAATATAGCTAACTACACTTCCCAAATAAATGACTATATCAATGTACTCGAATGCTTCGCTAGGCGTCCAAAAGAAAGTTTTGTATAAGGCTTCAGTAGCAATAGTTGGGGAGATAAAGATATGGATGCGTATATGAACTCATCGGGTGAGACTACAATTTAAAGACGACCTTTGAGAGACGCTAAAGTGAACATGAGTGCGTCTACCTGTCAGCACGAACTGATAACATCTAAAATGACAAGGCGCTGTTTGGACAAATGGGTGAGTGGATTTCTCGCTGAAATCCAAGACCTGTTATCCTAAATCTGATTGGTTCGCCTATAAATCATAGGTTTACCACTCATTGTCCTTGCCTAAGAGTTGGTCTGAAATCCTGTCACATTGCTGTTTAGTGATAATGACCCACAAGTTATCATACCAGTTGGGATTAGGATTGGATGGGTTAGACAGTTCGGTGATGTTCACTAGCTTAGATGTAATCCCATAATGCACTTAAACTAGGATTATACTATCAGTAAGATCGGGTATAACAAAGCTACGAATATATCAGAATAACGTAAAAATTAAACTGAAAGTCCGACGTATAAGTACAGTGTGGCTATGATGTTCGTACCGCATCTATTAGCACAAAACAAGAATCAGATAGTTTTGACTTAACGAGTGAAGAACACTAAGCTTGTTTGAAGT